>NW_028259145.1:13738024-14361028 GCF_977971745.1 Zootermopsis nevadensis
CATTAAAATATTCTAGCTTCTGTGAGTTCTGTGACAGATCACTTCCAGATTTATTATATTTTAAATTTCAAAATGAAGTCAGATTCTAGCCCTCCCGGCTAGAATTTCCTTTCTTATTCTATTCCAAAATCCTTCACTGCTACTGTTCATTATATCTCGGGCCTGATTTCACTTTCATCTCATTATGTTGCTATATTTTAAATGTTGGGTCCATTATCACTATAGCATAGTGCATGGAGAAGAAAGCCCCCAGATATGAAGTGTAGCTCTGCAAATATACTGAATAAGCAGTTGTGTACAGCCAAGAAGGGGCTCGGGATTGGGTTCAGGGGCCAAAATCTCCCAACCACTAAGAAAATCAGCACTTATGAAATATTACACAGGGCCTTGGACTTGGATGCATTCTTCAGAATGACCTACGAGTGGAAAATGGATATAAGATACAAAAGAACTGTAAATTCCTCCTTCCATACAGTAGTACTAGAAAGTTTGTTATAAATATGGCAACAAATATAAAACATATGCTCTGTCCATGTAGTTCAATAGTAAAGCAATCACAAGGGCAGCAGGAGGTTTCATGTCTGATATCAGCATGACACCCAATTTTTCATTCAGAAATGGACACAAAATTTAATGCAAGTAATAAACAGACTTGTGTAACTTCAAACAGAAATAATTCATCAGATATTCAAATCTGTACTAGAGTTGTTAATACTGATAATTCAATATGTTACTTGTAA
Organism: Zootermopsis nevadensis; assembly: GCF_977971745.1. Taxonomy (NCBI): domain Eukaryota; kingdom Metazoa; phylum Arthropoda; class Insecta; order Blattodea; family Termopsidae; genus Zootermopsis; species Zootermopsis nevadensis. The sequence continues at coordinate 13,738,765 of NW_028259145.1, forward strand.
CAAATTTTAAAATTAATATGTGACATTCATACTGATACAATTGTCACCTCCATTTATTTTCAGTTACAAGTGAAATTTAAAAATAAGAAATCAATTACTTGGATTTCTTGACAACTTAAAACTGTGGCTTAACAGTACTGGCTGGCATAATATTATATGTCAATTACATCAATATTTTTATGAATATTCATATAATCTATAGAGAAATACAAAATATGTAAACAGAGGGAATTCTATGAAATTTTATTACCTGCATTGTTAGAATATCTTTCCCCCAAATCAGCAAGCTCCATGTTAAAACTCCAAATATACCATCCAGAACAATGATGGGCTTGTAACGGAGAAGGTCAGTAACTAGGAACACAATCACAAGTTCTGCTAGATATGCATATGTTCCAATTGGGAAGATATCTTGATTAACCTAAAAATGAAATCATAAAAACCTTCAGATTAATTCAAACAAATAAGGAAAACAAAAGTGTAAGTTTGTTGATACAAAGTGTGGCAAAGAAGTGATAATGCACATGTAACTATCAAAATATGTGCTTTCCTTAACTTTCCTTTAGAAAACTCAAATCTCAGACATTAAAACACAATAAAAGATGTACAACGTTCAAACACCTACCATCACATAATACTTCTGCATATTATGTCCTATTTTCAATCCAGAAGGTCAAATAACTGTCTTTTCATACATCTTCATAAAAGCATCTTCATATCAAATCAACTGTGATGAAGATCACAGCTTTCATTCATAATTTATTACTGGCAAGGGGAAAGAAAACAGTATACTGGGCATAAAATATCTGCAAGCCTAAGTTATATCATGGTAAAAGAGGGAAGATGAAAGGAGCAAGCAAGACATCCAAGACATCTCATGTACTATCACTTCCCATCCATCCCCATACCTCAGTTGGCTGGCCAGCAATTTGTGTGTATCTGCTGTGGCCAATGAAGTTTGGAGATATCTTGTTACAAGTACACAAGCAACTGCTCTATGAGACTTCTTCTTTTCACATAGCAATATTAAAAATGTATTTTAAAAAGAACTTATATTCTAGATGCAAAACATTAATAAAAAGATTACCTGTTCTGAAGTGAAGTTCTTCCATTCTCCAAGGAGGTAATGCGTAACAAATGGCTCAGAAGGACGAAATTCCTTCATGGAACCAAAAAAACAGAGGAGAAGGGATATTTTCAGCCAAGTTTCCATCACAAACTTCAATCTCAGACTTCAGTCCTATCAAAGAAAACATTATATAAATACTGTTTCTCTGTTCTATATGTTATTTTCCTATGTCTGTATGATGGTCTGTACTGACTACATTATTTACACTACCACCTCTGCATCTGATGAACAAAACAAAAAGAGATTGCAGCCCTACATACATAACAAAATCACTGGCACATGATGCACCAGTAATATATCATCTTGTTACATTATCCCTCAATATACTTGGAATAATTTTATACAGTGTGATGAACTGTGATCTACTGGGTTGTGACACCAAGTAGTCTTATGGGTAGTTCATCATTTTCAGACAATGTAACACCTTAATATTCTCAAACCTGACAAAGGAGATTACTACCCATCTACATTTTCACCACTTTGTAACCTCAATCTCTTATGCAATACCATTTAATAAAACAACTGGTTTATAAAAGAAAAAATACTATTTTGAAGTGTCTCCTAAACAGACAATCTTGCCACTGATTCTGTTTATTAAGCACTAATATCAAGAATCTGACCAACAATAATCACAATTTCGACACATGGATGTATGCGCAATTTTCTCAGTATTATTTACAGCCAGAAATGTGATTAATATAGGATATTCAATATCCACAATGAGACTCCAATATTAACGTAACATTGTCTTGCATAGTGCTGAATATAGGCTACAATGCTACTACCAAAATTTACATACAACTAAATTAACAATAACTTTGGTACATGGTGCCCATAATACAAATGAATAATTTTGTATATTTCTAACAATTAACTTACTTAAATCACCAATTAATATGAATAAAAAGCTGGAGACTGTCCAGGGTTAACTGATAAAGAAGTTTCCAAATCTATTTGGGATAATGCCAACAGCAGGGTACGATGTCCAACAGCAATGTGTCAAGTCATTCTCTTATCAAAAATAAAATTTCTGAATACATCAGACACTTAATCAAACACAATACAATCTGCCAATGATTGTTTCAATTATAAGCAGATAAAAGACATGAAACATTATACTTCCTAATCTTAAGAACTATGTGCAAACAAACAGTTTTGTATGTACGTAAAGTGTCCTCATTCAGTACTGTCAATTTCAACAGAAATGATGAAAAAGCCTTCATCCCACTAATTCTAATTAACTTACATTAACATCCCGATCCACTACTATTGTGATTCACTTTTTCTAAGCTATCAGAAGTTGAAGTAAGTATTCTGAGAACAAGTACCAGTGATATCAACACATCCTGATACACACCCCCCTTGTAACTAAACCTTCTTTAGATCACTGTTCTTGACATTTGCTGGAATTCTAATATTGCTTGATGAGTGAATTCACAGGTCAATTAGCTTTATTTTGCTAGTGCCGGCTGCAACTTGCATCTTACCCAGTCAATGAATGATGTTAAGTGACTATTGATCTCAGCATTGCTTCAGAATTAAGAGGTTCTTTAAAGAGGAAGCTAGCATATTTGCACAATACATATCTGAAACTAGCCCATAGTTGGTGTGGCTGAAACATATTTGGGAGAAAATTTAACATTTTAGCACTTCAAATTTATACACCATCAAGTTACTAAAAGGAACTGTGATATCCCAATGTTTAACGCTTTGATGAATATGTAGATACTTTCATGTACAAATAAATGTGAGCTGTGGGGACACATTTCCTTTGATCTACGACATGTCACTCTATTTTTAGTTATTAACTGAAATGAATTCAGTATTTTATAATTTTTTGGTTTTGCAGGTATGAAATAAAGAAAGCAATGACAGCCTACTTTTTGTATATTCTGTTGCTCAAAGAAACTGTAGAAATCTTACTACTGAAAAGGTTAAATTCTCACCAAAGACACTAAACAAGATTTTGGAAGTTTGCACTTACATACTCTGATAAAATATGTGTTTTGGAAGTGAAAAATGTGACTGTATCAGTCTTCCATCCACTCATATATAAACATGGTATGTTGCTAAATAGTTCAATCAGCTAGACCCACTTGTGTTTCCTTGTCAGAACAGATGCCTACCTCAGGAGAAAAAGTCATGCCCCTACACAAATTGAGGGAATCAAGGTGTGAGGAGCTTCATCTTCACAAGTCTTAGCAACAGCCTGCCAAACTTGTTTACAACTTAGGAACCAGATTGGAGACAACTTTTAACTGTATGTTGTTTGTTATGTATCATGTTTATTATTTAGACTGTGGTAATCTGGGTTATGATGCTGTGTAGTCTTGTAGGTAGTTACTAACATTTCAGAGAAAACTTCCATCTCAATTTCCAAGACAGAAGTGATTACTGTGTTTGATAAAGTTTTTAGGACAATTCTTACTCGCAAAAAAAAAATGTTAAGAAAGCCCCACACAGAACCCATTTATCCATATCATGGAATAGTCCTGAAGTTTGTATCACAATCTGCAGACAATACACGGTTTTTATGTTTCAGTGTGTTACACTAAGAAAGACACTTGTTTATTATCAAAGTGTAGAGAAAACAAAAACATCTCATTGGTTGTACATATGGAAATGTGTAGGCTATTTATAAGCTGAAAAGTTCACAACAGATTCTTTTATCATGTATTTTGGAAGGATCATAGGCTAGTTAACAATATACCACGTGTAGTGGTTACTTAGTGTTGAATGACAGGATATAAACTTAAACTTGAAAGGACTGGGAAATGGACATTTCCTATTACAGGATACTATTGACATTTTCCTGGAGGGACTGAGGAAAAACACAAACACGCTCAGGATAAGAGTCCTGAAAATTTGGAACACCTTCAGGATAATAAGTGTCCTGGCTAAGATCTGAATCAGGCACCTCCTAAATACAAGTGAAAGACATAATCACTTCAGCCAGTCTCTTCGGTAATTTAATAAGGGACAATGAAATGTGGTTCTCCACAAAAGTCTTGACTCTTCCCAGAAACTATACTCAGAAACCATGTACCAACTGCAATAAAACTCATCCCACAGACAAAATTTAAAAGCTAATATATTAATTGTGCATGTATGAAATCTTATATAGCACAATCTCAATCCTGTATGATTCAGTTTAAATAAACTAATGGACAACTGCTATACATAATGAACAACAGATGAAAATAACTCTTAACTGTTACTAATTCATTACATAAATTACTGTAATACAGTAAAACCTCTCTAACTTGGACACTTGCGGTTCCACGATAATGTGTCCAACTTACAGAGGTGTCCAGGATAGAGGGAAAGGGGAAAATATCCTTTCATATTGTGGTGTAATGACAGTGTGGTAATTGTGAAGTATTATGGAGCCCTTCCCAAAAAGGAAATTATTGATAAGAAAAATCAAAAGGGTAAATTAAATTTTCATAACTTTTGTTTTCACTAAATTAAACTTACATGGATAAGCTCAAAGAAGGGCACCAATACCTTACGTTTACCGACAATGTATTCTATTTTACATAATCTAACTACTGTAGGCTTGCTTGAATTAAGAATTGATGACAATAGTATTAATAATCTTTTGAACCCCACTCTCATGGTTGCACATTACACCCCAGCCTCAATGAAATTTTAAATGTTCAGAATGTATTTTTTTAATTGTACTTACAGCATTAGCTCAACATATGATATCACTTAATTCTTGTAAAAAAGTCCGTCACAAGACACTGCTTTTTTGCTTTTGTCTTTGAATTTGCCCATCCTCTTTCTAATTTTCGCCGCAATCCGAATAAAGTTTCAACCATTGCTGGTTGATTATGAGCGAAAGCATACCGTTCTAATTCTTCCATGCATTGCAAAGCCCTCTGATGTGTAGGTGGTTCTTCGTACATAGATAACTCTTCTTCCTCTGAAGATTCTTTACACACATCGTCACTTGAAGTCATCACTTTGTCTAGCACATTATCGATTGTTCCAGCAACATCGTCGTGAACCTCTAGAATGTTGTCGAACGTTGAAAGAGCTTGGACATCAGGAATTTGGTTGCGATACTCCTCAGGAAGACAGTTTATTTCTTCATGAAAACTGTCTTCTTCCATCCCTTCCGCTTCATCCTCAATGGAATCTGCCATAAATCCTGCATGTCGGAAACACTTTGCAATGGTTTGAGGAGAAACTTCTGCCCAGGCACCATGAATCCACCGAATGGCATCTAAGACTGTAACGCTTCTTGAAAATTCGGTCACGTCTTTGCACTTATCTGCAGCATTGATTAGTGAATGCATTAGTTGCTTCCTGTAGAGCAGTTTCACAGATTGAATAATGCCCTTATCTAGTGGCTGCACTTCGCTGGTCAGATTTGGCGGCAGAAATTGTATACTGACGTTTGAGAGATTTGAACTGACGTGGCTTGTAGCGTTGTCGACAAACAATAATATCTTCCGATTAGCCCGCTTCATTTTAAGGTTGACCTCGTTCAACCATTCAGAAAAAATTTTAGATGTCATCCAAGCCTTCTTGTTGTGACACCAAATTACGGGAAGGTCGTCCAATTTCACATTGTTCGTTTTGAAAGCTCTAGGACGTGCAGCATTTCCAATAACTAATGGCTTTAATTTCGCTCCTCGCGAATTGCAACATAGCAAAACAGTAATCCGTCCCTTACATTTCTTCCCTCCTTTACATGTGTCTCTCATTTCTATTAAGGATCGCGTTGGAAGTTGACGGTAGAATAATCCAGTTTCATCCGCGTTGGAAATGTCCTCTTCTGCGTATCCCAACAAAAGGCTTGGAAGTTTGCGTTTCCAATCTTCAGCAGCTTGAAGATCAGCAGAAGCTGATTCGCCAGAAAGGACGTGCAGACTTATGTTATTTCGTTTACGGAAACGATCCAACCAGCCATTGCTCGCCGAGAAATCTTCGGTGTGCAGTCTAGTTGCAATTTCTCTAGCCTTCTCCTGTAAAAGTGTGCCACTAATGGGAATGTTCTTTGCACGACTACACCGGAATAACTCTAACACTTTGTCATTTAGTTCATCATGAGGTGTTTTTCGTAGTCTTTTTCTGTCTGCATTACACTTCCTTTCCCACGCATCGGTAATTGCGGCTCTGTTGCTGTTGATGTTGGAAACAGTAGATTTTGAGATGCCGTATTTCTCTGCCAGCTTCCTGCAACTTTCTCCTATCTTCAGAAGATTCAAAACTTCTTTCTTCTTTTCCAGAGTTAATTCCACCAATTTTCGTTTCCCCATCGCAAAAAGAAAAATCCAATTTCTGTTAACACTGTTGCAAGCTAACTCAGCTGCAAGCACAGTACTGACAAAGTTAGAACTGTACCAGCAATACTACTGTAGTCCAGTGAAGGGTTCAACAAAAGAATAAATATACACTTTCACTGCATTCCAATGATGGGTTCAAAGTCTCACACCCTCAATTATAAGCTAATCCTCAGGTAGAAGGCATTCATCAGTCAGAAATTTAAAATAACAAAATACTAACTGTAAATGTTTCCCATAAAAGCATTGAAGCTAAGTGCATGAACCTGTCCAACTTGCAACAAAAGGGGTGTTCAAGTTCCAGGATAGAGGGGTGTCCAAGATATAGAGTGTTGTGGACATGTAAAATTATAGGATATTCGCCGGTTCCAATTAAAAGTGTCCAATATAGAGGGGTGTCCAGGATATAGGGTGTCCAACTAGAGGGGTTTTACTGTATTACCAAACCAAACACTGAACTATTGGAGACATAATAACCCATGCAAGGTTACATAAGTTAATATATGTACTTTAAAACACGGCACATAAACATAATACAACCCATATGGAAATTGTAATTTTTAATCGTTGTTGCAACACAAAAATTATAGTCTAAGTCCACATCTAGAAACAGCCAGGATGCTTAATAAAGTCAAAATACCAAATATTCAGAAACAGAAACTATCTTTATCAACAGTTTCATCTGCTACCACTTATTTTGTAGATAGTTACAGGTTTGAACACATTTCCATTAAACCGGTAATAAATGGGCTATCTGATCATGATGCTCAACTATTAGTTATAAAAAACATAAACCTTATTTCTAACTTTCACAATGATAAGAAGGTAACTAGAGTGATAAATGAAGTCACTTTAAATGAATTTATACAACATCTCAGTAGTGAAGATTGGGAATTATTACTCAGTGGTGGTGATATGGATTCAAAGTTCAATTCTTTTCTAAACATCTTTTTAAACATATTTGAAAAAAGTTTTCCTACTAAAACAGAGAAAAAATTGTCTGAAACCAATGTATGGATAACTAAAGGAATCAAAACATCATGCAAATGTAAGCGAGCTCTTTACCTAAGTAGCAGGTCCAGTAATAACCCACTATTGAAGCAACACTATAGAAAATATTGCAAAATTTTATCTCAAGTCATTAAAGAAGCTAAACGCATGTATTACAATAAATTGATAGTAGAGTCTGAAAATAAAGTAAAAACTGTTTGGAAAATTGTAAAAAAGGAAACTGGCAAACAATCTACAGACATTGAAAGCCCACCATTAATGATAAATAGTAACAGAGTAAATGACCCTAAACTTATAGCTAACTATTTTAATACCTACTTTTTAACGATTGTAGAAAGAATGAACAGCAGTGATACCATAACTCCAAAAACCGAAGATGCCTTGAAGTTCTTGGCTAAGGCAATTCCTAATTCATTTCAAGATATTAATCTTATTCCTACCACACCAAATGAAATAAAAGTATAATAACTTCTCTCAAGTCAAAAAATTCATGTGGCTATGATGGAATTTCATCTAAAGTACTTAAATCTTGTGTGGATTATATAAGTATTCCATTAAGTTATCTCTGTAATCATTCAATGGCTGTAGGAATGTTTCCTGAAAGACTTAAATATTCAAAAGTAAAACCACTATATAAAAAGGGTGAAAAATCCTGGCATCTCTAACTACAGACCTATTTCACTGCTGACAACATTTTCTAAAATTTTTGAGAAAGTTATGTGCAAGAGAGTAAATAATTTCTTAAACTCAAACAACATCCTTGTCGAGGAGCAATTTGGATTTAGAAAAAATCTCTCAACAGAAAAGGCTCTATTTAGTTTCACAAATGAAACTGTATGTGCCCTTAACAATAAAATGCATGTGTGTGGAATATCTTGTGACCTAGCCAAGGCATTTGATTGTGTAAACTATGAAATATTACTAATGAAACTGAAATTTTATGGGATTCGAGGTATAGCAAGACAATGGTTTAAATCCTACCTAAATAATAGAAGGCAGAAAGTAGAAATTGAAAGCCCCCATACCAATCATAATACCTATTCAGAATGGGGTATCATAAATCACGGAGTGCCACAAGGTTCAGTTCTTGGGCTTTTCCTCATATATATAAATGACTTGCTGGCAACTGTGAACTCTATATCCAAACCCATTCTTTTTGCTGATGATACAAGTATCATTATTGCACACCAAGAATTGATCTATCTTGAAAATATCATGAATGATGTCTTTGCCAACATAAACAAATGGTTTAGAGCTAACAAACTGGCACTAAATTTTGAAAAAACAAATTTCATAAAATTTGTTACTAAACACAAGACATATCCTAGATTAAATACAGGTTTTGAAGAAAAATTAATTGTGGAAGTTGAAACAAACAAATTCCTTGGCTTACAAGTCGACAGTACCTTAAATTTGAAGAAACACATTGAGTATATTATTCCCAAATTAAGCTCTGCATGCTTTGCCATGAGAACAGTCATACCACTCATGACAATAGATACTTTAAAGCTAGTTTACTTTGCATACTTTCACTCTGTATTGTCATATGGATTAATCTTTTGGGGAAATTCAACAGACAGTAATAAAGTTTTTTACATGCAAAAGAAAATAATTAGAATGGCTGGTGTCAAAAGCAGGGTATCTTGTAGAAAATTGGTTGAGTCCTAAGAAGGATCTATGGAATGTAAATAAACTCTACTCTACTCTACTTTTCCAAAAAGTTGCAGCATATGTCATGTAGCATAACCTTCAAAGCATCCTTTCCACAAAAAAACTTGTCATTGTTTGTGATGTTCTGCAGAATTCTCCTCAGAGCGACTGATTTACCTGCATAAAACGATTACATAATGAGGCCTAACAATATAATATACCTAATAAATGTTAAACACCAACTTTTAGGTACTGAGCCTCCTACTGAAATATATATCTTGCATTCTATATAATAAGTGTTTCAATGTTAAATCAACATGTGAGCTTTTACTGTGATTTCATCACATCTCTAAATGTAACACGATTTTATCAGATATTTCTTATTTCACAGCATGTACCTAACCTGCAGCACGTCAGCTGTAAAACAGCTGATTCTGCCTTGCAGAAATCTCTCTGAGGTACACCTAACATTAAAACTTTAAACACAAACCTTTATCTATTCCGACCAACACATTTAGGTCAAAATTATTAATCACCAATTCACATAAATGGAAAACTATTTCCAAATACCTTTAGAGTCTGTCTGACCGTATTTGGACAAATCTTCAAGCAGGCACAAATAAGTATTATAGCTGTGTGCCGTAATATTGGTTGATTATTTTTTTATCATATTTTCTTCTTGGAATAAAGAATACACAACTTTAATAGTCTTCATAAATTGAGTTTACCTCATACGATGTCTTCTAGCCATAATCAGAACGCGTGAGATGCCACACAAACAATTGCGCAATTTTAGTATTTGCATTATAAATAGTAAACCATCATTTAAAGCATTTAGAATCCTGTACTCAACACTTATCTAGAGAAAATCAAAAATAATTCTTGAAAGAGTATGAAGCAAATCAAATCAAATCAAAGGAAGAACAATTATCCTTCGCGGTCATAACCTGTGAAACGGTAATCTTTGCTCTCACAGTAGGTGGATACAGATAGTAGCAGTGCTGCTGCCAAAATAAGAGGAATGAACGCACTTTCGTTTGTGCAATGTTCATAAGAGAAGTAACATACGTGTTTTTTTTTAAATGTATGTGATTCCCTGAGGTTTGGTACGAAACTGTTAACCATAGACATGCTAGTAACTAGGAACTCCATAACGGGAGATCTTGCTGAGCATCGACAACTACCGTGAGGCCTCTTTCACACACAACGGTTTCGTCCGTACGTTTTATGCCGTGTAAAGTAGTGGAGCACGTCGAGACATAGCAGCTTTCACATGTGACGGTTGCCGTGTTGCAGCCGGAAACATCCACTGAATACACGGTCGCCGTGCGGTTGCCGTTTCTACCGAGGCGTACTTGACTTTTATGCATGTTTCCACACAGACCGGCAATCAGTCGTCCGGTAGCTTGTTTGTGTTCATCGGCATTCTGACAATGAGTGAACAGAAAATTGATATCGATATGGAAGTGTTGATATCTTTAGTTGAAGCCAGACCTGTATTGTGGGACAAAACTACAGATATTTACAAGGACAGAAATGCCACAAAAAAGCCTGGCGGGAAGTCTGTATAGGACTGAAGGAAGATTTTGAAGAACTGATAGACGTTGAAAAGAATGCATTTGGTGATTAATTTCATTTTTACACTACAAATTTATAGTATACATATTTTACACTTCTTTTCATTCAAACTTTTATAATTAGGGCCAGGATTCATATACAAATTCATACAATTAATGTAAGAGTTTTAGGCCCCTCCGTTATTTTTATTAATAATCACAATATTGGCAAGCTTATGTGTTATAATGGCACTTCACTAATTGCATAAACTACTCTGCATGAACAATAGGGGCTGCTTATGATATAAAGAAATGGAGTTTGCATATTTGTTTGATGATCCATATTTCATTTTTTTGCATATAGATCCTGGCCCTAGTTATAATTTATATTTTTGACATTTGCCAGGGGACAGCTCCTACATTTGATACAAAATAAGCAGACAATATATTTCTTACATTGTTTGCAGATAATCCCCCACTCACTGATTGTTCTCCTTGTAAATCCTCCAACCCTGTAACTGTTGTTGTGTCCTCAATCATAAATTCATCTCTGTCGCGAACAAAATTGTGTAGGACAACACAAGCCTTCACAATATCTACTGCAAAATCAGGATCAACGTTAATCGGACGATGGAAAATTCGCCACTTGTTACTTAAAATGCCAAATGCGCATTCTACACATCTACGAGCTCTACTCAAGCGATAATTAAAAATTCTTTTATTTAAAGTGAGGTGTGACCCACCATAGGGTCGCAGTAGATGTTTATGTAGCGCGAATGCTTCGTCTCCGAGAAAGAAATATGGCACATCTGGACATTCCGTTCCTGGAAGACATTTCTCATTTGGTAGTTCCAGCATATTTCTTTCAATTGATGTCCACAGAGCAGATCGCTTAAAAATTGTAGAGTCACAATCTTTACCAAAACTTCCTATGTTGACGTACACAAAGCGGTAATTTGAGTCTGCAACTGCCATCAATACCACAGAATTAACATCTTTGTAATTATAATACATTGAAGCACTGTTAGGTGGTCATATAAGTCTAATGTGTTTACCATCAACTGCTCCTATACAGTATGGAAAATTAGCACGTTTCTCAAAATCTGAAGCAATCAATTCCGACTTTTCTCTTGTAGGCATAGGTATACATCCGAAATGCATGACAGACCAGATAGCTCTGCATACATCTCTGACTATCTTGCTCGCTGTTGAAATGCCAATTCTGTACGTATAATGCAGATCTGTAAAAGTACATCTACTTGCCAAACACCTGGAAAGACGACGCAAACAATTAAATTAGTTCCATGTTAATTGAAGCGTCGGCTGGTACAACGTTGTAAGTTACAAAAAAATGAAGTGGCTAATTACCATATAATAACATTTGTGACCGCGCGTTCTGGGTTCGAGTCCCGGTGAGGCGCAAATAAAAATAAATTGGAAACAAGTAATAAAGATTTACGCTTTTCACTTGTTAGGCAAGTGCGTCCTTTTCAGGCCAGGGGTCAGTTTATTGGTAGGTGCTCTGCATTCAGTGCAGAAGGCTCACTGACACTTAAAAAAGAAAAGAAAAGAAAGTTGCACAAGCAACGACTGTAAAGGAAAGAATTATGGCACCGTGTGACCCCCAAACTTCTTGCAGGGGGCACCCGCCGGCTAAAGGGTTTTTTAATGGTCCACGTGAGCTAGGGCATCATTACTGCCCAAATACATCATTTTTTGTGAAAGTTAAGGGGGGAAGTCCTATAACTAAAGGACAGGAAAGTTTTCTTCGAGGACACTCTTTTCTGGAATTCAGAGGAAGCAACATCCTAAATTGTTTTGTAGCTCGATTCGGCCAGTGAATGATAATTGTAAAAGAAATAAATTGTGCTTGTGAAACTACGAACTTAAATCTCAAGACCATTACCGAAACCTTCCTCGCTGGCATTCAGCTTATACCCCTCCATGTAATATTCCCTGAGAAAAGTTCCATGCCTACATGAGCAGAAATCCCGAATTACATCACATACGACAGAGATCGACAAGACTGCAACCGAGCCGGGCAACTCCAACAGCAAACAGGAGTGGGACGGTTACACATTGTTCGTAATGTATAGAACATTATTACATAGAAAACAAACACTTGATTTTTTTGTAACTTATAACGTTGCTTCAACCGACGTACGCTTTAATTTTCATAAAATACAAGTGTTATAGGTACATTTCATTGATACAAGCAAAGAAGTAATGAGAAGATGGACAAATGTTCGAGACGCCTTTGTGAAATCATGCAAAAAACACAGAGAAACCAAGACATCCGGTGCAGGAACTACAAAAATTAAGAAATACGTGTACAACGATCAACTTAAATTTTTGGCAAAATTGAATTATGTAAGGCAAACTGAAGATAGTCTCACGGAAAATCCTAGAGAAGAAACTGATGAATATGACACCAATCCTGAAATTCCCAGAGCAGGTACAGAAGAGGGGGCCACTAATCCTGAAATTCCTACAGAAGCTAATTTTGAAACACCACGAACTGGACTGGGTTCACACAGGCGCCGTAAACCAGATGAATTGGAATTGAAAATGTTAAAAGCACTGGAAGGAAGTAAACCAAATAGACACTTATCATTCTTTAACAGTATTATTCCGTCACTGGAAACTTTTGAAGATGACGACATTGTACAATTTCAGATTGGAGTACTCCAACTTATATCAAATACGAAATGTCCTCTCAGCCTTCTACATTTTCCCACGCACAAGAACACCGCAGTGCCATCGTCTATGCAATTCCCAACAAGAAGTCAGTTTTATGAGCATTATGGGAGACAGTTGACTTCATCAACTCATTCCTACAAACCGTCGGAAAATCTGTCCCCGGCGCTGTCTACAGCTACTACAGTTTCAAGTAATACAACCGGGACTATAGAATCCATTGATTTCGGTTTACTGTTCAATGATGCTTTTGTTAATTCATATTTTGAAAATGACAATAAATATTTAAAACTTAAAATAATTAAAATTTTAAAAAGAATACCGTAGTATTTTACTTACCTAATTGTCACAACTAACATTTCCACAGGTTGATTGCAGTTTCTAATTTTTGTATTCTGACGCTGAAGGCTATATTTCAATCGGCCAAGCAGTTCGTCAATTGAGGAAATGGACATACGGAAATAGTTAAAAAAATTGTTTTCATCTCTTCGAAGTTCTTCAAATAACGTGTAAAATACACCAATTTCAACCCTCCTTTGATTGATTGGATGGACCCAATACATCCTATTACCACGCTTCGATTTCTTTCGACGACAGTGCAAAAACCACATAGCAATAATCCGATTAAGATTCATTCTGAAATGAGGAAAAGCAACTGCGGTCGCCTCAACGGTGTTTATGAAACCGTGGTGTGTGAATAGCAACAAGCGACGGAAAAAATTTGTGCGGATTCTTGCCGTACGGACGAAACCGTTGTGTGTGAAAGAGGCGTAAGGTTAGCTACCTCGTTATATGGGTAGCAATTTTCACCTTTCAGGCAGAATTGGAATTAAATTACACTGTACTGAATAGGTTTCTTACTGTTTCCCCTTGGCATCAATTGAAATTCAATTACTTTGTGTTTGCTAATATAGCTTCTCCAAAACAATTAACAAATATAATTATGACCACACTGCATTTTCTCAGTTGACCGTACATTATGTAAATGTTTGAATCAGCACTGTTACATAAACATGTTTCATATAATTCAACAAATAAAATACCTTACCTGAGATGTGTGCCCATAGACACGGGCAGTCCTGCATTAACATGGTCACTCTCTTAAAACTTTAATAAATAGTAGGTTATATCATGATCTTCAGCAACAGAAAACAGCATCCATTATCATGTGTTTCTAGTCTTAGGTACATTTTCTGATGTAAGAACAGTCACATTTTGATGAATGGCATATGCCACTAATGAAAATGTAATGTCCTATGCAATGAACTGTGTATAGGACTATAGTTTATGATCTTATCTTAGCAGCAGTTGTAAGGTCTCAGAACCTCCCCATCCTATCATGTTATTATTTAGTGTTCTGTCTGATGACAGGTCCATATGAACAGGATCCTTCCATCCTTTTCTCGGACTGGGACCTGTTCATATACGTTCTTGGCAGATGATCCAGAAGTGGTTTGCCATTGCCTTCTTCTGTGTGTGAATGGAGTAATTGTTGGGATGCCCAACACAAGTTATAAATTCCGGCACCGCCGGGAATCGAACCCGAGACCCCAGTATTACAAGGTCAGCATTCTAACCGCTAGACCACCGTGGCGTCACCCTATCATGTATGAAGATTAAATTTTCTGGTTCTGGAACCATGATCACAGCTGTTCCAGTTTTTGAGCATTACCATGCTGACTATTTACTTGCAACTGGAATCTATCCCAAAGTATGTTCCCAATCTTAACACAAATACTCTGTACAGGTTATGATTTACATCTGATGGGTGGCTTTCAGAGTTATCAAGTTCCTATTACTGGTAGCATGTTACAAAATATCACACAGGACTTGAGCATTTTACAAGGCTCTTGTGAACACACTAATTAACCTTGAGGTTCCATGAAAGGTATGTAATTTCTTAACTATCCAAGCAACTACCATGTTATCAAGAAGGATTCTGCACCATGGAGTTAGTATTCTAATACTAATCCTGTTTCTGGGTAAATGCAGATGAACCATGTACATGTAGGCTGTACTGCCAATATTTCAGAGTTCCTTACTGTCTCAATCTTCGAGGTGAAGTGACTGCCCAATGGTCCCTACTGGTATTCAGGGTACAGATCCACTGATGGATAGGAACTGCTCAATTTGATTCAACAACTCTGATGGCCAATGAGAAGGCAGGAAACATAAACCTTCATGTATGTAAGCTGCATGCTGGAGGAAATTGGTATAGGACAAAGGGGATTATAAAGAATATAAAGATAAATAGTCCTAGTAAGGACTGAATGAAATCTAAAGAGGGGGGATAAATGTATCAGGTGCTGAACTAGAACCTGCTTGGTGAGTAGAGTTGAGGTGTCATGTCAATTTCTTCAGAATATGAATGATGGTCTTCCAAGTTATGCTGATAACCCCCTCACCCATTAAATGATGGAGACATATTTCAAAGGTTTCCCAAATGATCTAATGTAAAAGTGAGCTTGTTTCAAAATACCTAAAATAACTGCCTCTTTCAAAATTATAAGGTACACTGTTCATTGCTCTATATGCATTCAAGTGATCCTCAAATTCTTGCTATACCTGAGCTAAAACATCTACAAAGACTCATTCAGTAACATCTCTTCAGGTGCTTCAAATCACTGATGACACTGCATACCACACTTATCTGATGTAACCCCAAAGGTAAGTTAAGTGATGTAAGCTCTGGGGAATGAGGTAAGACTTCCGACCTCTCGTAGTACACCTCCCTGGAAAATGTCTCAAGACACCCATGAATTGATGGTTACATAATGTAATAGTGCACATCCTGTTGAAAGATTCCTGTCTTCAACTTGGGGTAGCACAAAGTATTCCAACATGTATGGATAACTACATTATGTCGCAGTTGGTTCCATGAAGAAAACAGAACTAACATGTGCAGTTATAAATTGCAAATAAAAATTCAAAACCCCACCATGACTTTATGGACACCATGTACACCAACTACTTGTTACTCTGAATGATTAAGCAGGAAGCAGCATGTGGGAAATGAAATTATACGAAACATACAAAAATATATCAATGACAGCACAGGAGAGTGGTTCATCAATGTAACTATACTGCCAACATAGGCAACAATACACTTAATGAAAAAGCAAAAACATATGACCACAATAAACCACAGGAGGAACAGTCCTGTTGAAAAGAGAGTACATGTTCTTGATTATGCACTGGAAACCATTGCATTAAGAAGCCACAAGTCATGGGAAGAGTTTGAGTATGCATAGTATAAACATAACATTTTATGATTCATTATGAATTTTCTCATAATGAAATGCGCACGACAGCAACATCTTTCTGAAGTCCTCTAATATGAAGGTTGGTGTCTTCTGGAATGTTATACCCTGTAGTCTGGTAGATACAAATGTTTCAGAGGATCTCAATGTGTCCAGCATCAGGGATGTATCAGGGATCAGTATCTGTCAGACCACATAGTGCAACATCCTAGATGACAGCCATCTTCATACTCATCTCCATAAGAACCTCAAATCTCCTCTAATATAAATTATCTATGGAATGTTTCACAATACACACAGTCAATGGTTATGTCAAATAGTTTCATTATTTATACGGAGGTACACAAATATTCAGCCACGCTTTGTTTCTTGCTTTCTTCTGGTGCTTACCAAAATTCAGTTTCAGTTCTGTGTTAAAAAAACAGGAAGATGAATTATAACATATACTACGTTTTGTTCACAGTCATTAGAATAAAATGGCTCTTTGAATGAGTACTACATGTACAAATTTCATACCTGCTTACAAAAGAAACCATACAAAAGTGTGTAACTCATGATTTCTCTGGAATATTACTGGCCTCTTTTCTGTCTTTCTCAGCTATTTTAATTTGCTCCTCCAGTCTGGCTGTTACAAGTTCTTGCCTCGCTTTCTTCTTAGCTTCCTTGGCCTTCTTACGTTCTTCTTTTTCCTTTTGTTCTAGTAACTCCTTAAATCGGTCATCTCGAGGGTCAATTTTGAAGCCAAAGTGACGACGCACCTCCTCCACCAACCTATCTTTCTTTGCCTATAAAAGAAAATTGTAAAGTATATGGCAATACTTATGGTGCATAACCTTAATGCACAATGTATATTGTATGTCCATCTGCAAATTTAATCTCTAAAATTCTTATAACATTTGGTACTGACATCTATACCAAAACTCTTAATTTAATTTTTGTTCACATAAGACAAATATAAGCCCTACTTTACACGAAGCTCAAATCAAAAAAACTGACAAATGGCTCATTAAAAAAAGAGTATATATGGCACAAAATGTAGTTCTAATTATTTTCTACCAGAACACTTATTTTAAGTTTTAATTGGGTAACTATTTAACAAAACAAAAAGAAAGATCAGCATTGCAATTATGTTGGTTACTATTTAAACCTGAAATGTGTCATATTACTAATTCATTCACAGATATAGTTTGTGACATCACATGTATATGAATTTAAAATGTAATAATGTTGGATTATCCATATATATAGACTATTTGTGCTTCCACTTGTTTCCTATTACCACAGATAGATGAGAGTGAACTATTAAATTAATAGTACAAATTGTGTAATTCATTTCTCAACATACAGTACTGGGCCCCCTATCCATAAAGCCTAGGACCTAAGGCTTTTCTGATGTTAGAATTTAATGGACTTTGGATTTTCATGCACAGAAATTTTAATACAGATACAATAAACAAAAACAATTTTTGTTGATATATGCTTTACAATTCACAACTTCTTTTTGTGAGAAACATAAAAACCTCTAAAATCTGTCGTGGTATCACCTTCATCACTTAAACAATGCATGGAAGCCCATAACCTATGCCATCCACTGACTAAATATGTGCAAATAAGCAAGGTGCCTTACTAGCAGTAAGAAGACAATTGACAGTGGAACCATTCACACATAGCAGTGAGACAAAAAACTGTGAAGCACCTGCTTTAAATATGACAAATGTAGGAAAATGCTACTGTAAAATGTCACTGGGAAAAATACATATTTCAGGTCCACCTGGATTCTGGGATGCCAAATATGGGTCTGACACTATATTTAGGAAAATATCTTATTTCTGTACCTACCTTAGCAGCTTCTACAGTTGCTAACTTTTTGGCAGCATTAGCCTTAACATCAAGTTTCCACTGTTCCAGTTTAGCAAACTTCTTCAAGACATCTTCTTCCCTGAAAATTTACAATATCATATGAACTTTAGAATATGATGAGTTTAAAATTGAATGACATTATTTTTGGCACTAAAATAATAACTCTAGCAAAAATTTATCAATTTTTCCTTTTCTCTTGGGGATGGGGATAGGGGAAGGAAGAAGAATGACAGAACAGTGAAGAAGACATTGTCGGGAGCAAACTTCTCCACAAGTTTTTAAATTACCTAAGTGATATATCTGGTTATATAGATCATAGTTGTAAATTTACTGCACAGTCACTTAAGTCTGAAGTTTTGCTAAAACTAAGTTGTCATAAGATACTTTTGTAGGATTGTCTTAGTACTAGTGAATTTTGGGCAACTAAAGTGAGCACCACAAATTTAAATACAACATAATTTATTTACATTCCCTAGATCCATAGTACAAGCCAAGGATATGGAACATGTCATAACACGAATACCAACATTTAGTACAAATGAAATACCAATACAAATATAACACAATTTTTACAGTTATGCATTTAAATGTTTAAGAATTTTCAATGAATGTACATTTGTCAGAGTAAAAGGAGTCAAATTAAACCTATTTTTCAATGCTGGCTTAAATATTTTTATATCACAATTTAAGCTTTGAATACTAGCTGGAAGATTGTTGAATAATTAGATTTTTGTATAGTAAGAACCTTTCTTACAACTAGTGAGGTTAGCATTCTGGATATGGTGGTCATATTTATGACATGTATGTAAGAATTTAAAATTTCTTCATGTTGTCCATAATGAAGGACAGCAATGATAGTAACAATTCACTAGCAAGGAGAAATATACTAAATTTCTTAAACAGTTCTCTACAAGAGACTTTAATAGATGCCATTATTCTAATCATACCCATTGAAAATGTTCACCTGAGCATGATGTACCTCATACAGCTGTTTCATCAGGTGATCCTTACTCCTACTTACACATGCGTCAGCAGTAAAGTTGCATCTGTGTAAGTCTTGCGCAAAGTTTTACCAGCATAATAAAACAATGCCTCCATGGCAATAACATACATACCTTGCCTTTAATAACGCTAGGTCTTCCTTCTTTTTCTCTTCCACTTTGCTCATTTGTTCTTGAATAGTGTACGGATATGCTATGCTCTCATATTCTTTCGTTTCCTCTATTTCCTCCCTAGTGGGCCACATTACACCTGGAATAATTCCACTTGACTGACCATAGCGCCCATACATCTTACGCTTATATTTCACGGTTTCATGAAACCAATCCATGGGCTCAGAATAGGGCATTTTTCCGTGTAGTAAATTCCTGTGCTGTGGATTCAATCGAGACTTGTTTCTTTTCCTTTGTATCTCTTCCTCTTTCTTAGCCATAACCTCACCCTCGTCTTCGTCTGTTACAGTGCTAGCTTCATCGATAAGAGTAGTATCAACTGCTTCTGTCTTTAAATATTTAACATCATGGTCAATCCTTTTTAAAACTGTGTGCCTAATGAACGCATTTTCAAAGCACACAACATCTCTTATAGATTGCTTATTCAGAACATAACCACATAACCTAACAAAGCCAGCCATTTTTTACCAATATGAATTCCCAATATGTTGACGCTAAAATACACGATTAAAAATAAATGCAATTAATTCGCTACACATTTCATAAATGCACTCTACAGTGCAAAACTTACAAGGCCTGTGGATAATTTGTGATTGGATTCTGATATGCTTTAATTTCATGGGATTTTTATTTGCTAGTTCAATTTCAATGACAAAATGTTGGCACTTCCCTTGATACGTAATCTAAATTTACAAACTATTTGTCTCTGTTGCCACAGATCAAAAGTAGGATTCTGCTGCCACTAATAACTTTCCATGGTATATAGGTAATCCGTGGTCACGTGGGTAATTTGCGTTACTTGGATAACAGTAGTGTAATCTGCCGGTGGGAGAACATATTAATGTCTACTGCCTTTGAAGCTAATATTCAGAAACTGGGATTAGAATAGTCCACATTCTATGGGAATATTAATGATGATATCTGAGGCTTTCACAGCCATGAGTTTGAAGATGGCTGTCTTTTGGAATGTTGCACTGTGCAGTCTGAAAGATACTGACCAATACTTCAAAGGAACTTGCTGTCTCCATAACTTACCACCCTGATGATTGAGGCAGTAATTTCCTCTGAAACAATAGTCAACGTCTACCAGAATGCAGAGTGCAACATCTAAAATGATAGCCATCAGTATATGAATAAAGGAAAGTGAAATAGGTGACATGCATGGGAAACATGAGAAATGTATGCCAAAAAACTTGCAGAAACAGACTAATATTCTGCAGTCGTTGTGCCACCACAAGGTTTCAGATGTGTCGCAAATTTGTATAAGAAACTGTATTTTCTCACATTACAGTTGGAAAAAGGTAATGACTTAAACCATTATTGTTGTTTACAAATAAGTGATAAATTTTCTTCTGTGTGTTTTGGGTAGATCTGTTTGTAACTTATCATTTCTTTAGGTGAACCCTTTGTTTGTATTATGTAAAGTTTATATAATAGTATGAATTGTACTTTATAATATGTATTGTATTATTAATATGACTTTTTCCACATCCTATTGTCATTTGGCTGTCTTATGGATCCATGGAATGTAATAAATTATGTATGTATTGTAATTCATAATATACTCCTGCGCGCACGCGCACACACTCTCTCTCTCTCTCTCTCTCTCTCTCTCTGTGGTTGATCAAGTTTTATTGAAAATGTGTTATATTTATTTAGATACATATTTATGGTTGTAGAACACTGGAACAGAGAATTTGGGAGTATAATATTGAAATTACAGAAATAGGATGTAAGGTCGCTGACTGGATTCATATGGCTCATAACAATGTCCAATAATGGAATTTTGAGAACACAGTAACCTAAAATAAGGCATACTTTGATAAATAATAATGCTTATAAAATCACTAGTATGTTTAGAAAATAATTAAGAACAAATTAAATTTACTTTTTATTTTATTACAAAATAACAGTTTACCCCATAAAAATTGCATAACAAATACATTTTTACGTCATTTTTAACATTGTGCACTCCACTTAGTGGCATGGAGTTTTACACTTCGATTTTCACACATACATTTCTTCAGGAACGAACACATAATACAGTATATTATGTCATTCCTTGTAATAGCGCTAGAAGCTTCAACATTCATTGACAATAGTTACAATCTTGTCATAACACACACACACACACACACATATATATATATGTGTGTGTGGCATATACATATTATATCCCACAATGTAGTACTAACAGCCATAGAAGATATTTTCAAACAAGTAAAACTTGTTTTGAAATGTCTTCAAAGAAAGAATTTCTGTTCCAAAAACATTAGATAAGGGTGGATAAGGGTGCTGAGTTATTAACAGGATTTTTCATATTCTTGTAAAATCATTTCTTTCACTCTATTAATTTAGCAATGTGGTAAGTTTGTGAGGCAAAAACAAAATATCATGCTTGCAAACAAATTCATCTCTTTTAAAAAACTCAACATCTGTCTCCAATAATACAGCTGGCATCTTGCAGACAGAAACAATACAGATATAGACAAGATTGCAACTGCATTTTATATTTATTTTGCTGTTCTGATATACTAACTCAAATTGTATGCCAAAAACATGTTTAATAAATTACATTTTTATTTTAGAGTTTCAGTTTTTGGAAACACATTACCAGTTTGGAAATAAATGTGTGGACAGTATTTAAACTAATTATAAAATAAGAAATGGTATTCATTTACAACTCAGTATCATGTGAATTTTAAAGGATATGAAACACAATTTAGGTAATGCCAATGTCTGTATTCTGGGTTGTATCGCCATGTAGTTTAGCAGAAGTTTACCAAGTTTACCTCTTGATGGGGTAGTAAGGACCTCTAAAACATCGGTAAACTTCTACCAGACTATTTGGTACTAAAACCCACAATACAGCTATCTTCATCCTCACTGCTGTGAGAACCTCAAATCCTACTTCAAATAAAACTTTATTTAAAAACAATGGCCATAATTCTGAAGAAAATAAAACAGTTCTAAAATTATCACTACTTTATACAAATACATGACAAAGCACTAAAATGGGACTACTCATATAACATAAGTTGAAACTTTGTTTAGTTTTAATGTGTTTCATAGGATTCTTCATTAAAATGGGATGTAAATCTGAAGTGCTCTATGAACATTTATTTTAATTAGTGCTTAATGGAAGTTGGTTATGTTATTAATTTTTATAACCTGAAAAGAGGCAGTCTCATTGCTGGCTTATATTCTGCTGGTACCTAATGTCTGCAAGTAGCCATCTCTTGAAAGAGTCACACCCAACCACTATAATATACTATCAGTATTAAAAGAACGTGCTTTCTACAGATCTATAGCTTATAATTCCAATTATAACCACATGGTTATTAAATATGAACCAAACACATTGTTATAAACAAATATAACTATTATGGCAAATACAGATGAAATTATGTACTGGTATTAGAAATAATTATTAACATTTAACAAAATAATTTATTACCAGAAATATATACTCACACATACACAAGTCTCTCAATTAATTTTAGACTGCCTCCAAGACTCCTTGCAGATTGTCACCTAACCTTATTGATTATCAACAAAATATTTTCTCTTAGTTACTTTCACATAATGCTATTCTTTTATTCTGGAGAGCTCCAACTTTCTTTTTCATAAATAAAACTATACATTTTATTAATTATATTTGTGAATGTGCATTCATTGGAAATAAATTTATAGCCCCTAATACAAATTATGTCTTGATGAAAATCATTCCTACATGTTACATCATTTTTCTGATTAGTCCCAACTGGTGAACAATTTAGTAAGATTTACACACAAGCTACAAAATTTCAATATTTTAAACTTAATTCTTCTCTCCTAATGAATAAAAGAAATACACCACAGGCCTCATAAAACATAAATTAATAAAGAAAAATTGGGAAGTTTAATCTCAATCGCTATGTATGAGTTATGCTTCATATAGGTCATCACAATATCACATTACATTATTCTCTGTTTTATGGTGGTGATGTAAGCAGATTTTTATACATATCAGGATACATTACAAAGCACTGGACATGGCACAAGCACAGATTCAGACTTATTTGCATAGCAAGAACTACACCATATTTTTTTTCAAATAATGATAGATTGCTGCAACTTTTAATATTAGTTCATCTGGTCTCAAATGTAGCAAATTTTCAAAGCTTACAAGTATGAACCTGGGCTATATTATGTTACTGCCTTCAATTAGTAAATAAATTTATGATGTGCTCTAATATAAGTTATTCAAGAACAAAATTTGTATAAATATTAAAATAATTGTTCACACAACAGAAAATATCAACACCATTTTTAAACTACATTATATTGCCATCACTGATGTACCTTACTTAAATATATAAAAAACCAAAACATGCCATGTAAATTATTAACTGATTGAATGTAATATAAATGATCATCATACTTGAGCATTATCTGATACCGAGAGATGTTCTCATCATATAGTTTGCAGTATAACCAACTATTGCTATGGTTACGCAACTGCTTATCTACTTGTATGAGCCGGGATAGCTCAGTCAGTATAGTGACTAGCTACGGGCTGGACGACCGGGGTTCGATCCCCGACGGGGGCAGAGGATTTTTCCTCTAGCCTCTGCATCCAGACCGGCTCTGGGACCCACCCAGCCTCCTCTACAATAGGTACCGGGGTCCTTTCCTGGGTGTAAAGCCGGCCGGGGCGTGATGCTGACCACTCACCCCCATCTAGTGCTGAGGTCAAGGAAGAGAGGAGCTATACCTCCACTCACCCCAAACGCCTACATGGCGTATAGTGGGACAAACTTTACTTTACTTTATGGAATATTGTGCAGTAGTCACACTACCTATATGAAGTTAAAACATCTTAGGAAAAGATTTGGGATGGCAGTGGCCCAAATTAACATTTTTGAGAGAAAATGCAATGTAAGTACAATGTAAGGAAAATATCTTTTTGCCTACATTTTGTAAGATAATATAATTTAAATTCTATGCTCACAATTGCCCCTGGTGGTGTTCCTACTTTTCATTGACAGCATATAATATGTTTGTGTTGTGTTAATGAATGCTTATTCATGTGACCTGTCTTTGAATATGGCAGCTGCTAAACCTGGCTGCTGTTGGTTGAGTTCCCAGCTGTATAAAAAGAAAATTGATCAACATATATGTAAACTATTAACAAGACTATGCACTGTAAAATGTCCTATAAACAGTATGAAGTATTACTGAAGGAGAAGCTGCTTTATTCTTGTTTTGGTCATGCTCATTTACCTGCTCCATAAATAGTTCCTCAATTAGTTCCTGAATTATGTTGCTTAGTTGGGCAAGATGCAGGGAAACAAGATTGGAAAGGTGTACTTGAAATACACTGATATTCCACAGGTGTTCTTCATGGCACATCAAGCAGGTCACTGTTCAGCAACAGCTCATATGTTCCAACAGTCCTTAAACCACTGTTAACCTGTGACCTGAGGTTATTGTTGCAGAATAATGTGTTCTAACAATGACCTCAGTTCAAATTGTTTCACAACACTGGGTTCCCATTGTTGTGCAAAGATGGCCCTAGTCATGTGGGTTGCCTTCCTCCTAGGAGAAATGTGACAAACAGAGAAGTTAAGGACTGATGCTACAGCATGAAGAACACCTAATACTTTAAATAATAAATTGAAAGTATATATTTGCGACCAATAAAATGAATTACTTTTCTAAGTCACATTCATGAACACAGGTATATGCAAACTTGGATTAACAATGACTAGTAAACTGAAAAATGTTTATGGGATTATGACATGTAAAATATGTGATGAAAAATAGGTTATTTTTTTCTTTAACATATTATTTCAAAATGGATGTCTATTTTAAGCTCAGCCATAATGAGAAAATGATGTTTTATTATTGCAGGAGTTTCAACACTATTAAAGATACAGATGTATTATCTGGCTTTATGGAATGAGAGAGAAAAGGAATTGTATCTACGTAAATGATCCAATTCCATAAACAATTTGAGAAATGCTGGTACGCACTGAGCGAGTTTTCTTTTATGTAAAAATTTGTGGTGTGACTACAATAGTTAACCATTGCTCTAAATTTAAGTACAAATGCACTGCTCACATAATAACTGGCATAGCTATATGAACTTCAAACCTTTGAGGCTGTCTCCCCCATCCACAACTTGAGGACACACCATGCCATGGGCTCTTGTGAATGTGGTCATGAACCTTCATGTTCCAGAAAAGAAGGGGAATTTTTTGACTAGCTTTGTTACTGTTAGCTTTTTAAGGAGGACTATGCTCCATGAAGCAAATTAGTTAATTAGGACCTCTTCTTATACCACCCTCATCATTATGTACTCTAACAAATTTTACATAGCTGGGGTAATGAACAACATTGAGCATCGAAAATTATTCATATGTTCACATTTTTTGGCATGTCACTGATCACTCACTATCATCTAGCAGAGGAGAAGAATGAGTAAGAACTATACCTTCCCTATTTAACCTAAGTACCTTCATGCCATGTTCTGGGGCCCACCCAGCCTCCTCTACAATGGGCACCGGGGTCCTTTCCCGGGAAAAGCCGGCCGGGGCGTGATGCCAACCACTCACCCCCATCTAGTGCCGAGGTCAAGAAAGAGAGGAGCTATACCTCCACTCACCTCAAGCGCCTTTACGGCACATAACGAGACAAACTTTACTTTACTTTTACCTTCATGCCATGTACCAGGGGCATCTTTACTTTAGGAAGCCCTTTATTGTTATGAAACCTGAAGGTTCACATGAATCATGCAAATATTACCTTTATACCCTATTATGATCTAGAAAAATCCAGTTCAGTTCTGCAGTACCTGTATTTTCTTAAGAACACAGAGTGATATAGTAAGAGATGGCCATTGCAAGAATGCCATATTACTAAATTTCCCTGGGAAATGTGCATAAGAAAACAGTTGTACATACGAGCTACCACTAACTAACTAGATGGCTTACAGAACCCGAAGGTTCATCACCGAATTCACCAATGCCCTCTACCGGACCCTGTCTTGGGCCAACAAAATCCAGTCTCCTTCAACTCCTATCTCCCATAGATCCCACCTGAGATTATCCTCCCATCTATGTTTAGGTCTTCCCAGCAGTCTCTTCCCTCAGATTTCCCAACCAATACCCGGTGCACACCTCTTGCCCCATCCATGTGTGCCACATGCTCCGCCCATCTCACTCTTCTTGACTTAATCACCCTGACAATACTGGGGGAGAAGTACAAATTTTTCAATTCATCATTATGCAGTTTTCTCCATTCTCCATCGTCTTCTCTTCTATACCCAAATATCCTCCTCAACACCCCATTCTCAAACACCTGCAATCTATGTTCCTCTCTCAGAGAGAGAGACCATGTTTCGCACCCATACAAAACAATAGGCAGAATTATTATTTTGTATACTTCAATCTTCAGGTTCTTAGAAATTGGACAGGAAGACAAAATATTTTAAACTGAGAAGTAGCAAGCATTTCTGGAATTTAGTCTCCTCCTAACTTCCTCATGAGTATCATTTTGATTCGTTATTGTTACAAAATATTTGAACTTTGTCACACTTTCATAGGATTTATTAGCCACCCTAATATGATTTTGCCCACCTGTCTGCTGATGAGATACCAACATGTACTTAGTTTTTACTGAATTTACTTCTAGCCTCACCTGTCTACTAGCCTCTGGTAAAACTTCTGTGTTCCTCTGTATTGTATTTATATCGTCACCCAATAAATTAACATCTTCAGCATATGCCAATCGCTGATGTGTCCCATTCAATTCCAAACCCTCCTACCTATCTTGGACTTTCCTGATGGCATATCCTAGCACAAAGTTAAAGAGGAATGGAGATAAAGCATCTCCTTGTTTCAGACCATTCTTGATGGAAAATGACTCAGATAAATATTTACCTATACGAATTTTGCTACAGGTTTCATTTAAGCACATTTTTATTAGTCTCACTAGCTTCTTTGGTATACCAAATTCAATAAAAATGTTGTATAGCACTTCTCTCTTCACAGTCATAGGCTTTTTGAAATCTATAAATAATTGATGTACAGTCCCACTGTACTCCCATTTTTTCTCTAGTATCTGACAAATTCAAAAAATCTGATCAACTGTTGATCTGTTATATCTGAACCCACACTGAATACAAGTTACCACTAATAAATTAAATTACTGGAGTATTACCATAGCTGGTTGGTTGAGGTTGTAATCCTGTTCAACAGATTTCAAGTACAGACCAGTACAGAATATCTAAAATTAATAATAACTGTCCAAAGTAATTTGTTCTCATCACATATTAGTTTATGTTAAGGGCATATGAATGTTAAGTTTACTGGCATCTGTACAAGATGTTTCACAAATATTTTTCACTGTTTGTGTTCAGTTTTTGTGAGAAATAACTTTATGTCACTGATATAAATGGATTTTGCTCATGTGTCAATAAAATATCTATTAAACAAATGTTGAGCAGTTGACCAACATAATTCCATTTGTAAGACTTGAGGTTCTCACAGCGGTGAGTATGAAGATTTCCGTCTTCTGGGTTGTTGCGCTGTGTAGTCGGGTTGATATTAACTAACGTTTCAGAGGTCATACTGCCTCCGTCATCAGGGTGATGATGACGGAGGCAGTATGACCTCTGAAACGTTGGTTAATATTGACCAGACTACACAGCGCAACAACCCAGAAGACGGAAATCTTCATAATTCCATTTCTTTCCCTTCTCTTTAAATTCAGTTGGGGTCTAGTTCATATGTTCTACCAACAGGTGAATACCATACATTTATTGTATTTCAGCACATGTTCCACTTCTGATACACTAACAAATCTGAACAGATTAAGTTTAAAGATTTCTGTCTTCTGGGTTGTTGCGCTGTGTAGTCTGGTAGATGTTTACCAGGTCATACTGCCTGCCCTGATGACGGAGGCAGTATGACCTCTGAAACGCTGGTAAACATCTACCAGACTACACAGCACAACAACCCAGAAGACAGAAATCTTCACACTCATCGCCCTGATGACGGAGGCAGTATGACCTCTGAATCGTTGGTAAACATCTGCCAGACTACACAGCGCAACAACCCAGAAGACAGAAATCTTCACACTCACTGCTGTGAAAACCTCAAATCATACACAGATTAAGTTTACATTGCTATCATTCTATATAATAATGTAATGAGTATTAACTGATGTGCCTGAATTCCCCCTTTCTGCACATGTTACAATAATTTCCAAAGAGGGTTAGAACATGAACAGACATATATTTATGCTATATTACTGTTGTTATTAAAGTCTGTAATCTGACATGTGCAGTAAAAAGAGATGTATTGAAAATTACATTACTTAATAATCAGAAAACTAATGTTATTCTTTTGTTTATAAAACTAATTGTATCTACTTCAGTTACTTTACTGGCGATTTTTTAATTTTGTGAATACTTATGTACAATATCTTGGTGTTATGTTTCACAGTAAACTATATTTTCATCAACATATTAATTATATCATGTAATCACTGGGCTGGAATAGCACTTTATAATGGACCCAGCTGAATATGAAACATTGCGTTCTGTTTGGAATATAGAATGATAAGCAAAGTCCACAAATCTGATAAAACTAATTGTAATGTGCCATCAGAGCTCTTTAGAACAAGTGTCTGGATTTTCTGTGTGATACTTGATGTCTTGTCCTTGGATTTGCACTTTTAACACAGTCAAATATAAATAAAATAAAAGACCACTTGGAACACTTTACTTACAAAATACGTTATGCTAGCTTATGAACACCATGAGATAAACCATAAACTACCAGTATACAGAAAAGAACTGATTTATGCTGATTAGGTTATCTCTCACCATGTGGGAATTTAAGCTACAGTGCAACCAGCTGTCACCTACGATTTTCTATGACATTAAATTAATATTTCCTAAAAGTGAGTGGGATATGTTCCATACTGAAATGTAATGCTTATTAAGATGGTGACAAGGGGAGTGCTCTCAGTGTGTTATTTTAAGTCTCATGCTTCATTTCTAAGCCTTATAGAAATCCTGATAATGTAACATCAATACTGGCTTCATAAGCCTTACAGCAAAAGTACTGAATGCTTGTAAGTTAGTTCCAGAAAAATGGAAGAAAAAGCAGTTACAGCTTAATTTAAGGTTTTGGAAACACTGAAGAAGGAAGACAGCAAAAGAAGCAAATCACATACTGTGTAGAACACAAAATTAATTATATGTGTATTTAATTGTTTTTGTTGTCAAGCTGAAAGTCCTGCATGTATGCTTTATATTAGTATGAGCATGCCCACACATAATATAGCAAAGTATTTTACAGTGACTAAATAAGTTACTTTGAAGTATTTTAAATATGGACGTAAGTACTGCAATAGCTGTGTCCATTCTTTAAAAAGCAATATTATTTTCCATAAATGACAGCTATGAGGGGACATTACAAAAACAACAAACAAACAAACAAAAGGCATACAACAGGCACATGTAACAGTGAATTCAATGATGAATGTTCTCAGACCTGACATCTCCAGCTATCACTGCTGATAACATTTAACCCTGTCAGTATTCTTGGGAACATCATGATTTATCAGTCTTGCATAACATTTACTTCTAGTTCTTGTCATACTTTCAGAACTGTGCTACAATCTGCAATGTTAGTATGTGAACTATTATTTGGACAGCAGCTAACCTATGGTTTCAATCCCATTCCTAGTAATAAACATCATTATTCTACTGATAACCTCTGTTACTCTCCTTTTAAATCTACAATAATTCTTTTATATAAATATACAAGGAAAATTCTGGTGTTACAATATGGAGAAAATCTGACATATCGTTCACAATTATGATGTCGATCTGCAATCTTGCCATCAAGTTCTTTGTTATATGTACAATTTTGTATCTCCTCTGCTTACATTTTTGTTCAATCTATGAGACTGGAAAACAATCAGTGTTATGAATTCCACTGTAAAATTTATTCAAACAAATTTCAAAAGAGATTCATAGTTTTATGTAAAAATATTATAATGTATATACAATAACACTCTATATATGATATTTCTAAATAATGAGAAAAAATAATTAATGTCTTGTATTTTTTTGATAGGGAAACATTTAGATCAGAGGCAGATGGTCCCCATACATAAGTGCTTTAGATCAGTAACTCTCTAGGCCATGGAAACTGCTGTAATATTATAAGAAGTCTTTCATGTAGTGACTCTACTACCATTACCTAATACCAATCTGTGTTCTATGTGCTTAAAATTTATGCAGAGAGTTGATGGCATCACATTTCAGTATGTGATATGTTGCCAGAGATTTGAGTTAGAGCTGTACAAGAGTTGAAGCTTTTATGATCAATGAATGCAATGAAATATTTTTGGGTAATCAGCTGTGTGAAAATGTATCAGGCATCAATGCGGTCACATAAACACCTGATGATGGAGCCAGTGTCAGTTTCTGAAATGTTGGATATTAACTGTATTCTCATATGGCTGATTGCATGAGAAGACTTCATTACACAAGCTATACATCAATGTGTTTTGCTGTTCAGCACATGTCAATTTGGCAACATACTGGACTTTGTGAATGAGTAAGTGAATTTCATTGGGACTGGCTTATGAAGGTACTGTTCCAGTATTAACCTTTATCACCCTAGTGTACCCTAGTAAGGAAAGCAGTTTGTGTAGTTAAATTGCCAAATGTACCACACTGCAACATGCTAAAATTTAAAGATAAAATTTCCCTGTGTTTTTCATTAAGCAACATGTAGGGAAGAGGAGATATATGCCATGAGTTCTTAATCCTAGCACTAGATGAGTTGAGTGGTCAGCTTCAGGTTTTGGTTGCTTCATCCTCAGGAAATGACAGCATGCCCTCAGGTTTTGTCTTGTACGGTTTTGTCTGGTCACCGCCCTCAGGTCATTGTTTGTGTCAACTTTACGAGTGTTGATTCTCAAAACAGACACTCTAACCTGTGGGACTGTAATCGTATATGGGTTGCTGATTCACATGACATAAAGATTAGGTATCTGTTCAATACAAACAACTTGTTTTACTGTGAAAGTTTTAAATTGGATCACTCATGCATGCGGCGACATCAAAATGCAGTTTGACATAAAAAAGGAAATTAAACAGATGTTAGATAGTGATTCTGATAAATGTGATAAGTTTTTGAATCTGAGTGCAGTGAGAATGAAGATAAAACTGAAGAAGGAAAGGATTTGAGTCCACTAATGTACTAGAAGGCTATCTGGCTTGAGAACTGATACAGCCCAGGATCAAAAAGGATTTGAGTCCACTGAATGTTTCACATCTCTTACAGCAGTTAACCAGCTACTGTGATATTAATCTGTGTATTACCCCATGCTTTAAGAATTATCACAGTAAATTAAATTTGTGGGGACATTAGCTTCGTGTGGTACAACAACATGGAGTCCATGGTAGCCATATAAGTAAAACAAATACATGAAATTTTATTTGTTTATACTGTGTTGCTTGGATAAACACAGTGTACCTACAACACTTTTTCAATGCTATAATATATGTCTTGTTCACTTTTAAGAAACTTTTTATTTCATATTTTTATCATTGGTAATTTTGGAAAAATCTGTTCTAAGAAGAGGGACACAGTATTAATTAATACATTCACTGTTAAAAACATCAAAAACGTTATTTGCTATCTTGCGTTACCAGTACCAAACACATCCGTTGACATTCTAGTGTTGAAGTAAAGTATTTGCTCATATCTCCTAGAAATACCACTCAAATGCAGTCAAACATGTACAGATGATGAAGGAAGCATTGATGTATCCATTTATGTATTTAAGAGTAATATTCTCTCACAAAACAACGTCCTCTTCCTTTGTAAACATGTGGGTCCCTTGTGTATATAAATATAACATGTGAAGCATGGAAAAAGAAAAATGTTTATGTGCAGTGAATAAGTTATACAAGAAATCACATCCTAAAGCATTATATAAGTTAGTCTGATAATTTTATGCAATTACTTCAAATAATTTTTAAGATACTTAGGTTTATTCTAGTCATGTTAAACACATCTCTACTGAACAATAGCTGGCACAGAACATTTAAATCCCAACTGGGTAGCATGGCATTGAATGTGTTAAGTGTTGTCAATGTAATAGGGCTATAAACCCATATGACAGGGGTTTAAACATAATATGATACAGTATGGAAAATTCTATTCATGATAGCTGATGTGGAAATTTGCTCCATCATTAATGTAGGCAGTGTCAGAATAGGTGACTGGAAAGTTAACTTTTGCACAACGGTAATGATCCTGTACTTGAAATACAGACTTATGTAAATTCAGTAATCCTGAAAACATGCTATTTGTTCTTCCATGTAAAGATCACAACACCAGTCCTATATTTTGTGTTGCAGCAAAGTCTGATAAAACAAATGTTATATTTTATCCAAACCAAGAATTTTATATTTTTTAAAAGTACAACAAATCTTCTATAGAATTAACTCATTCATTAATGTAAAGTGTGAAACATACAGAGATGTATATCATCAAATAACACTGTAAATTGGACATGGGCCAGACTTACATATAATTTTGACATAAAGATCAAAACTCATTATTTTATCACTTGCACATTACATTACAACACTACGTAGTAGGAATAATTATTAACATTAAATAAGAGGGCTAGGTGGCCTAGGGACAAGGCACTGGACATCAGCCTCAGGTTCAAGACTGGCTGGAAACAGAGGGGACTTTCTGCACATGCCTTCTTTTCTATCTGTTACAAATATTAACCTTTATTTTACAAGATTAGAAGATTTAAAACCCTGTACCACAGGGCTGTCAGCTGGGCTGCTGACTTTAAATGTTTATTGGCATGCTACTGCAATAAACAACCAGCTGGACTGTATGTGTGCGCTGATGCACGGCCAATAAAGGTCACTCTTTGTGAATGTAATGAAAGTCCACATTAAGCTGTAGGGCCTTCTGCCAGACATCATCCTGCCATCTGCCTCTTAGGTGCCTTCCCTACTTTACATATGGAATCCTTCACCATTACTGAGGTGGACACATGCCATGAAGTGAACACAGATTGTTTTCCTTCACATAATAATGAACATTCATAGAATGAGTATGAGACAGACAATTCTTTAGCCTTGTTGAACCAATTCCTCCATAGTTATCCCTTGCATCCTGGCACTTTCCCAGAGTAAAAGCTATTCACAAAGTGTAAGATTCATTCCATAGCAGATACAGAAGGTCAGCAGGAAACAGACATATGCACTTACATCTGCTAGTCTCCCTGGTACTTGCTATTGCTTAAATGTGAAGAAACTTGTACCAATTTCCCATTCTTCAAAATCAAGTGGACCAAAACAATCATCCAGAAAGGATTCCATGGCCTTGTAGAAATGATGCTGGACTCCAGAGAAGCTGTGGCCTTCATCTGCATATGTCTGCAAATAAATACATAAACTATTACGTGGTATGAACGCAAAGGATAAAAGAGCACCCTTTACACCAAATAATGACAGATACATAATTTCAACAAAACTGTTTCATGTCTAATATTATTATGTTGATAGTGTCTTAATCAAGGTTTGTAACACTGAACTTACTCACTGCTGTTAACTTCTATTAAGTTAGAGGTTTAGTTAGATATTATAAAATCTAGTAAAACAAGAGTGTAATTTTAACTGTATTTCTTATTTTGTTACTATTTAGTGGAACTTCCTTCTTGAGACACAATTTAAAGATAAACAAATTTCTTTCCAACTCTACAATCCTTACTGTAGACTACTACTGCCTCTGTGGTGAGTAAATGAATAATCATATCAGAGGTTGATGCTGTTCTTGACACCTGGTATATAATTTACCTGATAACTGCAAAACAAATTCAGAGCTGAAGATGGCTATCGTCTGGGTTGCAGTACCATGTAGTTTATCAGAAATTTACCAACGTTTTAGAGGTACTTATGATGATGATGATGGAGGCAGCAAGTACCTCTGAAATGCTGGTAAACTTCTACCAGACTACATACAATTTAGAAGACAGCCATCTCCATACTCCCTGCCATGAAAACTTCATATCCTACTAAATGCAGTCTTGACAATGATTCTAAGAAATAAAGATGGGCAGTGTACAGAGACATATAAGAATTTCACACACTAATGTATGTTAGAAGTTTATGTTCTCCTGGATTTTGATATCCTGTGGAATTGTGGATACCAAAATTTTGGAGAAAGTACTGTCTCCATAACTTTGAAGATGGAAACAGTATGTTTCTCTAAAATACTGGTGTCTGCCTGCAAGTCCACATGGCGTCATAACCCAAAAGAACACATTGATATGTTCACCACTGTAAGAACCTCAAATCTCACAAATGTGAGGAAGATAATTCTCTCCTTCCATCATATCTGTATGGTTACTTACCTCACTAATAATATCTTATTTTGCAAACTTCCTTGCTCTAAATTTAAAATATTAATTAATTTATTGATTGCAGAAGACTAGAATTTGTTCCTACCTGGTGTCGGAAGAGAACTCCCTGGTCAGTGAGTGCCCTGACCAGCATCATGCTCTGCTGGTAGTGTACAGTATGGTCAGCTGTTCCATGTATCAGCAAAAACAGTTTATTACGTAGGTTTCCAGCATGCTTAGTGACATCTGCCTCTTCATACCCTCGGTAATTATCAGTCACATTGGGTGTGCCCATGTAGCGTTCTGTATACACTGAGTCTAAGAAAAACATACATAAAAGCAATGTAAATTAAAGCCTCATATTATAAAATTCTGTGATAGAAATGGGAAGTCAAAAAGTCTACAGATTTCTTGATGTTGTTTATAACTTCTTCCTGTCTTGCTTTGTGTTACTACTTCAGTATTTAGTTTAAAAAGGGTGGGGGAATTAACTATTATTTGAAGTTATCTGAAAATAAACTTTTCAATAAGAAGAGGAATGAGGAGTGTCTTATATGCTGTGCAAGCAGTACAGCATGCTGGATGAATTCATAGAGTTATAAATTATATGTGCTGGAGATGATAAACTTAGTTGTACTCAGAAGCCACTTTTTCACTTAGACAGCAGTCTGGGAGCTAAACTATGTGAAGAGGTGAAGTATGGTTAGTGATGCACATGTACAGAGGGTCGATGCCATGGCATTTTCAGCCCAGTGATTTAATGTTGTAAACAGATGGATATAACAGATTGTCATTGTTACCAAATGTAGAAATTAACAAGCAAGATTTTATGTTAATGTGGAATGGCTGTCTACAATACGCTGGTGGGAAGCAGGTCGAGAACTCCTGTTCTATATTATTTCATTCCAAGGTTCTTTCTTTGGAATCAGACGTATTTGATGAGACCAGTATTGATATTCTTTATGTCCTATTGATTTTAACTGGCCATTCCCTTCATATAATTAGATGCTGTATATAAATTCTCTGAGGAATAAACTTACATCTCAGCCCACTATTTTCGAATGTTTTAGTATGAAATTTCTTTTTGCACATATAAACAAAAGTTACTTATCATCACCACCAATTACCATCAACTTCCAGTTTTCTGCTTTCTTAATTATGTTGTTAATTATAGTCTTACTAGGAATAAATTTTGTGACTTCCTGTGTTAAAGCATGAATAATCATATGGTTAATACACTTATTCTGTTTGACGAAAGTCCTATATGCTAAAATATATAAACAATATTTTGTATTTATGTGGAAAATTTTGGGTGTCAATACTCGCAGACTTTGCAAGACATTAATTGTATCTGAGTCAAGGAGTGGGGTTGGAAACCATGACTCACCATAGTGAGCCCAGCTGGTGATGGGTGCAACAGAGATTCCACAATGAAAAACTTCTTCATCCTGTGCTAAGATCATGGCTGCTGCAAAACCTCCATAGCTCCACCCCCATACTGCCATACGCTCCCTGTCTACAAATTTGAGATCCCGCAAGTACCTAAGGGCAGATCAGTATACACTGCTAGACAGAATGTAGATGGAGGTAGAAGACAGAATAGTAATATAATTTAAGGTTATATTTCAAAGAAATAGCAATATATGTTCTAAAACAGTTTCTCAGAAATTTTAAATTCAATGTGTAAATGAATTGAACTGAACCATTACAGCTATATTAAATATGATTATCTGATACCCTCTTGTATTATTCACCATATTTCTAACACCTTAAAATTAACTCCATGGAGCATAGTCCTTCTTGAGAAGCTGCCAGTCATTCAGCTAATCAAGAAAATATCTACATGTTATGACACCCAGGCTGTGTGTTACACTACCATACTGCTTTACTGTTAACACCAGAACTGAAGTGTGGCTGGCAGCCCCACAATAAGGACACTCAAATCCACCATTTCTATAAGATAAAGGTTACTCTGACCTCACTTTCTTTGTCCATATAATTTTAATTTGTTATTTTGTCACTGTCATTACTATTTGTCTCCAGAAAAATGTAAAATAAAATGTCATCCTTTAAAATTGTGCTACATATGTATTTATTATTTTTAGTGATGTTAATACATTCAACTTACTTGGTAACAGCAATTTGATCTTCAATTTCAACACTACCCAAGCGATAATGCAACTCGTGAATGAGACGGTCACCTTGATAACCGGAGCCGCGCCCATCTATCTGGGCTACAATGAAGTTGCGATTACTGGCTAAATATGTTCCCCAGTCCACAGACCATTGCTCAGAAACAAGTTGTGATCCAGGAGCTCCACACCTACATAGTAACATAATCATAAATGACGATCTCAGTACTTTCATATTTAAGAAAATGACTTCTGTACTTACTGACTTTGGGAATTCCTTTTTACTTTGAATCTTGACAGAGTTTTCAGTGTTTATAACAGATTAGTAATGTTTGTTTTAACATGTAATATTTGTGACAAACATTTATACATGAGATGTCTTTTTATGGAGTTAATCAACAAGTATAGCTGGATTACAGTAAGTTGCTTTTCATTTACAAAATAATAATTCTTCTTCTTCTTCTTATGTTTCTTGACCGTTACTTTGGCTAGGGGAAGAACACCCTGAAAAAGAAATCACCTGGTCCTCCAGGTTGGGGGGTTGATGCGGTGGACCAGCTCCACACCCGTCAGAGAAGACTACAATGCTAAAAAAGCCTAATAAAAATAAACCTCGGAACTGGAACCCAGGAAGACAAAATATTAATGAATAATAAATTACTTTAATGATAGAATTTTATTTGAATTCATAAAACTGTTTTCAGAACTAAGATGTTTAGACACTGCATATAGAAACAAAGTACTCACACATGCAATATAAGAGGGAAAGTCATTTCTTCATCTTCCCTCAATCCTGGTGGCAGATGAAGGCGCACCTGTGCATGATAACCTCCATCCACCAACACTTTGATAGTTTTAACCTGTAGAAAGAATAGTGCTTGTTATTGTATGTGGCATGATCAAAACTTTCTTGACCGACTATAACGTGACTCTTAATTAGTACAGTTGTTTTGCTAGACGGTGATAACAGTAGAACAGGATATGCTGAATTCCTTATTAATTCTGAAATCACTGGATGCATCATTCATGAGTACTTACACACCATAAAAATTAATGCTCATACTGTGTAAATTGTTTGTTTCTCTCAGATTTAAATCCATATGATACACATCTATAGCACATCTGTGACACAAATTTAAACTACGGACATTTACCTGAGGTGAGGCCATGACTGCAAGACGGTCCCTGAGCGCAGGTTGTGTGTCCAGCACAACAAGCTTTGTGTTGCTCAACAGGTCCACTAGGGAAGCAGTGGGGGGGTCTGGACCCAGGCACTCTAACACGTAGAAGCGGGGACTCTGGCCTGGGCTCAAGTGTGGTGCCACATACAAGCAAGGCGGCCATGAGGCCAGCTCACTTGCATTGTAATCAGTGCTGGTAGGAAGTTTTATAAACTGCTTAAACATATGAAGAGCTGGTATTCTAATAAAGATACCTCACACCATTTATATATTGTCTTTTGATTGCTGCTGATACCTGTTGTGTTTTAAAAAGTAGGCAAGCAAGCTTACTTGTTTATGCAGATTTATAGCATGCAATATTTTACATTACAGTAATTGGTCTGTTTCTACTGAAGGTCTTACATTTTTTATTCTTGAAAGGCTAACCTTTGCTATGGATGAATAAGTACCTTCAGTATATAATTTAAATAAATGAGCCTAACAGTATTTGAGTTATAAGATAACATGGCATAAAAATTACTTTTGTTTAATTATCTCAGAAATCACGAGAGTAACAAAAAAGTACGTTTAATTTGTCTCTATTATTTTTATTCAAGACATTTTTTGCTCTGATAAATAATTAGTGAGTTATGTTCAAATGTGTCTGATATATTGGCACTTCCCTCAGAATTTTGTTTCACGTTCCAGTCATCAGAAACACATAGGACATGCTGTCTTACCTGATGTCCCCACTCATAGCTGTACTACGTGGTGACTCCAGTCCATGATGGTACAGGCTTTGAGATGGCTCCAATGGTGGACATGTAAGACAGTCCATCTGTCGGGTATCTGGAGAGCTGATGTTAAGGTCACCTGTTCGATAAAGGTGTCTTTCCCCTGGTTTATGTTCGGGTGCTGCTACAAAATATCTAAAGCCACAACAGTATTCTAAAAAAGTTGATAGTTGAAGTTTAATATCTAGTACAGGAATTTACAACATGCTGGTGTTGCATGCCAAAACTCAATTGGAATGTATGCCGAGCTTCCACAGATCTGATTAAAAGCTACAAGCTTCATATCAGTATGAAGGATATTAAATATTGTTTGGGGTTTATGTGTTTTGGAGAATATGGATTCAGTATTATTTATACAAGAGGTAATTGCTTTTAGAAGAACTCCCTAATTACTGTCTAGACATATGTTAAAACTAACTTGACAAACCATAGTTCAGGCCTAAGGACTCAACAGCTGTGCTGCAATTGCAAGAATCTACTTACATATAATGATTCTCCTCATCCCAAGCCAGGATCTGAGTGACCTCAAACCTGCCTTGTGTGAGAGGTGTATTTCTTTTACTGGCAACATCCATGTGACACACGTGCTTGTAGTAGCCATGTTCTCCCTCAAGGACTGGCAAGCGTGCCAAGTAGCAGCAGCCATCAGAACTGAAGAGTGGGGCATCATACAGCTCTATCCATCCAGTGGGCTCAGCCTGAAGTTTCTGTGTCTGAAATATGTATTAATTTCAGATAAGCCACAAAAAGTGGAAACATTTTAGGAAGAAGAAGTGTTACTTCATGGGTGGCACAAACTAAATTACCCACATAAGAAGCTTATTATTCACACAGTATTTAAATTTTCTTAGAGAGATTCTAATAGGAAGAACCTTGGTGACAAGTGTGAAAGGAGAAGTAGTGCAAGAGACACAAACAAACCTATTTCTGAGAAAGATAAACTTGGATAAGAGATAATGTGATTAGGGCGCTATCCTGCTACGTAACTATACAAACCACACTGAAAACATCTGTGAGTGTAGTCCCATGTCTTGCAGAAACAAAGTCAAAATAAATTTTTTTGTTAGTAATAAAATTGTGGTGTGTAAATATAGGCATATATATATATATTTATAATTATTACTATATGTCACAAAACAAAATAAGTAAAATTAACTGAGCCTAAAATTCTAATAAACGTTATGATAAGAGGTATCGTCGAAGACGATGATTCAGTGGAAAATTTGGAATAAATTTCATGTAACCAATTTTTTAAATTTAAAAATTTAGTATCATTATAGTAATCAATGATTTTAGTGTCTGATTAAAACACTAACATAACATTAGCAATGCATGCCCTTGAAAACTGGTGCATGGTACACAGAAGTGCTTTCATCAATCCATTCTTTCTACTGCTATACATACTATGAGTGTAAGGCTCTTTAATATGCACAATATTTCTTCCTTCAGCTCTGTACTTTTGTGTTGTTGTTAAATATGAAATTTTGTGTGATGTGTTTCTGTACCCTTCAATAAGAATTTTCTTGTTGTCTTCAGATTTGAATCCTAATTGTATAGTAAGTCTGAGGAAAGAACTTAGTTCCCTTGAAAATCACTGTCATCTACTGCTTTCCTGTAAATGTCTTTCAGTGTTGGCCTTTTCTTATCAGTGATATAAATATTATTTATGCCGCCACGGTGGTCTAGCGGTTAGAACGCTGGTCTTGTAATCCTGGGGTCTCGGGTTCGATTCCCGGCGGTGCCCGAATTTATAACTTGTGTTGGGCAAGGCCGTGGTCTAGGCAACACGGAGTTTTCCTCCGGGGATTGCCCGGTTTCTCCGTGGCATCCCAACAATTACTCCATTCACACACAGAAGAAGGCAATGGCAAACCACTTCTGGATCATCTGCCAAGAACGTATATGAACAGGTCCCAGTCCGAGAAAAGGATGGAAGGATCCTGTTCATATGGACCTGTCGTCAGACAGAACACTAAATAAATAAATATTATTTACAAGCTGTCTCACTGTACATTCATCAAAACTGTAAACAGGACTCTTTGTGCCAGTACAAGTATATTCTTTGTTAGGCGTTGTGAAAGATAAAGTTTCTCAAATTTAAATTGGGTTATCATCTTTTAATATTTATTTTTCCTGTGGACAAGCTTATTTCAGTTACTGCTGCTCTTTGTAGCCTGTCTTCTTAAATGGGATCTGTAGCCCATGCCTTAATTCTTCCTTCACAAAGCAATATAATTACTTACCTAGACTGGCTATGAATTACCTTCTTCCTAACTTATTCTGTGCTAGTGGCATGGTGCAAATGTAGTGTCGACATTGGAAGGAAATTATTTGCACAATTTAATAATTTCAAAGTGGACATGAAGATGACACAAGCGGGACCGAATAAGTCTGCTCTCTATCTCCCACACTCTGCCATCTTATATATTTTGTTTCTGCACAATGAAGACCAAGGCTCTTCCTAAATGCTAACCAGAATAATGTCTTTGTTACATGATCTGAAGCTTGAGAAGAATTTGTTATCTTTGTTACAGAAAACTTACAAAGTGAAATATAAGAATAGAAGTTTTTATAAAAAAACACATCACTATGTCTGATAATATGTTTTGAGACCAGTTTGAATAGCACAGCACAGGACTCACAGTGTCACAGTTCCACGTTGGTCCTCGACAGAGCGATATAATTGACATATTCTGTACACGATTCATCCATATCACAGCTACCTGATGATGGGCTAGCCATGTTACTGCTGTGAAGTAGTGGTCCCTTTTAAAGGAAGAAAATAGCTACAGACAAGTATCAGTAATAATGGTAAAGTTGCAGGGTCAGTGGGGTAATTAACTAGTAAAGATTTACAAACCACAGTGTTTAAAAAATCTCCAAAAGCACACACTTTATGTTATAGTAATTAGGAACAGATACTGATAATCATCATAATTAAAGGATGAATGTCTCAACCAGTTAACTGATTCAGAATAAACATGCCTAAATTCTGTTATTCAGAAGAAAAGTGCACAAATCTATTGTAAGTCTACCTGAGAAGCACGTATGAAAATATTGATTTTCCATTAAATGTTTATTTTGAAATAACATGAGGCTGTTCTCATTGCTACTCAAAGATCACATTTCTATTTTAAATTCAGAATTGAACAGTGAAAATCAACATACAAGGAAACAGATAAATTATAGTATATAAGACATGGCACAACTCTGAGGGTCACTGATATTCACATCACTGTGAAAATCTAAAATATTACAAATTATAAAATTTAGGGAATCTATTTGAAAGAATATAGTTCCATATTCACTCTGACTTCATACTTCATACAGTTTTTCTAAATTTCGAGGGACACATACTTTCTATATTATATTTTAAGTGGAGGGCTCATAGGTACTCTTGCCATTAGGCGAAACTAACTTTGACGTCACTGTATTGAAAAGAAGTATCAGAGTGGCAATCCAACACTCGATCAGTGTAGCACTGTCCTAGACTAACCTTGTTCAAGTATAGCCCTGATTGTATGTATCAAATTTCTTGTGGCTAGGATTATTTGGTATGAAAACTTTGTTTATTCTAAATTTTGAAGCTGCTTTCTTATCTTTTTCAAATATAAAACACATTCTTCCCAAAACAAATGTATTATTCACTAAT
Source organism: Zootermopsis nevadensis (assembly GCF_977971745.1). Taxonomy (NCBI): domain Eukaryota; kingdom Metazoa; phylum Arthropoda; class Insecta; order Blattodea; family Termopsidae; genus Zootermopsis; species Zootermopsis nevadensis. The sequence continues at coordinate 13,781,576 of NW_028259145.1, forward strand.
TTACAGCTTGGTGTTGTGAATTCATTTACATTCATTCTTAACTTCTATATCAAGAAAGACTCAAAGATTTTATAAATTAAAGTTTAACTAACCATCCTGACTGTGAATTGGGCTGAGGAACCAGTGGTGGCTTCAGATCCACTGGATTTAGCCGTGTGGGGTGTTTCAGATCCACAACCCATAGTGTGGTTTCTGGGTTCCTTGTTCCAGCCTGCGGTAGATGAGAGAGAATCTTCATGTTGCAGCACTTCTAGTTACTGGTTGTCAGTTCATAGATACTGCTATATCAATAATTCTGGTTAATTGGCAGTGACAAATAAGAGATCAGTGCAGTGTTTCTCAAACAATATCCCTCAGAACTTAGGTGTCAGCCACGTACTTACCACAAATACAAGCAACAAGTAGCGGACTGTCAATACCTAGCTGGCTGCAAATTGCTAACAATGTATTTTATCTGATTGGTTCTGCTGTGCTCAAGTATACGGAGTACCACTGAATCATGAAGTATTTTTTGGTTTTTAGGTTTAGCCAGGCTAACATGGCTAACATGATTAACATGAACACTCCACCTCACGTTCATCTTAGGGAGAGGGCCCTGGTAACTATTACACAGGAGAAAGTGTTCTCAGTGATATATTTGGAGTTTACCTTAGGATAACGCAGCATACGTATCTGAGGATATCGCAACCGCTCCTGGATGCGGCCGTACCACGGATACTTCAGCTCTCCCACTAGGGAGTCGTTGAAACAGGCATAAAGAAGAAACTGAGCATCAGGTGAAAACCATAGAGCGTTTGGAGACTTGAGAATCTCCTCTGCAACAAGTGAAAGCCAAGCAGGTGATCACAAGTTTGTATCTGTGAAGAGATCTTCTTGCTTGTATTCCCTAATGAGGGATACAGTAAACATGCAAACTGAGACAGAAAATTTGCAGTGTTTCAAGAATGAAATGAAGAAATATTAAATTAAATAAGAATAATGAGAAATTTTACTAGTGATTTCTATACTTCTGAGTGGAGTATGGCATCTTGCTTTTAAGGAAGTACCTTTTACTGGTGAGGCATTCAGCGTTTCGAGAATACTATGTACATGAAACATGAAAATAGATTTGACATATTTTCATGATCATGTATCAAATAATTAATGGAAGAAAACAACTGGCAAATATTATTTCATGTTCAAGCAATAAACTATTTCTTGTATATGGATAAGCCTGTTATATATTTAATTTGTGTTTGGTTTTAATAAATATTAACTAGGAACAAAATGTACGTATACTGATAAACTAAACTCTTTTACTGATAATTCTGAGGCAACTTGCAGATAAAACGCTGTACTAAAACAAAAGTTCAGAAGAATAATTTTTGTTGGAACAACACTCAGCACAGCGAATGTGAATATGAGACATTAACAATTTAGAGAGCAGTAGTAACTGTTTATGCCACTGTATGCCCCACCAGCTTCAACAATCAAAATCTCTTCATTTGGTATTTATGGGTTTCATATGAATCTCAGTGTAAATAGCAATAACCAGTTCATATTTGTAATGAAAAAAATAGTTTTCTATGAGGTGCAGACTGAAATATTGAATATTATTTTTATGAGCTTTGATATCGAAGGGTTAATTATTCCAGACTAAATGGTTCTAACCAAGTATCTGATTCTGGGGAGCGAAGAAAACTTCAAGATTGAATATCATGCGGGAAAAACGAGTAAAATAAAAAGAAGCCTTGTTACAAGATACGAAATCGCTTATTTTACATACTGTTTATTTTATTCAAAATTTATAACAGAAAAAATTAAAATGTGGTAATTTTTCCTATCCAGCGCTTCTGATCAACTTCACATTTTTAGTGGAATTTTTTTAAATAACATAAACATACTACATTGTTTTGTTGAGTTCAAAGTACGAAGATATCGATGAAGCGAAGAGTTTGGTTGTGTGGTAAAATACAAAACTACAACGGAGTAGAGCCGTATGATGCAAATACGAAGTGAATTTTAACTGTTGCGTAATTATACAGGAACTTAAACAAATCCAACCATTCTTTATATACAGCATACACATTTCCTTGGAAGTCAGTAACGATATTAAAACACGGAAATATTACAATTAAGATTGCCGATTTTATGACGAGACATGTCCCATCAAGGTACATTAATATTAGCACACTGACAGATCCAAGGTTATATGTCTTCTTCATTACAAATTTAATTTTTAACATGCCTAAGTTAGGCAGGAGTAACGCGAATCATCATGTAGCAACTACTAAAGGCTTTGTGAAATTGGTGTTGGTCTTCAACAAAATATCAAGATAGCTCTAGGGTGACTAGCACAGATCTTTTTTATTACACTCGTAATTCGGCACGAATGCTTGATGAAAAGAAAGCACCTGCGTAGATCAAGTTGACAGGCCCGCATAACAGCAGTGCCGGAGAAGTTGCCGAAGAGACTGGCAATGGCTGAAAACTGCGCAAGTTCTCGTCTACTAATTTTATTTTATGTTACAAAACAAAGGAAACAGAAAGTCAGTGAAAGAGGATGAACAGGAAAATCGCCTGGAAATACATTTATAACAATAAGAATGATGTAGTACTTGTTAGATTATATACATCCACAGATTACTAAACAGCAACATTTTAATGTGCGAGGTCGTACTGAGTGTTTTCAGCAGATAATGTAACCAGATACAGTGCTATATCGTGTTGGTCGAATGCGAACAGAAAATGAAACTGCAGAAAAAGGATTATATGCCAAATATGTCTGAAACTAATCCAAAGGAATATTTTTTCCCATTATTTAGGGAAAAACATAGTTCCAGGGTGCTTTAGAGCGGGGTGGTGAATAAAATATTTGCACATGAAAGATAAGAAGTAGCAGGGATGATCAGGTGGAAAAATTTACATAATGAGGAAATTCATTTTTTATAGTCTTTACCAGATACCGTTAGGGTGATGAAATCAAGAAAGATGATATGGTAGAACATGTACCAAGCATGGTGGAGATCATCAATACGTGCAACATTTAGGCATAAATGGGAGAATATTAAAACTGATCTTAGAAATAGGGTGTAAGGGAATGGACTGGATTCATCTGGCTCAATACCGGAACCACTGGTGTGCTCTTGTGAACATGTTAAGAACCTTTGGGCTTCGTTAATGACGGGGAATTTGTTGACTAGCTGAGCGCACCAGAACATCGTTGCAGAGCAGTGAATCAAGCAAAAGCAGTTAGTTATCTTACCTTCATAAAGCCAGTCGGGGATGCCATTGAAGACAATGCCCTGTCTTCCTGTGTTAGTAACACGATAAGCGTGGGAGGTCAATGCACCGGTCTTGTAGTAGACGTCGTTGCGGTACACAAAGGCCAGGGCGTTTCCCTTTGGTGCCCATACGACATGCTGGAGGTACGGGTGGTTATCTACCTCACTGTCCCCCAGGCCCAATTCAAACTTTCTCCTAGACATAAATATTCATCACAGTGAATTAAGTGACCGAATTAGTGTAATGTAGTACAGCGTGTATTATTCTGAAAGTGGGTTCATCGCAAAGAGTTCACTGAGGAAAGTACACGATAACCGAACAAGGACATTAAACAAAACAAAAAAACTAACCAAACAAACAACTAACTGCATTATGTTTGAATCCGCTAACACATTGAAGTCTACCGCTGAACACGGTCTTGAGCTATTTCAGTTCGGTTAACGTTACCATAACCTTTTATCGTTAAGATAAATTTTAATATCACATTTCCGTCACGATCTTGCAAGAGGTCGCTTTCAAAATACTGTCCTCACAGAATTGTGCGCCGGCATGCGTTTCTTGAGTGTTCACAGCTCTCTTCAGAACAGTAGACAGCTATGAACGACGACCTTTCGTCCACCCCCCCTCATGTCCATGGAAGACCTTAACGGTTTGTTTTACAACTATGTACAATGCGATCCACACACCTTGCTCGTAATACGGGAGGCCCTGGGTTAGATTCTCTGCTCGGAGGCCGACTATTGAAAGTTTTCGTCATTTCCTCGCATTAAAATAGGCCACCCGCCGTTTTCCTATTCATGTTTCCAAACCCACACTTCACGACAATCCCCGTTCGGTATCAGGCCTCTGTTTTTTAAGTATTAGGTGAAGCACTGTTAAATAAATAAAGAAAGCAAGAAAAAACGACATGGGACACGAATCTCAACGCTTCGTCGTTTTTGTAATTACAATTAATAATTCAATAACATACGAAAAAGGAATTAACAGAAGTCACCCCACTATAAAACTACGAAAACCACTCAATTTTGAGTTTATTGTTTCCTTTAGAAAAAACACTTTTCAATACGGCGTAGGTTTCCATAGCAGTTTCATCTTGCATAAAACAAAACTTGTTGCAAATGCTCTGTTCTTTAGATTCTATCACTACAGAACTAAGAGACAGCACTGAAAACGAGAGACGCGTCGTCTATGAACCACAAATCCCACAATTTTAAAGTTTCCGACAAATGATTCAGCACATTGCATCCCGTCATCCACCGCGTAGCGGCAGAGGTCCGTCTTGTGCCGCCTTGGGAAGTTCTCACTATGTATGCTAATATACTAATTGTGATCCGACAGCTGAGTGTTCTAAACGGTCCAATTGGTTTACCTGGCACATGTGCAGACACATACAGCCAATTCCATTCACGAACTAATTAAATCTTGTTGCTCAATCAACGCTTGGTTCCTACATCCTTGATAGCAATCCAAGAACACGCTGAATTTCAGGATACGCGTCTTAAGACTAAAGAAGCAAATGTCAGCATGGCTAAAGAGGGAGGTATCCACCTAGGACCACGTTACAATAAACTTGAAGTAAAGACGTTCAAATGTAAAATTCCGTGCTTTTTACGACGTGCTAATGTGTAAAATAACTGAACACGTCTTTCCAAGCTGTTATTATATTTAAATATACAAACTTTACCAAAGAAACTCTACAGCAAACTATAGATTAGAATTTTAAATCAAACGAGTAATAAATACGAGTTAAAAGTTCGACTCTTAAGCCTGGCGTTTTCAGTAAGGACCTGTTCTGTTTGGCGTTTTCTTGTGTTGAATACATCAAAGCTATTTCACCTCACATAAAAAGAGTCTTCTAACGTTGCTTTTAGAACAAAGTTATTTTGTCGTCACAAAGAAGTGTCTGTATAATATTATTATATCTTAATACTAATTTACAGATTTAATTTCCAATTATTGAGCGGTATCAACACAAGGTTTTTTATTAATGATCTACATTAGAAAAGAGATTAGTTTCAAGGTGATTTATCAAATCACTGTAGGCCGTAAAGTATCCAGGAAATCAAGAAATAACATGATAATTGTTGTGGTGAACACTCTGAACTATTTCAACATGCCTACACTGTGATTCGTGAACTTACATATTTCTGATCTGATCCGATCCTCTGACCTTCCTGGAATCGTCACATACTCCACGTTCAGGGTATCAACTTATTTTAAAGTGTAACCAATAAATATATTTTAAAATCAACTAGGGAAGGACAAATCTGTTTTACACAGACGGTCAATTTTAAAACTAAAGTCGTTTTATTTAGACCGAATCTAATGTTAATAACATATTTGAACACGGTGTACACAACTTCTACTGTCACTAGTGGATTGTTTGATAAGTTATATATTCGAATTCTGGAATCCCTAGTATGGGGATCAGCCTTCTTGAGTCCTACGACCGATCTGAAAAACATAGTGACCTACCATTTCCTTAACGCCACTGCTTACACATAAGATGTGAAATCAAACAAAATACATGTTTATGTATGCACTGCACAAATGCAACCACTTATGTGTTTATATCTAGCTAATACAAACTAATACTGACAACTTTACGAGTAAGCAGGCAGATGCCGTTTCTCTGTACTATAGCATTCCCTAAGAATATTAAGTGCACTCAGTGGAATGCGTGTGTTTACTCACGAAGTCTGCACTTCGAAGATGAAGTACCGGGCCTCGTAGGAATGCCTGAACACCTGGAGGAATCAAACAAAAAATGTAATGGGTCAGAACACTCTGAAAACACCCCAAAACGACATTAATTCACAGTTCAAAAATTTAATTACCCGGTTCCTCTTGCCTTTTGGAACAAATGTCCACGAGATATTACAGTGTTTGCCAACCGATGGGTCGCGAGGAATAATTGTTGGGTCGTGATGGAGAAAAGCATATGTTTCTAGTCCAAGTTGTTCATTTCTTTACGTCTACTCAAATCAAAAGTATTTTGTCGTTATAAATAATGAAAGTGTGCTTATTCTGTCTTCTGTATTCGCCAAGAAAAACACTCGCAGAAACAACGACTCGAAAATTATATTTGATACATATCGACAATTTGCAGCATTTTGTAAGAACACACAGATAATGTTCTTTGAATTGTAAGTCACTACTTAGTCGTTTGTGCCATGTTTTGTCAAGATACGGATTAAGATTCGTAACCAAGAGGACGACAGAACAAGTCTGAGAGAATATGTTCTGCGTCCTAACAAACACACGTTCCAGTGCTCTGTGTTCATGTATAGGCCTATATGGCTTACAGGCGACAGCAATATGACACTACCCATACTACAATACATTATTGTTTACAATAATCAACCAAGTCATTTAAATATCACCATATTTTTTGACAATAGTGTAATGGCATTATTATGAAGTTTTCATCTGTAAATGTGCTCATCAAGCGACAAAACAGCTTAAATTGGGGCCGTACCTGTTTTAAGCAGTGTACCAGCTGCAACAACGGAGTTCAGCTACAAGAATTCAATATTGCCGTTGGTTTCGTCGTAAAGGGGTTTATGTGTAGTAGTAAGGGCGAATCTTTAAATGGAACATTCCGTACAAGAAAATACTTTAAATACCGTAATCGTGATTCACCGAGTTATCTTTGTTATATGAGTCAAATCACATCCCTGACAACTGGGAATGTCGTAATCGCCCCTACGCCCGGGAAACAAGCGTCAAACATTTTCTAAGTAGGCCTTATAAATTTACAATTCACTACCAACCTAACACCCACACTCTGTCGTTTCTACAAGCCAAACAGATGTGTTCACAGCAGTGGAACTAACTTCATAAAGCAGACCTTCTTCGAGATTCTATAGTCTTTCAGCAGATCAAGAAATTTCGAACCATTTCCTCTAAGGTTCGCGAAATTCTTATGTCCCGATTGTTTGCTACGTGTTCCGCTCATCTGATCCTTTCCGACATAAACAGCGTAATAATACTGTGTGGAAAGTAGACTACAAATTCTGAAGTACCTCAATATGCAAGTTTTTCCAAGTCTCTTATTTCTTTATGAACATAAGTTATAGCATGAATTCAATTTACGTAAAATGCGTACAGAATTTTAGTTATTGACCAGAAGAGACTACTTTTGAAAAGTACACATTGGTAGGTGAATATAATTAAAACCGAACTTAAAGAACGACGATGACGATGTAGAATGAATTTATACGTCTCAGGAGAGGGTCCACTGACAAAAGTTTGTAGATATAGTAATAAACATTAGGGTTTCATAAAAGGCGGGGAATATCCTGACCAACTGAGAAGTTATTAGCTTCTGAAGAGGGACTATGTTCCACAGATTTAAACAATTAGTTAGTTAGGGTATAATTATTAATTGGGGTCCGCAGTGGCCGCGCAGTCTGAGGCGTGGGCATTGTACCGCTGGGATCGTGGGTTCGAATACCACTCAAGCCATGAATGTTTGTCTGCCTTTTTCTGTGTCGTGCTGTCCTGTGTAGAGGTAGAGGCCTTGCGACGGGCCGATCCCTCGTCCAAGGAGTCCTACCGAATGTCTACAGATCAAAGCCAACGAAAAGTTGGGACCCGCAGTGCTCAGGCACTTGAAGAACGGGTCGTTCCCAGTATCCCCAGTATAATTATTAATTACTGCGATTTTACCATCACGCAAGCAGTAGTTCTAGAGGCACATGCATAACGTAGCTGACCTGCTTTGAAACTTACCTTTTTGATATCCAGTATCAGTAGTATGTAATTGAGGTCACTGGACACCCTGAAGTCTAAAGCATTCAACTGCCTCTGAAACAAGAAACACTGAAAAATCGCGTCTCTTATCCTGTAAGTCTCAATAGGTCCACGTGTTAGCTATAGGTTAAAGAGGGCACAGTGCAATTAAAAATTAATAACAGGAGAAAAGTTAAATCTTGTGATGACGTAGTGTGAAATGGCAGTACTTCATTACTCTGAATTTAATTAGAAATCGTCGATGTGCATGTTATCTCTGTGATTTATAGAAGAGATAATAATCATCCAATGGAGTCAGTACACGAAAAGTCGCGTGGTCTGCGAAGCTCAAGATTTGAACTCAAGATATTGAAGACGTTGTTCATTTACACACGCGAAGTGTTAAACTAAGATTGTTCGCACAGAAACAGTACGTGGACGCTTCGCTGAGGATACAGTTTGCCGGAGGGTTCTCAACACAAAGCCTCAGACTTACAGTTATAATAAAAACTTGAATAATGTTAGGAAGATAGAGACATAAGAGCCTGTTTCACCTCGAAAGATTTCTGACAAAAATCCTGTGAAATATACTTACAAATGTGGAATTGGTCATGAGGACCCTGGTGGTGAGGTTCTCTGCGTTGAACAGCGTCACTCCGCCCTCCACGTCTCGGTACACGAGGTCAACTTCTGTTGGAACACACAACAAAAACGCGATGCGATCAATTACGCTGATATTTTATACAGTTTCTCCCAGAGACCTGCATAATTTTCAGTTTATAATAATTCGTAGAAACAGACAAGGAGCAAATATTCGTGAGTTGTCCCTCGTCCCTGTCAATACGTACGTCTAAAATACCAGTTTGTACCAAAATTTAGTAGGTAGAGTATTTTATGGCGCATCCTTGCTTAATATCAACTGTTTTAAATAGAATTAACAAGGTAATAGCAGAGTTTCCAGAAACACTAGCCGCTTATTGGGTAACTACATCTATTGCATGAAAAATCACGAATTATCAGCTCGATCATAATTATGTACACTATACAAATCATAAACACGATTTTTGCAGAAAGTGTGTTCGAGATTACAGCCTGCTAGTGCTTAATGCCAGTCACAAAAACTGTAACTACACTTACGACTGAAGGAACCCTGAGTAGCAAGAAGGAAATTGTTCAACTACACGGCACTTTGAAGCCTTCCTTCTCCCACGCATTAAATTACACATTGGCGCGTCTGAAAGAAATTGAAGCGTCGTCCAGTCGCTGCGAGGCCAAACGGGCGCCTGAGTGTCGCCTCTCAGACTTCCATTAAAATTATAAAATATAACAATTAAACATATATATATATATACGTATTAATTAAACAGAACAAGGCGGTCTCACCACTTGCGTGCATTTTCCGATTTTCGTTGTTTAACAACCCTGATTATCTTCAGTAACCTAGTACAAACTAATTTAATTTTGGATAAAATACGAAATCAACTCCGCTCGGAATGTAAAACATCTTTCTGTGCATTGAAGCCAAAATACGATTTGTTTCGGAATTATTTCCTGTAGCAGTTTAATCTGAAGACGTCATTAAACTCCGATGAAACATTAAAACACATGTGACTGTGAGTAGAGAACTCATGACTAGAGTGACTGAGGTGTTAGCCCACTGTCCAGTAGTCGGAACCAAACCAGGCGTCTCGCGTATGTCACTAATTGCGGGTTAAAGAAAAATAAACTAATTACCTAAGACAGCAAACTACGAATCATTACCGCTGGTAAATAATGTTTATGAATTGAACAGTTGCTAATTCCTTACGTAGCTACACCTTCCATCTCCCTGAACCCCTTGGCTTTTAATTCTAACGGGCGTGGAACGCACGGTTTCGTCCAGACGTGGGCGTTACATGTAGCATGCATGGTAACGATGCGAAATGCGTAACAAATTTCAGTAAGATAACCAAATAGAAAAGCCCGACTGGGAAACGCAGATGAAATGTTAATAATAAAAGGCCTTAATAAATAGTGTGTGAGGGCGTGGACTCAAGTCGTCTGCTACAGGATGGGCTTCAGTGGCGGGCTCTTGGGAAGACGACGAAAGGCGATTACCTGAGTGACTTCTCAAGAAGGAAGGACTCTGCTCCATGGAGTTTGTTATTGATCTTCAGTGATGTAAACGCACACACGCACGCGCACATATTTGAATGTATGTAGGCCCATGTTTGAAAAGTGTATTTATAAACGCTCGAGGTGGTATTTGAATATGTGACCAAGTGGACGAAAATCGACAGCATAAAGCTTTATTAACAGCGACTGCCACTGTCAGCCAGTCCTAAACATATTATAACGCACAAGAAAATGTCACCGTCGAGGCCTGTGTTTTAAAGGTCATTTTATAGAATAAATGATTCAAGAGTAATGCGCATTAATACGGCTACTTTGACGAGGCCACGATTTTCTATTTTTATCTTCACTGTACGCTCGAGATCGGGCACACACTATGTGGTCAATGTTGTAAAAAGGTTCATACATAGCAACGTAACAAATAATAAATTCAGATTTCTTTCTTCTGGGTTGTTGCGCCGTGTAGTATGGTCGATGTTTACCAACGTTTCAGAGGTCATACTGCCTCCGTCATCAGGGCGATTCAACCCAGAAGACAGAAATCTTCATACTCACCGCTGTGATAAACCCCAAATGTTACACAATAAATTCAGAGTTGGCGTCCGTTTTCCAGGTTCGTATAAAATGTATTCCCAAAGATAATCTACGCTAAATATGGCGTCTATTCACGCCGTCGGTTTTCCAGCTATAGTTTATATAGAATCTCAAAAGTTATATTGGACTGATTTGGAATTGTGAGTTCTCGCAAGTTCTGCGTCGCAGTGGATCGCATCCCTAGGCTGGGCTACATGACGTATGGTGTCTAATATCGCCGTAGGGCGACTGGTGATAAGAGACGTCACGACGGTCGGCGTTGGCGTTCTAGCATCGTGTCTTGTGGCTTCCAAGGCTCATGATCGCTACCGATTGCATTATAAGTCGGCGTCGCTTTGCTAGTGTCTTGTCTCGAGGTCTTGATTCTTGAGTCTGCGTCGTGTATTGGTGTGTGTCATGTATGTCATCCTGAGGAGCACGTAGCTTTGGCTACAAAATAAAATATCCCTAATCCCCAAATCTTCACCAATATTGAAACCCAGGGCAGTTTTGGAACTTATGATATTAGTTCATGTAACATCCTCTGCGAAACGAACACATTTTGCCATGGCGTCCTTGATCTCTTGTGCTTAGTATCCGAGCTACAGAAACCATATTCAATGGACATTGAACCCAGGATAATTTTTCGGGAATCTGGTCTTTGTTTCTGTAATCTCTTCGAAGCAAACAACTCTGGTCTCGGCGCCCTTCTTCTATTGTGCCTAGTTTCCGAGCTACAGGAAACGTCCTCCACGGAAATTGAACTCTGAACGCTTTGACGTTGTTCTGAACCCTCACCCCCATTAACGTTTCCTCATGTCAAGGACTAAGCATGCTAAATTTGATGCAAATCGGTTGTCCGTTCTCGAGATCTAAGTGAACAAACACAATTTCAACTGGGTAGAATGTTTGAACCTAAGAGAGAATTCGTTCCAGGAGGTTGGGAAAAAATACACAATGAAGAGATCCATAATCCGTACTCGTTTTAAATATTATTATGGTAATTATAGAAAGAAAACTGAGGTGGACCGGACATGTAGGACGGATGGGAGATAGAAACATTTACAAAATTTTGGTTGACAAGTCTGAAGGGAAGAGACCGCTTTGAACACCTAGGCTTTCTTCTGGAGATACTATCAAAATGGATCTCAAGAAAATAGGCTGGGAACTACCTTTACTCCGAGATCGGCCAAGCGCCAAGTCGAAGGAAAACCCCGAACTCTGGGCCGAGGATGTTATTAACGCGCTGCTTGTTCGCGGTTATCGTACACCTTTTGGGTCTAAGATAAAGGAACGGCATATAGAGGAACGGCATAATGATGAAAACAGGGGAAAAACGAATAACTCGGAGGAAGTATTAGTCCAGTGCCACTTAGTCTATCACGAAATCTCACCTAAAGTCACCTGGGACTGAACCCGATTATCCGCGGTAAAATGTCAGCGCCCAGGTCTGACATATGGCTTGGCCATTGGGATTTTTAAAACCTTTAAAAACTTGTGGAACAGATATAAGCCTACATTTTTGTACGCTTCGTACATGTAGGTGCTGCAATTTTACGAGTAATTTTAGTTTATGAGACCATTTAGATCAGCATACTCTGTAGCGTTGATGGCCAAAAGTTACTGCTTTCTGCGCTAGACGAATTACATTGTATTAATGCCCAATGGACTGTTGGTTCTTATTTAACATTTCTTACATGCGATGCTGAATTTTTTGTAGTTATTCCACTTTTAGTCTCTCATGAATTTTAAATCTGAATATTTCTTTATTCTGAGTTGTTGCGCTGTGTAGTCTGGTAGATGTTTACCAACGTTTCAGAGGTCATACTGCGATTCATCGCCCTGGCGACGGAGGCAATATGACCTCTGAAACGTTGGTTAACAACTACCAGACTACACAGCGCAACAACTCAGAATACAGAAATATTCATACTCACTTCCGTGAAAACCTCAACTCATACATTTTAAATCTATTGGCATTTGTATGACTTATTATAAGTTTAACAGAAGCTAGAATTTTCCTCGTTCATTGGATAACAATTTAAATAAATTTATACTTGGTGTGTTCATAAAATATCGAGTTATAATGTCTATATACAGAGTGCAACAATTACATTAAGATACCTGTCTTCTAGGATTTTGTTCTGTAAAGTCTGGTAGCAGTTTAAAGACGTTTCAGATATCCTTGCTGCTTCCATTAGAGAAATCTACTACACGGTCCAACATCCCGCCCACTATGAGATTTTGAAATCTGATCAATGATTTTACTACTTTGAATAGTTATAAATATTTTATTAATCACAGCAGTGCCATATTTGTTCGTATCACAATTCACAATTTTCTTTTTGTTATGCGTCGCTTATGAAGTGTTCCACAAACAGCCATTTAAGTTCTTTGAATTAACACATTTGTCTAATGGTGGTATCAAACTTACCTTGTAAATGTATCATGACTACGTTTTGATTAGTAATATCTTTTTATTTCACTACCGTCATAACGGGGCTACCCATAATTGTTTGAGCGTTGTCTGTCCTGTAGTTGCGTGGAGCAGTGGATTGGGTGTGGCGACTTACCATGCAATGGATCGATGTGGGGTGGGGGGTTTACCACAATGAACAAGACGGAAGCGGCTTCACTCTTTCGCTGAATTAGTGGTTTCCAAAACTTCCTAATGGAATCGTAGCCTTGCAACTGCAGTCTCAACTCTTTTAATTCCACTTTGATCGAAGTTAAAGGACAACAACGCAAGGAAAGAAAACACAATTCTTTCAGAATGGGGCAGTGGTGTTGATGTAAGTCAAATCCCTGCTCTGACAGGAATGCCTGAGGAAATAATGTGTATCTTGGACTTTACTGATACGATTTAAAAACAGTGCAACTTAAGTTATATGCAGCATCAAAATATTAGTTATTAATTCATTAGTGTTCGATGAGTCAAATGTTTTCCCTATCGACTTAGGCTCTTATTAAAATATTCCATAAAATTAATAATGTAAAATAAATCAGGCAATAAATTCGATCATACGTTCAGTTAAAATACACGCACAAATTTATTGTTTCCATAAACGAAAGGACGTACGAACAAAATTATCCAATAGACGTTCTGCAGGTACTCGAACGGGAATAAAAATGGAGAAAGTTGTGTACAGTGGGATCAAGTAATATCTAAATGTCATTTTCAATTATTCTTTTAGTGCGTTCGCATAGCTGGAAACCGCCTATCAAAACACTTTGTTCCGTTCGCGCTCTTGAATTAAATGGAGAGGGAATGAACAGATTTTAATGAAACTTTTTATTAGAAACTTCAAATTTGTCTATACATACCACTTTTAGTTAAACCTGGACCACAATAACGTGCACTTAATATGAAAACCTACACGCGTTTTGATAGGTGAAGTAGCAGAATGGGGAATCTTCAGATATCTTACTTACCAGTTAACTTAACATTATTAAAGGTCAAAGGTCAAGTTATGGGAAACAAACCAAAATTTTTACGCTGCGCGTTCACTCTCTAACTTTTTAAAGGTATTCTGCTGAATTTTGATTCGCAATATGCCATTACAACAAAATGAATATGTAACATTCGCATGTAAACGGCTCGTCTCCCCATAAATGACTTGTGACCTGTCGTATCTAAACCTGTCTAGGGCTGTCTTGTCTTGACTAACCGGTGTGCGTCCAGGCAAGTATTTAGTTATTTATAGTAAGCATAAATAACTGCAGCTATGCTCAGGCATTCGTGCGACGGCGGTAAACTAGGCTTTAGCTATCAAAGGCAGTAGGACGAGCTGTAGTATAGGAAAACGATAAAACCCCTTTCATGGCTTTCCGAACAAGTGCACCAAGTCGAATGCTGCCGAGAGGGGAAATAATCAGCACAGCAGGCTCGGCTGATCTATGTTGAAAACCAGTGTTACTTAGTAACATTACTTTTATCCCTGAGTGACTGATTTCGTATCTGGTGGCGTCGAGCATAAGAAACGACTAAAAAATTATGAGTAATACGTAACAGGGCAATAGCACAGTTACGCCATTTGCGAATAAAATTATTGACGATAAAGCTGACGCATTCGTTACGTGTCAGCTACTGGTAAATGTATGTGGTATATTTAACGACGCTTTCAGTAGGCAAGAATATAGCGCCGAATGATAGGGTGATCAACAAATAATAGAATGGAAAGGAGAAAAATCAGTCATGGTCTAATTTCAGGCATTATCATGACATTTGGTTGGAGGAACCGAGGAAAATCACGAAAAACATCAATAAGGTACCTGGTCTCTGGGCCTAGATATGAACACTGGGCTTCCTGAATAAGAAATAGGAGTGCTAAAATATTCGATAAGCATTAGAAAAGTAATGGTAATGTGTACAGCGGTTCCTGTAGACCAACAACGAAACTGACCTGAAGGTACAAGAAACCAAAATCAGCAATAATTTATAAACAACATACAAGTATAATAAATCATATAAAAATGTTGACAAATGTAATGCAGGCCTACGGACAGGATAATACAAGCTATGCCAATGAACAAACGATGTGTGAAGAGATTTTCGAAAGGATTATTATTCGATATAAAAGCTTACTGGCTACTTGCCGAAGCAGGTAAGAATGGGATGAACAAACAAAGAATTTTAACAATTGTCAATTGTCTTGTGTGGGTTTGAAATGTTGTGTACTTCGAGAGAGAAATAATACAGTGTCCTGAAAAATATATCTGCGAATAAGGATGAATAACTTCATAGCTTATACAGGCCATAAAGCATGTTTACTCTTACGACAGAGAAATTTAGAAAGTTACAATGGCCTGAGCATGCAGCAAGGGTGGGTGAGACGAATTCTTACAGAATTGTGGTGGATAAATGTTTTGGAAACGATCCACTAGGAATATTGAGGAGGAGATGGGAGGGTAACATTAAAATGGATCATAAGGTGGTAGGGTGTGAGGATGGGAGGTGTTAGAACTAAGGATCTTGTCCATTTGTGGGCTGTGGTGTTAGTAGTCAACCTTATGATTTTGCTACGTGTAACATTTATTCTTTCTCACTTTCTAGGTAAAACCAAGAAAAGAAGCCGGACCATCGACCTGACTGAAAACATGACATAAAGAACAACAAACGAAACTGTACTGGGACAAGAAACTTGTTTATTTATGATTACTACCTTATAAAACTACACTTGACAAAAAAGGTTACCATCTGCAAACTTTGACGACATTACTAGCCTTTCTATTATTACCGCGGCCGTAGTACGTAGCGATCGATTTATGCATTAAAGAGAAAGCATTGTCAAAACCGCAATGCATATGCAGCTTTCCCGACTACAATTTTGCATGCGCTTCTCACACTCCTTGATTTGACCCTAATAATGCGGTGAAGTGTAAGACTTAGGGAGTAGACATTCTGCAACTTTGATCCGCTCTTAATGTCTTTGTAAATGTAACACTGAATTGTTATTGTAGTTCCCAAAACTGGCATAATCTTTCTCATTAAAAGTAAATCGTATTCATCGCTGCTGAGAAGTGATAAGGGACGAAATATGCAACTAGGCCTTATACTTACTTCAGAGAACCCATAGAAGAGACATTTGAATCGAATAAATGTAGGACTTCATAGAGTCAAATCTACCATGCAGAAAAGTTGTTAAGCCTAATACAAATCCACTTCTTCATTCATCCGTTCACTTAATCTCCTTACAACAGCTAATTCCTTCCTGTATTCTTTCAAGTCTTTCTTATTTTTGTATTGTTTTTCTTGTTTACTTTGAGTATATATACATCACATCCAACGTTATTGGTCTTGTTTATCCTCTTGAGATTTTGAGAGATCTTGTGTTTGGTCTAAATCTTGATTTCTTATTTTCTCTCTCATTCCATTTGCTGTTTTGTCTTTGCGATTATTGGGTCGATATTTCGATATTGGTTTCCAAGGAAACTCCCCTCTACTTTATTCACTCGACCTATTTCTTCCTCACTCAGCTACACTCTTTGATGACTAGTTAAGCAGGACGTTTATTGCGCAGTTCGACGATCTGGCAATAGTTCTGAACAATCGTGGATGGAGGAACAGCAATCCATTGCTAATGGGCAAGACATTAAAAAAGTCATAATACATTGAATTTTATCGGCATTACATTCAATGTGTGAATGTGTAACGCGAACGCATAATTGCGGGTTAAAATCTGTTTGCCTGCATGTTTAACCACCAAAAACACCAAACGAATTTCGACTAATTAGGAATGAGGGATTTACGCTCAAATTTAGGCGAATGCAACAGTTATACGTATCGGATCACCCGCCAAAAATCGTGAAACAGTGGCGAGGATAAATGGAGGACCGCTGTTTCTCGAAACCGGCTCATTTTGTAATAAGTCGGTATTTCACTGAAGGCATACAAAGCGCAGTTTTCCGTTTTAGCTCAACAATACCAAGTAGCACTCTAAAGTTAGACAATTTTCTCGAAATAAAATATTACGTTGTCTGAGCTTCAATTGAAAGAATCTGTAGTTTTGGTTAAATTTTTTAAAAAAATAATTTTCATGTTCGTATAACAACATTTATTGAGCCACTTTTAATTCGTAATTCAGTGCACCAAAAGGGCAAAGCAATTAACTCTTAGGTTTATTAAAATTTCATCTTTATAAAGTACTAATTACGGCACTATTTAAAATTATTATTACGTTTTAATTAAATCTGAGGGCCAATTTATTCACTGACCTAATTAAATGATTAGGCACATACACCCTATTCTTTGAGTCCTTCGACAGTTTTATTTTAATTTTGTACAGGCTTAAGACAATGCTACAACGCGAGTGTTATCTTGTGTCTAGGTTTAATCGACGTTAAATTTATTTTAAGGGCCATTTTATTTGTGGCAAAAATTCATATATTTATTTCGAGCTTTCTCATAGGTCTTGATAAAACATGATACAAGGTACTTCTAAACAGGCCTGTAAAAAATGTACTGATATAAAAAATTCGTCCGGTACACTTAAAACGCAATGCATATATCCTGGCAAGAGACAGATTTTGTGTGTAAACGGCCCTCCAGGTGTGTATTCGCTTAAATTATTACGTTAGAGATACTGGTTGCTTATTACATCCGTCTAACCGATTTTAATATTGGCCCCAATTGCACATTTTATTTGATGCATGAATACAGAAATGACACACCATTTTCCTTCAGGCTTGAAAAAATAAATTTTACAATATAAAACTCTCAGACGAAAAATGTAAAAATGTTCATACTGCTTATAATATTAATCGTTTCTGTAATTCGCATATGCGATACATTGAGACTATTAACGGTTTAATAGAAAATTGCAGATCATTTTACTTAATAAAGTTCATAAAATTTCTGTCAAATCCAAGAACCATCTAACCACAATAGTGCACAGAGTGACCAGAAGAAAAATAAAATGCTTAACTAACTTGTCCTGCCAACAAAAAGCCTTCAGTAAGCAATTGGTTCACAGTACTATTGTAGTGGTTTCCTGCGTTTAATTTTTATTTCTTCGGAATTGTACTTTACTTTTCAAACGATTTGAAAAATACTACTTCAATTTCTTGTAGGAGTTTGACGGCGATCATGTCAACGTCTCTACTTCCAAAGAAACTGGCACTTCCTTATTCCTCTTACACATGAGATATTTTCGTATACTGATCGTCATTTCTGTCTATCTTGCAAGAAGAACTTGACCAGCTGTATACCGAAAAGGTCAGATCTAACACGTTGCTTGGGAACCATGTAATGTCTGAAACAATCACTGTGCGGCGCCAGGGTCATAAACAGCAAAAAAAAACTGTTCAAAAAGGCAAATGCATTTTTAACAATCCCATCATTTCAGTACAGTTTATTGAACTATCTGTCCCTTTTTCTTTTAGGATAGATATTCGGTTTTGCTGTGCTATTTATACAGATAAAGTTACGAGAGCGTCAGTCGGTGTATCGGCGTGACAACGACTGATCTTTTCTCGTCAAGTTTCACAGAGACAGTTTCAAAACTTTATTGCATTAAGTGTAATTACATAAGAATAACTTTTAGTTCTGAATTTGGACGATCCAGAAGATCATCGGTATTCACATCGACACGAACACCTCAAATCCTAAATAATTTTGAGTTGTCCCCTAAATTTCAAGGCGCTTATTAGGCAGATTCAGTGCAGAGCGAGCCGCCAATAACCGAACGGAACGCCAGATGGCGTCTTGCCTCTAACAAAGCCATTGCACCTGGAACTTGATATTAAATCAGTAATATCGGAGGTTTTCACGGCGATGTGAATATAGATAGTGGCATCTAGGTTGATGTTTTTACAGTATTTCAGCTGTATGTCGACGTTTCGGGAGGAAAATACTTCCTCAATTAAACTGAAAAGTATTAAAACCCATTTTCCATCGTTCCAATTTTGTTGAAACACAAAATTTCGAAGCCGTCTGTGCTTCCGTTATTAGGTAAAAATATGACTAGATTAAAGTAGACTAATAACACTGAAGCAATATTCCGGCTGATCCCAGAAGACTGTCATCTATTTCTGGCATCAAGAACTTGACAACTGTAAAATGCGGTTCACGTGCGCGTCCTATGAGATTGTCTTTCACATTACTCACGTGGGGGGGATCGATATTTCCTAAACTGATCGCTCCGTTATCACCTACACAGAGGAACCTAACACCACGCCTCCTTGCAATGCGTTCTGGGACATTTATCAATCCACAGAGCCTTTTGTAATGATGCGTGCAAGCTTGAGTAGAGTCTCAGTGAAAACATACACTTCTCATACCAATGAATAAAATGCAAAGCAATTATTTTAAAATACAGACAGACATACACAGTTGCATACTTGTGTTCATGATAAGAATATCATAACGGATTAATAGCTTAACAAATTTAACTAGATACTATCTTTGAAACAGTATAGCTTAGTTTATAAGATGCAGTATTACATGATTTTAATTTCATGGCAGAAGATCTCAAGGCTGGAAAAATTTCGAATACACCTTTTTCATGTCATACTGAAGTGATACAATTGTGAAGTAAGGTACGGGGTATCTTATATACCATAAAATTTCCTCGGATTTTATAAAAAAAACCAAGCAAGATCAATTTTCTCCATCAACACCAAAATAAATTTCCTCCTTTGCTAGCTCGCTCTATATAGAACATTAATTGAAACTAACTTCATGGAGTAAAGTATTTCTTGAGAACAATTTAATATACTGTACCGCTTTTATAGTGTTAGACGTATCTTACTTAAAAACTTTCGAGATTCAGTATGTGTCTCCGGTGGGTGACAAGTGAATTCAGGGAGGTTAGGCAATTAGTTTTTCGGAGCGTCAATCACGAAGACTTGTGACCTTGCGCCTAGATCGGACTGTAGGTTATGGCTAGCTGAAATATTTATAGAGAAATGCAGTAATGGAAGTATGCTTAAGCTAATAAAATAAAAGTAAAGTGGAGCTGACGAAAAACATGTACCAACTATAAAACGACCCAGTTAAACCATCAAATTACACCAATAAAACTACAGTAAACCACACACATATTGAAATTTAATGTTTGTGCCTATGGATGTAAAAGCTGACCTCGAAGCCCAAGGGAACATGGACTGTGCTCTTTACCGAATACGATGATGTAATCAAGGACAATGGCAGACTGTAAAAGTATCACGATTGTTAAACATAGGGAAAAACACACAAAATTTTAATCGGAAGATCGAAAGGGAAGAGACCACCATCAAGTCGCAGATAGCAATGTACTGAAGTGAAACCTAAAGAAACATGACTAAGGATGTGGACTGGCTTCCTGTTATTCAGAAGAGAGTCTAGTGACAGGCTATTGTACCTTCTGGGCGGTTTTGTACAACCTGTTCTAATTTTTACATTCTAAACGCAAAAATCTGTTTCCTGTGGAAATAAAATCTACTACGGGGCAATGCATTAAACAGTAATCGACACTTTTACCTGACGCACGCCACAGTCAATCTCTCGCACCCTGTCTTACAATTTTTCTGAAAAAAATATTATCGGCTTGAGTTCTTTTCATTTGAGTTATAGGAAAACGACCATTTGAACTGGCTCGAACTATATGGGCGGGAAGTGTGGGGGGAGGGGGGGTACCGCTGCGGCATGGGGCCCTGAACAGCGTCATTCAATAGCAAAAGCGTATTCTGATTTTTGTTTTATTTCATGATTCATACAGCTGTCATTTGTTTGCCAGATTAAAGAGCGAAGTAGGACGAAAGAGGAATGAGGAAACATACGAGGAGCGGAACAACTTCGTACCTACACACTGATTCATATTTCTTGTTTGTTCTTTGTATATGTTTTACTAAAATATTTTTCGTTTCTGTACACATTTAAAATATAACTGTTGTTATTTTAGTTTCCCTAAAACTTAAAGCGATTTAAGAAAACAAGCAGTAAGACTCTTGAATGATGATAGAACTATCGCACATTATATAATCGTTGTAAGATTTGAGGTTTTCACAACGGTGAGTATGAAGATTTCTGTCTTCTGGGTCATGATGATTCATCACCCTGATGACGGAGGCAGTATGACCTCTGAAACGTTGGTTAACATCGACCAGACTACACAGCGCAACAACCCAGAAGACAGAAATCTTTATATAATCGTTGTTTCTGGAATTCTACCCTGACCATCTATGTACCTATGACGTTATAATTGAAAATCTATACCATTACAAAAACAGGCCTAAGAGTTTAACCTGTACTGCTGAATAACATAATATAAGACAACCGACGACACTCACCGGACACCCAGGTGCCATTGAAACGCCGTGCTCTGTAGTGTGGGCCCAGCACATCTTCCAGGGTGAACTTTCGACCTTTCACTCGAGGTCCTTCCTCAGGAGGGGACAACAGCACAATAGAGAAAACGATTAGACCGAGAACGGCCACTATGACGAGCAAAGCGATCAGAATCCCTCGCCAGTTGCGTTGGTTTGGCGTCGAGGCGACTAGCTCCTGCAACACACATTGAGGATGAATTAAAACATGCAGCACAGCGAACGAGTGGAGACACATTGGTACAAAATAATATTTTGGGTCGTACACTGCATGATTCATGTTTATAACATTATGCCTCCATAAATGTAATTTGTTTCGTTACCATTAACATCCACACTACATTTTCAGTGAAGCTTATTTCACTTACTGTATAATTGATGGGTGTAATATAATAGTGCAATACAATAAAACTACAGGTCTGTTCTCAAAATATAATAGTACAATGCAGCGTAATGTAGCCAGTACTTTTGAAATATAAATTACACCATTCTACTCAGTTGTCAGTTGCCAGCTTGGATCGGAGTTACATCTAAAGAGTATTTTCGTGTTTTCCTATGAGGCGCATGCAGTAGGGACGCCCGAGGAACGTTGCAACAAGGAGATAAATGACGCTGTTGCTGTATGCCCCACTTTACCTTGGATCTACGTCGGATACGCAATTTTTGTCACATTGCCCTTTTATGAATGAATTCATCTTGAAATTAATTCAAACATGAAGTATAAAGAATTTGAGAAGTCTTTGTTCTACGAATCCTGTTATTTAACTAGCAATTCATGATTTTTGAAAAGTATAGAAATTTATTCTACGTATACTATGGTTATCTGATCGAAAAAGGAGAGGATGATTTGTTACAATATCTTATTTACTATTGTTCGAGATGAAGACATCTGGTAAATTATCGCAGTAAAATATAACTGTAATATTACCTATGTGAGAAAGTAGTAGTGTTACAATGTTACTTAGAAACAAAAAATTTACTAAGATCATTGTAAAATATGTTTTTGCACAAGTAGATAAGCCAATATGTAAATAAATATATTATATATAAGAACGATAATATACATATGAAGACCAATTTCAACACACAATGAGCATTACAGTTTTAATATCAATTCACACAATGTCCAGAAGCTGTTCAGTTTCTTTTACTTCTTTGTTGTCGAAATTGATACGAAAATGCCGTGCGAAGAGGAAGAAATAAAAATAAATAATTCCTCGTTGAATTTCAACGGATCTTCGCCACTGGTATTATTCATAACACCCAACTTCGTACCGGTGATAATGTTTAATTGCAGCAGTCTTTGTACTCCGTATCTAAAACGTTGTAACCCTGACTGAGCTCATTTGTTTCCGAAATCTAACTGTGGCTTGCAACGGTTCGATCACAAGGAAGTCAACATCACCCCTTACAATAGGGATATTGTGTAAACTTATTATTTATACCAGTCCCTTTCAGGACTCAAGAAGAAGAAGAAGAAGAAGAATTACTTCGAGGCTTGATGCGTCAATCGATAATGTTTAAGCAATCCTTCTTCCTGAGACTTTGGAGGCACCGGTGGTACCAGTAGGTTTATGCAGAGTTCATCCATGCACTGTCACTGGAAGCTCTGCGCCTTCAGATTTCACGATAACGAAGTTGGTGTTAATGATGCCAATAGAGTAAGTCAACTATTACAACGAGTTAAAATGTTACAGGACAGAATCCGCTGAAGTTGTCGTAATAATTACACGTATAATCCGCGTTGTATTCAGCACGTATCAGGTGCAAATATCGACTAGTACTGGCTGTCGTGACTTTCCTATCGTGGCCCTTCCTAGCAAACAGCGGGATTAAACTTTACGAAACGGGTCACATTTCGCCGCTTGAGAACTGTGAACGGAATTAAAATTGCTAAAAGACATGCCCGAGAATGACAAAATTTGATGTAACTTCGAGTTTTGCTTCAAGCGAGTTATTTGCTTGGTTTCATTATGACACTAAAACGCTGATTCGATTTTAATTTCATATAAATCGGACCAGGCAGTTGATTTAGTTACAGAATATGCATGATACTCAAAGCGCGCAGGTTAGGTAATTACCTATGGCACAGAGAACAGAGTTCATTGATACATTTCGGACATGTTATTATATAAACTGACTCATCATACCAATCTTATGTTGGAAATTGCCCATTGTATGAGCTGTAACTTTGGCACACACAGCATTTCAGAAGTTTGCTCTATTTCCGTCTTCGGGTGTCTTCAATGAAAACGGAAGTAAATCAACTTCAGAAACGTCGCGACAATGTACAAAACAAAATTGAAAAGAATAAACTGCTGGTACAAATCTTTACAGAATCATCCAACTGACCCACAGCTGAAAACCCAGAAAGCAATATGGAGGAGTGCAATTTCTTATCCCATCAAGCGCTTCCTATATTTTCTGCACTGCCGGAATCAACAGAAAGAAGAAACCGATTTCCTGATGTCGCAACCCATAAAATGCAAGACAAGTAAAATGCGTTACCCGACAGTCGATCTGATGTTTCCTTCTTCCACTAGCGTGAAAAAGAGATTGGGTTCTATGGATCCAGGAGCGGAGCGTTCATATTAACCGTGTTAGCCCAGCTAACACTTTGAAAACAGATTTCTCGCAACTTTAATTGCGCAACCTTTCTTGTTGTGTTCCGTGTTCTGACTTGTGACTGTGCATTATGGAACATGAAGTACCATAAAAAGTCACTTGTGAAACTTAATATTCTAAGTTGTACTCATCTGTTTTTTGTACTTCACGATTTATTCCACACGCTATAGACAGTCTGACTAACTTTAGATCCATAAAATATACATACGTACGTACGTATATAGATGGAGATTAGTATAACTTGAATATTACTTATCTCATGCTTATCTTCGTGAGTTAGATATTTCCATACCTTTTATCAAACACAAATCTGAATGAAGAAACCGAAGAAAAATACAGATATCTGTATTCTGATGTTCCCAATGTGATAAAGATTTTACTGTATCCATAATATCAAGAAACTTGACAACCTACATCAATTACAATGCGTGTTGTGCGTATTACATTTTATTTTAGGACGGAAAGGACAAAATTTGCATTACAAACTACGTACGTAGGTGGAATTTAATGCTAAAAGTTTAAACGAAGAGGGCGTGGACAGGTTGGATTCATATAGCTCGGGGTAAAGAACAGTGAATTTCTGTGAACATTCAAATGAATCGTAGGTTTTAAGAAATTTATTAACCAGCTGAACAACAACCATTTTCTCTGAAAAAAATGTACTCCACAGACTTAATTGCGGAATGCTGTTCCTATTTTAATCTTGTTCTGCTTTCTACGCAGATGTTATTCATTGATTTGTAAAGGCAATTTAAACTTCGGTTAAATAGTTCCAGTTGCATGTTTACATGTTCAGTAGAAGACCAGAATAACTAGCAGTAGTAATTGCAGAACACTCGTTCTGATTCAATTGTCTGTCTAACAAGCAAACAAAGCTCGACTTTGCATTAGTATAACATTCAATTATATATAGTTCAAAGGTCTGAGCCATTTTACAAAACAGCTCGATGTACTCAGTTTGGAGTACGCGGAGAATCTAAACGCTTTCTTGTCATTCTTTAAAGTATACGACTCTTCGACTCTTTCTATAGAAAGTAATAAACAGTAGAGATGTTACGCTGCATACTCATTATTATTGTTATTCATAGACGAAAGTAATCATTCATTTTACGTCTGAATAAACTTCTATACGATTCTGCAGCAATAACCTCCAAACACCTCTTCCTAAAAGTTGATTTTTCCATCGAAAAGAATCCTCTGTTACACGTGCATATCCAGAAACCCAAATAGATTTTTATTCGATATTCCAACCAACAACAAACTTCAGTCCCTTTACAACGACTTTGGACTTTTTATTGTCACTTTACCTTAAACTCATAACGGAAACGTCATTGTACCGTCAGTGTGTTACGGACGTAAATGCTGTGGAAGGAAACAGCTGCTAGTCGCAGATTGGCCGGATGTGAATGGAGTTGGACAGACACGAACGGCCACAAAGTTTCTTCTAAGTCAGTTTTACGGTGATACCGTAGAAATTTATGAAGCAGACATTCATAATGCAAGTGCAATTGCCCATGCAGTCTGGTGCAGAAGGTTTTCGCTAAATGTAGTAGGCTTGCTTACAACTGAAACATCTCAGTCTTCACCAGATGTGGCCTTTTGAGACTTTTATCTGTTCTCTAAACTTAATTTAACTTCAAATAAAAAAATTGATGCCATAGAAACAATGGAGTAGAACGCACAGGCGATTTGAAAAACTAAATTTAAGAAAGGATATAGGCACTAGCAATAAAGGGGGCAGAAAGTCAGTAGACTGACTACATTCTGACAGATCCTACTTTAAAAAGGATTAAACTCTCATAATTGTAAACAGAGTAAGTCTATTTTACTTTCCACGGACATGGAAAGCGGTAATAGTAATAAACCGCGAATTATCTGCGTTTTCTAAGGCACTTTAACTGCGATTCTTATATAAGCCTTCATGCAATGCTATAGTTTATAGATACAATACTTTCCTCGAGGTGAATATTGACAATTAAAATATAATATTAAATTAACGGGGTTTCTTGATAACGATTTATGCCTTTAATAACAACCTTAAAAAGTAGGAATAGCCAGCTACAAAGAAGTTATTCCCAAACTCTTAAGTCTGAGTCTTCCTTGATGTGAATAAAACGTTTGAGGTCCCAACACACAAATATCACTTAAAAAGTGATTTAGCAGTTTAATAATATAATTACTAATAAACTTGAATGATACATCCGAAATACTTTTTAATTAAATTGTATGCTTATAATCTGATATCATATTTTGTAATCAATTTACACGTATCATAATTGGGCCATTAGGGGCTAGACAAAAACTTCATGACCCCCTTGAGGGCCGCGGGTCATTGGAAGTTCTAGTTTAAAACATAGCATAAATAGCATAAATAAACAGAATGTGAAAGTGTGAATTGGATTTATCTGGCCCAGAATACTAACCAGTGGCGGAGGTTTTTATGAAAAAGGCAATGATCGTTAGGGTTCCATGAAAGATAAGGAATTTCTTGACTAGATAAATGACTATCGCATTCTCATTAACTATTCTGATTCATGGTGTAAGGTTAGCCACATAGCCGCGCTCCGGTTCTGTCTAGTTATCATACGCACATTTTATGTTTAAAATTTATAATTTCCGCTGCTTCTACTCCCGATATCTCAAAAGAGCGTCTTCCATATTGAATTTGCTTACTGATGAACGCGCAAGCACAAAGACGATAGTGTGAAGAAATCAAAATAAAGAATTACTCGGTGCTTAATCTAGTGAGCCAACGGAATCTTCAAACAAACAGTCCTCCTCTCAACGGTCTATCGTTAAATGATCGTTTAACTTTCCAGAGACAATCGATAGTTACACACATCTGCTGGTTCTTTAAAGTATTTCGTGCGCTTTATTTTAAAACTTTGTTCCATTACCGTTCTCTTTATATATTTGGATACGCATATGATTTTGTACCTTCTCGAAGGTATCACCACCTTGTCGAAGGCAATCTGCCGGGTGAGGAGGCTTGCGTGCTCAAATGACCCTTAGGGCTATGCCGGCCTGAGCTTCGGCTCATGGTAGGGTCACCCAAGCCGGACAGGTCTAAGGAGATGCGCTAGACTAAGAGTGATACCCTGGTCCTCCAGGTTGGGGGTTGGGTGTAGGGCTAACAACCTTTCACCTTTAAAAAAAATATGTGTTACGAAAAAATCAACCAAGCCTCGGATCAGGACGGACTCTTTGGCACGACCACGGCAATTGAAAAAGGACATGAGATTTGGTACCTGGAACATTAGGAGCCTCTATAGGGCTGGGGCACTGAAATCAGTGTGTAGGGAATTAGGTAATTATAAGTTAGACTTAGTGGCAGTGCAGGAAGTGCGATGGGAGGGGGAGGGCACGATCCCAGTGGACAATTTTACATTTTTCTATGGAAAGGGGAATGACAATCATCAGCTAGGGACGGGTTTTTTTGTTCATAGCAGAATTAGGGCAGCAGTTAAGAGAGTAGAATTTGTTAGTGACAGGTTGTCTTACGTAATTTTGGAAGGACGTTGGTGCGACATCATTGTCCTTAATGTTCATGCCCCAACTGAAGACAAAAGCGATGATATCAAGGATAGCTTTTATGAAGAATTGGAATCAGTATTTGATACATTTGGCAAGTATCACATGAAAATTCTGCTAGGAGATTTTAATGCAAAAATTGGGAGGGAGGATGTCTTCAAACCCACAATAGGCAGCGAGAGTCTCCATGCACTTAGTAATGATAATGGCGTCAGAGCAGTGACCTTCGCTACGTCAAAAGATTTAATTGTAAAAAGTACAAAATTTCCACACCGTGATGTTCATAAATACACTTGGACTTCCCCAGATGGCAGAACACACAATCAAATAGATCATGTTTTAGTAGATAAGAGAAGGCAGACAAATGTAATTGATGTGAGATCATTCAGAGGAGCAGATTGCGACACTGATCATTATCTGGTGGTAGCAAAAGTGAGGGAGCGGCTTTCAGTAAGTAGACGAACTAAACAAAATTTTGACACAGAAAGATTTGATTTGAAAAAATTAAGTGAGGGAGAGGCAAAGGAACAATATCAAGTTGAAATTTCGAATAGGTTTCAAATTTTAGAGACAAATGAGGATAATGAAAGTGTGGACATCAACAGGGAGTGGGAAAATGTCAGAAACTGCATCAAAATTTCAGCAAAAGAGAAACTAGGATACTACAGGAGAAAGCAAAATAAACCGTGGTTTGATGAAGAATGTTCAAAATTAATAGATCGAAGGAAGCAAACAAAATTTCAATGGTTGCAGAACCCAAACAAAACAAATGCGGATAATCTATGTAACGTGAGACGTGAGGCTAGTAGAACCTTTAGGACTAAGAAAAGGGAATACCTGAAGGGCAAAATTGCTGAACTTGAGACAAATAATAAGGAAAAAAACATCAGAGACCTGTACAGAGGCATTAATAACTTTAAGAAAGGATATCAACCCCAGACTAATTTGGTAAAGGATGATAGTGGCAATTTGCTTGCAGATCCAATAAAAATTGTGAATAGGTGGAAAAATTTCTTTAGCGAGCTCTTAAATGTTCATAATACTGGTGATATTAGACAGATTAAAATGCATACAGCTGAACTGTTGGTGCCAGAACCTAGCTTAGATGAAGTGGAACTAGCCATTGGGAAGTTGAAAAGTTATAAATCTCCAGGAATTGATCAGATTCCGGCCGAATTAATTAAAGCAGGTGGCAAAGGGTTGCATATGAGGATCCATAAGCTTATTCAGTTAATTTGGGATAAGGAAGAGATGCCACATCAATGGAAGGAATCCATAATTATTCCTATTTATAAGAAGGGGGACAAGACTGAGTGTGGTAATTACCGAGGAATATCGCTGCTATCAACCTCATACAAAATTCTATCCAACATTCTTTTGGCAAGATTAACCCCATATGCGAATGAAACTATTGGGGATCATCAGTGTGGGTTCAGACGAAACAGATCAACGATTGATCAGATCTTTTGCATTCGTCAGATACTAGAGAAAAAATGGGAGTTCGGTGGGACTGTACATCAGTTATTTATAGATTTCAAAAAAGCCTATGACTCTGTGAAGAGAGAAGTGCTATATAATATTCTTATTGAATTTGGTATACCAAAGAAGCTAGTGGGTCTAATAAAAATGTGCTTAAATGAAACCTGCAGCAAAATTCGAGTAGGTAAATATGTATCTGAGACATTCCTCATCAAGAACGGTCTAAAACAAGGAGATGCTTTGTCTCCCTTGCTCTTTAACTTTGCGCTAGAATACGCCATCAGGAAGGTCCAAGGTAGGCAGGAGGGTTTGCAATTGAACGGGACACATCAGCTATTGGCATATGCTGATGATGTTAATTTATTGGGGGACGATATAAATACAATAAAGAGGAACGCAGAAGTTTTACTAGAGGCTGGTAGACAAGTGGGGCTGGAAGTAAATTCAGAAAAAACTAAGTACATGTTAGTATCTCGTCATCAGAAGACAGGCGGGCAAAATTATCTTAGGGTAGCTAATAAATCCTTTGAAAGGGTTACAAAGTTCAAATATTTGGGAACAACAATAACAAATCAAAATGATACTTGTGAGGAAGTTAGGAGGAGACTAAATTCCGGAAATGCTTGCTACTTCTCAGTCCAAAATATTTTGTCTTCCCGTCTGATTTCTAAGAACCTGAAAATTAAAGTATACAAAACAATAATCTTGCCTGTTGTTTTGTATGGGTGCGAAACATGGTCTCTCACTCAGAGGGAGGAACACAGATTGCAGGTGTTTGAGAATCGGGTGTTGAGGAGGATATTTGGGCCTAAGAGGGAAGACGATGGGGCGTGGAGAAAACTGCACAATGACGAGCTTAAAAATCTGTACTGCTCCCCCAGTATTGTGAGGGTGATTAAGTCGAGAAGAGTGAGATGGGCGGGACATGTAGCGCGCATGGATGGGACAAGAGGTGTGCACCGGGTACTGGTTGGGAAACCTGAAGGGAAGAGACCGCTGGGGAGACCTAGACGTAGATGGGAGGATAATCTCAGGCGGGATCTATGGGAGATAGGAGTTGAAGGAAACTGGATGTTGTTGGCCCAGGACAGGGTCCGGTGGAGGGCTTTGGTTAATTCGGTGATGAACCTTCGGGTTCGGTAAGCCATCTAGTTAGTTAGTTATATGATTTTGTATGATTCTCTAAAGATCTGTTACGATAAATGATTCTTTATAAAATACTGTGTTTAACACTGATGATAATGATGATGATCTGGGTTTTGGAGCCGTGTAGACTACAAGGCAGACGCCAACGTATCAGAGAAACATAATTTTCCAGCTTCGCTTCAGCCCTAAAGATGGACACAGTAGTTTCTCCAAAACGTTGAAATCTACCTGCGAGTCTACACGGCACCATAACCCAGATCATCATCATCATCATCATCATCATCCTGACAGCAGCGAGAACCTAAAACATTACATGGTTAACATAGCCTGTTTTCTGCGGTATATTTGATATACACATTTCTATATTTGGTTTTCTAGTTTTATGTTTTGAGATGTCATTATTTTACAGAATTAAATAAAATAAGAAAAAACCCTAATATAATGGCAACCAATCACCTAAAGAGTGGAGTACATCCATCTCGAAACGTCGCTCAGTATCAATATACCTTGAAAAATGGACTACGTCCAAGATATTATCACGGTTTTGTATGTTTTCGGGGGCGTTGTAAATTTCAAACTGACGATATGTGCCAAGCGTTAAAAACGTCTACCGAACTGCTATGTGATCGGGAGCAAACATTGTTCAATTAAGTCTGAAACACAACTTACATTGTAAGCACTTGCTAATATTTATTTTAAGGAACAACCTTTCTTTAGACAGAAGGCTAACAGCATGTTAATTGATTACTTATAAGCTCCTCTCTTCCAGATTTGATTAAGCATCTCAATTATTTTATCATCATACTTATCATCCACAAATTAAATCATTGAACCGTTCCGACACAAAATGATTCCTTACAATTTCCTTGTTATTCTTTCACAAATTTTACCAACCTGCTAAGTCTTACTTGCATAATAAATGACCCCCATTATTATAAATGGTTTATAAATTACGATGACCAGCGCAATTCCGAAATAACTACAAAATTACACCTAATATGAAGTTTCAGAAGAACTGAAGTATTTTAATAGTCATATACTATTCGATTGCTTATTCTTTTTCATACATACATTAACGCGCTTGGAAATGTACAAGTTAGTCACGAGAAGAGTTCAATTTACCTGTGTGTTTGTTTGAGACCACTTAGTCACATTATAAATGCATACAAAATGCAACGTAACGCTTTCAATTATGACGTTTCATTATGCTTTAAGATTCTTTGTGACTGTACCTTTGTACATTCTCAGTATCCACTGTAACTTGCATGACTTGTAGCTGCTTAGTTTAGAGTAAAACTGTACACGTTTGAGAAGATGAATTCGGAATTTATATTAATCTCTGGATTAATTCGACAAAGTCAGATTAAACTGTGAGGGAGTCGGCAACTATTTCCTATAGTTCCAAGGAGCAGGCAATTTGATCAAGCATGTAGTGGGTCCTAGAGATGATAATAGAAAGTCAGCCGGCCAGTAAATTTCCCGCCCTTTATAAGACTCGAAGTCTCATTTCCGTTTTCAAAGAGCCTGCCACTGATTCCAATTATGACTCAGAAGAAACCAGTCCACAGTCTCATATTCTATCTCTTCAAGACATGTTTTAATATCATGCTATTATCTTAATATCTAAGTCTGTTTCCTTTTTCTTCAGGTTTTCCGTAAAACCTCTATAAAGGGTACAAAACTCCATACCCCGAACAGGAATCAAATTCGTGACACCAGCGTGCGTGGTCTTGGGAATCTTCAGCAACGACACAATACCCGTAGAATACCGAAATAGTTAACAGCTGCTTGCAACGTGCCTCGGCAACACTAATAGAACAACAATAATAGTGTCATTATTTACGAGACAGAAGCGATGCTACGTCGTGGTTCACCAAACATTTATAGCTTGAAGTCGGTGGAGTGAGTTTTGCAACAATATTATCCAATACAGTATTCTTGTCGTCGTAACAAAGAAACTCCCTCCTGGACGGGACTTCGCCTAAAGATAGTGTCTCCTAAAGGGGGACACATACATTGGGATATACGACAGTGGCATACATTTATGTGGGTTACAGAGAGTACGACGACACAGAACACGTCACAACATCTACCAGTCATTGTTACGTACCTCTTTGCCAGGTAACACGGCTACAACGACGCGTTTGATTGGAGGAGGCGGTGGGGGTGGAGCTTGTGGCTGCTGTTCTTGTTCTTTCTTTGTCTGAGCCATGTTGCCAGCATCAAGAACACTGTATTCTAAGCTTAAGTGACGGACGAACAGCAAAGTTCTACCCAATTTTAAGCTGTAGTTCTGTTTTATAACATTGCTGCACACATTTCAATTGCTCTCTGCAACTACCAGCGAGCAATGTGTGGCCATTGACTTCAGTTTGTCTGAATTCAGTATTTCTGGCTTTGAGGCCTGCTATTTCGTTGCAAAAATTTACTGAATGCACTTAATAAAATTGGAGTTCATTACAATTTAGTTTTATGTCGGAAACTTAGTCTCGTTATGAATGTGCAGAAAAATCAGAACACTTGTGACTCAGGGAGATACAAGAAAAACGGTGACGCAAAAATCTAATATATACTGGATTCTGGAGGATGGAGTTGTATCACGTTTAAGGTCAGTTGCTCACAAAAATATTCAGATACTCAAATGATGTAATTGATATTAAAATCTTAGAATTATGTCAAAATTAGAAATGTTGTTTCAAAACGGAACAGATATAAATCTGAAACGTTGCGATTTCTTAGATTTTTTTCTTAAAAAAACTGGACTTTAGAATTGTAAAAAAATATAGCGCCTCCACTCTCGTCGGCTGTCTCTCACAAACTGAAAGCGAACGATGAGCTAGCTTCTAGTGCACCCGGCTTGCGCGGGGCAAACGGAACAACTCCATCACGCAGGGCGAGCGAGCAGAAAACAGAAGGGGGGAAATTCACGAACACATGGCACAGGCTGCCGAAAAAGCCCGAAGTTTAAGCGCAATCACATACAACACCCTTCAACAATTAAATTATATCGGACAGGATCATCAGTTCAACTCGCACAGGAAAAGACTCCTGTAAATAGATATGACTGTATAACCTGAGAGAGAAAGAGAGACACAAAAACTGTTGCATCCAACAGATAGAAACGTGTAATTGTACTCTTACAGCTCAGAGTGGGAAATCAATACTTTGTCCTGTTAATTGGAAAAAGTAGCATTGTGGAAAGCTTGCGGTATTTTGCTCACTGAAAGATACACATTAACCAAATTAACTCTCGCGCTTCAGAAAAGAAATGTATTTGTCATATTTTCAAAACCAATTCTCAACCTCCCGTTTAATGAGATCATTAAACTGTCATCAGTGAACATGTTATGATAAAATTCTCATTGTCATTTCGCTCGAAACTCTCTGCGCTGTTTTAACCCTTTCGTTTTTGCGGAATAAAACGAGTTTCAATATGGCGAAATTCGTAGCAGTCAGTTAACTACTTAATATTGGCATGAAATCGAAAAGAATGTAGTTACGGAAAAGATAAAAAAACGCTTACAAAAATCGACCGTGTTTTATCGGAGATAAACAATATTTAAAAAGCGTAGGTGAAAGAAAAATACTAAAACTAATTTTATAAAAACAGGGTCTGAGAATATGAAGTGGGTTCCCGGAAAAGGTTAGTGTCCGGTGGCGAACTTGGGTAAATGTTATGTATTATATAAAAAGGGAATTTACTTTCCAGCTGAATCACTATCAAACGTTCAAAGCATTTCAGAACGCAGAACTTCTAGAATGACAACGAACAGTCAGGTTACTCGCAGAGAAAGCCCATGGACCGTCCGTGAAAGTGACGGGTGTAATTATTAAAACGACACAAATCCGAGTCCAAAAACTCTGCCTTTTGCTACTGGATCAGTCGCCTTAACGCAACGAACTCCGAAAATACTTGAATTACATCTGTGTTGAAAACACAATAATTAACACCTGTTCAGTTCGAATAAAAGATTCGTATTTTCTGACTCTTTAATACACAACTGAATAACACAAATACTGCATTGTTGGCCTGTGACCGTGTCGGATCTCATATTTCAAAAGTTTCCCTTTGCTATACCGGGGACGGTATAAGGAGTAACTAACTCCTAAAGGGAGGCCAATGAGTATACTAATTCCTTTCGTGCTAGATGTTGTTGCTGCTGCTGCTGCTGATGATGATGACCTCAGATCAGCCCAACGTCATTAACGTTTACGAAATGGTAGTAATACATGAAAACAAGTTACTATAAGACACTCTTCACTCGTCGTGATCCACACTAAACTATTACATTCGGCTAAATGGTTGCTACGTAACCCGCCCATGGAGCACGAACACAAACACACACGCACACATATTATGTTACGGTAGACATTATTTTAACTTCACTCTTGGATCGTCAGCGGACGGACATAAAAAAACGTGTTTACTCTTCTCATAAAACTATTTTAGTACAGATTCCAGAATGAAATGGTTCTTATAAGCCCACGTGTCTGTCCTTCCGTCTATCTATGAGTCTCCATTTGATTAAACATATTACTTTCTTTAAAATAAACATCAAGCTTTTCAGAGGAAATAAAATTTAAGACGAGTCATGACAAAATCCTAACAACATTAATGTTCAACGAGGAACCAAGCTGTACGTATTATTAAATGCTTAATTGGCTTCCAAGAAACAATATCTACCCTAGAATTAGTTTATGCCAAAGATATTGAATTTAAAGTCCACGTAACTTATTGCAACTATACACACCGGCTAAAGCAGTTGATGCATACAAAGAAATAAGCAAGATACAGAGTAAATGTAAGTGGTGTGGTGACGTTTAAAAAATTAAAACACTAGGATTAAGTGAACTTAAATATAATTATATAAAAACAGTACATTTTAAAATTGCTCCTAAATTTAACTATAAAAAATACTATTATAATGTGCAAGTAAAACGTGAAAAGAAAAGAAGACAAGATTTCAAAATCTGACAAAAAAATTCCCTGTAAATATTACCTCTTAGCTGAAAGAAGTTTAAATAATGTTATCTGTTATGAAAAGATAAATAGATTTGAATGATGTGCAATGAGAAATATAACACAGGTGTATATGGAAGCTTTAAAAGTGGTCCAAAGGCTAAAGGGCTGAAGACGTAGCGGTAAGTGCTGATGGCACTACATGGTGACGTGTAGAACTATTGCCTTGAGAGGATTCTTGATCTTCCACTGCGATCCATCACTTCTCAAATGCCAATAGTTCAAGCTGTATTCTCATCCACGTTTGAACACAAGTGTCCTGGTATTATCCGTCTCACGCAGTTTATTACATGCCTAAGTCTATCACCTAGACAAACATCAGACTTAATTGTTTCTTACACAATATTTACACGTAGCTCAACAACCTGTTGCACGAGACAAAAAATGCAAAATACGAGGAAAGATCGAAGAACATCTTCCATTCCATGCAGCTGACATACGTGTATAATGCAACCACGCTAGTAAAGCGAATCACACTGGGAGCGTTTCATACGAAAGTGGAATATAAAAATATGTTAGGTGAAATACACGCACTCATTCCCTTATTTCTATAACACATGTTCCGGAATGTTTTTGAAAGCCATGGCAAAGTAATGCGATTCAGAATGAGAAATGAAGCGACGAATCGGCTTAGAGACAACTCTCTTGAGAATAAAAAGTGAAAAGGTTATGGAACACTAATCAACGCGAATAACAAAAGTTCACATTTCTGAACGTCTGTTTCAGCATCAGGTCGCTAAATCGATAATTTGTGTTTACTTTAATACAAGAACGTATAGTCATCTTTTACAAAAGGTAAACACTACAAACTGTAGTCCACATTTCTAAGTAGCTACTCACTGTCATTAAACTATAAGAAGAAAAATATCTGTGGAGAGGGCTTCGATGTTTCGTACTGATGAGTAGGCCTGAATAAACCTTCTGCTTCGATAAATTGAGAGCCAAAAAAAGTTTATACATAAATCAGAAATGAAAATAATACTGACGTATATTTATTAGTCAATATTCACGCTGCAACCTACACGGTGTAATGGAAAGTGCATGGTGCAAATATAAAAATGTTGCATGATAATATTCCGAGATATAGAACCACGAGAACACTATTATATTATACAAACTTCTAGACGCTATCATGAAATGTTTAGGCACCACATCGATTAGGGGCCCGGGATTTCTACAGGCCTGTCGATGAGGGTCACAGAGGGTAAACTGCAACATGTCAAGAGAATGTCCGTTTAGCGCATTAGAAAAACGACAAATCTGAACTTGAAGCACGTCTTGCATTAATTTCAAAAATCGGAATTCACGGAATGAGTAGGAATGACTGTAGAACTAACAGAACTGGCGTAAAGAGATTCAAGACTTTATTCTGTCTGAAATTTTATTATTTCATAGTACACATTATCACCAGCAAAAAGAAGCTAAACTTTCTATTTGCTTCAGTTCTTCTGTTTTCCTTAACTTCAAGTGATCATGACTTGTAAAACAAAGCCGATATGTACCAGAAATACACTCGAACAATTGAAATACATTGTCCCTTGTGTCAGACAATAAATTCAGCAGATACATGTTTACATTTGCACCCATTACCGAGAGTTTTATTTCAAATGACATTAAACACATCTAAATTATTTTTTGTGAATATATAGTTTAAGTGGAATATCATACAATAAAATAACGCGATACCTGAGATTCTGAGTCGCATTTTGTATTCATGAATTTTGTATGATTATTGCTGTACATAGTGATTATTCCCTTAAACAGCATTTATCAGATGATCTTTTTAATAGCAAAATGTGGTGTTTCCCTTACGGTACAGACTGGATTCACAAATATAATTTAGACGAGCTTCAAACGGTTAACAAGGAACTGAGTATATATTACGATTATGCGGGACCTGAAAGCAAAGTGAGTAGCAGAAATTCGTTTCCAAGCTTAGGCTTATAATAACCGAATGTAATTCTGGCATTTAAATAAAACAATTATATACTTTAACAAGGGCATATATGATGGACCTGGCAATTCCTGTAGCTGCACTGGAAAAGTTCCAAGAATTCTTTGTGTGTGACAGCAGTACGGGACTTACCGGATCCGATAGTTTTAATATTATGAACTGTAATTGTCTCTTAGGCAATTAAAAAACCCCTGATTTTGCAGATACTACGGCGGAAGTAATGAAAACTCCAATTTGGACAACTAGCAGTTCGGCGGAGATTCGACCCTGATTACCCCCTAAATAAGAGTTTACAGCGTTACCGCTACGTTAACCTACTGGATAATATTACTGTCGTATCATGCTGTGCATATTAGCGGACTTAACTACTTTTTGTTCAACATATTTCTTCACCACATCATCAATAAGCAGGCCACATCGCGGTAAATGACGATGCTAAAAGCTCCACCCTTCATGTGGACATCACAGTTCCACCCAGGTATCACACGTAATATAGCATGAGTTGCGTGTATTTGTCTCCTCTAACGGCTTACGATTGTTTATGATTACTTCGGACTATTTTTGGTTCTCTGCATTCCCTCCATGATAGCATCTTAAAACCCACCACGGCCATTTACCGCTCTTCCTTTTAGGAATTTGGCATCAACTGTTGTTAGAACTGGAAATTTATCCTAATAGTGTACAACGGAAGGACAAACTTCACACAAACATACTAGGATTAAGAGACCAGATTAACACTTCTAGTTGCAAACAGTCCTTCCAACCTAAATATACATTGGTACAAAAATTTGTATGATCTGAAGCTTTCACGGCGACTAAATATAATAAATTCTTCTCGTGTTATCAGCCGTGTAAGGTGGTTTATTGAAGAAAACACCAACGCGTTGGTGTTATCTTTATTAAACCACCTTACACGACTGGTAGCCCGAGAATAATATATTATATTGAGGAATTTATTCACTACCTGAACTACTGCCAGCTTCTAAAGAGACTCTACTGAACGGAAACAGTATATTCGTAACCCGAACTGATACTAACTTTCTAGAGAACTCCCGTTTCCTGTCACTGCAAAGACGGAGTGCGGCTAAGAGAACAGAGAAGGGGACAATCTACCGCATGGAAGGACGTTCACTTAAACCCTACGAAACTTCATCTGGGTAGTTAAACGAACCTCTTTGTTCTTATTTACAAATCGCTTTTCAAGTCCAGACGAAACTGGAAACACATTTCTGCTCTGCTAATTTCTCTCTCTTAGCAATAAGGCAGAAATATGAAGATTCATGTGAAGAACTATAAAAATTTGTGAATTTATAAACCTCATTAGCTCATCAACTAATAGCAATCAAGACGTTAGGCCACTTTCCCCTCGTTAAGCCCTTAGTCATGAAACGTTAACTCAATATCTCAAAATTGCTTATTAAAAATAAACATCTATACAAATCTGTAAAATCTATATTGACCACCAATATCTTCATCCGCGCTTTTCTTGAAATATGCATTTTCTCTATCTATGATCTTACCCAATGACAAAGTTACACACGATCATAAACAACAGATCAAATGGAAGCTGAACATATTTTAATTTTTGGTCGTAAGGAAAGAGAAGGCAAGATAATAAAATACTTCGAGTTAATAGGCAACGTCCCCAGACATGGTCGAGGCAGTGTGGTAAGATCTCATATACACCAACAGATTGTAGCTCGCTACCGAGTGAGATGCGACAGAATGTACCAACGCCCATCCAGGCCCACTGCATACATAATGTCACTTTCGTGGAATGGGCGAACCATTTACAGTGCTGTGATGTATATCGAGTGGACAGATTCGCATACGGTGACCCAGGAAACTATTTCACTACGTAGTAATTCTAATTAAAGTGCTCCAGGTTTTAATTCGCCGGGAATGTCTAGATAACACTATGTGGAAGTGATTCTGATACTCAGAACTGGTGGGCGTAAGCCCACTTAGCAGTCAGTATTCTCAGAGACTCACATTTCAAGGAATTCTCAACACATCGAATCGAAACTTTCTTGCCATGTTTCATAGACCGTCTTTTTTTCTAATGCTATGCAACTTGTTGGAAAATGAGCTTGAAAGCACCTTCAAGATTCTGGTAGGCTATACCGTCGTGCAGATGTGTAGGAGAAGTTTCAGACTGTCACGGCGATGCTGTTTAACTTCAGTGTGAACTAATGCGTAAAAGGATGAATCATCATGTCAGTCAACTTCAAATGTCATGGGCTTACACGTGGAATACAGAGCGAATAATAACAGCGTTCGAAGTAGTGCATTTGGAAGACTGCGTGTGTGTGTGATCATTAACAGACGCTTGGCGTAACATTTGCCGCCAATGTTTAAGTTTGTTTAAATAAAGTTAAACAGGCATATTTGCTTTACTCTTTAAAAAGCGAATGATACTGAAGGCGTACTTAATGTTGAATTTACTGCGTTGGGGATTTACTGAAGAACGTAAATCAAATAATTAACACCACTCTTTAAGTCTATAAACCAGAGTCCTCCTTCAGAAGCTAACAATCCCTCAGTTGGTAAATAAATTCGCCGTCTTCTATAGAACACGAAGGTTTACAGCAGCCCACAACTGTCCCTGTCCTGAGGTAGATAAATCCACTCCACATCTCTCAAACCATTTCTTTAAACCCCAATCTAATATCAATTCATATTTCTATCTTCCAAAGCTGTACGCATGTCTTCTATGCGTGCTCCATTCCCCAGTTGGTTTGGGGCATTACCATTCAAAAGAAACTTTGTAATATATTTAAAAATGTTGTCAGTACCTCATATTACGTGGCATCGGATAATACAGACTGATCAATGAATAATGAATTGAGAAGGATATGAAAGGATGTGGCCGTAGCCTAATTGCAGTTATCCCAGAATTTGCCTGAAGGGACTAAAACTACGAAACATCTTAATCAGCACAGTCGATCTCCGGGCCGAGATTTGGACCTGAGGCTTCACGAATATCGACTAAGAGTGCTGACCAGTCGACTGCGACATTCGACACGGGAAAAAAGTGATACAAACTCTTGTATTTACTTCATTTCTCGTGATGCAGTAGCTGAGAAAACAATAATCAAATATAATATGTAACTGAGTATCGAGGATATGAGACCTTTAGGACATGGAGATCATGAAAGAGGTAGCCCGCTCCTGGGACTCAATATGCAGACCATATTCCGTTGTACAAGAGCATTTGTCCATGTAGTATAAGTTTATCGTCAGTAGGGTTAAGTGTTTGAGTAAAAATCCTGAATGCAGGACGATTAAGGTAAAGTGAGGAGAGATGATGGGATAGGAGAATGGAGCGGTCTCTAATTTCCATTATCGTAGCCGGGGGCAGACACGGCTGTTAGTGCAATGTGAACTTGCTGATTTGCTAACGGCTGTTTTAGGCAAGTGCCTGAATGTTCATATTTCATTCGCATTACATTCATCTCGCATGTTTGTTTTGGCAAGAGCGAAAAACGTGTCTGTAGACGACGTTGGGTAGGTGAACACGAGGTATTCTTAATTGTTTACTGTTCGGCGAAAAAATTCTGATACGTGTATTTAATATGGACATTAAGCACACACATAGCAGCTATTCTTATTGTGTATAGTTTAATGAATCGTGAGTCACTCTTCTCTGGACATTCCTTGCTCTGAATCAGGTTAATTCTTTTCCTGAGCTTGATATATCCTTCAATTAAACCACGCCAGCATGTCACTTATCTGAAGCTGGATAAGTGTTTGTAGATTCATGATTTTTTTCTTACATATGCTATCATATATTTCGGACTGATCGTTCTACAAACACAGTACATTACTCTGCCCTGTCGCTATGTTTTGCACACCTTCAAGACATAAATCACACGTTTTAAGCCGAACCCACCATTCACATCCCCCGCAAGGCAGTGTTCGTAGTACAGAGTTTATCTCTAACAGCCTCTGAACTTTTCTCATACCATCCACCCCGTGTCTTCTTCCATACCCTGAAGCTTTACCAATGTCGTTTGCCCCTCACCTCCCTTCCTATCGGAAAAGACTCACTAACCAGCCCTCCTCTACCAACTGTCACCATGAAACTGCGTAGATTTGTTGTGTGAGTGGTACGCGCCCCCCTTCTTGCACCGCCCCCGCAAGCAACATTCAAGTACTATCCACTAAAATATTGATCTGAAGTTGGATTCCGCCCTTTCTACCCCCGCAGCTCGCTGGAAACATTCCGGGGGTTTCCTTGGTAACAGTTGGTGGAGGGGATAAACTTTGTCTTGGATATAGTGAGAGTATCCTCTAACCCACCAATGCCATCTTTAGGGAA
Organism: Zootermopsis nevadensis; assembly: GCF_977971745.1. Classification (NCBI taxonomy): domain Eukaryota; kingdom Metazoa; phylum Arthropoda; class Insecta; order Blattodea; family Termopsidae; genus Zootermopsis; species Zootermopsis nevadensis. Next base: position 13,823,138 of record NW_028259145.1, read on the forward strand.
GTTCTAAAACTGCGTCTTTAACATATGGTTAGGTCTTAGAGCGTAATGATATTTAAATTAACCGACGTCATTTCCATACGAGGCACAACTATATGATATAAGATTTGATGTTTTCACAACGATGAGTATGAAGATTTCTGTCTTCTGGGTTGTTGCGCTGTGTTGTCTGGTCGATGTTAACCAACGTTTCAGAGGCCATACTGCCTCCGTCATCAGCGATTAATCGCCCTGATGACGGAGGCAGCATGACCTCTGAAACGTTGGTAAACATCCACCAGAATAAACAGTGCAACAACCCAGAAGACAGAAATCTTCATATTCATCGCCCTGATTACGGAGGCAGTATGACCTCTGAAACGTTGGTAAACATCGACCAGACTACACAGCGCAACAACCCAGAAGACAGAGATCTTCGTACTCATCGTCCTGATGACGGAGGCAGTACGACCTCTGAAACGTTGGTAAACATCTACCAGACTACACAGCGCAACAACCCAGAAGACAGAGATCTTCGTACTCATCGCCCTGATGACGGAGGCAGTACGACCTCTAAAACGTTGGTTAACATCGACCAGACTACACAGCGCAACAACCCAGAAGACAGAAATCTTCATACTCCATCGCCCTGATGACGGAGGCAGTATCACCTCCGAAACGTTGGTAAACATCGACCAGACTACACAGCGCAACAACCCAGAAGACAGAAATCTTCATATTCATCGCCCTGATGACGGAGGCAGTACGACCTCTGAAACGTTGGTAAACATCGACCAGACTACACAGCGCAACAACCCAGAAGACGGAAATCTTCAAATATATGATAGCTTAAAAAAAGGCAAAATAAACTAATGAGTAGAAGAAAAAATCAAGGAAGGTACAGCATTCCAGGGAAATAAATGTGCGAAGTAATAATACATCAACACGCTCCTTAGTTAATTAAACATCACGCCACAGATACATAAGGGGATCGGAGGTAGAGTTCCACGTATTCTTAACCTCGACATTATAATTGAGTAAACTGAACGGCTCTGCCAATTTATTCTCGCAGAAGAAGCCACCGGTTCTTGTTGGACAGTAGGATAAGTGAACGTGGGAACATGATTGTACGCCATAGAGAGAAATAATCCCTGCGTCTTGTATTATCCTCGTCAAATAATCCATCAGAAAATATGATCAAGGCACGCGCTTGTTAACTAACTGACTCCATCGAGCTGAGTCCTTCTTAAGAAGATAACAGTCGCTCAATTATTGAAGAAATTCCATCGTGTTATGAACCCGAAGGTTCACCACCAACACGCCCACTGAGCCTCATAATTTAGTCTACACCAATCCACTATATTTTCTTCAGCCTCATTTTAATTTTATCCTCCAATCCACCTTAGGTCTTACAAGTGTTCTCTAAGTTTCTAGACAAAAATTCTCTGATAATTTATTGTTACATATGTTTCTGTGTGTCCAAAACTGAGTATCATTTGCTTTAAAAGCAGTGTCGTGCATCTTAAAGTTGCTCAACATAAAAAAGTAATCAAACTGAGTTCAGTTTCTTTGGTGTTCACTTAGGAACAACGCTCATACGTATTCAGCAGTTTAATGCAGGAACTCTATGCTAAAGTTCGAAAAAAATAAAAATAAATAAAAAGCTTTGTATACTTTTGAGAACCAAGTTCTGAGTAACAGCGTAATTCCTTCAGATATATTCGCCATCAAACTCTAACGCATTTTAACACAGAACATTAACCAACATAAAGTATAAAATCAGTTAAGAAAATAAGCTTCTAAAAGTTGTAAGAAAAACTAGCCATTACACTCAAATAGAGTCTTTACTTAAATTCCGCTTAATATTAGTGCCCATATCTATCAAGCCTGCTTAAAAAATAAACATAGAGAACAGACTTGTATTTCGTGAAATATAGCTGTTTCTCGAAAGTTCGATGTTTCTAGATTGTTATTCGATTGGATTCGGTGAGATTTGAGGTTCTCACGGCAACGATTTTGAAGTTCGCCGTCTACTGGTTGTCACGCCGTGTGGTCTGGTAGAAATTTACTATCGTTTCAGAGGTGCCTACTCCCCTTGTCATCAGGGAGATCGCCCTGCGTTGCATTACTGATTTTGGCAAATTCCCAGTGTCCGATATGGAAGATTCTTGTTTTGATATACAACTGTAAACGAATTCGAGAACAATCGATTGCAGATATAGGTGACATTCGATATAGAGTCATACACAAGTGGTTGCTCCACTGCGCGTCAACTTCACGAGGCACGAAATTGATTCGCAGCGCTGTCGTGGACTGATGTGCATATAGCTAAGCGGTAGCTACACAGTCCAAAGTCTACCAGTCTACCATGAACAACATCTTCAACGTTCAATAACTATGTCGCCCACTCAGCAGCACACTTATTGGTTTCGTTTTACCCGAGATTAAACCATAAATGGTTTCTTAAGCATCAGCATCCCAGATATTTTTTTAACGGAAGCCAGACATGCTTTCCTTGAGGACAAAAACAGGTCGTTCCAAATCTTTGCTCTTATTTATAATTTCCTATCTTCTAAGAGTTAAATTCTTGAGCCTCCATTTCTAAATATTTTTCCTAATTTTACTTAGATATGAAACCACATTTGTTAAAATTGTTGCTTCTGATCTTTGGGTTATAAAATCAAGGAGAATACAATGGATGGGACACGTAAAACTCATTTGACAGATAATAAATACAAACGATTTTAGAACCATTTTAGAACTCTACGCTTAGATGGGGAATAATGTTATGATGAAACTTAAAGACGTAAGCGACGAACGTGTGAACTGGATTCATCTTCTTCAGAATGTAACCGTCCACTGCTCGTGGCCTCGTAACAGCTGCCTTATCAGGGTGTAGGATTGTTAGGGGCTAGCTAGTCGGGATGTAGCTCTTGTCTCAGGTCGTGACAACGGCTGATCACACCAGCCAATAATGATTCGGATTGAAGTTGGAAGGCACTACTATTTATTTGTATACAATATACAGTTTCCAGTATGTCCTAGAACCTTCGCTATCGCGACTTAAAACAAGAGTGTGTCTACCCTAATTTTCTTCGGCGCCTGGGTCCCGGGCTTGGTGCGAAGCACCCCCCGCCCCCGTGACAGAGAGAGACCTCTCACGGACCGCACACCACGATCCTCCACACTTGTTCCTAAAAACACTTCTTTGTCTGTCGTAGGCGAAGTCGAAATCGGATGTTAACCAGATGGCCTAAACACGACTTCTAGCTCTTAGGGCTGAAGTCCCTCCTTGTTCTCTGCAGTTGATGCTAAAATCTTACAGAAAGATTTTGACATACTGGAAACACACGGAGACAAATAACAAAACCAAACTAATTCCAGATGAGCGGTTACAAGAATGGGGACCGTTGGCTGGCTTACATAAACAAACACGTTAATAATCTTCACATTCCACAAAAGAATCATACTTCTTGATCATCTGAGTGACTACTGGCTTTTCAAGGATAATTCTGCTCCATTGAATTAAGCAGAGAGCAATTACTTTTAACACGAATTCTTATGCATCCTAACCTTAAAATGCACCATGCTGGCAGCTGGGCCCAACATTGTCTTATTTTGTTCAGTGAGCTTTAAATCCAAAGCAATAACGAAGAGGGTGAGCCCTATATATATATATGCTGCCAACTCTCTTTCCATTAACACCCCGAACGGAGCCGTTCTATGAACTCTGCGTGCCCGATTGTTTCGTTAGATCAACTTTATTCTCTGCATTTTTCTTCCTACACTTTTCATTTCAGCAGTAAAAATATAACGCACTCAACTGTTTTTGTCATGGACGACCTCAGGGCAAAATTTATGAGAAGGAATACGCAAATAAATAATACTGACATTTAAACATTACTATATAATAAATTATAATTATTAATTTTACTGAATGTATCATAGGTTATTTAAATACGCTGTATTAAGTGAAGTAGTTGTTTAAGGTTACATGGTGTGGGTGGAATGTAGAGTTTGGTTAACTTGGATAGACTACGTATTTATTCCATGACAAACTTCCCGATTTGACACAAATAATTAAAGTGGGAGACTTCGCAAAGTTCTGTCTCCATGTAATACGTCAAAAAACTACTGTGAATTCTGGCAGTGTTTCTAACTGTAAAAGTTTTCCACGACCACGACACAGGGAATTGGAAAGTAATAAATGAGTTGAAACTTACTGGCATGCCGTCGATTCGGCTTTGTGCGAAAATCGATGTCTTGCTCTATACAATATTAACATTCGTAATTGAATGAGGACAGGCACAGGGTTCTGAAAACCGTAATATGCTCCTTATAAACTCCGGTAATCGATATTAAATGAGTCTTCGTCAGTTAATCTGTCATAATAAACCGACATTCTGATTAATGTATGGTGCAACCATAGATTACATAAGCAGATAGATTAGTTGTATATGAGCTGAACACAGGCTCGTTTTATTTACAACGGAATGAACTGAATTCAACGAAGTGATATGAACTGCTTTTATGACAAACTTGGGATGTGAACTATAATTATGTAAATAATGAACACAAATACCAAGAATTCATGCCGATAAATACTGCGTATTAATTTGGCTTCATACTGAGAACTGAAATGACAATGTTATCTTCCACTATTAAACCATATAAAGATAACATAGCCCTATAGATAAGACAAAAACATGGTAACATACGATCAAATATCCTACACTACTATTGAAGTTGGTCTTCTGAGTTGTAATTCCATGTGGACGGGTAGGCCGTTACCAATGATTTGGAGGAGCATACTGCCTCCACTTCAGAGATAACATGAGATAGTATGTTTCTCCGAAATATTGGTACCTACGTACAAGTCCACACGTCGTTACAACCCAAAAGACGATCATCATCTTCACTGCCTTGAAAGCCTCAAATTTAATACTTCTTGCTATTAAAAACATTAGCGTGTTGCTGATTTAGTTCCCTGTGAATCACTTATCTTTGTTTAAATTAAAAGTAAACCGTCATAGGGATAAAACCAGTTTCTTTAAAAGATAAAAATAAAACACGCGCGCGCGCACACACACACACACACAGTTACTCAGTTCGGAAGGCTTAAGTGATTACCATGCTGTCCCCCCCTTCAGACTTTTAAAACTAGATATAGATTAAAACGAAATTTGGCATAAACGTTACCCCTCTGGAGGCCGCCCCTGAACTCCAGACTCGGTCTAAACGTGGTAGAGAAGATTGTAGTTCGTGATTATGCCGGGAACCGAATGCTAATCTTCCAGCCCGTAAGAACTTTACCGACCGAAATACCCCGTCTTTGATGTATCAGGCCTGTAATAGTTTCGGGAAAAATAATTGCGGTTTTCAAAATGTTGGTAGAGAATACAAGACTTCGTGTCTAACGTGCTTTGTTATGATAAAGAGTGTTTTCGGAGAAGAAAATGATGAAAGACAAAACTGATTTTCTTTCAACAGGCTGTTACAGAATGTCTACCAAATTCTCATGATGCTTAAAAATTTATTTTAAAAATATTGAGTCAGGGAGAAAATGGAAGGGAGAAACATATTCAGCAAAAAGAGAGAATCTAAAACTTCTTGACGATGGTGAAGAGTCAATTGAATACAAATTTTCTTGGATATTATCCATCGTCTAGTAAATATAAAACGTAAAACGACGTTTCGGAGATGGGACGGAGATAGAGTCCCATCTCCGAAACGTCGTTTTACGTTTTATATTTACTAGACGATAGATAATATCCAAGAACATTTTTATTCAAAAAGAGAGAAGTTTTTAGCATCAGCCACAGGGAGGCTGAAAATATTTACAAAACTCTTGTCTTTCATAATTTGCGAGAAAAGACTATACATATAAAAGACTCAAATTACTTAAAAATATGTTTTGCATTTTCTGCTTTAATTCCAGTGGGCAATTCTCTATTTACTTGTGGCAACCATATCACATTTTAAAATTATCACATTAACAAATGCTGGATATATTATTACTTTTAACAATTTCCTTCTTGTCCTAATATAACCCTTCCAATAAATAAATGCTCAACGTATGCTGTAAACTTCGTATTCGGGGAACATAACATCAAAGCGTTTAAAATGTTTCTCCCCCCCCCCCTTTTATACATCGAACAGCAGAGAATCTGGAATGGTGACCAACAATTACAAAGACATTTCTCTAAATTAACATGAGTGAGAAACTTACTGTTTCATCGTCGGAATCTTCACTGATGCTCATTGTGTTCTACTAAAACTTCAGCTCACGTCCGCATTCCTGAAGTACGCAATTAAACATACAATAGTATGAGACCGTTCAGTTACTGGCCCGTGCCGGACAACTTATGAATCACACTTCCTGTTCCCTGAAACCAATAAATGCCAATAAAATGCGAATTGCTGTTGGTATAATGACGTATAAGTCAGATACTGCGCACACGCAGTCGTGGGAAATATTGTCCTAGAATTATCATAAGTAGAACACATGCTATCTATCATAATTTATGTACAGTGCTGGTCGCCACAGAAACTTATAGGGGCTTTTAAAATTCAACAAGAAAGTTCATTAAAGTTCATTACTAATTTAAAAAAAAGAAAAACTGAGTATGCGGTCTGTAATTTTAAATATTCATACTTTATTAAAAAGATGCGAATACATAATATTTGAGAATTGAGAGAAATATTATGTATTTAGGCCTAATGGAGGCCTAACTACAAGTAGTTCGGAAAGTATATTCCGTAACAGAAAACACACAATATCCCCACGCGATCCTTACAACTTACGTCTAAAGGAATTAAATCCGCCTTGTTTGATAGTTCCCCTTTAGCCACCAAATCGATTTACTTAAATGTCTACCTCACGATTTTCCTCATCTGTCATTTCGTTATCACCGCTCATATGATATTAAAAAGTGCGGTATTGAGATCGCTTAAAATAGCACAACTTCCGCATCAAATTTCATTCACTTCTATTTTCCGGACGTGGAGCGCACAGGTTCGCCCCGACTACAGTACAACTATCTTAAGAAAGTAAATTGTTTTGATATGGGTTACATTACATTGCTTTAGTAGAAGGCTTAATAATGGGTGTTTATATCACCGGTGCTGAATCTTGAAACATTCATGTCAACACATTAATAAGAAAGCCCAGAACAAAACCACTCTAAAACACAAGGAGGTTACAACCAGCCATCACTACTTTCGTGCATGCAAGTAAATTTGGACGCTGATATATAATCTTTTTTAAAAGTTTTAAACGGGACATAATATTCTTTCATCTCACAAATTCACTCTACACAGTTGTGGTATGTTACTGTCTATTTATTATGCCGGCCTTTACAGTTGTCCAGATCTGATAAGGTTCGCAAAAGGAGGAATCTTTTGCAGGGTCCATTCTGATGAATTATTCTACAACTATTAAATATATTGGTGTTTATAAATTAGTAGCTACTAGATGCGGAGGTAAGGACTGTTAGGTTTGCTAATATACCACTGCCTCGACTTCTAGAAGTTTTGAAACTTACCAATAAATAGACCTGTAACTAAAATATCCCGCTACATTCGAATACAGCCGTATAAAATAATATTAACATTATATTCTACTCTAAGTATTGTGATTAATTAGTGGATGTGAGTTTTTGTATTGTGTGTCAGTTGTTTTATTTTGAGTGGGATGTGTTGTTTTGTTGTGTCTTATTGTTTTTGTTGTGTCTTATTGTTTTTGTTGTGTCTTATTGTTTTTGTTGTGTCTTATTGTTTTGTTGTCTCATTGTTTTGTTGTGTCTCATTGTTCTGTTGTGTCTTATTGTTTTGTGTCTTATTGTAGGTCACTGCCACCGGGTAAAAACCCATTTGCAGTCAATAATAAATAATAATAATAATAATAATAATAATAATTAACGACCGACTTGCTGAGAATATCGGTAGATTGGCCATCATACACAGCGAGCAGAGACGCCTGGTGTCCTCTGTCGGAAGAATTTTGATCACAAGAACACAAACAATGTACGATAACCTCTTGAAGCAGCGGCTGTTCCGGTTCTGCGCATGCGCATGTTATTGTCGGCATGAAGGGAGTTTGGTCGTAAGCACAAATAACCAATAGTTTCGGAATTTCGATGTGGAGAGCTGGCCATAATCAGCTTCTCCGTGTACAAAAAACAGCATGCAGTATTGTTAAAATATCAGCATTAGATACTCTGAAAGAACGATTATATTCGGGAACAAACAATTTTTAGCCCAATTACAATTTTCATTCAAAATAGTATTATGAGATCGCCATAGTATGTGCGTGTGTTCCCATTTAAGCGAAGTTATTAATTTTTAATAAATAATATGTAAGCGCTCTGCCAATGGAAAGCATTCAGTACCATACTTATTAATTTTCTACAACTATTAATATCAACATATCAAATATCTTGTGAGATAGAATCGACACGTACTTTTCTGAAAATTTTAATGAGGGCAGAGCTTTCGTAAAATCAACATTTTTAAGACAATTCGCCGACGGTTAATCCGTTCCATAAAAAGTTCATTCAAACTTTCATAATTGAATAATAGGAGGATTATATAGAACAGTATCGAAATAAGGATAATTCCGAATCTCTGAAGTCTGATGAAATTTCATTATTTCGGTTGTTTCTTATACCCAAATTTCCGTTTACCTCTTAAGAAGAAACCTATTTACATATTCATAAAACGAGCTCATAAAGGGAGTAAGACAGACAAGAAACAAAGGGAAGGAAGCCGCGAAGGGAGCATAAGACCGAATTGCAGGCACTTATCAGCACTGCGAGTTTAAAATTACATGGGGGGATTGGAAATGGTTTACATCAGGCTAACTTCCTGTCCTGAAAAGACTTCATGAAACAACGGAACGTCGCACTCAAGACTGCCAGTGTCATATCTAAGACTCAGAATGCAAGGCATAGCCTACTCGTTATTGCTGTTACCTGTGGAATGAAATAGGATGCCCCAGGAAACAAGAAGGCAAGGCAGAACGAAAGAAGGATGCTGGTAGTGCCGAGATAAAAAGAGACAGGCATCGGGACGGGTGTTGAAAATCGCAAAATAATTTCTGGACGAGTGAGATATGAGATGCGTTTTAATTTGAGAGTAAGAAAGTGAGTCAGGAAGTAATTGCATGGGTGTGAAACACAGGCCCTTACTGTGAAGGAAGAACGTACATTACAGATGTCTGAAAACTACGTGTTAAAGGAACATTCCAATCTAGCAAGGCTCAAGTACAGGAACAATCTAGGTTGTTGTACATATTGAGAAACTCTGTACTTTGTGTAGATCGTGAATTCTAGAAGGTCACGTTAAGCTGGGAGAGACAAGAAACATACAGAGAATTTTTGTGAAGAACCCTCTTTGAAATTTCACTTGAAAGATATGGAAAGACAGCATTAAGATTGGGCTTAAGGTGCTTGTATGTTAGAATACAAAATCGATGAAACTGACTCACAATCGTGTTCGTTGTGGACACGATAATAAACCTTGCAGTTCTATAAAAGACAGATAATTCTTTTGACTACGGGAGCAAATTTTAATTTCACAAGGATTCTGTTTCATTAGTCTTAGCACACGTGAAAGCTAATTTATCATAAATTACATTCTCCATACTTGTCTTAATATGGCTATTAACAAGACACAGAATAGTTTGAGTTCCATTCATGCCACATGAATTTCAAAACAACTCAAAGTGCTTTAGAACAGAAGTTTCTGGGTTCAACTAAAAAAACTGCACATGCGTCTAGAGCTATCTACATTTCACATTGGGCAATTATGAGAGCCATTTCTGTTACTATTATACTTGTGTTGACTAATTTTTCTTGCACATCCAACAATGTTATGAAACACTTGTGTCTAACTTCATCTTATTGAACTTATTTGCAACTCCTGCGCAGAAAATAAATGTTTCTGAAATACCGCCATTTATATGCACAGTCCTTGTCGGGTCCAAGTTCTGGAACAATTTACGGTCTGGTTATCATTATTACCCTCTAAAAGGAATGAAACGCCCATTTGCTTCGGCACAAATGTGTGCTAACGGAGGCGGAAATATCCACCACAACTAATGGCAGTCGTTGATTCTCTATAAAGATGGTCTGTGATTTTTGTGTTGTAGCAAGAAGTTCAGAAGATACAAGGAAACTGCAATAAAACAACAAAGAACAAAGTCATAACCGTCATGCGCTGGATCACTCACTGGTGTTGGGATGTCGAGGCCGGGAGACAAGCAGCTGAATCTATGAGCAAGAAGGGGGTATGTCGCGTCGAAAAGGCAGACACACTTCCTACCCTACACAGCTGAGTGAACGTGTGTCATGCTCCATTTAAAGTACTGACTACGGAATTATATAGCATTCAGTGGCGTGACATTTGTGAGGAGCGTTACCAGTTATTTACTAGGCCTACGTTCAGCACATCTTAAATTTTGCGCCTGTGTGAACGGCCAACAGCTAGCGGTCCGACATGTTCTGCAATCTAAGAATGATGATTCACCTGTATATAATGAGGCTACAAACCACAGCCTTGCGGATTCCATAGATCAGAGGTTCCCAAAGTGTGCCCCCCCCCCCCCCCCCGTGGAGGGGCGTGTTGTTTGTATGAAAAACTTTTTTAACGAAATATGGAGAAACATTTTTAACATCCTTTGCTTGATTGAGGCAGTTCAGCAGTGGCAGCCATCAAAACAAAGTATCGTTAAACGATGAACCTGGAAAACGACCTTAGAGCGGTCATTTCAAAACTTCAACCTTGGTATAAGTTATGTTCACAGAAGCAACCACATCCATCCCACTAATCCAGGTATGAAGCGTATATTTTATTACAGTTTTTTAAATTAAATGTATTGAATAATATATACTAAATTATAAAAAATGTATACTCATAGCTAATTTGTATGTCAAATCTGTTTGCTTGCACTTGTTCTGGAAGGGGGGCGTAAAATTTATGAAATGTTTTAAGGGGGCGCAAGGTATAAAAGTTTGGGAAACTCTGCCATAGATAAAAACTTACACGCTACGACTCAATTAAAAGAACAAATTTATAAGATTACCATGCTAAGTTGCACAATTACGGTAGTACAAGCTTATCGCCGAGAAACAAGTTGAACGGGTCACAACAGATGAACACAAACTGGACGCAGTGTTCCATCTTATAGAACTAAAATTCGCTGATAGCCGATCAACATGTCGAGAAATCCCCGCCTTGTATGAAACCCAAAGTTTCATTACTGCGTTCACAAACACACGCAATTAGAATCAAATCCACAACCTATATAATATCGATATTAATATTAGCCTCGCATTTATTCCCAAGTATCGAATATTGCAGGTTTATAGCATCTAACATGTGTGCTACACAGCCCAGTCATTACAAGCTCCTTGATTTGATCACCATAAAACCAACTGGCGAGGAATACAAATTATGAAGTTTCCCAATACAGACTTCTTTACAATTCTACTTATTTCTGTCATTTGTTTCCAAATATCATTATGAGAACCCTATTCGCAAATACTCCAGATCCATACTTTTCATCAGGGTAAAAGCCCACGTTTCACACACATACAAAGCAACAAATAAAATATTATAGTTTGGTATACCGATATTTTAATCTTTCCGTCCCGTTCTTTACATAATTAATAGAAAATACTTCTCTTTCTTCTACTACTCCACGCGGTCTGAGGAGTGGGCCTCGTGCACTCGGACATTGGGACAGTGGGTTCGAATCCCACTCAAGTCATGGACGTTTGCCCGCGTCTTTCTGTTTTGTGCGGTCCTGTGTTCAGGTAGAGAGGCCTTGAGAGGGGCTAATCACTCGTCCAAGGACTCCCACCAAAATTTATAAATAGATTAAGTGGAAAACAAAATTCTCGACACCTGAGAGTAGAAGAGGATCGACTGAGAAAGAAAGAAAGAAATACTTTTACCAATACCAATCCAAGTCATAAGCAACTTTCCCTACATTGATAAAGGACACGCTTATTGACATTGTACAGGTTTTACTTGATTGCAGCCGAAGCGTCTAAACGCTCTAAAGGTTAGGAACCATTTTCCAGTATGCCGCTGGACGCTCTGCCCCATGAGGTTAATCTTGCACGAATCTTATAGAAAGTAAACACACAATTTCCGTGTTTCAAAGCAGATTTGACACATCTAGAGCAAACAATATTTGAGGCCTTGTAACCTCTTTTGTATTTTAGCTATTTTCCTTCCTTCCTGCACAAATGTTTACACGCATTTGATTGTTCGCAGTCTTTAGCCCTTTTTCACAATTTTGACTTAAGTTTAGCTGACGGAAAAACAGTTCTGAATTGTATTTGAAAAGCACCTGGTTAGAATCTCGGCCAAGACACTGGCAGTACTGAGTTATTTCGTCAATCCCTGTACGGGGAATCTCGAATAATACCATAAGATAAGCCATGGCAACATCCTTCCCATTTATTTAAATGTCACCGAACGTGAAAATTGTATCACCTCATTCGCTAAATAAACACCGTATTCATACAGCGTCGTTAAATAACACGGATCTATTAAAAATCTATCCAAAGCTCACACGGCTACAGCTACTTATTAAGTTCGTAGGAAATGAAGCCATTAATAAGTGTAAAATACTGGAATTCAAATTAAGTATGAATGCTTGTAATTTTTATTATTTCAGATAGTATTTGGAATGATTCAATGTAGATCCGAATAAAAACTTCCTTATCTCACTTATGCTTTGTAAAGACCTTGTAAAGCCTTACCACGTAATGAATGTCTCCTCACATAGATGGTGCTCACATCGCAGTCAAGTCAATTTCTTCTGCTCGTGCGCATTTTCAATTGCATCGTGCCTCAGAAGAGAAGCTGGGATAGATGTGTACGGAGAGGATTAAACTTTAGATTAGAGAAGGGAGGGTGTTGCAATTATTTTCGCGTTGGCAAATAACCTCACCCGATAACTTTCTTAAGCCGCAATAGTTTGCTGAACTGTCACTATAATCCACGTAAAATATGTTCTAGCTAGAAATGTGATAAAAACCACAAATCAGAAAACGAAAAATAACATATGTTCTATGTTCATTCTTCTACTTCAAAAATAATAATGCATAATACGTTTGTTTAATTCGTAACCAAAGCCACATAGCGCCCCATAAATATGTCCAAGAAAACTTATCTTGTAAGTTGTAAGTTTTAATTAATTTATAGTATTAAATATGTTTATCTGATATGGTGAATAGCATACAAGGGCGGTATTCCCGAAAAACACCCAAACTGTGAAACGGGATCTGGAGGGGGTAAAAAAACTTTACCGTAAAAACATTGCATGCTACAAAATTTTACATACAGCTTAAAACCTGCAGTGTCTACTAAACCTATCAATAAAATTTCGGGTTGTATAAATGACGGGAAATTTCACTGTCAGTTTCTCAAGACGACTCTCTGCCATGGATCAGTTCATACGCTGTTAAAATATTTAAGAACGCGGCATGTGATTAATATACTGCAAACTGAAATCATAAATTTTTGTTCGATTTTATATATTGTATTTGAAAATCATTATATCACAAAATGGGCTGATAAGAAGAACATAATTTACCTGTACGACAAGCATACAGGCATCTGCAGCATAAGACAGAAAAGAGCATGCACTAATATTTTATCAATACCGAAATAGTCTACACGAAAAAAATACAGGCTTTATAAACGACCTAGGGTCCCATATGGATGGTTTGTGTTTCCAAATGATTTGGACTTAAAAACGATATGCCTTGCTTCTTTACTGAGAAGATGAGTACTTCTCAGCGGAAAGTACTTTATGTCCATGTTTGCTGTGAGGAATCTTGGTTCCTGCTTCGTGTGTATGTTTGAACCAGACCATCCTATACAAACACAAGATCCTGGTCGAAGGCAGAAAATTCACAAAGCAAAATATTTCTAGAAGTGGAACGCATGTGGGTGTATGAACGAGACAGATTCTCTGAGAATGACATATTATAGTATTCCAGAAGAGTTAAACACGCAAATATCTTTTCTACATGCGACACAAAAGCCGATTTATCAACACTTCAGAAAGAAAAATGTCGAAAGTTACCGTATGATATGCAAAAGCGATATGAGAGATTAATTCTTTCTCCAGTGACTGGTGCTGTCTTGCCAACAAATATGACCTATTGTGTTATGTTAAAACATTAGACCACATCAACTGTTGAGATTACGTAGCGCCAGCCGATGCTATGTAGTCCGAGCTGCTGACAACATCGTAAATAAATACAGCTTCAAATCCAGTCATAATAATAATGCTCATTGTTATCACGATCATCATAATCTATTTTCATTTGTTTTGAGTATAATTTTATCTGTTTTGACTTAGGCCTATCTGAACTGAATTCATTAATAACGCACAGATATCAACACATTATAGTCAGGAATTGGTCTTAATGCAGTATGTTTTAAAGTAATTTCTTCCTGGTTCCTGTGAGTGGTAACTTCCGCTATAAAATTTCTATATAATGTGACTCTTATTATTTAGTTATGTCTATCACTTTGTTTATGAACCGCATCTGTAATTGGTCATCTGGCTGTTGATACACCGCAATAACAATAAAGAATTTAACTGAATTATTAAATACAAAATACAAATAAATATTTAAAATTACATATAAATAAAAATTACAATAAAAGAAGAAATTATTTTACTTGTTATCTCGTCTCTCAATCCAAGCGAAGGCTATACAGCGAGGGTGTTTAAGAAAAAGGTTCTGAGGAAAACATTTAGACATAACGAGGAAGAAGGCAACACAGAGAAAGATAAAAACGCTCTGTAATGAAGAGCTTCATAATTTTGACTCTGCATCAAAGAGGGTGATGAAATGAAGAAGTGAGGCGTAGAAAGCACGCGAGAGATGAGAAATGGAAAGACAATTTCAGTTAGGAAACTAAGAGGGAGGAAATCAGTTAGGAGGATAATATTAAAATAGGTTTTAAGAAATATGGTGAGGGTGTATACTGGGTTCAACTGGCTCAGGATATGGACTAGTGGTTCTTGTGAAAACGGTAATAAAACTCGGAGTTCTATAAAAGTTGGAGTCTTTCTTGAATAGTTGATCGATTATCAGCTTCTAAATATTGACTCCGCTCCTTATAGTTGGTTACATGGTGAAAGATTAACTTGCGAGAGCAGCTAAAGTGTGAAAGCCATTCTATTAAAAATGCGAACATGAAGAGCACTTCCTTGCCTGAAGTTATGTTTATAGCCCTACCGACATGTTTAGTTTTAATTAGCCGAGGTCATCTGCGGCTTTAACTAATTTACGAAGATAAATAAGGGAACTTTGTGGGACGAAGGCAGACCCTTTCCACCCAAAATTTCCCACATATTACACAACGAAATGTGTACATGTGCATGCGCCTCACGCAGTTGCATTTAGAGCACGCTTACTAAATGCAGAGATAGGTCCACATCACGAATAACAAGACGACAGTGGCGAGGCGATGAAGAGACGTGACCTATTCTGAGCTGTAATAGTCTTGACGGACTGTTATAATCACAGAAACCTTTTTGGCTGTTAGAGAAGCGCGCAGCGCAACACCGGCTCATAGCAGGCGCCGTCTGGTAATGTTATTTATTTCTTGTGGTTGATTATTTAGCGACGCTGGCCGTATTTAAGACTACACAACAACTGCAATGAATCGAAAAGAATATGTAAGGAAATGACTGTGGCTGAATTTAATGTATTATCCCTGTATTTGCTTCGATAGACTGAACACAACTAATGTAATAAAGATAGGCGGTTAACGGCTCCAGAATATGAAGTCATTACATTCCTTAAAATGCACTTGTCACATGAAAGAAATGCAAATATTTCAGTTCTATACGGAACAATATAGATATAATATGAAATATGGTATTTGTTGGTAGAATATACGTAAGTTTGCACTAATATTGCTACGACTACCACTACTACGTAATATTTTCCTTTATTTAAAATCATACTAAGGAAATGTAGATTGTATTTATAGGACATCCACAAAACATAGATATGCAACGTAGCTTTAATAGTGTCTGTAACGGTAAAGATTATACTGACATGGAAACATTTTTTGGATCTTGTACATTACCTGAATCAAAGAAATGCAAAATATTTCAGAGGCTAGTATACTGTTCCTGTCCTCAGCTCGGCAATACCGCTTAGACAGCGCTAGAACTTTTTCATGGAGAGTTCTTCCGTCACATTATTAAAGCATTGTCACAAAAATTTATATGCACTACAAAGACTGCACATACAAGGACGATACCTTTTCAAGGCTGAAATCAGGCTTTCTGTCTTCTACTTTCATTACCAGGAACTATAAAAAGTTTTGTGTTGAAAAACTTTAACCTGATAGACACATTCTGCGTTTAAAGCAAATAAATGAATGCATTTGAGGAAACTTGTGAGCACTGGACCAAGCCAGTCTTTCCCGTAGAATTAGCATTACCTCCTGATACGAGACGGGAGGAGCATACGTGCCAATGCAGCCGGGGCTTTGCCGGAAACATGCAAAATGAAACATGCACTACTTCCACCATTCGCCGCTCGAGAAGAAGTCAATTGGAAACTCCAATGCCATGAAATAGTTCAGCTAATAATTTAGATACACAGAAGGAGAGACAGAAGGCTGATGACTCGACTTCGCCAATTTTGCACTTGACTGAACTGCTTAAAGAGAAGCACAAACGACGCTTTATATTGCATTCTTGTTCAGCGGCAAGCAAAGTACAGACGGCGAAAAGTAGCTCAGCCCAGTACACGACCAGAAATAGAAGTACAATCGAATTCCACTCTCAAATTCTACAAAATTCTGTGTCACTTTTCTAACTGGTTTTGCGGTCTCACTTGCGGTTTCATATGACGAATATTTTTCGACACCGCACAGAAGCGCTAGACAGGTTTTTAAAGCCGACATGTCAGAAAAAATCGGCAAGTAAAATCAGGAGAGGCTTGGAAGAAAAGTTATGAAATGCAAAGAGTTACACAAGTTATTCCATTTGGTTGTTTATGCACAATACGTTAACCACGGTGATTAAGAATCGTGATTCAGATTTGTTTAATTCTAATTTATATTGTTACAAAACACAATTTTATATAATCCAAAAACAAATATTTGTATTAGGTACTTAAAACGGCGAAATTACAAGTGGTTGCAATTAATATGCATATAATTAACACCGTATTTGATTATACAGTTATCAGACAGGCGTTCAAAGAGAAACTGTTCGTGAATTGGACGAGGGAGGGGTTCTCAAACTCTTCAGACGTGAGATCACGTTCACCCTCTGTTGACTGGTGGTCGCAAGGTTATGTGGTTACAAATAAGGGCAATTTATTAAAAACTCTACTAATTAGGCCTATTATTATAAACATGTTCACATATTAGTCGACAATTTTCTTTAACAAAATCAGTCATTAATGAGATATTTGAGACTAATTTTGCTTGAGCTTTCTTGAAATATCAGGTTTAATTTATGTTTCTGAAATTACCATGCATCTCTCCGTCTTCATTAGTGAAATTAGTGATCTGACGTTCGTTGAAGTGAAAAGTTGTTCATAGCTATAGGCACTGCCAAATACTGACGATATTAATAAAGCGTCTATTCAGACATCAGTGAACGAGTTTTTAACAAGCACGGTGACACGATATTCCAACAAATGAAAGTGGGCCACACAAAATACAGGTTGAGTATTCCTGTATTAGACCATGATTTTGATTCACTCCTCATAAACATCCCAATACTCAATGCTCAACCTCACTGCTTATGATGACAAACCGGTGATGATTTGTAGGAAATGATGTTTTCGTAGAATATTTTTCTTTCGATGGGTGGCATACGAAATGTTACCATAGTGTATTATGTATTATTAAAAAAGAAAGAATGGTACTGAAAATATAAGCTTCCTTTTCAATCACTCAGTGAAAGGGGTTTTCTACGCAATTATAATGAAAATATTTAAATATTAGTCCCTCTTTCGGAAATTAGGCTCAGTGTAGTGCAATTATGTTGACGGTGAAGCATCTCGAGTTCTAATTAAGATCCCCCTAGCCCTTTAGTGGCAGCTCTCACTCAAGTTGCTACGCAGTCAAGTGGGTATCAAAACCACTACACAAAAAACTCCGAGGACATCGACCTCCCTGTCCGTGATTCCGTCTCATCGTCATGGATAAAGTCAGGGAATGTGGCTCTGTTCCGGAACCCTGGATAAAACGTGGTTTCTTTTCTCCAGAATTCTATTTTCTGCTTCCCTAAAGATGTAAAGATTACGTTCTGTTAAAAGGTAGGAAATTCCTTCCAACAGTGGTGCTTCAGTACTCGTCCCTTCAGAAATCTATTTATCACATAAGCGTTGTGTTAATCCTTCTATGCAAGATAATTTTAATAGATAAGGCTTCTTCTTGAACTACAAGTTTGTGTGATGCAGGGCTTTCATTTAAAGACAATCAAATCAAAAATACAGGGATCACTGAAAAAAAGACTAACTGTAGCCATTCTAATAGGAACAATTACTACATAATTCCAGTGAAATTTATGTGTCCTAATCTCGCCTTTTCTGAATGACAGCGAGCGAGTGGTCGAGAATTATAGTTATTCCATACGCAGGCCTATCTTTGGCACAAGAAATGTCGTGGAGTGAAGGAGCAGGGCAATAGATCTTGGAACGCAGCACGTTATGGAAACCTCATATAAATACTTGTAAACGATTCATTAAAAGTTGTGTATAGCCTGTAACCTGAATATGGAGGCAATATATTCTTCTGAAACGACCGTAACCACTTACAAGGCACAACCCGGATGAGCCTTTCGTTCTGAATTCAGGGAGACCCGCAGACATAAAGACGTCGTAGTTGGAGATTAAACCCGACACTCAGCGGAGGAAAATTAAAATTGATTATGTGCTCAATAAATTATGGTAAGATTGAGATACAGAATCACACATTTCTAACCTTGATACCACATTTGGGTGAGTGATAAGTCTATATACATGTGATAATCCCTCCCCTATCGGGAACCGCACCCTGGACGTCCAGCCCTTACTGATTCAGCTATCTCGGTTCACATCAACTATTCACTTCCCGATCCAAAGCATTCATTTGCATTACTCAGTTTTCTGTAAAGATGTATATGTTCTAACTTGTGTTATCTAGAGATTTCTTGTTCAGCATTTATTAGAACAAGATCTTTCTGTTGTACGTTTTGTGGCCGAGCGGTTACACCACTGGAATTAAAATTAGACTCCGGACTGGGGTTTCTATGTTTCTTACTTGGACACCGCCTTAGCAGCACCATATTTATATATCCCATCGACACTAAATTACTTCAGAATATGATCTAGAGTTTTAAAATAACAAACATTTGTGGTTATCTTGTAGTAGCGATAAAATGATGTGCCAAGTTCCCAATTACGTCGCTTCAAAGTGAGAAGGAAAAAGGAAGGCGAGATAGGCTGTTAGAAACTGCAGCGGAAAGGAGTTTGTGTTTATAAAGCTCTCGACTTATTTCACACGAGACTTTACACCGATTGTTGCATTATGCGACATTCCAAACTGCTATGTAGAGATCAAGACGCTATTTGCATTCTATGAAGCAACATATCCCACCTCAAACAGTTAAGGTTTCGAGTACTGCGTAACTTCACAGTTTGCAGACAACCATCAATCTTTGCCGTGAACTTGTGAGCCATGATGAATGAAACCAAACAACATGTTTTAATAACATCTTCTCCCTGCGGATACATTTCAGTGATTGATGAAATGAAAATCGTATTATGGACTTCCGAAGAAATATTGATGAATTATTCACTGCACTTCAAAGCTTTGAGATTTCTTTATATATTTTAAAACTCCTGCTTACTTCTATCGTTTGATTTCTTTAAGCCGGTATAATTCAATCAATAACATGACTAACCACGGTCTGGGAGACCTAGTATCAACTGCATGAAATATTGGTGTTTCAATAATGTTATGAACTATGGCAATACTACGATTACATATCTATGCTGGTCTTCTGAATTGTAATGTCCTGCGGACTTGTAGCAGATACCAAGGTTTTGGAGGAACATTCTGTCTCCATTAATAAAGTCTTCTTGGGCTATCAGCCGTGTTAGATGTTGATTAATCGCCGATGTTTCGAGGACCATCTCTGTCCTCATTTTCAAGGCGAGCCACAACGGCTGATAGCCCGAGAAGACTTTATTGATGAAAGCCGCCGTGAAAGATTCACATCATATATTCTGTCTCAATCTTTAGGCTCATATAGCCCATCCTACATAAACATCAAAGGCACCTTCAGGTAGTTTATCCTATTCCCACCAACGAGACCCTGCGACTCTTACGGGATACAATCGTTAAAAAATAACGAATGAAATGTCATTTGAGTAAGGTGTGTTCAGAGACTGCGGAGAGCAAACCTTCCGCCGAACTAACCAGCGAGAGGCTGGAAAACCGTCATGATAAGGCAATCATTAATCGGATATCCTTCAGAAAAAAATGAACAGGCGTTGTCAGCGTAAAATCCAACTAGTACAAGGAGAAGAACTATCGAGAAAAGTTTCTTGGACGTAAGAATATAACTGACGCCACGAAGTCTGAACTGAAGAGCGAAGAGTCGAAATAAACAGAATGTTCCAAAAATGTGTATATAAAGCTCCGTCCCAGCAGCAACTTTGGTGGCCGCTTGTCAGTCAGTTGCTTATCATTGTCAACTGTACCACCGGTGGTCATTTTTAACAACTACACTAGATTCACTAAGTGCCAATACTGACGTGTGCAATAGTTTAGCTCATTGAAATGTTTTCGTTTCGTTCGCTGAATATATTTGTACATCTTTCTGGGACATCTATATAAAATGTATGAAATATCAAAGAAAACCGGACATACTAAATAATTGTGAGAAACAATCATTTTAAACAGAAACACCTTTGTCCTGAGTTTTATCATTCACATAACGCAGGAATATCTCATTTTACTCTTCAGACAGTTATTAAACACACCAAGAAACAAAGCGTGATGGATATATTTCAGATCAGTCCTATACAAAATGTATTATTTGTCGAAAATTGTTAAAAGAATTTCAAGAGATGGGGAAGTGGGACAAGCCTTCAGAATCATTTGCATTCGCGAGTAAACCGAAAGAGTTAACTTCGCATTTTCCCTGGGGAATGAAAAGATTCGTATCTCCTACAAAATGTGAAGTTCGTGACACAAATTTTCTGTGTCAGTTTCCCTTTAATCTCATAGGAGTAAGAAAGGGATGTGGGTAAAGCGCGGTTACCTGCTCAGTGATGCTTGTGACGTTCAAATATATCCACCATACTTCTTTTCTTTCTAGGCGCCCTTGCCCGCTCGGAAGGAAGTGCTAATAAGAGAAACGGCTAATTTTGTGCTACGAGGTGCACTTTGAAGTGGACCTGTATCTCCTCGGAAGAAATATACAAGAAATTTATTTCGATATAAAATTTTGCACGGAGAAGAACATACACATTAATGCGATTATAACACAATCGCCAACCTACGCCCAACGGTACAAGAAGACCGCGAGAACTTATAAGTAAGCAGCTGAGAGAGAAGGAGGTCGGTCAATGCCTTACGGTTTCTTATGTCAATAGTCGCTTAATCGTAACAACGAGTGTTTTAAATGCCCAAAGGATCTTCTTTGTGTCAAAACATATGACGTCCCTTCTAGTTACTTTCTTCAAAAAATGTTAACAGCCTTGGTTTACATATTGGCTGGCCCTGTGTTCGAACCGTGCTGTAGATACGGATGTTTGTCCGCGTTGCTGTGCTGTCTTCTAATAGCAGAAGCCTTACAATGCGCTGATCCGCCGTCCTACAGGAAATCTAAAACAACGCTCCATAAGTCGGATCCAGTAAGTTCGCTCAGGTTAAAATGGCATGCTGAAGAGGGGTCCTGAGTTCAGAATCTGGCAACGGGCCCATAGCGCCCACTACTTTTCTGTTAGTTACAGCTGGGAAGGAACTTATTGTACTTGTTCTAAAATGTCAAGGGAGGCCGAAAGGTGGTCCTTCTCTTTCATCCTCGGCGACAGCCATGTCAAGGCAGTCGATAAGCAACTGAATCTTGTCATGTCAACAGGTTAGCGGTAAATAATGTGGCACTAGACAGCGTCAGTCCTTCACCGAATCACTGGCAATGGCAAACTGAAGCCTGGGTGAATGGCGTCCTGACACGAGACGACCCTAACGTGGCGAAGAGCATGTTTCTTGTCAGAGAACATCGGCTTCATATTGGCGCTACAGCCTTGCCCTTTTATACTGTAAACATTTTCTAAAACCTTGCTTACATTGCACGAGATCAAACTGTGTGCTTCGCCTACGTCACTAGCTTCATGGTAGAAGGTAAACATGTACTATATACTACGTAAACTAAATACATTAGCAACACTGGCGATGGGAAATAATATTTATGGAAAGGGCAGTAAGTGCTTCCTTATTTGCTGTCTCCCCCATCCCTCTTTATCCCATCGCCTTTTATTTATAACGGACGTCGAAAGCACATATTCGCCCCGTCTACTGCACAAACACTACATCAAGACTTCTTAAATTGATCATCAGCCAGTGGCGAAACCCCTACTAAGTGTTTACTTATATGGCAACACAGAGAAATGATTCCTAACATGTCTTCTATGAAATAATAGGCGTCTGGTTTGTCAGCGCCGGTGGCTAGCAGAAAGATCAACTGGATGACCTCGGCCTGTGACAGTACTTTTACCTGCTAGTTTATAAAATTGTATTAGATAAGATCCAGCAAGTCTCTTTTAGCACCGAATGACCGCTGCAGCACCCAGACATTGCAGATATGAGTAGGCAGAAAGTACGCTTTCGCTGGGTTTACTCGGAACTAAATAGCAGCTCTACTGTTAATTGGAATCCCACTCTTTCACACGTTTTGCGAAATCTGACGCGCATGGCAAGCAATTACCTTTTCACTGTATATGTTGTGGGACTTTACCCCATTCTGCATGCGCTTTACGCTTCCACTGGCCGCCAGTTAAAATGTGGGATCTCCTGGGTCTAACTGCCCCCACCCTCCTCTGGACAGCTGTTCAGTACAATTCCTATACCCACGATACACTTCATCACTGCTGTATCATCGCCTACTGTCAATAGCGTATATCTCTTCTCTGGTCTCTGGGGTTCATCACTTCGCAGCCAATAAAGAGATACTCCAGCACACGTGTTTGTGCTGTGGAACAGAACACAAGCAATTTAATAGTCGATTGCTTGCTTCTCGTCGATCACCAACACGAGTAAATATACTCGCCATTTGATAATACTTGTTATCGAAGTTGTTAATTGTTACACTGTTTTGCTAAAGAGTTGACACACACAGCGAATAGGCTAAATTAACTGGTATCCACGCCGTAATGTTTCTTTCCCGCGTATTTTGAAATTTATTAATTTGTTTAGTGCGTATATTAGAGGGGTTAGGGTCGAGTTACACTTGCGATGATAGGCGCACATACGCATGTCGGCGGTCATGTAAATTTCCTGTCACTCTTGTCCGATTTGAAGCAAAACTGAAATGAGCAGAAAATACTTGTGACTCTCCTAAATTTAAAATAAAATATTATTTCAGCGATTCTTGATTTGATATGTGTGGGCAGCCGGAAATGGCTAAGCTAATTGATGCATTTTGCAACTTTTCATTGCAAATGCAAAAAGAAAAGCAAACTCAAGTTTACCACATTTGGGACCTTCATCTGCACCAGAACTATAAAACTGGGTACTGAAATTCTTGTAAAGTTTATTACACTTAACTGCAGGAAAGAATGTTGGTCGTTAAAAATGTAGGCCTGTTGTCACATTAGAACAGCTTCCAACCCACGCAAGTCTCTCGAATTATAATATTGTTAAGATCTAGTAATTTTTAATAGAAGAACGTGTCAAGAAAATAAAACAAAGGAATTAAGTTTTTAGAAGAAAATTCGGTAACACGCATAAGAAACGACAACACGATGGAAAGAACTGTAGAAGGCGCACGTCTGCGCCACTAGACCCCAGCAGGTTTGTCTGGATAGCTCGACACAGATTTCCTGGGGGAAAACGTTTCTCTGACGTTCTCACAGAAGATGAAAGGATAGTGTGGATAACGGAAGCAGGAGGCATAAATGAAAATGCTGAACACTTCATCTATTTTATTCTTTATATTAAAGACGAGACATGGCATGCTACGCGTGGCTACTGATCTTCCGAAGGGCAGAGAAGGGATACGGCTCTGGGTGACGTCAGAACTCTGACCTAAACTAGAATTAATTGGTTCCGGTGGCGTCAGGTTTATTGCTTTATTACTCAAGTCCACACCCACATCCTCGTTACCTGGCTCATATGTTAACAATCCGCTAAGCCACAAACTCCATCTACAAAATGCTATTAGAGAAATTTGTTGTGAAAGACAAAACATATGATAAAAAACATGAGCGATTGGTTGCACTATTCGGAATCTTAAGAATGTATTAAAACAGCAGTTTATCTATATTTTAAAACTTTCTCTACCTTCTAATTTTATTTACATTCTCATGTGTCACACAAACCACAGGTGTGACCAAATACGTCCGTGTCTTTGTTTTACTAACTCTTGGAAACAGGAACTTGCCTAAACAACATTCAATAATTCAGTCCGCGCCTTAAACGAAACGCCACTCTTCTCCATTACAAAGATCAATTGCTTAACGCCGTTTAAGAAAATAATCCTTGTTTACTCCAAGAATTATATGAAGTCATAAACACAAAACTCAGTTACTTACTTAAAACAGATGGTACATATACTTACTGCTGATTTTTAAAGAGTTAAACTGAATACGCGCAACAGCTAATTAAAACACTTATTTTCTACATGTGCTTTAAGCTGGGGAAGTCTTGGACACACGAAAGACTATGTTTCCTTAAGGTTGTGTACTAATCTGGGAGTGCGCTGTTTTACTCGTATACTGCCAGCTCTTTGCACAATAAAGAGAGCGCGTTATAGAAAAGAACGGTACCTACTGAATGACCCGTATAACCTATAGTGTAAGCATGGAATATAAAAAAACAAACGTATTAAGTCGTTACATAAAGTATTTAAGTTGGATACTTAAGAAATAAGTACAAATATATACTTCAAAGTCATTAATTCAAACGTGATACTAGGCAATTAAAACAAAATTAAGAAAAACAACTAAATGTAATGACAGTTACTTCATAAACTAATTTTATGGAGCAGAATCATTACTGAGAAGCTAAAACGTAGGCTCAGCTAGTAAAGAATTTCCATGCCATTGCATTCACTACCGTGTTCACAAGAGTCCTCCATCGGTCCCTACCCTGAGCCACACGTATCCAAACCAACATCATAATTTTTTCCTGAGATCCACTTTAATATTATATTCCAATCAATGCAACTATATTTTAAAATAATTGACTAAATATAGTTCAAAATATAGGGCTAATAAATTTATCAGTGGAAAAGAATGTAAGGATAATTTTGGAAATTTTATATTGAAGACGTAAGAAGTTGGATTGAAATTATACCATGATAGGAAATAAATGCAAAGGACAGTGGGATTGTCAAAAATATCCCTTTCGTTCTCCCGAGGCTACAAATTCTACTAAATTAATGGACTGACTTCTGTAATGTAAAGGGTTAGGATCCAGGACAAATCTTAGTTAAAGCAAACCGAACACAATGTATAGTAGTGATCCAGCAGCGCTTTCTGATTCGCTAAGAAACATTGTTGTTTTCTGGCACAAAGTTGCTTCTTCCACTATATAAAGTTCTTAATAGTCAGAACATTCACCACTGCTCTACATACCTCTTACATAAAACTTTGAACTCCTAACTGCGGAACCTGGAGTCGTGCTTATATATCGACTTAAATGACAAAGTCACAGACACGACCAGTCATTATATCACCCAGCTTGGCGACACACGAATGAAGACATCACCAAACCCATGACCTCATTCACACCACAGACAAACTGTTAATGTAGTGATCAGTATTAGGTCAAGTTCGTTTTATGGTTTCCTTTAGGGCAACAGTCCACATTCCACAGTAGGTAAAATTATAGATTTGGAGAAGTACTATTTAATCCCTAGGATTTTGGAAACGGGTTGGGGAGGCACAAGATTCAGAACTGAATGATAGGAAGAATTCAATCTGCTCGCATCGTTTTAATTTGTTAACTTTATTCCAAAATACTTGAATTTTGATATGTTTTCAGAGGATTTATTTTCTCTCTTCATACAGTATTATGATCTTATCCTGCATTATCGCGACGAGACAAGTACACGTAGGATATTTTGTTTTATCTGCGTTCAATCCCAGACAATCAGCTATTCCTTTTGCATCTCAAGGAGCCGTAGGGTAAGAAACTAACAGCGCAAACCGTTGTCTTTGGAAACTGAATCGCACAGAGTTAGACCATAAAACATTGAACAGAGCACTCATAAATTGCAGCATTAGGCAGCAGAATTTAGATAATGGCGGTACTTTGGAAACTGATGCACACAGGTAGATCAAATCTCTCTCTCCATTTATTCATCTCTGCTCTGCTCATATTACTTCTGGCGCTCACTTCTTTCGATTCTGTTTGACGTTGATCGGGCTTTGACATTTACTGATGTGTGGCTGTGTGTGTTAAAGTGGAATGGGATATTGAGGTCGAGAGTATTTGGAATGTTATCAGCACAGTTGAAGCAGTGACTAGTTCACGATTTCAACTTCTGCGACTCTCCCAGAAAAGAAATCTTTCCTAGCTAATTTTTATTACCATTGACTGTTATGAATGAAGTAGCCAGATCCCATCAATACAAAAATAATCGGTTTTAAGTGTTTGGAAAATCGTCTCCGATAACGCCGCGAGCTCAGTTATATTTATTTAAAATAATAATAAACCCACCGTTATACTTACCGCTTTAATATTGCTATGGTAAAGGCCTTCTTGTGAAGCTAAGAGTTGCTCAGATGGCCAACAATTTACCAGTCATTTATAGCACCGTAAGTTTTATTACCGTGTTCACAAAAGCCCACCTCGGAACACTACCATGAGCCAGATGTCATGTCCATCTCATCCTAATTTATTTTGATTACACTAATAATGTTTGAAGAGCAAGCCCTACTAGTTACGCTGCACTGCAACACGTTGCTCGTGTACGGCAGCGTACGTAAATCAAAGTTTCTTCAGGCAACTGTGTTTACAGTTAAACCGAGCAGGAATGTACGTAGTAACAATTTAACGTTGTTGAGACAAGTAAATGTGAGTGCTATTTTAAGTTAAGATGAATCAACAGATCACCTTTGAATAACAAAGAGACTTTTGTAAACGTTGTTTATAGGCGCATTTCATGAAGAAGGCTTTCCAATTTTCTGGAACAATGCCACAGAAATTTCATAACAGTTCCAGCCAATCACAGCAAGTAGAAACAGTTCCATCAATAACTTACCGACCTCAGATATTCAACTGAATAAACGTCAACATTACAATAACTATCTTAAGGCAAGCCAATATTAAATCGTATTGTTACGAGGCTATGTCTTCATTATATATGAACGTCAGTTACGAAACTGTCTAATACATTTTAGTATATATAAACAAATGCTGGTAATGTGGTATTTGGTTTATGCAGACGGTTATAGAGTAGCAGCATCATAATACAGATTCTTGTCACTGTGATTAAACGAAAGCCCCTAAAATGCTATTAGAATGTTACTATAAACATTTAAAGTCAGACAGTGACACATTAACAGTGAAATGTAAGAATAAGAACGAAATGCGACGCTACATTTCCTTCCTGGTGATAAAATATCGTAATTTCAAACATAATGAGTTTAAAGTAATTATGACATCATGGGCCATTACCGACGCCATATATTACGCTTCCATTTCTGCGAAATTTAAATTAAGTTTAGCAATGTAACCAACCCCATAAAAATAGTCATTTGTGAAGCTAATAGTCGCTTAGCTGGTAGAGCATTCCATTTGTTGTGTGAAATCCGTAGGTCCATTACCGTGTTCTCAAGAGCGCTGTACTCAGCCCTATCCTCAGCCCGTTAAATCGAACCCGAAGATGTAGACAGCATGTTTCACTGAAATAGTGGTACTTATATACAAATTTGCAGGGCGTTTCTACCCAGCAGACTAACATCGACACCTTCACTGTCGTAAGAACCTCATTATAAGACATTTGTTGCAACCCATAAGAATCAATCAAACCCATTTACATTAAGTGGCGAAAAATAAAAGAATGTTTCATCGTAATTATGTAAAGGCTTGCGAGTTCTTAAGCTTATGAGAAATATCTACCTTTGAAAAAAATCATGCCAACCAATGGATCTTCTACGACATCATTTGGACATGGTTCTCCTCCGCACTTACCTGAAAAGACAAGAGAAAGTTCTGAGTTATTTATGTGCGTTCAGTGTATTATCGTGCTAGAAACAACAACAAATGACCGTCTCAAGCGTGTACCTAAAGCAGACGCTGGAAGAAGAGAATAGGTTTTGATGAACGATCTGGTCTTGAGGAAAGCATGGGAAAATGAGAGACGTTATCAGCTTCGCCTCATTAATCAGCATTATTGTTCATTGCTTGCACAAGAGAGCCGCCAATATAATTACAAGCAGCAGAGTGTGGGTTTATCATCGTTAGAGTCGGCACAAAGCGTACTATAAAACAATGTAAGGTCCTAGAATCCACTCATCGAACATGGCAGCCGTAGACACAGCTAAGCGCCCTTGTAAATATCTTTCGAACTAATAGGTTTGTGACTGGGTGCGGGTTGGATGACCGGGGTTCGATTTCCAGAGAGGCTATCATATCACACGTAGCCCAGATACGGATCCCACTCAGCCTTCCCTGCAATAGGAAATTAAGGTAGTTTTCCCGGTGGTTAGGTGACCGAAGCGTGAAGCTAAGTATTCGCCACCTTCTAGTGGCCCTGATGATTTTGAAGTCCATAAAGATTCCACGGTCAGTATGTTATGAAAAATCTGCTGCTTTTGACGTACCGTAAGGATCGTGAAGATCAAATTCCGGCCACAACTCCTCTTCTGGATCTATAGTGTCACGGTGGGGAATTCTTAATCAACAGCCTTAACACAACTCTTCAACCACTTTTATTACTGACTAGCATTTATTTATAATGTATTATGCTAGACTAGTTTTAGTCCCATGGGGCTATCCTCAGTGGCTCTATGTCTGGGTCAACTTTACGTGATCAAATGTTTCGTCATAAAATTTTAAAATGTCATGGTTTAAGTCCCATTACACATTAAAATCACAATTTAATATTTGGTACACGTAAGCTAAATACTAGATACATACTTTTTGGTACACCTACGTCTATCCCTTTGTTACGTTGTTTCTTGAAATATATCAAAGAGGCTATATATCGTATCTGGTTATCAGATCTCATTTAACTAATTCAAGTGCTGCATTTTATTTTATTAGACATGCATGTGGCGGTGTATCTAGTCTAATGAAGTGGAAGGGTCGTTAAGAATTAGTGCAGAAAGTAACATTGAGACAACCACTCGCACTAGGAGCAGACTCGAGATGACGTTCATATTGTCCCAGCGTTCCCTACAGAATCCAATTAGACCTGGGCTCTCAACCACAGCGCGGTCCAAGTACACATATTTAAACATTGCGCCACCTGTACATGATACAGGAAAAAGGATTTGTTACATCGTTTGATATTTGGCTGTTTCTTCCGCTGCGAACAACTGTTGAACTTAATGTAGAACGTCAAATCAAGAACTAGGTTGCTTCCTTCTGATGGAAACTTTGAGGGACGCCGTGGATAACACTCAAAGGGTCTTTTAATAAAATAGTTTTAATAAATTGTCCTCATTTATAGCTTTGTTACCATCTAAATGGTAAGCAAGTAAATGTGGTTTTAATTATGGGAAATTTTAAGACCTCGTTGTACAGATGGACAATATCAGAAAAGAAATTCCAGGCACGTGGTCCAGCGCGATTCTACATGAGCGGCTTAAAGGAAGTGGCGGATTCTGGTGTATAAGTAAGGACATGTGGAAATGCAGTGCTATTAAATCTTCCCAACAATAGCATTACAATACTAAGGTTATTTATTTAGTGTTCTGTCTGACGACAGGTCCATATGAACAGGATCCTTCCATCCTTTTCTCGGACTGGGACCTGTTCATATACGTTCTTGGCAGATGATCCAGAAGTGGTTTGCCATTGCCTTCTTCTGTGTGTGAATGGAGTAATTGTTGGGATGCCACGGAGAAACCGGGGAAGCCCACAGAGGAAAACTACGTGTTGCCTAGACCACGGCCTTGCCCAACACAAGTTATAAAATCGAGCACCGCCGGGAATCGAAAACGAGACCCCAGGATTACAAGGCCAGCGTTCTAACCGCTAGACCACCGTGGCGGTAATACTAAGGTACTTTATGATAAATATATGCCTCTGTTATGGTTCTAATAAAGGCTTATTTTATATTCATCCAGTCTTATATGACTGGCGGAGCTGTATAGCCGGACCGATGCATTCGTCACTACTTGAAGAAATAAAGAAAATGTGAAATGGAATGAGAGACGTCGACGAAAGCCCACGACAAAAACTTACGTCTAATTAAGCATTAGATAAATCAGAATAAACATGAGAATCGGAATTGCTTGAAAGTAATGTACTATGTTCTCTCTGTCTCTCTCTCTCTCATTGGGCGGGAAAATTTTTTTGTCCAGCAGCAATCAGTTTTGTATCAAAGGACGACCTAGAAAATTATGCGTGTTTCGTGTTTCCTTGCTTGTCCAAACTCCACTAATGAAATACTATTCTTTTCTGGAAGAAGAATGCAACAATGCAAAATACTTCTTAATACATTTATAGCTTCTTTTATCACGGGATTTTGCCCTGATTAATAAATCCATGCCTGGTTGCCACACCGTAACGTTTACTTTTTTTACCTTTGCCTACTGAACCTTTAGTAAAATCTGCTCAACTTGGCAACGGTGTATGTGACGCATTGCAGCATCACGCCGAGTTGGTCCAGAGAGAAAGATGGGACGAGAGTGGGTGGAAGAGAGAGGAAAAAGATACAAAAATGACAATGACAACGAACGTCTCGTAAATAGATTGTGAATTGAATTGAGTTGACGTAGGTATTTCAAGTTTTCGCAAAAGATGTTTACATTTATTTTATCCCATTACTACTCAAAATTCGTCCCTTACCAATACATAAAATAAACATCCGGCAATAATATTTAACGGCACTAACAGCTACATAACACACGCAGATGGAACAAAACAATACGGAGATTTACATCGGAGATGAAGAAAGGGAACGGAGAAAGTACATCACCATTAGGGACTGATGCAGAATTATTGAAGATTTGGGAGGAACCAGGATCTTACAGTAAAATATGACAAGCGTATGGGTCATCAGATAGAGAATATCCTACTGCTAAAGCATCAGGACTACTGTCGTGTCAGTGCTAAGTTCAGGATACATTCTGCCCCTGTATTTAATTAAGCACCGTAACATAAACATACGTTGAGCAGGGGGGCCATAGCTCCGGACATTCTTAACCAACACTATGTGGAGGTGAGAGGTCAGCTTCATGTCGCAGCTGCGTTACCTCTGGTAAAATAGTCCCCGGTACCCACTGAATATGAGGCTGGATGGGTCCCAAAGCCTATCTGGACAGTCTGGTGGTGAAGAGCAAACCCCTTTCGTGAAGAGGTCCGTTTGTCCTTCCAGTGGTGTAATTATTATGGTGAATGAGCTATGACAGTTTCCCGGGCACATGTTAAATTGTTATAACCTATGAGCAAGAAATATATTTTTTCTGCCTTCTATCCATGTGTTCTTTGCGACGAAGAAACTTTTGACAAAGTATACAATGGTATCGAATACAAGTTTGTCGTACCCCGGCCACCTGACCAAATACCAGGTTATGTTTTCAATATGCAAACCATTTCAGGGAATCGAAACTCTCGCGAGGTTGTGGCAGTGTCGTGCGATATACAGCGAGATTAGGCCGCAGTTTCGTGAATGCTGTCGTCTGCACCACTTGAAGATGGGATTCTCATTGTGTTCACAACAGGATCGGCCAACTACGTATTTCTTGGCATCCTGCCCGTATTCGATTGATAACCTAACCTGCCAGCCTTTCTACTTCTCTGTAGTCTAAGCATAGTACAACTGGTAGCCAGCGAGCTTCATCGGACCCCAGTCTGAAGGATTTTAAAAAAATCGTGATTCTTGCCTCGTATGCTGCTTTACTTAAAAGTGTCACAAATTCGATTGACTTTAAAAACTTTGCCGCAAAATGTATGGTCTTAAGGTATAAATTGTTACAGGAAAATTTTAAAATAATATGTAGCTCCATGGTAATTTCTGCACATTTCAATAGCATTTATATTTGAGCACATACTATGATAATTTGTCATTAATTAATAACTATTGTTAAAGATAACGAAAGAAGGCTATTAGTTTTAAAAAATATACCCAATGGTACATCTTGCCCTTGGGTCCGACAGAAAAACTATTCTTGGCCCTAACGCAGAAAGAAGTTGAACCACTCTCGTGTAAGCATAACATGCCTTGAGCTAAATCACTGTTTTACAGAATAATTCTATTATTGTGAGCAAATATTTGTGACATAACACAAATGCTCTGCCAAGAATTTAATGGGGTGTTTCACTTGTTTCTAACGCAAAACTAATTAGGAGTCCGAACCGTCTGAACCCGCGGTGGGCATCTAAACTTATCTGTTTCTTGTCGTATAATTTTCACGCTATTAGGAAATTATGTTATTCGATACTTTTAAATGGCATTAATAATTTCAACATGAATAATCTTTACGCCCAACGATTTTTATGAGAATCTTCCATTTAAAAGATGAACTGCATGTCTTTAATGCAAAGCATTTTAATTTTGTTCAATATTCCTTATTACTTCTAAAAATAAAATTATTGCTATTATTATTTAACACAGATTTTTTATTTTATTGGTAATCATCTTGAACCAATGGTAAATCCTACTACTGAGGCTTCACATTTTAGATTGCAGCACTTTCCTTATGTGCAATGTTCCTAGTGCGGCTGTCTTTTGTACATAAAGAATTGAATGCTTTCCCGGTATTGTTTCCAGATTTGTTAGTCTTTTAGATAAAATTTCTAAGGCTCCAGTGATTACTGGTGTGACAAAGCATTTCATATTCTTCATTTACTGAATCTCTTTCCTCATATTTTTGTATTTTAATTTAGTTTTAATTCCTTCTGTATTAAATTCCTGTCTGATGGTATTTTTACATATATTATATTATTATTATTATTATTTGCTTCTTAAAACTTGGTTCGTTTTTGCATTCCCTAGATGAACGGGGTCTCCCGGATGATAGCGTTTTTGTGAAGTCTATTTATATGTAAATTACGCCGCCACATTATCAGAGTACGTACACAAATAAACATAAGGGCGAGGCACAGTCGGGCACAGAATTGTCCGTTCTGATTAGCAGACGTAGTAGTAACATTCGTGCTCTAATCCTCATTCAAGGGAAAGGAGCGTTAAAAAGCTGCTATCAGTAAAACCCTTCCGAATACAAACTGAATATTTTTCATTATGCTCGTAACTGCAATGTCCTGAAGCATAATCCATGGCACATGCACACATTACAATACAGTATGTGCAGTCTCAACTCTTACACAGAAATATTCAATTCCAATAAAATAAATTAGTTTCCCCTTAAGTTAACTACGTCATTGACGCGACTCATAATAGATGTATATGGCAAGAGGTCTCGTATTAAGACCAGGCGTTAACTGTACGAGATCAAGCGAAACAGGCCTCTTAGTCTCTGTTATTGTTATTCATTTGCAGAGCCAATGTAAATAAACAAGGATCGTGCCAGAGTTTCGTCAAACGTCTGCTGCTGCCGCTAAAATATCACGGAATATGTCAACGCTACCCACATGAACTGAATCTTGAACAACGTAATACTTTCTGTCAATCACACTACTTGGATATTTGCGGTTGAATGGCCACGAGTAACGCTGTTTTTTCTTGTGTCTTGGGTTTGATTCTGGCCTTGCTTGAAAGTTTTGCGAATTTTTTTTTCAGTCTTCAAAAAAATCGTTCATAGTACACGCGATCTGCAATCGGCGCTGGCTTCATTTACTCAGATAGACGGGGCGAAAATATTTTTGGACGAAGTTCGATACGGCTGATGACAAGGGCAGCAAATAAAACAGGGCCACTGGACAACTTCTGAACCCGATCAATAGCACGGACATTTCTGCGCACTGTTAATCACCACATAACATTCTAGAGGCTTATATGGCTTAAAAACTCTCTGATTGTCCTATGATGATGACTCGGGTCGCAGTAAAGACAAAACATGATTTAGAATTCCGGGAAATGATTCATAAGTTTGAGTAAAACTGGGACATCTGCTACGGAAAAAAGATAAATTTTATTCATACACTGAAATAGAATGTTTACGTCTTACATTAGAATTCACTGCGCATTGTAAAGAACTGGAAAGTGCATTAATTTTATCCGTATCTGTACAATACTGCGCGTCTTTTCTGTGGTATGATTTATCGCTCTTTATTGACAGAACACTAACTTGTTGCCTACGTATATTACATATATATACGCTCCAGTATCTCGAAAGTTACAGATTTTTCCTACCGGTACCATGCCATTCGAAAACCAGGAACTGAATGTTTCCCGTATTTGAGTAGATAGTGTGACAAGTGCGAACGAGCGCACAGCTGAGTCGCTGTTGTAGGCGGTATGCTCCATATTTATAGAGCCTTCAGATCGATCCAAGAGACAGATATTACCAGCAAGTGAATGATTTCATACTTGCCATAAGTTCAAGAACAAAAAGGTAGTGACCACATGAACTAAACTTTTTTGGTATTAAAGTCTTTATATGTGTGTGTTATTGCAAGGAACTGAAAAAGGAGATCAGATACAAATAATCAATGGAATATTTAGATTGAATACAGTGTAAGAAGGTTCTAAAACATTATAATAGAAATAGTATGGTTTCAGCTGATTATTTGTTTTGATTCGGGACTGTAAATAAAAAAATCGATTTAGCCAATGAAGAACTGAACATATCAAAGACACGTTTAACCCTTTAATGTCCAGTTGAAAGTATATAAACCACCACCTGTTTTAAGAATCAGTAACTCTTTATTTTGAATTTATGGGCTTCTTACTAGAAACAGGGATTATTTTCCTGAACACTATTAAGGAGTCGATACTTCTAATAGTGAAGTGGGATGCTTTCTTTGAGGTACGGACTAAATTCGTAATTATTATTTGGACGGTTACCTTCGCCTTCAAAGACTTCAACGGTCAGTTGACTAATATACCTACTGAACGTAAATTAACAAGTTATTATATTTCTTTAGGGGCAATGAAAATGTTGAATTTAAATCAACTTATCAAATATAAAATTAACCATTGATTCTCTGTATTTATACGTAAATTTGTGTCTATATTTGCCATTTTCACTGAACTCACTCTAGCCGCCTTCAGTAAAAGTAGGTCTCCAAAGAAACATTGTTCCCATCAAAATGTGAGTTTCTAATTTAATGCTGAGAAGAGAAATGGGGACTTAGAGCAATCTGTCAGCAGCATCAACGAACAGTCTTGGCTCTGGAAGGAATATGTTCATTTCCTAGTCGCTTTGGTCCGATTAACACGAGAGTGATACAAAGTCTGCGCAATCGATAGCGATGAAACAGTTTATTTTGAAGTGTAATTGAACTTACGTGGTAATTATAAAAGACAAGTGAATGCTCGCATGAGAAGATTCTGTCAGATTCACGTGCAGATAAAGATAGCAATCTCTCTTAATTGGGAAAAAAATTTCTCTGAATTTCAACAGAATTGGTGAACCTAAAAATACAACACGACTTTATTTAAAATAATTGTGTTAATGAAATTGCATAATAAAATGAATTTTTCCAATAGGCCCATTCCTCTACGTTTTGTCGTTCCTTCGCTTCACGAATATGATTCTGTTTCCTGTTTTAATTCGGGCTTAATTTCTAAGACCTTGAATATTTTGCATTTTTGGAAGTAATCCCTAACCGGAGAATCGGACGACGACACGCTATCCCTGTTGAGAAATATCATCAGGTTGATGCCATACTTCAGAATCCTGTATCGTGCATGGCAAGCTCTCTTCACCAAAATGTCAGAGGAGTCATCATTCTTGCCCTTCATTAGAATTTATTTCTTGTGTCAGGAACGCGATTCGTCATGCAGAGCGGGAAGACGTCGCGTCACGCGTGAAGACCAGAGAACCCCAGAGCATGGCTCTTGACAGGTAAAGCAATCCGTCGGCGGAGTATTCTATTCCCTTCTCCTTAAAGCAGAAGGTTGACTTTGGTTGAAATCGTCACAGAAATATAAACAGCGCCTAAATTAAAGCCAGACGGAACAATGATAACTGTTTATCTAAAAACGTGTCCATATTGATTAAGTGATTATGGGCTAAGAAATAGAATTTAAAAATTTGAAATGTTAACTGTTGTGGAAAGATATTATATGGAGCCGAGTTCTTCAGCAGCCGCCGACCAAACGAAAAACACGAACTTGCCCGCTAAATATGTGCCATCTCATCATTATTATATTGTCTTGTAATCACCGGTGCAATCGGTTATTCTAAATTAGTGTTCTAAAAGCATCAACAACAAATTTAACATTTCAATATTACCGTAACTTGGTCGTTAGAACTAATCACCTCATGATAACGGATGTATTCCGAAGGACTTCTTGTTTCACATTAATATTTTGTACAAGACCATGATAAATCTCTGAAAAGAAATTATAAAACTGCATCTTCAATGTTCTTACTGTGTATCAGCAACGTTAAAAATATGTTACGCCGTCGGAACCACTAATGAAACTAAGCCATTAAGCAGGAATTAATTATTTACCATTATATTCTGATCTAAAATAAGCTCTATCTAGAGCCCCATCTCCGAAACGTCGTTTCAATTTTATTGTGTCTTTTATTATTTTAGACGATGGAAAATATCCGCCACATACATCATTCTCGATCCACATACCATCTCGTAAACATTTTCTAAAATAGTTATCCTCATATGAGGCATTCTTGCTAAGCACTTGTTTATCGCCACTAAGGCCTGCTTCCCTTGAAAAATATCCAAAGAACTTTTTATTTAAATAACTCACCATCGTCACGAACTTTTAGATCTGAGATATTCTGATCGTTTCTGTATCGCCTGTAATTCCCTATCGCGACGCAAACTCATTCCACCGAAAACTGAGCTAGGCAACGATTAACATATTTATCAATAGCACCCAAGAACGAAAGGGTCTAAGGGGATACAATGCATGATGGCACATCAACGTGAGACTAAACGGCTCCAGAGTAAATTACTGGAACCACGAATTTGGGGCATGTATTACAACACAACACAACACATCAAGACTGAAATTTATGTCCATGTCCAATACGGGATTCGAAAACGCGAAGTAACTGTTGAAAGAGTTTACCAATATGCATCTTGGACTTTGTGGCCACTGTAATCGATATGAAATCCTTTTCAAGAAGCTACATACAATTTTTCGTATCCAAAGAGCAGAGTAACGTAACATTCACAAAGAAAGACTTCATAAACAGAATATTTAAAATCAAAACTTACTTGAAGTAGAAGAATGGAACAAGTACACCACGTTTCATCAGGTGAATTATAGAATACTGATCGTCAAAGATTCGGTTTCAGTTTTGACATAAAAACACATGTAAAAGTTTGAATATGGCGACAAGTAAAATATACTGCTCTCACGTGTTTCATTATGCCATAAAACGGAGATGGCAAACAGTATTTTCGACTCATACAAAATCAGGCGCCATTCAATGTTATTGTCATTGAAAACTCCATACACTACCATCATTAAGGTACGTTGTAACTCAATGGAAACTACCAATAATAATTTCTCTACTAGAACTTGTAATGGGAAAGGAATATTTATCTTCTTCACTCCTTAGGCATTCTTAATTAAAATAAGTTTACATTTCCAAAACCTGTGGTCATATTCGCATGCACCGACAGTCCTACATAATACACAACGTCCAGATGTACGCGGTTATGGCGGGTAAACAATGTTAACAGCTTCTTCTTATTAATAAAATCCCCGGAGATGACAGATGCTATGTGTATTCCACTCGATACGAAAAGCGTCGAACAATATTAGAAACTCACTCGATCTGTCTGCTACAAAATGATACGACTTTAACATATGTAACCGGTACCTAAGCACTTTTAAAAAGAATTTGCATCCGTAGAGATCCTACTGTAAAAAGAATTTTAAATTATATTTTCCATTTCTTACATATAACTGGAACTGCTGAACGAGTCATCCCTTTATCTAGCTGTAGTATTGTTTGATGCTTTGCACAGAGTACTTTCTGTGTGCACTGTAAAAATACAAACACAGCGAAAGGTCAGGGACACAGATTTAATTATGGAAACCCGAAACCACCACACTGGAGTGTAGCGTGCATATCAACTCCTATGCGGTCAACCAAACCTACTCTCCACTTTCAATATCTAATTACATTAGTAAACCAGGCTAAACCTAATGCAGACGGACCCATCCAATACACCAACAAAACTTAACCTCCCTTAATTTTACAGTCCCTCCATTTAATTTAATTAAACTCAGCGTACCTTAATTATACTTCACCGTATTTCAAGACCTCGAAATATCTTAAGTTACTAAAGGTCATGTTAATCACCTCAACCCACAAATCATCTACAGTAAGAGATCCGAGATTCTCACGGCAGTGAAGACATTGATGTTTGTCTTCTGGGTAGATATTTTTTTTAAAGTTCCCTGAAGCTCAATAACCCCGAGTTATCGCAACAAAATTATGTCTTCTTATTCCATTTCTCTTTCTATTATTTCGGGGCTCTATTTGTACATTACACATACCTAATTCCCTGGCACTAGGCAGAAACCCAATATGACCTGCATGAGAGTCGTAATCACATACTTCAACGGAGTGAGATTACGTCTGCATCGGACAGCGGCCAATTGTCCAGCTCTCCGTTAATACACGAGTGAATCCTGAAAATGGCTGAAACTACAGTGAAGAGGTAAAACCGAAAAACTCGTATCCCAGTACCACCTCGTGCTCCACAAACCCCACACAGATTAACCTAGGCACGAACCCCGGCCTCCGCGGTGAGAAATGGCATGACCATCCTATCTCATTATTCGCGACAAGAGTTAATAGAAACATGTTGACACTTCCCCATAGCCGATGTGTCCTCGTACAACGCTGGTGTGTGTGTGTGTGTGTGTGTGTGTGTGTGTCATGTCTACTTAAGTGCGGTGACCGTCATGGTGGGCAGACTTGTTCTGTGGGCTAGAAAAATCCCGTTCTCCGAGTCATCGCCAGCAGCATAATTAAATGGCGGGACGCTGGCACACGGAAACCTCACGCTGTCCGCAGCGACAAGCGAGCAGAGATTGCCAAGCCGTAACCGAATGCAATTACAATAGGAAATTATAAGGAAAGCAGAATTATGGCGGAAACTAACAACCTTATTTTGCCTGTGCACATTTCACATAGAACAAAAGTTACCGATCGATATTTATGTCTGAAAGAAAATATAGT
The DNA here is from genome assembly GCF_977971745.1 of Zootermopsis nevadensis. Classification (NCBI taxonomy): domain Eukaryota; kingdom Metazoa; phylum Arthropoda; class Insecta; order Blattodea; family Termopsidae; genus Zootermopsis; species Zootermopsis nevadensis. Next base: position 13,862,809 of record NW_028259145.1, read on the forward strand.
TATAATATTCACCATGAAAGATTATCTTCTGTTTCAGAATTAAAATTCGACACAGTATAAGACACCTAGGACACATATGGTGAGTAAAATAATTTTCAGACATTTATTTTGTTCTGCCGTACTTCGAATCAAATTACGAGACCTGGCACATACCATATTACATGCATTTAACATATTTCGGTGGAAGTATATATTTAAATACTCAGTTGTTTTAGTTTATAACTTGATCCTAAATAATGTATCGGGCGGATGCGCCAAAGAACTTCATGAAGTTTGCTGTAGATCAGAGATTTTTCACTGCTAAAATTATATTAGCGCTGTCTGCATTGCTCGCTGTATTCAAAGGTTATGGACCCACTCCATAGAGCAGAATCCTTGATAATATGACTATTTCTTACATTCTCAAGAAATTCCTCGCCTTTTGTGAAATTGAATATTCGCTACAGAGTTCACTAAAAAATTGGCACTGGATCCTATCCTGTTTGAACCACATGAATCCAGTCCACATGCTCAAACCCAATTTCCTTGCGGTCCATATACACCTAACTGTATCCCAACGCTCGCAGTTGTTAATTTTACGATACATCTAACCGAAGAATTCGCTAAAGTCCCAGGCCCTTATAACAAGTCTTACGTGCTTGGCTTCTAATGGTGACGAGTTGTTAGTCACCCAAGTTAGACGACCACCCTTGTTGGCTGTCTGCGACTTATTCAACAATTTTAGCAGCTGCATTACGGAGACCGTCTCGTTTATCTGCTGCCTGAGGACACTTTATGAGGTAACAATTAATATGACGGACGGTCGTAATAGACATAAATAAAACAATGTGTGGATTGCCTTTTCCAAGAAACTTCAATTATAGCTTTGAAACGCTCTTAACTAGATAGCGAAACAATTAATAATGATATTTGTAGGGCGCAAACGAAAATTACTATAATTCACTGCAGTGACGGTGCGCAATGATCAATTTAGGCACTAAACGTCTGATAAACAACAACAAAACAGTGGTTACATGGATCACTTTATGCACAATAAAACCTATTATGGCCACTTACCAATCAAATCAAACATACAGGAACGGAGAAAACACGAAAGAATGTCGCATATATGATAACATCTATAAGTTTAATGTTCTAGATTACAAAAACCGACAATTGGATTTGTAACGTGAACACTAATACTACCAAGACACAGGATGATTTTTTATAACGCGGAGTTCCTATCGGAGAAACTCCAGCTCTTTCAGTTCTTGTCATGACATAACCGAAGTGTAATTGAACAACACAAGATGGCTCGAAGAAGGATATTTAATAAAGCCACGATGTAGATAAGACAAACTTTCACAAAATATTTTTGTACGCATAATTCAGAAAACGTAAAGACACGTTGTAGTAAGGGGCTTTAACCGAGACGCATTAACTTTCCTTCCTTAGAAGCTAAAGAATTGAATCCCTTGACATTATAATCCCAAAAGCCGCACCTTACATCACCTGTGACATTATCACGCGCGCTTCTGTCCCTATTAATAATTTCGTCGGCAATGAAATTTAAATCATAAAGAGTAATATAATTTAGAAAAAATTGCACAGCACGTTTCGAAAACTTTCTCCCTCTCAGATTTATCATTACAACAGACAAAATGATTAGAAATCTGATTAGTCATCACATACAATTCCCGTAATGATAGATTTTAAACAGAAGACTCAGACATCAATAAATTCGTATTATTAACAAGACTCAGAATTTGAAACCGACATAAAGAAGGCAGGATTAAACATTTCTGGTGGAAACGTTTCATGTCAGTGCACAGAATATTAAAGAACTTTCTAAATGGTACATTAGAGCCAGTACTGCTAATGTTATGCATATAGGACAACGTTTAGAAAACTAACAACACTCACTATAATTAAAACACTTCTTTCAGGAGGTCGTGCTTACCAATCGCGACGAATTGCATGATTTTCTTTAACGCGGATGTACATATGATACCTAAAATAAACCTGGAGATCCGATTAATCTCCTCACTCCCTACAAAATGTTCTTTGATGTTCTGACGGGAAAAAACATGAAGACGTTTCGATGAAAATAATATTTTATCGTGGAAGCAAAAGGATCATACACCGAATACTGTAGGCCTAGAGAGTAATTTAAAATCGATGTTTACACGCCTGCTTTCAGATCAAACTACAAAGGAGAAATAATAAATCAGTTGTAAAAATGAAAGAAAACTTTCAAAATAATGAAATCAACACTGCCAACAGATGAAATCAAACAACGGGGTTACTTTCTTAGGTGATCATTTTAAAATGTCTACAAGCTCCCCGAAAGAAAGAATACACGTATGAATGGAGATTTAAATTATTTAAACAATTGACATTAAATATTTAATAATATGAAGAAGAAATAACCTGTGGTTAACCCAATACAACACATCGAAACTCCCAGGATGAAGTAAAAATTTACACTGCTGTTGAAATTGCTTTTAGCCTTGGCTTCTGAACTAGTAACATTTTTTATCTCAGAGGTCAACACTTTAGACTTTCAGTGCTAAACAGAAACATTATTAACCTATTTCAGTTTTCATAGAGTTGAGCAGAATTCTGTCTTCAGACTAAGAAAACGCGAACTACGTACACACGTTTGTTCGCGCCTTGCTTTGGAATCAGTCCGCGGGATGGAGATCGAAGGGCAGGCAAACGAAGGACTTCCCAAGACATTCAAAAAGTAAGGAAGCAAAAATCTGAAAAGTAAAGACGTTTCGGTTGGGCTTAGTCGCGACCAGTGCCTTTTACAGGCACTATCCTGTGTTCTTCTGAGGGCACTATGAGCGCCACGGCGGCAACTAAGAGAAACTGGTCGACGGAATTATATCCTATATTTATACAGTTCTCAGAATAAATAAGCAGTTCCATTATTTTGATATTCTAAAGTTAATTTTACGAAAATCAGGGCGGGAAACGGGCGCTGTTACTAGTATGTAAAGTTGTCCACCATTCGATGCATCATATACTGGAACTATAGGTATATCATAGCGTTATTACCTCTAATATTTATAAGGTTCTTATTTATAATACATAAATTACTACGTGTAGTTTAGAACAATTGTTTGTGTCTTTAAATTAAACAACTCGGCGTTTATTACTCAAGGCCCTTGAAGCTAGTCGTTTATTCATTTTACAATCTACTGAAGTTAAATAAAAATAAATAAGAAAACGGAACTAAGAACAGCACAAATGTAACTCAATGGCATTGTTTTTTTCATACAGAAAATACAGTCTAACATGAAAGCTGAGACTCCGTTGTAGATGCACGAATAAAGCAATATTTGGAAATGAAATTTTCGAACACTAACTAAGGCACTGTTAAGGTCCGTTTAGTTTCCAGATGTTCCTGATATTGATAGCGCATATTCAACATAGTAACGTGATCAAACGATGTGTACGTTCTAGTTAACTTCCTCTTAGCTTGTATGAACGATGGGTGAGGAATTCCTATATAAACATTTAAAGTTCTTCGCGTTGCAGGAATAAGTAAGGCTTGTTTATGCGTAGATGTTGTGACGTACAGCGTGGTCAAAGGAGACGTGATACTCAGTCCAATTTTCATACTCCATTTGACGACACCCTACTTTCTCCCCCCCCCCCCATGTCTTTTAGAATTATATTAATTAATTGGTTGTATCTGCGTGCCTGTCGTTTCACCGATCTTAATGCAAACATAATATCCTAGAGTGCGTGCTTTTTACACTTGTTTAAACATTGAATGTTTTGGTAAACAAGATCGACACATTTACGTGCGGAAAGAAGGGGCTGCTGTCTGCTCACGGTCAGTGCCCGAAAGCGGAGCAGATAGTGAGGTGCGGGTTCAAACACTTTGTGCCCTACCGACAACATACAATCAGAGACCTGATAGAATTTCTAATGTAAATTACAGAATCAGTTATACTGATCTCTTTTCGTTTCAACAGTCCGTAGCCTAACGGCCCACTTGTCCACACTCTCAGTGATGCAAATGACTTCTCTTTGCTGCAACATCTCCCTATCTTTATGCAATCAGACGCACATTTTCGTACAGTGGTCAAGGCGTATGTGTGTTCCACGCCAGAAGGAAAACGCAAGGATATTACGATGCTGGGAGGGAAAACATACATTGCTTAAATAACAGGGTAATCATAAAGTCGCATAACCCTTTATTAAAATATTTATTGATGGTTCCAATTTGATAAAATTCGATTGGATAGCTATGACTCTTCAAGGGACCACTCAGGTCACTTCATAATGTAAACTACTCGCGGCAGCCCGTCAGTTTTATTTCAATAGTCGAATTGCAAAAATGTCTTTTTCACGAGTGTAACGAGTGTTCGGTCCCGATAACTGTGCAGTCGCCCAGGTCGCAATGGTGACTCCCCACAGTATCACTGCGACCACTGTTATTATTTAATAGTTCAGTCCATACCGCAAAGTCTCATATATATATATATATATATATATATATATATATATACATATATTGTAAAGGAGCTGGGACAAATAATTACCACAAGACGGTTAATTCAGATTGGCAAACTAAAATATTCTAATTTCCTCGTGGTGACAGGCATGACCTTGTCAACCTGATCACGTAAAAAGGGAGATAAGCACAGTGGTGGATGTTATGTAAATACCTTTACTTGGGATCTCGTTAAATAAGGTAAATCAAAACATAAAGAAAAAAATACATCCGTCCAATCAGGACGCCGTACCGATATGCGACCGGGAAGAAATCACGTTCTTTTGTGTCGTTACTACACGCATTCCAAACACTTTTTTTCACCGCCACTGCAATGTTTACAGAAAGGAAAATTCACTATTATAACTCTTTTAATAACACAGGGGATGAATTTCGTGTACAGAAAACTAATATTTAGAGCCTGGAGACTTATCGAAGAGGAACAACACAAACTGGAAAACAGTGACCATATTTTCCACCGTAAGACTGGGAGACAATTAAACCTCGAGGGAGCGATATGTCATAATTTACAGAACCTGAGATAGAGAAACACGCGAAAGTTTCCCAGCAGCGGCACGCTTCGCCACTTAGCAAAATTACCCCCAATTGTTCGGTCTGCATATGTAACATCCCTAGTGGGTCACGCACTCCCCTAGGTTCATCTGCCGTACAAACTCGCAGGCAAAATCACAGCCAGCCCGGCGCTCTGCCCACTAACAAGATACCGCACCTTGGAGAAAACCAATTAGTGTAAAACTCAATAATCACACCAAATAATTGTTACTTCTTATTTAACTCTTTGCTTCTCACCGCCTGCCTATTTGATTAGTTTCGATTAAAAAATAATTCTTTTCGTACTTCTGTATGTAAACACTGTCGATTAATTCTTGTAAACCATGCGGTAACTACATGTACAATCTGCTTTAATGAACAATAAGTCTGCATTTTGCCAAAGTATAATTACAGGTTTCGTGTGATACTTAGAGTGAACCGCGGTTATCCGCTTAAACAACAATTACCAACTATCTTTTGTAATTTAGATGGGTTAGGTTTAATTTGAGATATAGATTATTTAAATATTATTTAGGCAAGCTTATGCTTAAAATCCATCTTTACACAGATATTCTTGGTTTTACTCTACCTTTAAACAAATTCTGAGATGGTTCCCAAATTTCAAGTTGCTGCTGCATGCTTCTCATGCAGCCCTCCCGATTCAAATTAATCAAAATTACCCTGCCCCACCGTTTGCTATACTGGCCACTAAATTATTTAAGTTTTTCAATTGTTATTTCAGTTTACATTATTTAGAAAATCAAAATTCCGCTGTCTGTTACAAGTTTTACTACTTACCACCCTCAAGTCCTCATTGTGACTCTAGCCTTATCTGAAGGAAGAGCGGGCATTGTCTGCAAACCTTCAGATAATAAAATGTTCGTTCTACCTCCAGAAGTAAGATGCATCTCTTTCTCTCCTTCCCCATAATTGTCTCTTTACTACTGCTCCACCACCATCCTCCGAAACTCTATCAATCACTCTTTAGCTTCAGTGGCCTGACAGAAATAAATTTTAATTTTGTTAGGAAGGATGCCGAGTTACACGCATAATGATATACTCTAACAAAGCCAACTGCAAAATTACAGGCACTACTATTTTCCATACTTCCCATTTCAATGAATTTTATTTATTTAAAATGTCCGTCTCTTGCAGAATAGGCTATCGGAAGACGAATATTAGTAAGTGACTGAATGAGGGGAAAGCAGATAATATTAAACGATCAAATAAGAAAATGAACAGGCACTTCTGTGATTAAATCATTCTATTTTTCACTAAGGTAACAAGTCGCTCAATTCTAAAGTGTTTTGACGACGGTAGTTTACACTTAAAATTATTTGTTGTCAGGACTTTTTCCATCGTCTGTTTTCTTAAAATTCACGACGTTTCGGAGGCTGGTTCAACCTCCGTCTTCAGGTGAGAGATACCTATTTAGCTCTTTCTAAGGGACCCAACAGAGTAGGTACCTCTCACCTGAAGATGGAGACAGAACCAGCCTCCGAAACGTCGTGAATTTTAAAAAACAGACGATGGAAAAAGTCCTGACAACAAATAATTTTAAGTAATAAGTCGCTGTTTCATTCAGTAGGTTTGTCAAAGTGAACAGTGTCCTAAAGTTTCTTAGATGTTAAATTAGTCAGTATTGAAAGCAGTCAGCTCCGCCTGTTTACAATTAGGTCAATGTTACGTCCGCTCCAAGAAGTCAACGGTAATGAAGGTGTGATAGCGGGCATAAGGAATGCGGCGTGCATGCCGCGGACTATGAACTTATCGTGAGAGCCATGGATTGTGTTCGATACAATAGTAATGCGCGGTATTAAATTACCATCAAGTGGGATCGTTGCATATTAACTTCACCAGGATTCGAAGAGGCTAATATTCACTTATAGGTGATTCAATTGTTCAACAGTCACAACAATACCAAGTCGCTTAGAGTTCATTAGTCTTGCGTGGTTATGCACTAAATCAAACTGTTCAGTGCCTACCGTGGTCACTGAAAATGGGATAATTCAATTTAGTGCATGAACGATTTATTGTAGAAGTTAACTTCATGGCGATATATCTAAGTCAGTGTTCCGCGACCTTTTTTTACCCGCGACACACACTACTTTGTCAAAGACACATGGCGGCACACCATAAAATGTCGCATTACGAAAAGGGGGTATGAAAATATACATGGCCATAAATGTACATATAAATACTTGTCCTATAAGAACATAGGCATACGAAAACAAATTATTACACATGTTTGATGATTAAGCAGTATGTACGAGGCGCGTCCACAAAGTAAGTTTCCCACTCGTCCCACAGCTAGCATACCTTATATTGCGCGAAGCGACTGTGCGTACGTGATAGAGCAATGACGTAGCATGGCGCATGCACTAACGGTACTAACCGCGTTCTCACAGTAGCATCGTTGCAGCTGTTGAAGATGGAGGTTCTTATTCCAGCTCCCGCCGACTGTGAAGTGCGGTCAGTGATAAGCTAGGCCGCACACGGCTCGACGAACAGCAAGTCTCCTGCAGGAGTTCAGCTGGGAGGTGTTTAATCATTCACCCTACAGCCCGGACCTAGCTCCCAGTGATTTCCATCTTTTCCTACACCTCAAGAAATTCCTGTCCGGTCAGCGTCAGCGTTTTGAGAATGACAGAGAGGCGGAGATGGTTGTCACACAGTGGTTCCAATCCCAGGCGGCAGACTTCTACGACACAGGTATTCAAAAGTTGGTCCCACGGTATGACAAATGTCTCAATTCCGGTGGCGAATATGTTGAAAAATAGCTGGACACTTGCTGTATCTGTTGCAATAAATATTTCCATGAAATCGTGTTTTGTTTCTGTAAACGGCCCCAGGGAAACGTACTTTGTGGACGAGCCTCGTAATTAAGTAAGCATGAATCATTACGAATTGTAATTACAAATTTTCTATAAATATAACGTGCTAATATGCAGTTTCTTGTAACAATTGGCGACACACTAACATTGCGGAATACTAGACGTCTTAATCTCTCGCAATTAACAACCAATTACTAAGTTCTCAAGATAAATAACCGCGGTGATCATTTCACGCGTTGGCAGCTTTCTTAGACGATAAAGACTCCCACACAAACATTCAGTTTTAGACTTTCAAGACCTCACGATCATTCCACAACATCAACAAAGAGCTGTATAAATAAATGTCGTATAAAAAACATTCGGATAAGTCAGTATTTTCAAATATATATAATACAGATAATGTTTAAAGAAGACCGTGTTATAAACATGTAAATTATCGGCGTTACAAAAAGCACTAACTAGATGGCTTACGGAACCCGAAGGTTCATGACCGAATTAACTAAAGCCCTCCACCGGTCCCTGTCCTGGGCCAATAAAACCCAGTCTCCTTTAACTCCCACAGATCCCACCTTATATTATCCTCCCATCTACTTCTAGGTCTCCCCAGCGGTCGCTTCCCTTCAGGCTTCCCGACCAGTACCCAGTGCACACCTCCTGCCCCATCCATGCGCACCACGTGCCCCGCCCATCTCATTGTTCTTGACTTAATCACCCTGACAATACTGGGGGAGAAGTACAAATATTTAAGCTCATTACAAAAAGCACTACGTGTTTTAACCGTCTGGCACCGATCTGTCTGATCCTGTATTCTGTTTTAATTACGAAACTGTGGGGCTGATCGTGACAGAAAGGATCGTCCTCAAGATCTGTTCACGTGAAACAAGACAGACGACAGGAGGCATTGTTCCATTTTATTACCTCCTGATCTTTAGATTCTTAGGGTTGTTGGATTGCATGCAACGTTGGATCGGGACAGGATTCTCACGGATGTTACACCACTAACCATTAGACCTCAGATATGGCCCTAGTGGTTAGTAAATTAGCCGTGTATTCGAAAAGACCCTGCGATCGTTCCTAATCTTCTCCATTAATTTTAAAATAAATTATAAATAATATTCTATCAGCATAATGAAAACAAATCACATAAAATAGGAGTATATATAACTCTCGAAACGTCGTGTAAGTTAAATCAAATATACCTCAAACAACGGGGAATGTTTAAAATAATGTTAATATAATTAGTCAACCACAGTCACCGACCTCTACAGAATCATCACATAAAATCTGTCACTGTTTAAAGGTAACACATATTGCATAGCCGAATTAATGACTGAACCCTTCAAGGAAATTACTAAATATTTGCAATGGTATTTGGGAGTAGAACAAGATAAACCCCGTTCTATTTATTTCGTTTGGCTAAATTGCAAGAGAAATAGGTGGTACCTGTCATAAACACAGGATACGAAGCAAAATTTATTTTTAATTTTTGAAGCAAATATAAAACAGGACTAAAAACCACTAGGACGCAACAAGTGACTCGATTTGTAAGTCATGAATAATATAATCAGTCTCGAGTGAAAACATATTTCTTAACTTATAATAATGTTTCCTAAAACATGCGCAATATTTTAGGTTTTTTAAAAATGGTACTGAAGTAATGGCTCGCATAATTAACTATTAATATCTATACGGTGCAAGCCTTTCATAAGGAGAGAACACGCTCCACAACTCAAGATATTCTGCGCCTATTATGAAACCCTGATGTTCGAAACCGTGCTCACAAGAGCCCATCATGAATCCGTATCATACGCCAGATGATACAATACACACCCTCCAACCGTATTTCCCTCAGACCCATTTTAATATTATCCTTCCATCTACTACTATGTCCCATCCTTTTTAAACTTAACATTCAACAGCAATGAATTAGCCCTATCAGGCACAGTGAATGAAAGAGAGTTTGTGTTCACGAGCAGGACGTGTGTTCATTCTAAAACATTATTTCACACGGAATTTCTTGCCGCTGATCGTCTAACACGTAGCAATGCGTATCCTGACAAGGAAGTACCGAACAGGACGACACTGCATCGACTGCTAACCAAACTTTGCTACAGAGGAAGTATTTGTGAGGGGAAGCATCCGACATCGGACAGTGTTGACAGGTGAATAAACACTTCCACAAACTTTGCAGAAACATCAGCACGACCGCCGCATAAATCTTTGATAATATTTTAACAAGGCATAGAACAGAGAAATTCTTGGTAATTTGAGTATGGCTTAGCTAGTTAAGAAATTCCTCTGGATTCACGGAACCCAGTGTTCATTACTGTGACCACAGTCCCCCGCATCTGAATAAATTCAATCCACACCCTATTGTCTTAAAACCCGTCTTAATATTATTCCAAACGGCCTTTTCCCTTCCCGATAGAAATCGCACTAGTTCATTAAAGTATGGATATTAAATGACAATAAGCGGACATACGTTTGCCACATAAATTAAAACGAAAACGGCACAAACCATAAACAGCTGCGAGTAATGGCAAGTCGACCTGTTTTGCGTTAAGAAAAAAGGCTGATTATTAAACCACACAATCTTCACTCGGCTCAACTACGACCGCCGCAATGTGCTTGTCCCCTGACCTCGTATATAGGATAAGAGAATTCGTCGCTGTTAATTGCGAGCGTCAGCACCGGCGGCGGAATGTCGTGCTGCTAGACACGGGGCTGAGCGGAGGCGTCATTTCACGCGTCAATACGTCGCAACCCGGACTGATGGCGGCGACAAAGCCCGACCGCGGAAACGCATGCATGCAGATAATGGACAGTATAAAGCGGCAATGCTTGTGGCTGTGAATTCATTGCGATGCATTTCTTATGCCGCCGATTCCTGTACGCATTTATGCTAACTCAACATTTCTCATAAGATGGAAATATGTCTTCTTTATTTTCTGTAGCCCTTTAAAGGTGCAGCAATGTGATTCTTCAGCCAGTAAATTCGACGGCATGAAGAACGTTTTACAAAATAGAACATAACTACAGAGTACATATAATTTTAAACCAGTAACAACGGCCGAATTCAAACCAGGATCAACTTGATTATTAATATTTAATGATAACTTCCAGCTTCTGGTTACTGAAACATTAGGGCTTAATAAATTGGTTCTAGTGATAACAATCATTTCAGTAACTTCTTCCTTTCTTCCAATGCGTCTTCCTTCTGAGAGGCCTCGACAGGGTTTATTTATTCTATTTTATTTACTTGTGAAATCCACTGAATTTTCAGTAGGTCTACTGTAGGTCTATAATACCAGAGGCCTGACACTCAGTCTAGTATTTTAATTGTCGCTGTTTTAACATTTTTCTGCATTCATGTTTGAACCCCATTAAAATTCGGGGCATGTTTTCAGTTCTGTCACATATGAAGTACCTCAGGATGTTTTTGCGCTATTTATATTCAGCAATTTAACGCAACTAGTTCTGAAACGTAATTACGAATTCAGCTTAAATTCTGACGGAAAGGGTGGTAACAACACGAGCTTTTCAATTTTCCCCTCAGTTAATTTTTCGGTGTTTATGCTAATTAATTAAAACCCGGTGCATAGAATTAGAATTTCATATGACCATACAATTGGAAGAGCCAATCTGATACCGCAATTGCTCAGTTTAATACATCTACAGCTAAGCTCTACATGAATAATAATAAGGTATTATATACAGAGGTGGTTATATTCAATCATGATAGATATTAACAGAAAATTATCGACATTTATAGCTTAACTTACTTTATTATTCATTCTCAATATTTGATATCATTTCCTCTCCAAACAAAAAATATCGTATATATTTAAATATTTCAACGGGTTTATATAGTTACACAGAGACACATTCTGTTCATAGTTACTTGATACATAGATTTAAAAATAAAATGCTAAATTAAATACAATTTTACATTTTAATATACAATTCCTGATTATTTTTGAGACTTCAGAATGCATTAAGCAAGGAAAATACGAAGTTTTAGAAGCAGACACTCCATTGTTAATCATTATTATTACTGTCATTATTACTAACATTACTATCAGTAAAATCTATTTCAAAATATGTCGGTAATGACTTGATAAATGGATCGTGTTAATTGCATATATAGTATAGAAAATAATCTTATTGATGCCTACAGCCAATGTACCTTTCTAGAAGAGCATATTTGAAGAGATTTTTATATGTAAATTTCAATTTTAATCTTCAAGTCAAGGGCAGCAATGACTGTTCGTTATGATATCATCTAATCATATTGAATGTTGATAAGCATTTCCAATATTCTATTCAGTTGCAATACGGCTACCAAGACGAAACGTAAATATGTAAGACAGAGATGCGAGGAGAGTGTAATAATCACTTTTCGCTTTGATACAAAATTCACGCAACTACAATTAAAATAATTAATTTTAGCACAAGAATTTCTGTCTTATGGCGTGCCGCGCATGCACACAGCAGTAAGAATCTGAGATTTCACCTAATGTTATCAGAGACTGTTGAGGATGCGGACTGGATTCAAATGGCACAGGGCAGGATCCAGTTGTTGTTTCCAGCGCTCACGGAAATAGAACCTTGTACTCCATAATGACGGCGAGGTTTTCTACCAGCCAAGTGACTATCTGCTTTATATGAAAGACATTGCTGCACTGAGTTGGTTAAAAACGTAAATATTTTACAGTTGTACGAGTTTCCTGCAGTTAAGTTATCACAATTTGTTATACAAGTTTACAATTTTTAAGAGAATTTTGTACACAATACCAGGACAAATGCGTTGGGAGATATTATGCTTTATGAATTTATGTAAATATTTACATTACGTGAAAGTATAGAAAATACAATTCTATTACAGACAATGACACTTACCGACATGAGATAAACTGTAAGTATCCGACTTGTAGACTGCCTCCAATATTATTCCAGCCAAAGTTTCCTCAACCACTTCGTTAAATAGAATTACAACTAACCGGTTCACATTTAGTAACTTTTAAACCCTGCAGCTACGTTTCCGTAATTTATTCAGTAAGGCTTGGTTTTCAGAATCTGAAGATCAAAATTTCTTTAATTGTTTAAAACCACACAACTTTTCATAGATATGTTTTCTTAAAGTTGTTTAATGAGTTGAGATCTTATTTATTGTTAATATCGCACATTTTATACAGATTTTAATAATATCCTATGTAATAAATACTATATATTATTATCTTTATTTCAAATTTAATATTACCACATTTTCTTGGATATTTCAAACAAGCCAATATTACATGTCCGCCAACATTACCATTTAAAATAATAAACAGGATATTTATACACTCTTATGACATCGTTTACCAGTTACTCCACACTTATTTCTTCTCTTGCTAGTTTTCTAGGCGATTTGTAGACCTATACCGCAATCGACAACAGCATGTTTAAGTAAAGAAAACGTTTACACAAAACACTTAGCACCCTACTTGCAAACGCAGACATTGATTGAACTGATTAAAAGTATATCATTCATAATACAGAAACGAATTCAGAAGTATACATACAGATCGACGGAATCTACTCCTCTACACCAACTCAGTTAAAACACTTCTGAAGCTTGAACGTCCAAAATGAACACAAAATGCGGCTTAAGTATCTAAGTGCTTACGTCCATGTGTGTTTATTTCATCAGATGTAGTACAACGCAGTATTCATGAACTGTTCCGTTGGTGTCAAGCTTCTGATATAAAAACAAACGAAAACTAAAAGCTACAAAGAGTACACTTTATGTAAAAAAGCCTTGGCTTGCTTTTATCCTCTTTTTCATATCAGACTATTATAATATAAATGTATGCAAATCTGTAAGACAGTGTTATTTTACATAGCGTGTACTTGTATGCATATTTAATGTTAGCAGTAAATGAAAATAAAAATCAAGAATGGGCATAACCGGGTTATACTGAACTCTGGCATCAGTAATAGTATTATTGCTTTGTGTTCTGGAGGATTGATACTGTATCCTAAAGTCCAGCTATTGCAAACAAGTATATTTGATTATTTTATTAAATTCCTTTATTAAGCAATAACATCTTCAACTTTGATAGAATCGAATCCACCAAATCTTCGGGTCCCACAAACAGAAGAAATTTTTTTAACTACCTGAGTGGCTATCAAAAGGAGTTAGTTAACCAAAGTTAACTTTACCTAGAAATCTGTACCAATAAATCAAAACTATCAGTCCAAAGCATACGCCACTCTAATAAATGCACCAAAGTTGATCATAAGTCCCTATTTAATGAGATTTGTGTTATCGCAGCGGTAAAGATATTGATTGTAGTCTTCTGGGGTTCGACGCCATAAGATCTTGTTGGTGGTTACCCAGCATCGCCTATCGAAACGCTGATACCCACCTACAAGACGATACGGAATAACACAGAGGGCCACTATCGCGTACTCTTTGTCCACAGGACTGCTCTTCAGAAATCATACCATTTAATAATCCAAACAACGGAGGAAATATCTACGTTGGTTATGGAAGACTGCGGCCACAACTAGTCATTTGTCCTTTCTCTCTGTTTCTCGAAAACGTTTAGTAAACCGCTCGTGCGACAGGGTAAAGGGAAAATATTCGGGTATAAGACGTAAACAATGTTGGCCTGTGGATTTCTGCACGCTGACAACTTGCGAAGAAGGCATGGGTGGGTGGTACAGAGCCGAAACTTAACAGAATTTCTAAAGAAAGGGCAGAACGGAAGAATTCATCGCGACAACCAAACATTTATCTTCGTTTGTGTTACGCTATATATAACATAGAACGCTTGTTGGCGTCGGGAGATTACCATGAGCACAAGTTTCTTAACACCGCCTAAATCCTTCCAACCAAAGTGCTGACTCTTCTAATCCCTTCCCTCTGATGAATAATTCGTTTTTCTCTGTGTGTTCATTTACAGGGGAGTTGTTTATTTTGCAGCCAGCGTCTCAATTAGTTGGCTAACAACAACTAGCTGGCTTGAGCTGGCTAACGATGCATTTTATTTGATCGGCTCTCCTGTGTCCTGTGTCGGAGTGCCACGAACCACGAAAGCGATACAGAGGACTTTTTATTTTTCGTTTTTGAAATTGTTAGCAACGCCAAAGCGGCTAACACGATTAACACGAACGCTCCGTCCTTGCTTAGAACTTACACTGATACAGTTGTGATTACAAAAGGACGGTAAAATTTAACTTAGATATAAATAAAAGAACACTCTTTGTTGGTACGAAGTCTATAGACTGAAAATATACAGCGATATGTAGCTTACACATAAGGCTATTATACTACTACAACGTAGTACTATTATGGCGATCAGACAGACAGGAAGAGACGGACGAGGCATGAACAGTATAAACATTTCAAAGTGAAACATGGAGGAAGAAAACCACTTGGCACATCTAGGCAAAGATGGATATTATTAAAATGAATCTTAGAGAAACGGGGTTTAAACTGGATAATTCCGACTCAGGATCACAGTAATGACCTTATGGTTCCATAAAAGTGTGAGGAATTTCTCGACTAGCCGAGCGACTATCAGTTTTAAAAATAATCCGGTCTAATGGAGTTATGAATACGTACAAATGTTATTGCCCTGTTTTCCCAATAACGCACTTGGTATGAACGAATGCATTATAAGTTGGACGAGAACATAAAGAAGTATTAGGTAACGGTAATACAAGAGAACTCATACAAAGTATTTTGCAAGTTTTATACAACCTCATTTTACCGTTCATACGTGAGGTAAACCTTGGTTGATGGATATGATCGAAACTACGAAGTGGGCAGAAACTTTCGCATAGGACAACTCCCTGATTTCCAGGTCAAATTATCAAGTCTTCACAGTTCGTAAACTTCTACACTTTCACACAAATTGAATTTTACACTTCCTCGGCTTCATCTCCGCAGCTTCAAACTGGCAAATCTGAAGGTTTGTATAACTGTTAGAAATTATTTAGCCGTGGGATATTTTCAAATTACAGCAAGTTACTGATGTCTGCAAAGCATTAAAACAGAAGTAGATACAGTGATAAACTAATGTTTGAGGCAATAGGTGTCCTGTGTATTAATGTGTCATATGGACAAAATATGTAGGCCAAAGTTATCTTATGATTCAGCTGATAGAGGCTTCTACTCTTTCAGACACACAACTAATGTTGACTGCTTAATATTATGATTCAGCTAGCCATAATTTTTCAAGTTTCAAGGAATATGAACTCTGATCTATAGTCAGAATTAATTCTGACAGTATGAAACTTTTAACTCATCTGATGGGTCTCATTTTTCGAACATCTAGATCTGCTTAGTACTTTTAATTGTAAAAAAATTCCTACATAAAGATTTCCGTCTTTTGGGTTGTTGCGCTGTGTAGTCTGGTCGATGTTAACCAACGTTTCGGAGGTCATACTGCCTCCGTTATCAGGGCGATGAGTATGAAGATTTCTGTCTTCTGGGTTGTTGCGCTGTGTAGTCTGGTCGATGTTAACCAACGTTTCGGAGGTCATACTGCCTCCGTCATCAGGGCGACAACCCAGAAGACAGAAATCTTTATACTCACCGCTGTGAAAACCTCAAATCTTACAA
This sequence comes from Zootermopsis nevadensis, assembly GCF_977971745.1. Taxonomy (NCBI): domain Eukaryota; kingdom Metazoa; phylum Arthropoda; class Insecta; order Blattodea; family Termopsidae; genus Zootermopsis; species Zootermopsis nevadensis. Next base: position 13,879,298 of record NW_028259145.1, read on the forward strand.
ATTCCTACATACATTATATTAAGTATAAATAAAGGAAGAGGGCGGAAAGAAAGACTAAAATCTGGACAAACAGGACCTGCTGCACCTACCCAGACATCCGAAGGGAACGCCGACGTAACTATTCCAGTGTGGGACGGATGTTTGTTGCATACGAGGTAGGAGAGAAAATGGACTCAGGGAATGAAATAGGAATGTGACGGCCTTTGAAAATAAAGTGGCGCTGTAAGCGACACAAACGAGTGTTTGTACAGAGATCTTCCACCTCCAATATCGGCAGATGTTTACCGATAATCTATTCCTAGCTAGAAGCGCAAAACGCAGCTCTATCGATTCTAAGAGTCAATAAAGGCGGGGTAACCATTAAGAAGAAATAACAATCTAAACGCGTCTAATCCCTCAGTACGTGAATTAATATAACAAACTAAATGTTCGCGTCGCTGCCAACTTTGTCGCTGCCAGGAATTTTGAATTTGAACTGAAACGTCATTCAAGTATTTTATTTCAGGCAAAGCACTACGTCATAAAGACGAGTGGGAAAATGGGAGCAGATCTCCGCCCATTATTATCTTCGGCACTAGATGGAGGTGAGCAGTTTCACTCTTCGGCCACTTTGCCCTTGGGGAGGGACTCCTTCGTGTAGACGTTATAAGGGCCCCAGGAAAGATTTGAAAGCGCAGGCGAACAAGGAAATGTGCGCACAAACAGAATCTCACGTTTTATCCTGTGTCCAATTTAAAGCAGGACTGGACTTTTGTCGACTTCCCCACCATCGATATTTACTTGTGGTTAATTTAACGACGCTGTAAGTAGCTCAGACTATAAAGCATCGATTTAACATCAAATCTCATGTCAATTTTAAAGGGTTCTTACAATGGTGTATTACAGTAGGGATTACTAAATTCTTAGACTTTGTCTATCGTCTGGTATTCAAAAGAACACAATGTTTCGAAAATCGGATGTTTCCGTCCGCAGGTAAAATGGGGAAGGGACACCTACTCATTTTCTACCATCAAATATAAGTACATCAGAAATAAAGCTCCAACCTACAACAAGCGGTTGATGAAGTTTCTCGTTTATCAACAAGCTTTTGCAAGACAAGATCAGAAATCCAGACAGAAAAACATTTTACAATGGCGGCAGAGGAAATACAACTCGAGGCAGAATAATACGTTCCTATAATATTCCCCATGGCACTGAATGAGAAACAAGACAAATTTTACACAGAAAACCATGCTTCCCATACACGAGAATAAAAATTGGATCTGTATGAAAAATAAAACCACAAACAAAGTTAGAGAATCTCATTTCGGAGAACGTATCTGCTGTGCAACGTCCGTAAGGAATCCATGACAAGAGTAGCAACGACGCAAGAAAGTTTGCGGATCTCTGTCGTTCGTATTTCTGAAGTCAAGGTTTAGAATCTCCAACGCGGAGTCGAATTCAGCCGCTTTTCGCCGCGCAGAATTGAGATTATCTCACGTGACCGATCACTAGATAAAAGTAAGGTAATTACATCTTAAACAGCATTAATATTTAAAGGTTTAAGGGTTAGTATTTACGATAATATTCTCGAAAATTGCGTCCGAAAGTACCTCGTTTCTTGTAGTTTCAAATACTGTTGCAAAGTATACTCAATATTGGGCTCTTATTAAACTTTACTCTAATATATGGATTAGTTCGTTTTCTCCATGATGGACGGACAAATTAAACAGACAGACGGACTGACTGACTGATTGAGTGTCAGTCGTTAAGAGACTAGGACTTGGGGTCACTCATCACACCAACCTCTGACTATGGAGGCAGAAAACATTTCTGAAACTTCTTCATTCTCACACGGTTTATAGCCCGAGAAGACTTCTTTGCATTCACCGTGAAAGCTACAAACCTTACATAATTATAAATGCAAATTAGCTGCATTGTTCATTTAAGCACATCATTCGTGGAATATCGATACTCTGTGCCCCATTACTCTTTTTTAAAGAAGAAATTAATTGCTCTTTCGTTTTTAATTTTGTTAATGTACGAATATCTATAAAGCTAATCAGTGACTACTCTACTTTCAATTTACACCATTATTTTAAAAATGTGACTCTCAGCTATATGTAATCTGCAGTAACAGCAACATAATAAACAAAAACTGTACTTCGCTTACTATTTTATTCTATCAGTTGTTCATTAACCAACGTATAATTTTTCTATTGTCCACACTCTTTAATTTTGTTGGCTACATATAGTCGCTTTTTCAGTGTTATATATAGTTATATTGTATACTTTTACGTTGTCACCTTTTAAGCGCTTTCCTACAATGGACTTTCCTGATTTTGTCAAACAAAATACGTGTTTAGTATTATTATTATCATAATAATTACATTCATTATTAACTGTCGACGTTATTTCTCACAGAGGACTATATCATGTGCCTCGAAGCCCACACAAATCTCCGTCATTTAAGCTGCCATATTTGCTTGACTGCAACTAAAATGTACTTATTGTGAAAAATGGCAACGTTGTGTACAAAATTCTATATACCAGAGTACAGCAATAGGTCCAAAATGTAACTTTCCGCGCCAGATTAATGGAAACCGCGGGGATTTGTATGTTTCTGTCACAAATGAATTGTCCACCGAGATGTTCTCTACAGAGCCCGGTCCAGAACAAGACGAACTGCACGCATCACGATATAAACGTCCATCGGTTGTGAAATGTGTAGGGACAAGTCGTCAGTGTACCCCACAGCGACACAATATGCCTCAAATACGCCATGCTTTTGCTCGTGGCATTACATGTGTTTGTAAGGGATATAAAATAATTTTATGCAAACAATGACGAAATAATTTTGGTATTTTCAAACGTCTAGCAGAAAAGTAGGTAAAATGAACATTTTAAAAATATACTTAAGCCTATATATACGACTCATCATCTTAATTAATAAATTTCCGTTATTTCATAAAGTGATTAAGGCATACAACAGGAATATTAGTTCGAAGCCACGTAATGTTGTGTGATTATATTAAATAAAGCTATAGTTTTATGTGATTTTGTTTGGATGTGAAACTTGGTCTCTAAAGAGCATTCATTGAGAATGGATGACAACAAACAGAGAAGATTTGGTCGAAGAGGAAATTGCAGAGGACTGGTAAGAAACATCGTAATTCATCCACTTCATTAATTATTATCAGGACGTTCAAATCAAGGAAGGATAGACAGGCGAAAAGCGAAGTACGCATCGGATAGATGGACACGGAAGACCTGAAAGAGAAACCCATTTGGAAATATTTTTAAAATGTGTATTAAGGAAATATGATGACAGAATGTGGTGGCCTCATTTTAAGTATTAGAATAGGGTGGAGTATTTATGAATACGGCAATGAATCTTATGGGTACATAAAATGCTAAATATTTTTGATCAGCTAAGCGACTACAAGCATTTTAACAATGACTCTATATGGAAGTAGTATTAGTTATTGCTATAGGAAATAAATTACAGTATAATGATACCTTCAATAGATTTTAGAACACGTACAACAAATAAGCTTCACTGAAAATGCATTTGAATTGTCATTTCATTATGAATTAGTGGAATTATTTGTAATTTAATTAGAATATTCGGTTGTGTAGGGACATAATTAAATTTGCCCTTATTTATGAGGTTGTGTTCTGATTAAAGAGGTAGCAAATATAGAACTTAAATCTATTTTTCCCACGACGATCTGATCGATACTCAGACAGACAAATTGGATACATTTTTTACCTCACACTCCTGAATGTCATACATTAACAGCAGACTACTCTTCTATGGTTGGTAACGAGTGACAAACCTATTGAATGCCATTGAATTTGTCAGTCACACGGTGTCCTATCTGATCCGTATCGCTGTTCATATTTTTTACTGTAAGAACGTCAAACATACATTCCATCTTCATGTCATATATATTAGCCACAATTACAACGATTTATACATAATTTTCATTCGACCAAAAAAACAAATAACTCTCTTGTATTCTAGCCCTATGGGCATGTAGCACACATGGAGGAGATAGGAAGCGTATACACATTTTTCTGGGAAACTATGAAAGGAAGTACCATTTGTGAGATCTGAGAGTAGGTGAAAAGAATGATAAGAGAATGAGACTCTGGCTCAGGACAGGATGAAGTAATGAGATCTTCAAACATGACAACGAACTTTTGGGTTCCATGAAAGGTTGCAGTATATTTCTTGATTAGATGAGAGACTGTCACCTGTCACCTTCCCACGAAGTTATTATAATTATTCTGACGAGAATTACTTCATCAGAAATCTGACTTAACAAATGTCTAACGCCTTGCTTAAATCCCCAAACCAAATTCACCTGCAGCTTCCATATTAATGATAACGGCTTAAGAACGACAGAGTTTCATAAAGACAGCGCGGCCAGGTTCTGGGAAAACAGTGTTCCTCATACAATTATAATAAAATTACTTTCCTATTTCGGACATAAGATACTGGAATAATTTTTCCTTGTTTTTGAGGCTGCAGTTCAATGTATAACTTTGTCTGTTAGGTATAAGCCGTGTCGAATGTTGAAGGCCTTCCAACGTTTAGACAAAGAATACAGATGCCATCTCCAGTGTACATAGTGTCATTCAATAAGGAACAAGCACGTGGCTAAGAAAAAATGATGATGGAAAAAGCTTCTGATGCTTTGAGGATCACGTGATAAGGGCAGAGGGTGACGAAAGAAGTTTGTCGTTAATAATTTTTTCATCACCTCTCTTCCACAGTCACGTGTTCAATCCCGACCTGATAGCAGCCCGCTCCTCTGTTCCGCCAAAGACGCACTCCACACCCAACTCGCCATCTACTGCCTTGGCTGTATATAAGGCTTCCTGAAATTCCAAGTACACATTTACCCTGAATATGACAACTGCAATTCTTACCGAAACGCTTTAAAACCGTTGACATTCTTCACGGATTATCCCTGAAAGCCGAAGTTCTTCAAAAGCAGCCGCAATTAACGAGGCTGGCAATATTTCCGGTTTTCCTCTGTCGAACGTTAAATTAAATTACACGGAAAATTGTGAGTGATGCACGGTAACGTAAGAATAGACCGTAGCTCTGATTCACGTAAAATTACCTAAAGATAAGGAAATGGACTCATGAAGGAAGGTTTTGAAAGCGTGAAAAAACTGATGACTATCAGTGCGAGGTCGGGGCATGGTGAACTTTAATTGCAACACACGGACGACGAGATGGGAACGTGTCGTCGTCAGTTACACAGTAACTGAGATGGCAACCTGGAGAGCTGCTATATAGATGGATTTAAGTAGCTAAATTATTTTGTTTGTCAGAGCTGTACATGATCACCCCGCACCCCCCACTTTAGTTGTCACTGTTTCACCCCATCCCCTACCAGCGACAACAAGCAATCATTACGGGACAAAAGCTCTACTGAACCCAGGTGCTGTGTTGCCATGAGTCGTGGCTTATTAGTACAGAATGTGACACAATCTTGTGACACGAAAGCAGAACAGAAATTAATTTTGTTCAGGTACAAACCGAAGCTTCGTTTAGAAGATACTGAATAAAATCTTGTTCCTCAAGTTTCAATGGCATATTTACGACAATGTGCCACACATTCCAATATTGCAGTAGAGGAAAGCAGCCAGAGTAAACGGGTAGGCGCAAGTCCAAAAATAACTCCTGAAATATTGTTATTATGTTGGGACCTATATTTTGTATTAACCTTAACGTGTAACTTCAGGTGTACTTTTATGATTCAATTTTATAATCATATTTGCATACTTTAAAAAAGTAATAAATATTATTTGTACGGTTTTGTAATTGAGTACGATGAATGGTCAAAGAATATGAGAATGTGTGTGCGGATAACTAGATGAATAGAGAAATGAAGATGGTTAGATCGTTGTATGGTTGTATTGAAGGGAGATGGATAAACGAACAGATGGATCGAGGAACGGAGAGATGGGTGGATAAATGGATAGTGCATAAGCAGAAATCGATTTTGTGAACAGTAGATACAGTCAAGAAGTTCGAAAAAATTATTCGTTCTTCGTGGAGACTTCTTTATGAATAAGTTTATTTTACTACTCAGTTTATTATTGAGTTTTAAGTACTTCAAATGAAACGTATTTAAGTAATATTTTAAAATAAATACGACATTTAATCACCCAAAATATAGTGTTAAAGACAACAAATCATATTTACAAAGAGGTAAGAGTTAAATGGAGCTGTAAGATTTGGGGTTTTCACAGCGGTGAGTATGAAGATTTCTGTCTTCTGGGTTGTTGCGCTGTGTAGTCTGGTCGATGTTAACAAACGTTTCAGAGGTCATATTGCCTCCGTCATCAGGGCGATGAGTATGAAGATTTCTGTCTTCTGGGTTGTTGCGCTGTGTAGTCTGGTCGATGTTAACAAACGTTTCAGAGGTCATATTGCCTCCGTCATCAGGGCGATGAGTATGAAGATTTCTGTCTTCTGGGTTGTTGCGCTGTGTAGTCTGGTCGATGTTAACAAACGTTTCAGAGGTCATATTGCCTCCGTCATCAGGGCGATGAGTATGAAGATTTCTGTCTTCTGGGTTGTTGCGCTGTGTAGTCTGGTCGATGTTAACAAACGTTTCAGAGGTCATACTGCCTCCGTCATCAGGGCGATGAGTATGAAGATTTCTGTCTTCTGGGTTGTTGCGCTGTGTAGTCTGGTCGATGTTAACAAACGTTTCAGAGGTCATATTGCCTCCGTCATCAGGGAGACGAATAGCCCTGATTGGTAAACATCGACCAGACTACATACACAGCGCAACAACCCGGAAGACAGAAATCTTCTTAAATGGATTTCTTTACATTAAAAAATATGTACAACGTGATGTTCACAGCACTGAAATGTAGGCCAATTTACAGAGCTGTCTGGATATTTTATTAAGCCAGCTACTCTGTTACACACAGCAAGCAGCGAGAAAGTAATGCCAACTTCAGTTTTACGTGATTAAGACGTAGGCAAGACAAACCTCTTGTTGGCCCTACTTGTGTACCAGAGTATGGTAATTTAACAGTGGAAAAATTCACTCCAGTCTTATGAATCCTTCGTACTGCCCTGAAGGGAAAGTGTACTACATCCAAACAAAGTCAAAGTTCATAAAACATGCATGCAATTATAAGTTATACTACACCTAACAAGATGGGAAGGGTGTAAAGACAAAGATAAAGAGGGAAGTGAGACTGTTTAAACTAGCGAGTACAAAGAACAACCCTTGTAGGACTATTGTTCAAACGGTCGTCGTCTCATCCACTCAGTGCTTCTATTATTAACAAAGTAAGTCACCAGAAACAATACTTTTCTTTCCAATTAATTACGATGTTTTAACATAGTTAAAGTAACATCATATATCCAGATATATTTAAGCTTTTAAAACCCGTGCATGACCGTAAATATACCTACACAGTTCTATATAAAAATGTTTAACCATAAAGACAGTGACGCTGCGAAACATTGAGACGATATCTTACTTAATTAAAGCAATCAGAATCTGTACTAGTGGGAATTATCATAGAAATGAAGCACTAAATTGCATAATTATGAATTTACAGTTACTGTAAACCCCATAATAAAAACAGGAACAATTAAAAAGTCAGCATAGTAGAATCTCCCCATAACTTCCTGTTTCAGTAACGAAACTAATGGGATATTTTGAAAATTCTACGGTCTATATGTAACCCAAATGTTCTCGACTGTATTCACAAGAACTCACTATTGTTTTTTATCCTGAACCAAATTAATCCTGTGCACGTCCCCATAACGTGATTCCTTAATATTTATCTCGCAGCACTAATTTTCCAACTACTGTTACGTCTGTCAAGTGGTCTCTTTTCTTCAGATTCTTAAACCAAAATTTTGTAAACACTTATTGTCTCTCAAATGCGTGTTCCCTGTCCCATTCATGCTATACTTCTTATTAGATCACTTTAATAATATTTTGTCAAAAGTACAAATTACATGCATTACGATATATCACGCGCTTGTGTTTAATGATTCAGTAAAGTACAATCACATGCCAGTGCACGTTCCAGTCATAAACGTGGTCTGATTTTCTTGTAAAACAGCACAGCTCAGACCTCCCTTTTGTCATCTTAATCACTGATTTCACAGAGACAGCAAATAATTGCCCATTTGCTATCCATGTCACGTTGTATTCGTACAGCAACGACAAAAGTTTCCCAACATGTGCTATATTTGTACCTCTTGACATCATCATTTGAACATGTTGCCGGAATAGTTATTACCTGTTCATGAACTATGTATTCACCGTGTCCCTACTTCGGGATTGTTGGATTAATTTCCAGAATGTTCATAACTTTAGCTAACACAAATGTCAGTATCGACCAAACATAACGGACAATGTAAAACTTCAGATTCTCAAGGCAGCGAGTGTGAAGTTAATTCGCGTGTTGCACCATGCACACTAATACATACTGATGGACGTTTCAGTGGTTCTTACTGCCCCCCCGCCCAGTCACCTTCATAACCAACTATTTTATAAAAGACACAAATCTGTAATAGAACGCAGAGGACGTAATTAATTAACACTACAGTTTTATTAGATAAATTTTACCGAAATGATTTAATAACCTAGATCATATACAACATTTATATCAGACTGAATACTTAGACGATTTATTATTTAGTTTGTATATATACGTGCCTGTACAGCTAGAAAACGTTTAATTTTTGTAGAATTAATATCAAACATCAGTAGCAACTGAACAATTAATTAATAATATCTGACATCAGAAAAATTAATTCACACAGAAAAGATTTCTTTGGACCACTTCAAATTATTTAAAATTGTATACAATAAAAGAATTCTTCCAGTAACTTTACATGTCTACAGAGTCATTCTTGAGAGGCTAATGATCTATTAACAACCAGGAAATTTTCCAAGTCTTATGGGACCTCAACTAGAGTCCGCCACTAGTCCCTGTCCAAAGATAGCCGTTCTCTTTTTTTTTCATAGATCAGGCATCAATGCTTTGGGCGACCAATACCTCTCCTCAGAATAGGTTTATACTTCGTAATATTTTTAATTACTCTTTTGACCCCGTTTCTTTAAGATAAATTTTAGTGATATCCTCCCATCTACGCCTATGTATAGAAGTAATATCTTACCTTCATATTTTTCGCTTTAATTTGGTTTAACACATATTAAAAAAGGAAAAAATATTGATAATCATTCAGTGTATGACATGATACAGTAGTATACATTTAAAATTCCTCTATGGAAACATAAATCGACACATTAATATTCAAGACGAAATAACATTTTGATATTGAAGTACTCAGCCTAGGTTACGTTTTGAGCTTAAATTTAAGTATCGTACTCACAACGAATATCCCGTGACAAAATGTCCAAACTATGGAAGGTTGTTTACGGAGTGATTTCGAGCAAAATGTAGTCCAATTCACGCCCGTCTCAAAGTTGCTGATGTTAAAAGTAAATTAGGAACATAAGTGTGTGTCACCATTGGTTTTTGATATAAATTAAGGTTAATCAAAAAACGTTTAAGAAATGTAAAACAAAGCATCTTTTAAACCTTGACGACCTCCGACTGCAAATATATTTGCTGAATCAGCGTCATGTTGCTGACTCTCACGTCAGGTATACAGGTACTAAGAAGAGAAAATTTTCAGTCGTGCTGTCGGTGGACTGTAAGCCTCCATAACGTTTCAGTGTCAAAAGGCCAGATATTCAGGCTATAATCTAGATTATACACTTTCAGAAAATTATTCTTATCGTAGAGTTTTAAACAGAAAACAGACTTTCGTGTTCTCGCATACGTGCACTTTCGGAATTAGTAAGGACTTTACGACCTGAGTCTCTGGTTACGTAACAAAATAATAACATAAATTTCGACAGTTATTTAGCTCGAACCTGATACATTTATATTAAAAAAGTTACTTTGAGCCAAATGAACATTATAGACGTTTCAGAACACGTCATTGTCCTGGCGGCTAATAGGCTGTTCGGGAACCCATCTGTCCTTTGATCTTCTCGAGATTCATTTATTCCTTAGGCTTGTAATCTAAGGGGTTATTTTCATTCTACGGCGTGCTTCTGAAATTATTTTATAAACTTTTACTAAAATTCGTTTGTACTATAATTCCTCATGCTCTGACGAATATTTCATTAAAATAGAAGATAAAAAGAAGTTTATATAAACTGCAGTTGCTGCTTAATCGAAATAAAATAAATTCGATAGGAACGAAGTACAAGTAGACCCACTAAAACTGCTATAACATATTTTCTTATAGAATTCTTTGCCAAGTGAGATTTCAGGTTCTCGCGGTGTCGAGTACAAGGACGTCTATATTTTAGGATGATGCGCACTGTACTCATGGAAATTGATCGACGTTTCAGAGGTGTTTACTGCCTCCATAGTCAGGGCCACTGCTTGCCACAGTGACTTTTATGTTTGGTTATTGCTCATACAAATCTAATCTAATGTTTAAGATACAAATATGTTTTTCGTCCCAAGTAACAGCTCTTATTTAATTTATCAGCTGCCGAGATAAACACCTCACGTCGAACAGAAAATTACACACTTCTAGACCAAAGAAGAAATAAAATAATTTGAAAGAACTAAATATGTGTTCCTTGCAAAAATAACTTCTTACATCGGAAAATAAATGTCTTCAGAACTTACACTCAATGAAATACTGCCGAATTAAATTTCAAAATTCCATCTAACAGAAGCATTAGATTTAGACACTCTTAAAAGACAACTGGGCGACATGGACTAATCAACTAATCTCACGATTGAATAATGATATTATTTTGCTATTCTTCGTACTCCAAATTACCACACGCTCATATACTCATTGACTATACCCCTGTACTAGGGGCATAAACAGCAATAGCTTAGAACTTCATACTTGAAGAAAATAATAACAGATGAAGCAAATTAATGAGACATCTGTAGACAAGCGACGTTAACTGTATATTTCAAGAATCCTTTATATCATCATTTAAATTCCCTCTAACCTATCGATATTATAACTTATTTCCAGCTGGCCTATCCACCATACACTTTAATGCAGTAAATTAGCCACGCCTGACATTTGATTTATTACGTTCGACTACGATAAGGGCGGAAACTAAACACATACTAATTACTGTGTAAGTAAACGTACAGACTTGTATATAATAATTATATAATTATTCTACTAAAACTTTAAAGACAAAGCTCGTCTACATAATATTTAAGAATCCAGTCCGTACCTCAAAGAAAACATTACATTTCTCCATTACAAAGACCAAATGCTTAATATCGAAATAATCCCCGTTTACACTGACAATTATTTGAAAACCAGTAAGTACAAAACGCAGCGATAGTGATTTTTAAAAGCAGATGTTATATATAGTTACTACTCTGCTTTAAAGGGTCAATGCCATTGTCATTCCAAGAATATCATAACATAGAATTGGAATTTGAAAACAGTGCTGGCTGCTTACATTCAATCCGAATTGTAGTGACTGTCCTTACCTCAAGCCGTGGGCCCTTCTTGTTGCTGCTTACTCCTTGGCCTCCACTCTGAACCGTGTTCATTGTTTTGGGAACAGTAGTTCGAATCCTGATTCTATTAAAACACTGCCACTAAACGACTTAAATCCTACGCCATCAGAATTTTGTAGTACTGAAAACTCATTGTCATTGGATAAAACCAGGCTTTACCACTCAACCCTTGTTTGTTAATAATTTCACAGACACTTAGCAGCGATCATGTTTCACACGTTCAATTAATATATTATTATCATTCCTCACTAACCACAAGCTGCGTGCTTCTAAGTTGCAAATTTCAATACTGCATGCTGACGTCACGAATAATGATGCGAAACCCAGTACCAAGTGCGCTGAACAGTGAATTAATTACCGATAAATTCTCTCCACCCAATATTTCGGCGCCTTTAAATTCATTTAATGCATATATTTACTGGAATACTTTTAAACATAAACTTAATATCAGCCGCCCAGTATATTTCAATTTCAATTTCAATACTATTAGGTAATTAATTATTTACATAGAATCATATTCACAGCAGTAAAATCCGATTTTCAAACTAGAATACAACAGGATTATACAATTCTATAATGGTTGCTATTAATTCAAAAGTACTTGAAGCTTTAATAGCCAAACATAAAATGAAACAAAACACTAATCCGCAATTAATTGCATGAAAAAGAAACAGAGAACATACAACTATAAAGACGGAATTTTTACAGAAGATTAGTAGAAGGCAGTCAGAGAAAAATACAGCAGAAAGTTACAGAATCCTAAGTCTGGGACAATTGTGTGTCTATAATTAATGTGATGTCTCTGCTGGCTGTAGCTACAGGCTTGTAATAATCACATCAAAAGGGTTAGAATATTTAATGATCACTAAATATACTGTCATTAAAAGGTGACACAATCATCACTAATGAACAAAACTTTTGAAATCTGTGAGATCGTCCTCAGCCGCATGAGGGAAGTAATTTAAATTGTTTTATTACTACTTGTTGAAATGTTTTATGCGAGACATCGCATTCCGCTGAATTTATAAACATTGTTGTGTTGACAGCAAAACCATCATACGTTCCCTCGCGATCGCCACGTGTCGTAAGAACCAGACTTCAGAAAGCGTTCCAGCGGTCCGTACGGGAGCTGTTTCCTTGACAACTGCTTCGTTCGCTACTGAAACATCCCTCTCGCTTGCGCGTTCGCTGCAAACTCCCAGGGAACACATGGAGCGGGCGCGCCTGTCTACGGGCACTCTGAGCCCCAAACAGCCCCAGCTCTTCCAGACCAGCTTACCCCTGCCACACCCCCTTTCTTCTTGTTCGGCCGACGTAGTCACCTTCTCGTACACGACTTACCCCACATTGCACACTTACTACACGGGACGTTCTTGTCACATGGACAACAAACAAAGACTGCTGTAGGAAACAGTCCTTGACATATTCAGCCTTATTTACTTAATTTAGGAAATACCATTAGGACGATTAAATAAGGTAGGAACATTTGGTATGCAAAATGTGAGAAATAAACACAAATTTTTTGATAAAAAAACCTGAAGGAAAGGGGTCATTTTTGAGACCTACGTGAGATGGGAGGATAATATTAAGATGTACATTACGGATCCTGGTGAAGTATGGACTACATTCATCTGGCTCAGGACTCTGCCCAGTAGAGGGCGTTTTTGAATACGATAAAGAACATTCAGTTCTGTAAAAGGTGGGACATTTATTATCTGAGAGACTTTCAGCATATCAAGGACTCTGCTGCAAGATCTTATTTAATTTCTTTCGTTTAATAAAAATTCTGATAGATATAATAACGGAGATTAATTTCTAATTGTTTGAAATTTGATACATATGATCATAATGTTTATTTACAAAACAAAATTCTAAATATTTGTTTAAATTTTCGGCACTCTCGCGTTCTAACATGTCTGATTAAATCGTCTAACCTGCCAGCTTTACGAGATCTAAGGTTGAGAGTTTAAAGGTTAGTTCTTGCACGGCCAGTACCAACAGAACTCATAATGTACTCTAATTAAGAAGCAGTGGTCACGGCAGTCTGAATCCTGTAACAGGAAACTGCTTTGTCGACATTTTATTGAACTGAGAGGTAACCAACTTCACAACAGTCATTTTACTTTCTAACTGATTACGAGAAAGAAAGTCTAAATCGAAGTTTGAACGTTTGTCCAAACTTTGCCATGTGCTGTGTAAAATTGCTTTTTTCAACTTCTTTCGAAACACTGTGGCGTAGACCATGGATAAAAATCCGGAAAACAATTCTGCACGATTTAATTTAAAATAAACTAGTTTATATAAATGTTTCTCTGCTTTATGCAACAGTTAAAGTGATTATAATAGATGTATGTTATAAATTTCTCAATTTTTTTCTAAAAATTTAAGTAGCAAGACCAACTAAACATTATAGTTTACAATAGTAATTACTCTAAGGAGAGAAAAAGAACACTTGGCCTAAGTTATCTCCTAACTGTGCTTTAGGAAAAAGATAAAAATACTAAGATCTCTTCCTCATACATGCGCCTTTGGAAAGGCAGAACAAGAACGCTGGTGTCCAGTGTTCGGGGTCATACATTATAACTTCGCTCTGTATAAGTGCATCTTTGTCACTACTTCCACAGATTTATACAAGATATTAATTTGAAGAAAGGAAAGACATGTGTCATGCTAGATGAAATATATCGAAATCTGTTGAATACCTGCAAATGAACGTGAAAACATAATCTTTTGATAGCTACTGTTTATTACTTTTTACTTAGTTTTTGAGTAAACGTAAGAAATTGATTCTTTCGTATGTAAGGCATCGCATTTTGATGCTTGGACCCCCGAACGCGGTGTGAATTCTTGTACGACAAACTTCTTAGGAGGAATAAACAAACAGAGGGACAGACATCGCCTCTTCTATCGCATGTAAACAGCATCGCTCTGAAACTACGTATGAAGTGCGCTTTAGAGTGGCGTAGCTTGAAGGCAGTTAAGAATTAAACATTACTTTAAAACACTATTGCGTGACCACAATAATGGAGCCCTGAAGTTTTCTTGTGATCGGCTAGTGAGATAGAATAACAAAATCAAAGAGTGAGATGGGGTGCAAGGTATACAAATACAGTGTGCAGTGATGAGATATTGATTTTTAGAAGCATTTCAGAATACAGTAGGTTTATATAATTTGTCCGCTGCAGAATTACGTGCAGTACCTTAGATTAGGAGACGGGTAGGTCAGTCAGAATAGTGACTGACTTCGGGCTGAACGATTGGGGTTCGATCCCTAACAGGGACAGGCGATTTTCTTCTAGCTTCTGCGTCCAGACTTGCTCTGAGACCCATCCAACCTCCTGTCCAATGAATACCAGAAAGGGGGGGGGGGACTTTCACCGGGAGTAAAGCGCGGCCGGGCCGGGGACCCCTATCTAGTGCCGAGGTTGAGAATGAGTAGGAGCTATACCTATTCTCTCCCGGAGCGCCTACATAACGTGTAGTGGGACAGCTTTACCGTTTTACGTTAAATTAGACTACGACCGTTTACTTTAATATTATTTCCAATTTTCTGTTTATTAATCATCCCACCAACAGACGCTGAAACTTGAAGTATGAGTTGCTGACAGCGCCGTTAAATAATCCACAAATAAATAAACCCTAACAAATAAACAAGCGGCAGGGGATTGAACATGGTTTTACAATAAACACTGATTACAACATTCACACGTTTCTGTTAACCCAGATATAAAATTCACAATAAACCCTAAAGAATAATAACTCTGTAAAGCAGAACCCCTGCTGAGAACCTAATATTCACTCTGTTGGACAACAAATTCGCATTCTTTTGTGGAAACCGGAAGGTTCATTACCATGTTCATAAAAGTTGCTAACGGTATCTACCGTCAACATTGTTAAACCCCATTTAACCCTGAGCAATTTTAATATCATCAACCTCTCTGCTTCTGGGTCTAGGTCTCCAAAATCATGTCTTCCCTTCAGGTTTTCCGACTAGAATCTAGCGCCCTCATGTGTGTCACACAGGTTACATTTTAAAATAACTGTACGAAAAATTGTCTGATAGAGGTATATTAATTCCAAATTAGAATATGGATCGTCCTTTCAATTTAGAAATTATCGTCAGTGACATGAAAAATGATGTTCCAACAGATACCTCGTGTGTGATCACCAGTACACAGACGCGCGCGCTCATAGACACGCACACACACTCTGCATGCTTGGCCTGGCTCGGGGCAATTTGCAGACGGACTATAGACACGGTGCAGCATTTCCGATTTCCATTTAATGGGCATTAGTCGGGGGCTCGCAAGGAAGATAAAATATCCAGCAGATCAGACCGCAGAGTCTGTCGGAATGACGACAGGTGGATGTATCTCTCTGCTCTCACAAGAACATGACATGCAGCCGCGCAGCGATGTCATTGTGTCAGTTTAGTGGGATCAGCTGCTCGTAGTTGCAGCTGCGCGCCAATCAGACTATTTTTTGGACTATATAGTTTCTATGCACCTGTCCCCATATGGTATACTCTCAAACACAACACAAAACGCACAGGAGCTAAGTGGTCATCGCCCTAATGATGGAGGTAGCAAGAACTTCTGAAACAGCGGTAAAATCCAACCACACTACACGATGCTACAACCCATTAAACAGCCATCTTAAATTAATGTCTGATCCGAAGTTTTAAAAAATAATTACGTATTTAAGTTCATACACAGAAACTACTGCATACTTATAGCATTAACCTTAACTCAGTGAACTGACATACATATAAATGTAGTGTAAGTCGGTTGCCATAAAAACGTAAAACATATTTCGGCTGAAGCAAGGCTTCTGACATGTCAGACTCGTGGTCGGTCCAAATGGACTACATACTGACAACACGGCGCTTCTCAAATTTTGGTGGACAAAACTCTTAAAATGTCCATCTGGTAGACGCGGAAGTAAACAGTAGGATAACATTAAGACGAATCTTTGGGAGGCCTTTTTTGAGCATCGGAGGTTGATAGAACTGGTTCAGGATCGTATCGAAGGGCGGTTCTTTGGTGCTGAGGCTTTGGGTTCTGCTATAGGATAGTTAGTCCAGCTACCCGTCCTATTCACGAACCAGCGCCTTAAACTAATTGAAACGTCAGTTGAAATGTTGCGGCTGACTACCATGAGAAGACAGCCAGGCAACCATTCTGGACAGCTCTCTAACGGAAGCAGATATGTTACTTATGCATGGACAGCGTCTCAGATCGTGTATGGGTCCCAAAAGTAAACTGAATAAGCGGAAAGCACGTCACGCTCACTGTATGACACTCATTTATAACTTACGCTAGAATTAAGAAGTGATTAATGAAAGACGAGCGAAAAACTGTGCACAATCCGTCTTCAGCAAGTGAATGCTTGATTACAAATTTGTTTCTTGGAGACATTTTGCCTTACACATTTGCAAACATAAAAAAATAGAAATTAAACTATTATAAAATCAGAACAGTCGAATAAATTATCAAGAATTATATTAATGAATTCTTAGTAGTGAACCAAACAACAGGGAAAACGTGGGCGATCCAATGTCGTGCGTGAGCTGTGGCCAATTGCAACCGAGAGTACCCTGGCAAAGAATGATAGGAATTTAAAGACTTAAAACAAACAAAGAAAAGTTTGCATTGCACATTCGTTCGTAACAAAGTTTTGAAGCTTAATGGTTTTCAATATTTTATATATTGGAGTGGGCTTGCATAAATACATACACAACAAAGCAAGATTTGAGGTTTTCACGGTGGTGAGTCTGAAGATGGCTGTATTCTGGGTTATTGCGCCGTGTAGACTGGTAGAAGTTTACCGACGTTTCAGATTTCCCTGTTGCCTCTATCATCAGAAAGCCATCTTAAAACTCACTGCCGTGAAAACCTCAAGTCCTACAAAAGGTAATAATATTAATTTTCATCCGTGTTAGGCCTCGTCCTAATATTTAATAAACTGTTTGTATTAATACAGATATACGTATTTTCAGGCGTTATTCGTTGGCACTTTAACATTTAACTAGTCATTTATTTTCACCATGTACTCTGAGGTCATACATTTAAAAAAGTGCACTGTTAATATCATCCTTACTTCAGTATTTCAATCCAAACTTATGACATCCTAAATGTCACCTGTCTGAAGAATAGCCACCTATTTCTGGCAAAGAAGTAAAGAAAATTAGTGCGGTAGGGGTGAACACTTCTTTTTACTTTGGATAATGCCTTTCATCACGAAACTTTCGTCTCGGTCTCAAAGCCCTCTTTCTTTCAATCTTAATGTGGCGTAGTGTTTAGGGGCGTGCTACCATTTCGGCAAAGGAAATGGAATCGTGATGAATGAAGAAGTTGCTGACTCTACTTTTGAAATGTCCTAGTGGATGCTGGAGTCACGTAAACCCAGCAGCTTTACGTAGTTATTAAAGGAGAAACACAGAGAGTTCATTTTGTCTGATACGCAATGGTCCGCCTCTTTAAAGTTGTATCTTAATATGAGACAGCCAAACATTGTGTCATTTGTCACAGCCAATAAGTTATATAATTAGTCTTGTCAATTAAATATAACTGAAACGTACGCAGCATTAATGATCCGAAGTAACAGATTTTATTATATCTTGGACACGTATAAAAATTCAGCTATTTACCATCTGAAGCCTCGAGTGATTTAAATAATATTTAAAATGTTAGTTCTTACCTCAAAGAAAACATAAAGCTCCTCTCTTAACAAAGATAAATTGATTTATGCTGTTTAGGGAGATAATCGCTATTCACTCTGATGGAACAGGTCAGACATATAGTTATCAAATTTAATCTGATTTCCTTGTATAGAAGCAGCTTTACACTTTTAAAACCCCTCCGTTTTTCCAGCATTTAAAAGTGTCTTTGACTAATTAATAACATAAAACCAAAGTTTAAAAGTTAGGGGGATATTCTTCGAAGAACTTCTCTTTCCATGAAACTGGACTAGGGAATGTATTATTATCGCAAGGCTGGGCCTGGTTGTCTTGCACAAAGCGAGCAATTCTTGACTTCTGAGAAATCATGCTGTGACGCAAGTTTACCGTCTTTTGTTTTAATTACTCGACAGAAAGTACCTGCACAGGCTGAAGAGGGAAGCTTCGTCGAGATAACCAACCGCAACCCGTTCCTTGCATCGCATTACGTCGCCCACTATCTTGCAACAAATCCTATTTCAGGCTGCAATATTCATGAGGTGTTTTGGAAACCGCGCGGCGCACGACAAACTGTTACTTTGGTGTTCTTCTTCGGAGTTTACGAATTGAGCCCTCTGGTCTGTTACGCTTCTGCATTAACATCTGAAATAACGAATCCTTTCAGATATTTGTTATGAAATCCAGAACGGGGAATCACCCCATCGCAAAGCCACTACATACTCACGACAAGGGAGAACAGATAAAGACGGACACACATCGACCATTCGAGTGGGATTCCGAACCAACAATCCCAGTGTTCGAGCTCTCCAAGACCATATACTTCTTGGACCGCGTGGGTATGGGCTGGGTATGCAGAAACGAACTAGTTAACTCAGATTCCTTTTCTCGAAACGCACCAGTTGGTGTCAATGCTATTCGGTGTTCAGGAAATACAATTCAGGGATCTCCAAAAAGTCGCATGATTTTTTTAAAACTAAATTTACAGCGGTTGCCGTGCAGCATGAATCCTGGTTGCAACAGCAGCATGGAGCCAGCACAATGACTGGAGATTATTTGTGCGGGGGCAATAATTTCAGTCGTTTACTTCAAATAAGTTTAATTCACTTTACTAACATCTTGTTCATTCTGTCGTTTTAAGACGCTTTTCAACTATCAAGTATTTATAGCTTAAAATGTCTGTTCATTTGTTCGAAATGTCTTCTATTTGATTACGCAGTACGAGTCAAATTAAGCTTCGCAATGTAAGAAAAAGATTTTTGTGACACAGAAAATCATACTTTAACTCTTAGTTTATATACGTTCAATACTATTTTATACCTATCACATAAGACTGTTCAACATTTTATAAACAGTCACATATCGGTAATAATTTTTAAACCTACTTTTTTCGTTTTATTTAAGAAATTAAGGGGTAAATAATATAAAATAAATTCTATAACCTATCTATGAATGACAGGGAGTTTAATACTAAAGTATAAGAGATTACACGACTAATAAGCAGTCTAGTGAATGGTATTAGCTCATTCTAATGGACCCCTTACAGTAGG
Organism: Zootermopsis nevadensis; assembly: GCF_977971745.1. NCBI lineage: Eukaryota > Metazoa > Arthropoda > Insecta > Blattodea > Termopsidae > Zootermopsis > Zootermopsis nevadensis. Next base: position 13,899,089 of record NW_028259145.1, read on the forward strand.
TGCCTCCTTACTGCATCTGAAGACGAGGGCAGATCCAGTCCTCGAAACGTTGTGCGTTTTATAACAACAGATGACGGACAAGGTCCAAAAACCCGGCCATCCAGACAAACAGTTTTCTGTTCAGAAACGTCATACTAGGATCTGCTGTGACCACAGGCAAACAATATTACAGCAGTCATTATATTCTGCAGCGCTTGCAGATATACCCCACTGAGCTCACAGTACTTATTTTCGTGCTTCGCTCGTCATTTCCACTCCCTTTTGTCGATTTGTCGAGCTGTGAATTTTTTAGAAGGATTGGTCGGATTACTTGTCTATTCGTCAGCCCGATGGCCCGTGAGAAGGGGATTAGCGCTGCTCATGCATCTGGAAGTAATTGGGAAGTTCTTTTGGTCCTGGTAGCTGGGTTGAAACACTCGATTCTGGCACACACACATAAGAACCACAACAACCATGGTGCAGGCAACAGTGCTCAATAAATTTCCAACCTTTTATAGACCCCGTACGTTCATTACCGTATTCACAAGAGCCCACCGCTGAAATCTATGATCATATAAACACAGTTAATATCCTCATATTCTATGTTTAAGCTTTATTTTAATATTATCCCCCGATTTATGCCTGGGTTCCCATAGTGGTCTCTTCCCTTCTTGTTTTGCTATCTCCACTGAACAGAGACCATCTTGATTAGCAGATAATTGCTCAGTTGGTCAATAAATTCCCTGTCTCGTATTGAATCCAAAGGTTCACTAACTTGTTCACAAGACATGTTGGTAGCAGCGAGACGCACAAAGATCTGGAGCGCATATAGAAGATTGAGAAATATTAAATAAGGTTTATTAAATGTACGTCCTTTAAGAAACAAGCGGTTTAATTATTACAGTAAAAGTTACGCAAAGAAAAGCTCGGGATCTGAACACGTACTTAGCTAGGTGTCATATATCATCCATGTTTCCAGGTAAAATAAATTGCATGCAACACTGTTCTATACGAATAAAAATAAATATATAAGCTGCTGTTGCATTAACACTTTGGTAGCAACGAGACATACAGATCTGGAGCGCGTACAATGCAATTCCTATCTCGTCTGCAAAACGGAAGCTTCAGTCATTTGTTTCAATTCCCTAAACTTCTCTTCAATACTAGCGATCAATACAAATACGAACCTCGAAGCCATCATTCTGTGAGAAATGAGAGCTATCTTCAAAAGCAAACTGAAAAAAGGCAATTCTGTTGGGTCAGTAAAAGGAGTGACAGAAAGTCCTTACTATCACGTATAGGAAACGCCGGGAACAGAAGCGACCATCCATCATATTGGGAGCTGAAATTGACGACAGTACAGAGCACGCGGAAATCGATATGGAGAAGGAATGGCCGCATACTCGATTACTGCCCACTGTACAGGTCTTAAGTTTACGTAGCCTTTCGTCCATTTCAGAATTTGTAACTTTACCTTTAACGTGAATCACGTACTACAATAAAGCCACTAAAATAAGAATTTCAAATGTAAATAGCTTTCTTGTGCCATACTTTAATATTATTTGCTGAATTAAATAAGAAAAACTAGACCTAAGAGCGAAAAATAAAATTGAATAAGGATGAGGTTTATAATTTTTACTCTTCACAAATATTAGGCCACCAGGGTGATCAAATGAAGGACAGTGAGACGGCCAGGAAACACTGAGGGTAAAAGATCATTTTCGAGACCACACGCATAGACGGTAGGATAATATTAAAATGCATCTTAAAGAAATAGCATACGAGGACGTGGACTGGAATCATCGGACTCAAAATGACGTGTAGTATCGAGCTTTTAGTGAGTTTCTTTTATCTAGCCTAACTACCACTTTTATACACTTGTCAACAGTTCGTCATTTACACTTTTTAAATCCCATTGTCATTAAATCCTCGGAGAATTAGTTCCGATCGATTTATCAAAATTTATTTGCAGTCAATTTTCTGTGATAACACTTGGTTGTACTACGTTCCCTTTTCGATTCAGCTAAATCTTCATGGCTGAAAATATTGATATAAACCCTCCCCTCCCATGTTATTTAATACATTTCCAATTCAGTTCGACCCAAGGTTTCTGCCTATACAGGACAGCACAACACAGAATTACGAGAAAAACATCAATGCCCCCAATGAAAATTGAACCACGATCCCAGTATCCGAGAGATAAGTCTCACAACTTAGACCGCAGGGCCCTGAAGAAATTGTGGTGAAAGTATAGTGTTGTTATGTACGGGGAGTAGATTGGAGAAGTAGTGCAATATTTGTTAAGAATTAAAATCTAATTATTCAGAATCACAAAATTTGCCACGCCAAAAGCGTGTTCTTTTAATTCTTCGTTCTTATGTGAAATATGTTCATTCTGTCAAACCGGGTGTAACGCCTGCCACATCGGCAACTCTGCGGACGGCGGAAGGCCTGACCACAGCATTGAATCCGATGAGTAGTGAGAGAAACGGCATTGTTCAGCATTAAAACGAACGTCACTGGAAACCACAACAGAGACCTTGGTTAACCAAAACGAGAAAGTATCATACTATCCTGAGAACGTCAATTAAAAATAGCACGAAAATCTATATTGATCAATGTAGCTCGATAGATGCTGAGGGGTTGAAATAAACAATTTCAAGAAAATGGATGCAAGAGGAAGATCGTGTGAGACCGCAGACCACGGCAGTTTGTGGGAACGATTATACACTGGTACAGATAAATGGGCTAATATTTAGTAGGACTAAAATTAATTGTTTTCGACAGATCTAAGGAAGACACTCAGGGTTTTCAAGTGGTTTCACTATCCTAGAATGTTCATTCTTAATTGAGGGCATTCTGTTGTGCAATAGCTATAAGAAATTAATAACATCAACAATATCGTCTACACAGCTTTCAGATGGGTGTAATTTTCATTATTACTTTATTCTAAGAAGCTGCACCGTGTGGTCTAATAGATCTCTTTTAATCGCTTTCCTTTAATAACACATCTTTGTAGGATTTATATCTGCCCCATCATTTAACTCCTGTTCTCCATACATTGTTGTAAACCTATTACACTGTTGATTTTCAGTCACATGTATTTCGCCATGCGAGGTAATTTTAGACAAATAACAATTAAGTCTTCTTTGAGAATCTGCCATCAGTCCTTAACTGTGGAGAGAGAGGAGTCTCCGAGACGTCTAATTTGTATTCTTCATCGACCGTTCGGCAAGAATTACTTCGATTTAATATCGTAAGTCTTCAGACTTTAATTAAATCACATTTTGCGACATTAAGCAACATTTAAGAAAGCAGCTGAGCTAGAACATTTTCTTGTTTTAGCCTGGTTTAAGCTGAAAACTGATCAAATATATGCTAAACCCCTATTAGGTGAGATATGAAGCGTACACAGCGAATGAATAAACATGTTTAATTAAGATACCTTTATCGTCGAACATAGAGATCCAGTGATTAGCATACATATTTCGTACCAAGTCTTGACCCGGGCTGCAGCTAGCCTTATTGAGGTTTTTGTGGCTTTTCTCAGTTTCTCTATGCAAATAATGTGATTCTGCGTTTAAGCAGATCACGACTACTCCATTCCATTTAGTTTAAATCCATAATTCACAATTATCCTCCCATTTGAGTCACAGGCCACATTCTATATTATGACGATTATGAAAGTTGTTAAATAAATTAAGAAACGTGCGTAGGTTCTGAGATTTATTCTTTTGAATGCATTCGTTCTCCGTCTTCCTACAATTTATCATTTTTTGATTGTTAATATTTTAATATTTTCCGTCAAATCACAATTTTTAATAAGATAATAAAATATAAAATATTTAAAATATCATTTCACGTTCCGTATCGAATGATCGATTTACAAATTGGAACGTCACCGACTAATATTGAACATCAGATGAACCACGCCATATAAAAAACAATAACTTCGTTCTAATATATAAGAGTAATCTGATAAGAACATCTTCAATACACTGCATAACATTGCAAAGGATTGTAATTCGAGTTTTAAATTTACCAATCTAATTTATACCTGAGGACGGTTACATATAACCGAAACATGTCATAAGAGACGTTCCAATTTGTAAATCGATCATTCGATACGGAACGTGAAATGATATTTTAAATATTTTATATTTTATTATCTTATTAAAAATTGTGATTTGACGGAAAATATTAAAATATTAACCTACTTCACAATATGACGCAAATATACTACCTTTTTGATTGTTATTGTTGTTGTTGTTGTTATAGGCTTTTTGGTGCCGGCAAACACACATGTTGCCAGTCTCTTCGCATCTCTTGTCTGGTTAGCAGACGAACAGAATCAGTTTCTGCAGTGCGCAAGAAATCTGTGTTTCGTTGCATGGCAACCGTTTAATGCATATTCATACGCGACCTATGGCCACTGCCGTTTCCACGCTTAGCAACCTTATAACGTAACGTTTTCCAAAATGGCAGCCGTTGCCCACAAGAGGCTGTGAAGCTTTCTTTGGAAAGACGAACTCACCAAATTACTATGAAAAGACCATATGAAATTACAAAGATACAATAAAACAGAAAAAAGTACTTCACAGATGCCAGCAAGGTTCGTTAGTAAGTACGTTTTTCAAATATCTAAATCACGTATTTAGTTATTGTTATTGTTTGAGGGGACTCGAATTACAACTAGTGAGTATTAGAACAACGAATTTAACAACTACAAGTTTAATGCATCGAAACGATCATTGTGTTACCACTCCGACTTAAAGGATAATATAATAAAGGCAGACGGTAATGTTCGCATATTTTTACAAGAGTACGTAAACAACTTATTTGCGTCAGTGCAGTTTATTTTAACAAAAAATTTCAATGATGATGGCTGTCTTTTTGGTGGTTGCGCCTTGTAGTCTGGTATAAGTTTGCCGACGTTTCAGAGGTACTTACTGCCTTTATCATTATGATTTAATCACGAGTTATGAAATGAGAAGTATCAGTAGCATTTTTAATAGAATCTGCAACAGTTAATATTTCTGACACGGAATGTACTGCCGACAGCTGATGTACTCCACGAGTCATCTATGAGCAACGTTACGTACCAGTACCTGTACACGAATGATAGTGCCATCTCGTTTCAAGAAGACACAACTACACTGACGTCTGCTACTGCTGCCATGGCAATATCGATAACTTCAACACACGGAGTTTACCGGACTCCAATCCAGAGATTTTCATTAACATCTAGAAAATCGGAAGGGAGACGAAACTCTACAAGGTGCCATAAAGATTTCTGACTCAGTCTTAAACATGATGGGTTGTAAAACATGGAGGCGTTCCTACCTTTTACTAACACCAAATGGATGAGAAATGGATGTTAAATTTTATCAGCCATTTACAGTTACTACAGCTATAAATTCTTAGAATTTAACACCACGCCTACACACAGACAAGGAATTACGGAAATGAAATTATAAAAAGGCAAAATTGCAATGAACATTTTGCGTGTTGAATTTACGTAAGGTTTATTTAGAATATGCCGCGTCCGTTTAAACCCGTGAAAACAGTGCATATTCTTTTTATCAACATTCTGAATGGCGTTACAAGATTTACAACAGCAGAACTTCAGCACAAACCATAATAACGACATGAACAAAGATCATCCATAAAACTGTTAATTCAGAATACAACAGTGCGCATAAATTATATACGAATATTCTTACTTCAAATTCCGATTTAAAACATTAGGTGATGAATTTGTGAGTTTACAGCTTCAAAAAGTCGAAATTTATTTCAGAAGAAGACAGAACTGTATTTTCCAAACCCACCTGACTAATTTCCATTGTTTTAAATATCTATATATACTTTCACACTGATGTAATATCCGTGTACAAGTAGCATACAGTATCTTGAAGTACTGTTTTATTAAAATTCGCACTAAACTGTTTATCCATGTGTCTTTCTATGCCCTTAGCCTTAATCAATACATATCACTGTAATTTTCCAAATTTCTGATTCTGATATTTTCCCTCTAGCAGATATTCTGTCAGTACGTCATAATAAAACGAACTGAAAATTTTAATCAAAAACCAAAAGGAACGGAGTACTTAAGATACATAGACGGAGGAGAGAGGTAACACTGAAACGAATCTTAAAGTAATTGGTTGTAGAATGGAATCATCTGGCTCAGCATCCAGTTGTGAGTCCTTGCTAAGACGGTATTGAACATCTTAATTATTTAGATAGAACAGATGTCATCTTGACTAGCTCAGTGACTAACAGCTTCCCAGCAACGATCGTGATTCATGATATTAGGCCCTCTTAATACGAGTAAGCCACGTGGAAGAAAATCATGTCGTCATTTTGCCAACTACAGGCTTAGTCATTCCTCTTTTATCCAACAGAGAGGAGTGTCCATTATCAGTTAGAGAACCAAGTCGTAGGGTTCGAGGAGCGTAAACTGTGTGCATGTGAGTTCAAGGGGCGCATAAGGCACAAATTTGTGTGTCAACAAGCACCAGTCATACTACTTGCAGCCATATCAAACCATCTGCGCTAAGTCATGGGAAATCAGACCGGAATGGAGAGTACTAGAAGTACCGAAAGAGAAAGATACAGGAAAAAAATTGAAATCCTACTAAATAATTATGACTTCATGCCATTTAAGACTTCACTTCCGTAGCTACTTTCAGTGCAGGGCCTTCACAAGTAGAAAAATAAAAACGCGGGTCAGTTCCTAGCTACACCACCAACAGTGAACGAATTTCGTCTCGCGCATTGAAAATCGAGTTGTTTAGGTTAATATCTACACACTTACAATAATAAATGTGTAATCTGCAAACTGAGACGTGCAAGATTCCTCAAACTCTGGAATTCGAAATTCAGCATTACAAATATGTGTTTCGTTTGAAATTCGAGCTGCTATATGAAAGAGTAACTCATGACCGTAAATTCATTTTTACGTCATTCTCTTTCCTATCAATGTAAGTGAATTTCGCAGTAGAGGCAATTATACACAGGCGATTCAGAGAAAGTAAGTCACATGAGAACTAAGAGACAGATACTAAAACCAAACATTCGCCGTTGTTTAAATCGAATTGTGGCTGCCTTAACACAGCGATTATTAACTGCTGCATTGATACCTTCATAAACTAAATCCAATTCAGTCCAGGTTTCAAAGCATGCAGAAAAATTTAATAAAACAGAAGAAGTGCAACTTATAATAGGAACACTGCGACGGACAATAAATATACATTTCCTGACGCGTATCTGATAGAGACGACGTTTCGGTAGTTGGCTATACTCACGTCTTCAAGTGATTCGTTGTTATTGCACTAAGAGCTTATTTTTAACCAGTGGCCGGTGACAGAAAATACACGGGACCTTTAAAGCCCAAAGCTAAGCACCAATGGGTATATTTAAGACAGCGGTCACGAAATTCATGCTGTAATTAGCATAATGTCACCTCCTTTTAATGTCGTCAACGCTTTAAAGTCCAATAAATGCATTCCGAATGTGTGGAGATTAAACATATGTTTGGGCTGAATTTGGAAAATCTGGTTTCATTCCATCGCCTTTACACTGCAACAGTTAATGCACTACGTACCATACGTGCGTTGTTTAAGTTACAGGCTCTTTACATTCCATTGGTTTCCACTGTATTGATGAAACGGCAATCAATTACTCGACTGCATCTACATGTCTGAAGTACTCGCTTTCTGGGTCAAACTTCAAGCACCTTGACAGAGCTCGATATCTCGCATCACATGGCAATGGCTGATGTGCTAGCATCACCTTCACAAAAACATTTCGAACAATGAACTAAGCCTGTTGGTAACAACGTTTTCAAGTAACTGCGTTCCAAGTTTCAACTTAAAAAAATTATATTGCACTGTGTGCGCTCAGACCTTGCATGAAACGTCAGAAAATCAACTGAATCTAATTTCATACGAACTTGATTCCTGTTTCCATCGCGTAAGATAAAAAAAGTATTACAGCCGATTGGAACTTTTGAGTTCTGGACGTTGTCCACTTATCCGAAACTCTCCGCTGCAACAGAACCCAGAAAAACTTACAGTTGCACGCCTACTATTATGTAATAGACCACTCAGAAAATAAGAAGTTGATGGAGAAAGAGTTTCGACGTTATATTTTCAGCAGAGGTGTTATAATTTTACGCTCTATCTGGAGCCCTTGTACTTTTCCTACAAAGTTGCTACCGGCGACTCATTCTGCGAATATAAAAGTGAAGTGCGTTTAGTACAAGCCCTAAAATTTGTAAATTTTTTTCGCATTTCTCTTCCAGACTAAACGTTCAATTTGTTCTGAAATTTAAGATTTAACGTGCCCTCTGTTCAGATTTTTCTAAATCTATAAACTGCCTTTTAGAGTAAACAGTGTTACATGGCGACAAACTATCGACGAGGAAAAAAGACGTGTTTACATTTGTTGGTACAATTATTGAGTGGAGTCCGTTTGTACTGTGGGTCCATTCGAGTCCACTAAAAATAAATAATTCATAATGCGCGTTACAGGCTACAGATTTACCCTGAAGCAAACGAAAAACTTTAAAAAGTTGTGAGAACGTAAAACAAGAATTCCACATCCAACCGACTGACTTAATGAGTTTCAATCTTTCTGGGAAAGTTTTTCTTAACGTCGTAGTCTACTTCAAGGAGAATTAAGAAGTTTCAAATATTGATCCACAATATTTATTTATGGCAACTGTTTTTCTAAAATCTTCTATGATGTATGTTGTGTAAAAACCGATCAGGGACATAAAGCTATTAAACTTGACACTGTCTTGTTTACTTCTTATTTGTAATTTAATTAAATTGCGTTATGCGCTTGCCGCCTGCGACTCGTAGCCCATAATCCATTATTATTCCGGAACCACAGTGATATCCATTAGCAAATCAATGCCATTTCTTCTGCACTGAAATCGAATCGCCGTCAGGAATTCTTGATGAAGCACATAATATCTTTTGCAAATAAGCTCCCTAGCTCTTTGCCTCGGAAGACGAGCTCTGAAGCGAAATGAAAAGGTGATGAGAATTACTGAAGCCTGTGACTGCCAGTCGCATAAGTTACCAACACTCTGGTGTTTGAATAGCTTAGACCGAAATCAGTCATCATATGGAAAATTTGTGACTGTTGTGAAAGGAAAGGGTCGGGTGAACCTCAGATGACGAAATACGGGAGTGCCCCAGTAATCACGCAACCCGCAGTTAAATGGAATGTTTATTGTATATATTATCGTGATAATTACTTAGCTACGACATATAATGAAAGTGCTCCCTCCCTGTTGCAGATACACCACAACCAATTTAAACACATTCGTAGAAACGCTGCGAAGATTTGCGTCGTTGATTAACCCTTTAAAGCCGAAGCTCGTGCAAACAATGCCTATAAATTCAGCCCGTACCTCAGAGAAAATATAACACTTCACCACTAAATATACCAACTGTTTAATGCAGTTCAAGGAAATAATTCCTGTGTAAAAATGAGAACCATACGATTACTGACTATTAAAGCAGATGTTGCATATAGTCACTAGTTGGCATTTCGGGTTTTGTCACCTTTGGGACACACTGTATAAGCCTGGAACTCGAATTCCTGATCAACAAAGCGCCCAGATACCTAATAATGTTGGAATGACGTCTCTTTTCTGTTGAAAGCACTTATCTAATTATATGTACCACGAAAACAACATTTTTTTTTTCGATTTTTGCATATTTATTGACTGGTCACTTACTGTTTAGACTTGCAGCTTTCATTTCAGATTACATCTCTCAGCTGATGTAACTTCACAGAGCAGTTTAAACGAAAATACGCAAAATATTATAAATGAAATATTTGCAAAGTAAGTATTTTATATGCCCCATACTGGAGCGATCTCTTTGATGATGGAGACAGCAAGTACCCTCGAAACATCGATACACTTCTACCAGACTACACGTCGCAAAATCCCAAAAGACGTCACCTTCAAATTCGCCGGAGTGAGTACCTGAAATCTCTACTCTCATTCAACCGATTTTGATTAAATTTGAAAGTTGAGATTTTTACGATAATTTGTTGAGTCGCTTCAGTTTTCATTTACATCAGCCACTTCTAACAACCACTTTACTTAAGACTAACACATTACTGATCATGTTGTCCAAAGTGTGACCAGAACCTTCTAAATAATATGACCCTTCATGTAAGATTTGAGGTTTTCACAGCGGTGAGTATGAAGATTTCTGTCTTCATGGTTGTTGCGCTGTGTAGTCTGGTCGATGTTTACCAACGTTTCAGAGGCCATACTGCCTCCGTCATCAGGGCGATGAGTATGAAGATTTCTGTCTTCTGGGTGGTTGCGCTGTGTAGTCCGGTCGATGTTTACCAACGTTTCAGAGGTCATACTGCCCTGATGACGGAGGCAGTATGACCTCAGAAACGGTGGTAAACATCGACCATAATACACATCGCAACAACCCAGAAGACAGAAATCTTCATGACCCTTCTTCATTAGACAAAGAAAATGAGACCCAAAGTAGCTATCAATGTGTGCAATGAGAGGCGAAGTCAACGAAGAAAATCTGACGTGAAGTACATAATTTATAGATTGCATTATTCACGTTACATCATTACAAGATCTGGCGGAAGCAGATCTTCAGACTGAGGGACTACAGCTGAATCTTGAAGCGATCGAAGATGAAGTTCGAGAGCAGGCGACGGTAATTTAGCAAAACCAGAAGCCCTTAACTGGTTTAGAACGGAAAGCTCTTGGATAATTCAGCAGGCTAGGTTACGCGTCATGAAATATACAGAACTTAGTTTACGTATGACATCGCAACCACATAGTGTGTCGTAATGAGCCATCGGTACTATAGGATAGCTCAGTTCTGGTGTTCATGGTAAAGGAATAGCTATTTAACTTTGTTAGCAGCAAGTAGAGTGATGAAACGTTGTAAATGCTATTCACGTATTATAACGCGAGACATTAGCAACTCCATGGATCAGAGTCCTTACTGAGGAACTGATAGTAGTTCAGCTAGTCAAGAAAGTCACCGCATTTTAATAAACCCAAAAGGGTATTACTATGTTCATAATAGCTGGTCACTGGATACGGTCCAGAGTCAGTCCAACCCAGTTCACATCTTTTGCCTTCAGAAGCCATTCAAGGATATTCCATCTGCGCCTAGGCCTGAAAAGGATTATAGTCCCTTCTGGTTTTTCAACTAAATTTTTTGTATGAATTTCTCATTTAGGCTATTAATGTTACACACATCATTTGCAATCTAATTAATTCTTAGAATAAAACCAGGTATATATTCAAATTTCGTTACCATAATGTAGGGCAAAATCATAACAGGACTGCATAAAATACCTATTACAGTCTTTTAAAAAGTGCCAAAGTTCTAATAAAATACTCATTACTGTAGAAACACGACCAAGTTAATTACACGTCACATGTAAGCTCAAGCCTCTAAGGTTATTCCACTAAGTACAAAAAGGTTTCACCTTTATCAGAATGTCATGGGAAAGGGTGGCAGTAGCAGATGCAAAGTCCGAAATAATCTCAGCTAGAAGATGGTGGAAGCACTGGACTCTGCTCTGGACTAGCCACGCGCAGCATTCACACACCACATACGTGTAAACAGGCTTATATTAAATTATGTATCAAATACTTCTCAAAATATGCTTCTATAAAATTCCCACATTCATTCTGCAAATATATTATTTAAAATTAACAAACCCTTGCATTTCTTGAGTGCTACTGTTCGATGTGTTAAATAACTACTGACTTCCTACTACAACAGAAAAGGCAACTGGTCGCGTGGCCGGCCTAAGAATGAAGGGGCACAGTGCCATTTGTATCACATCTAAATCATACTGGACAGGCATTTATGTCTGTCTCATTCTGCGCTGTTCTGAGCAGACGGCGACTATCAGGAATCAAACAGCAGACCAGATGTCTTCAACAGCTACATGGCAAACTAAAAACGACAGAAGGGCAAGGCAAAAAATGGACCGGGAAAGAAACAAAGGAAGAAAAGAAATAAAAGAAGAACAAACGGAAGTAAAGAAGAAATAAGGCTCCGAGAATTGCTAAATAATTAGATATAGGTTCAAAACTAACTATCACATTACAACATTTTATTTTGATAGCAATATTCGTATGATTTGTGTCTTTGAGTAAAACAACGATAGACATCGCAATGTAAAAGTATAATTGTTATCTCCACACAAAATACTGTTTCTAATTACATTAAATAATACAGCAAGCTAACTCTAGTGGCAAAGCTTTTGGTTTTTAAAGGGCGGTTCACAGTTGGAATCTCGACCAGAACATCGATTATGTTGACTGAGGACTTTCATTTTCCACAATAACCAGAGAAAAATGCCGGGATATTAACACAACTACTTTCTTCATAATACTTACAAGTTGGCGAACATGATTATCTCAAATTATTCGACGCTAAATAACTTTAGTAGTCATTAAATAAACCACATTCATCCTCTATACAGTAAACACTGATAAAATTATATGTATTCAACAAGAAAAGTGTATTTATTCACGGATGATTCAAAACAACCTTACCACGAGATGGCGGGTCTCAGTGTGAATGAATGAAATGACCTGATACGCTGAACATAACATACATAATTTTCCGTTTCTCCGCGGTTTCAACACACCACGACAGTACAACACCAACAACCACATTTGTTTAATTATTTACCCTGCACCATTGATGCATGCAGGAGCCTACATACAGACTGTCCCAAGTGGAACATCCAGGGAATAACATCGAGTTCGCCCATGAAGGTGCCGGGTCATGTAACCAGACTGAACACGAGACCTGAGAGAGTATGGACGACAGAGGTTGTGTTGTGTTGTGTTGACCAAATTATGCTGCTGGTAATTATAAGGAGACGCGCAGTTTTGGACTGCCTAGACGTAATACCCTCGAGCTACCTGCTACGCAAAACTTCACTGAGCACAAACTGTTCCCTGACCAAGTGACGAACCACGCACTTAATAAAAATTAAACTATTAAACAACAATTTACACACATAAACCTAAGGAAGGAATTCTGCTCCATCATCGAAGACATTCATGCATAATGTAAGCAATACCTGCAATGCTATTAGATTTGCGACAATGAATTAAACTTTCATTTGAAACAATGTTTTACATACTGGTCTTTTGACTAACAGGCATCAAAAACAATGTCATATTTGTAATATAACAATGGGTATGCTACTACAGTAATTGAATACCAAGGTCAGCTACGTGTGTAAAGTCGTAATGTACTCACTCTATACGTGTGCTCAGAGTGATTTCCGCTCTTAAGGAATTTAGGAAATAAATAACACGCGCAGAACATGACAAACCGAGAAGTTTGTGATTAGAACGCTAGTTTAACGGCTTCGGTCAACCTTGGACGTTGAATGTGACAAAAAAATTTAAGAATAACTAACGTCATCTTATAAGGACAGTCCAAAAAAAATGCCTCATCAACAACGGGATATCGAATCCCAATTTTAAAAGAAAGTAGACTCAAAATGGAGCATCCTAGGAAGACTAAAATATGGTAACGTGTTTTAAGTTACCAGTTTGATAAAAGTGGTGTGCATTAGTGTTTAGACCAGGAATGGGAGGGAATGTTCTGTAATACGAAATACGTTACGGGCAAGAAAATGGTGAAGTAGAACAGTCTAAGGCATAAATGTGGAAGAGGTTGAGAGGTACAGACGCGAAAAGGGGGGTGGGGTGGGGAATTGGAAGCGGCCCGAGAATTGCATTATCAGAGATCAAATTCTGCTCGAAGTAGGATCTAAAGTTTTCACGGCGGTGAGTCCGAAGATGGCTGTCTACTGGGTTGTGGCGCCATGTGGTCTGGTAGAAGTCCTTGCTGCCTTCATCATCAGGACGATGAGTCATCGCTCTGATGATGGAGACAGAAGACAGAGATCCTCAAATTCTATTAAGAAATTAAGCCATATGACAATAAAAAAAGGGCGAACGTCCCAAAAGGAAAGAATCGGTATCAAAGGCCAATATATACATTCTATTATAATAACTCTAATTCATAATTTCGTATCGGTTATACTTCCACACATTTCGTTTCTCCGATACGTGACTTCTGAACAAATGTGGCTACTAGTTTGTGTTCTCGTAATTTAACGTCCAACGCACTTCTTTTTATAAGAAATCGAATAACGGTTTCAGATGTGATAGTATCGGCTAGCAGAAGACCTTCAGTTTGGTTTACTTTCTTGAGAATTCGGTTTGGAGGTTAGAAAAATGAGGCAAGTTGACAAGGGTAATTCAAGGATCGGGTGAGAAATGTTCGTGTTGAAATGGAAGAGACAGCCGGATATAAGGAACGGGAGAAATTCGGAAAAAGAGTGTCCTGAAATGACAACGGGAAGTGGAGTTTCAATTCCGTGGGGACATGCAGTGACGAGGCAAAAGAATATAAAATAAAATGGAACGTCGCACACACGACATTCTGAAAAGAAATTACTCATAAAATTAGAATTTTATTTATGTTTATTAAGATCTGGGAAGCGCATAATTATAATCTTACATAACAAGGTCGTTATCATAGACTTGAATAGTATGTCCAAATTAACAATTAGAAAATACATTCAGGACACTAATTACATGCCATCTTACAAGTGTTAGATGGCGTGTTGTTCTATGAGCTGAAGTTCGTAGAGGGCCTATATGTTTAGCAGTTTTAAAAGTAGCAACCTGACCAATTACCATTATTTTAGTACAACCCAAAAATTCAAAATCACTAACACCAGTCACGTATTACGCATTTTCCTAAGCAATTTCTTGTATTTCCATTGTCACAACCCATCCACCCAAGATCCATCGTAACGTTTTCGTCTCATTTTCGTCTCGTATTGTCCCCAAAGTTACAATTATTCCTCACTGGCTTTCTATTTGTGATATTCATGGTGGGTGAAGTGACACCGGAGGTAGTTTACCTCCGAATTCTCTTTTCTGCTGCTAAACATCATTCCACGTTTGCTCACCGCTCCTTGAGGTATGCGATTGCCTTGACCAAGCAGCAAGTTATACCCTCGGTCTTATGTTAAGGGTTTTGTCTCTGACCCAGCAGGCACTTTACGGATCTCTTAAGTTACGGAAGTTTTGAGCTTATAGGAGTTAATATACCACACAGCTTTCAAAACAAGTATAGTAACACGAATCAGGAGTATCCAGACACTTTGAGTACTTGTGACATGAAAATTATCGTCGCGCCTGAGTGCATTCTGCAAGACAGCACACTTAGAAGTTATCTTCGGGGACGGTATTGTGTGGAACATATTCCCAACCTATATAGTCAACAGCAGTTGCAGTTTATCGTCACCGGCAAGAGCCAGGTAGACGTAGTTATTGGAATTCAGATCAAGAAAGCTGCTCACAAAATAAATAAGTTTAGGTCAGGCTGCACCATTTTCTTTCAGAACAGAGCTAAGTGTAGGGGCTTAGGTGCATATATTCAGCGCGTTCTTTTTCTGGTGCATGAAAGAAGTAAGTACATTTAAAATAAGCATAATGAACAAAATTTTTGTCTACTCGCAAGCTGAATGTACATTAAAAACTGTCACGGTAACGAATAACTACTTTGTTTCAAAATTTATCACAATATCATAGCGTCTCTGGTTGCATAAGGCTTTCCTTACTTCCCACGAAATACAACAGACCTAATTAGATCTACGTTTGAAAAACTTTTCTTAGACAAAAGTCCCAAACAGTCAAAAACAAGTAGGGGAGAAGGGGGCTAGTTGTTACACGGGTAAGTTGTTATATTTTAGTTTAAAAATCACTCATTTACAGCAGCATCTCACGAGTCTCGTATCAGTTGCGTTTCCCCTGTGCGCAGTTCTACCCGAGGTATGGTACTTGTAACTTGTGTATTACGTGAGCTAGGTTGTTTTAAGTGTTTTTACCAGTAAAAAGTAAAAGAATCTGATTTTGAACTAACTTCCACGACCGTGTGATAAAGGTAAGTTCTTTAAAATTTCCTTGCCTAAAGCTCTTTATATTAAGAGCAATGCGTGTACTTCGTTCTTCACTTCAGTCGAATATTGACACTGCTCTGACGGTTAAATCAAAATGGCGTACTGTGGGGCCGGTTGTTACACTGAACAAGGAGCACCTTGTTACAGTTACGTGACCAAAACATACCTATCCCGGAATAACAGAAGTTAAAACGATAAGAAGCAACGTAAGGGACCAAAACATAACCTAACACCCCACTCAAACAAAACCTAACCTAACCCAATCTAACCAAACCTAACGTAACCTAACCCAAACAAACCAAAATCAACCTAAACTAACCGAACATATCCTTTCTGAAGTAGTTCCATCTTTTGGAATGTAATTGCCCTGACTTATGAATGAAGTTTATCTGTAAGTGGCTTCAAACTATTATAATTATGCTAACACAGTTTAATAAAGTTAGATAGATACAAGCCTGAGAAAAATTGTTCTTGAACTGAGCTTCGAAAATTTAAAGGCCTATATTCCTCAAAACCTTGGACTTATCTTCTTATGATCTTGAGGTGACGTCGAACTATCCATGACCTCAAACTGACAAGATTATGGTCATTCAGTTTCCTACAGAAAAGGAGAAATATGCGTTTGAAAAAATGACTTTCGAAATATTCTGAATATTTTAAAGGCCCCTCTTCAGAAAACCCCTGGACTTATATTGTCGTGACTATGATATGACGATTACCTGCCCGTGACTGACATGATTATTGTCACTCAGATTCCTTCAGATCGGCAGAAATATGCGCTTGAAAAAATGACCTTTGAATAACCTTGAGAAACTTAAAAGCCTCTATTCTGAAAACCCATTGTCTGGTATTGTTGTGAGTATAACATGACGGTGACCTGTGCGTGACCTCAAACGGACATAAATATGGTCACTCATATTTATTGAAGTTAAGGCCACTGTACCTACTTAACTGACAGACAGAGACACTCAGTGAGTCAATCCCCTCATTCGTTATTTCAGGAGACGCCAGTAAATCTGCTGCCTAATGGAGCTATGTCTCTGATGTCGTAGTGCTGAGGTAACTTTTGTCACTGAAATTTATGATTTCAAAAATAATTGAAGTTTCCTCTTCTGTGATTGGAATCCCTCAGAGGCGATTTATGAACGATAAAGACAAAGTAATAATGGCAAATTGTTGGAAAATGATTACTAGATCATTGTTCACCAGTGCAAGATTCTCAAATTAATTTCTCTTGCCTACCAGTCAGCGGTTTCTCACTAAGACATAGTATATAATAAACGTTCCTGAATTTTAAACTAATAAAGTTTACTCAACACCGATACATATTCATTGCACACAGTACTTTAGGCCCATATGTTACTTAATGGACTAAAGTATTTCTGAAGAAGCTAATAACAACTCAGTTGATCAGGAAATTTCCGTCTTTTGTGTAACGTCTATGTCTACTATAACCACTTTCACTATTGCCCCCCCTTACACCCTGTCCTGACATAGATGAATCTAATCCACACACTTATAATTTACCTTTAATATTCAACTGTGTTAAAGAATGCCTGAGCTCTTAAATTTAAAACTTCGGAAATTGTGAACACGTGAGCTAGAATAGTTAAACGTTGGAGGACATCTTGAAAACTTATGATTCATGTTCTTGTGGATAAAGAAACGGTCGATACAGAATTCGTTTCCAGCGCGATCTCTTTCCTTTCTCGGATGCATGAAATATTCAAGTGATCACAGAAATAATTAAAAAGAGAAATAAACAGAAGGAATTTTATGAATTTTAGTACATATTTTAAATTCTAATTTCGAAATGTATTTTTGATAAAAACAGTGGTAAAAGACACAAGAACAACTAATAAAAATCAAATATATGCCATATCTCTAATAATAATAATAATAATAATACACATATTGGCCAATAGGGAATGACGTAAACGGAAGTAGACCGCAGTGGTTGGACCATTCGTTCCTAGGCCGAATTCTTTCAGTTGAAATGCGGACTTCTTCTTGTGCGGTTCTGTGGTAGTGAAAGTGTAAGTTGCAGTAAAATTATTTTTTTGCTAAATGTGTTCTAATCAATTTATTAATTTTAAAGGAAGTATTTAAAAGTTAATTTGTTAGGATTCTTCATTTTGCGAAGATAAATAGCAGCCATAATATTTAACAGTAGAAGAGAATTTTTTAAAAAATAATTAAAGCAATAAATTTGTATTCGATAATTCATTACAACTGACTGAGTATTGGAGGTTAAGAATAATTGCGTTTTATAAAACGGTAGAATTCCTACACAGAGTTTAATTAATATAATAATTTTAAAATCAAGTTAACCGCAGTATTTTCGTAAAGTAGTTCAGTCCAGTCCAATAAGGAAAAGTTTTCTAAATACTGACTAAACTGATTAAATTATGTTTTAAATAATAACCGTTCGCATCTCAAATTCTCTAATTCGTCGTATATCAGCGGATTATTATAACGTACTATAGAATGCAATATAAGAATTATCTGGAACAGATAATTGGGCAATTGCAAATTTCCTCGAAAACTATTTCACTACAATCGTAAGATTTACAGTCAAATTACCATTGCAGTAGGAAATAATTCGATATACTACGCTGAGGTTCAGACTGCACTAGGTACAAACATTTCGTCAAATACCTCCGAAGAACTCATTCGTAAAACGTGTACGATTCACATTTGACAGAACTGGGATGGAAACGACCTTCTACGCAAAAAGAAAAGCTTTCGGGACACGTCGACTAGTAAAATGCAGTTCTATTGCATCCAAAATCCAGAACCTTGAATGAAACTTTACAGATTTAAGTAGGTTTATTAGGAAAAATAAATGTAGTTAATTCGTGTGGGATGATCCCGTTTAAATTAACGCTAACGTTGTTCACCACGATAATTTGAATTACTCTATATTTTAAAAGGTAAAAATTATTAGTGATGCGTTTTGTAACGGAAAATATAAATGGCTAGTTTGTACTTTAACAATCACGATATTTCGCATCTAAATCTGAAGTACCTAAGAACGTGCCTTTGTAAGGAGTATTTGACATTTCCTTCAAAGAGTCGGAAAAGATCCAAGCAGAATGGGCGTTGCGTGTCTATATAGCAGCTGCTAAATTAGGCTCTAAAATGGGGCTCGTACATTTTCGAAGAAATGGGGTAAATTTTGGATGAGCCTTCTACATTAAATAGTCTTTAAAATGTATAATAAATATAAGGACGATAGACCAAGGATTTAAATGTAATATTTAAATGTATATTGAATTTGGACAATGGGTACGAAGAATGTGATGAAATTCTTGAACAAAAATTTCAGCCTCTGCATGTGAGGGTAAAGTTGAAATTTTCCAGAAGAAATAGGACAATGGGTTGTCGGAAGGAACTAAATTGACTCAGAATGGAATTCGGTGACTGAAGGTACACCGAGTGAACCGCACAGTTTATAAATGTGTTCTGCGCTACCGTCAGCTTCACAAAACTGCAGAGATTATTAAATTAAATGTTGCTTTAGTCAGAACAAATATATTCCACACTTTGCACCCAGGAATTTGCCGTGTTTGCCACACGTAATTAATCTTTCTCCTACTTTAAAATTGAAGGAAATTAACTGAAAAACAAGTTGGCTATTTTGTTTGTACTGTGTTCTTTATCTATAGGATGACACAAGGTTTGGGTACTAACATTTTATATACTATCATCTTCTTCTTAGGCTTTCCTTATTGTGTGTTTGTGTAAATATGAATGGGTGAAATGGGAATGAATGGATAATTGAATGGTTGTTACTTACATAAATTTGGGAATGGGACATAATTTCCATTACACAATGCATGGCCGGCAAAAACTACTCAGATATGGAACACAGCAAAAACAATCTCCACAATAGCTCTGATATTCCAAATTCATACTCGGGCCTCCACAAAAGTTGGGGCATAAAGGAAACTCAAACAAATTAGCGGACAACGTTGCGACTACATTTTTATTCAACTCCAATCAATACATTCTTATGTTCTGCCTTCACAAAGGAAGGGATAATAATAGGGATATTCATATTTCCTATGACACAGACAAAAGATTTTGTTCCGAAAAGTGCTATATTTTAAACCATCGTCAATTATATAATTTATGTACGGAGTTATAAGTTTATTGATATCTTCGGGTAACTCACAAGGGAAAATCAAATTAGTTGCAATTAGCTATCATTTCAGCCAAAAGAAGTTGCTGTATGGGCATGCAGTTTCCTAACTGCTGGAATAATAACCAGAATTTTACTTGGTATTATGTTTACAAGAAACTGCCTTACGGCCTGAAACCAAAGAACACGTCACAAAAATGCAAAAATATAAAATAGCGATTTCCTTGCTAAATATTCGTTACAAAATTTTCGCTGAATTTCAAATACCATTCGTTTCAAATAACATGCGAGGTGTCCCGAGTACGCAGTCTTTTTTAAACCTCGCGTATATAGGAGAGTTCGTTAAGTTTTTTTTTCATCCAGGCCTGAACATAACTCCACATTTTAAAAACCTTGCCGAAATTTCGGCATTCCTTAATATTAGATTAAGCATATGGAGTAGGGTATTACTGGTCGATAGTATGTCAGTATTTTACGCTGAATAAAAATGGCACTTCTACAAGATTCAATCGAAATTAATAATATTGATTTCCGACGGAAACCACGCCGTACTCAAACGACCAATGGAAAAGTAAGGTGTTTATATATATATATATATATATATATATATATATATATATATTATAACATGTAGCGTTTACGTTCTTCGAGATTGGTTAAATTAGTGCAAAACGTGTCAAACAAGTGCTTATATGATAATCAAAAAATCATAAATCTAGTACTTTAAAATGTTTGATAGATACGTAAGAAAATTTGGAGAGAAAAGTTTGAATTCCGTGTTAGATTTATGAGTTGTACGGGTACTTGGTGAATGGGTGGAGAAGTCGTCAATCGTACTGAAATAAAATTTCTTACGTTGCGAGTTATAAAAATTGTTTCATTTATAACGTGTTCAGAGCGGAAATTTTTTCACTGTCGAGGCATTTTTATTATACACATCGAAGTAAAGTGATCAGTTCAGAGTATGGAATATGTAGGCAACAAATGTGCTAAGAGTAAATTCAGTGTATCGATTCCGGATGTGCTTCAAGCTCATAGTGATTCGAATGGAGTTTCTACTCCATATATATGACCTGTAGCAAATATGCTAAATGTGTGTAAAGTGCAAAGTGTCAATCAGCTTTAGTCAGTGCCCCCATGTGCATCAATCCCCCCCCCTTCATCAGCTTCAACAAAACTACAAGCTTCAGTAACTGCAAATCATCCGCTGCTGAGCGACAGGATCAAACTGGACACAATGTCACGGAAGAAAGTAAGTGGTTATTGCAGTCTCCCCGTTGCTTACCGCTCAGTAAGGGTCATTGGCTGAATCATTTAGAAATGCACAAACTACATCTGTCTTAGAGTCGTAGGGTTTTGTAGTATGTAAGCGTTAAGTGGGCAGCCTGCATTTCCAGAGACATCACTACATAATTAAGGAAGTGCTTCTTGTGTCATTGCGTATTGCCTACCCCCCCAAAAAGTGTTAGGTACACGAAGTGTTAGGTTGTTAGATGTATTTAGATATAATACTGTGCCAATGTACTGGGCCACATTGGTAGAGTAGTGTGTCCGCAGGCTGCAGCAAGCTTAACACTCCTGTGGTTCAGCCAGTGACGGAGGGAAGCAACACACATGGAGAGGTCACGAAGAGACACATCAAATTATTCGAGAAGCCTTTGGTCATTTTGTTGTTGATGCAGGCTACGTTCTCATACAGAACTCGGTCGTTATTTGAGCAGATTTTTAGAGCTAAAGTTGCGCTATACATCGGCCTTAAATGGTTAAATATTCATGTTCGCATTTGGTAAAATATGAAGTTGACGCAACTTAATATAAAATCGGATAAGCGCTTCGTTCAGAAGGCAGAATCATCGTAAATGTAATTAGGTAAATAGCCTCTACAGTTTATAGGCTATTGGAATGTGTAAGCTGTGGCCTCTTCTGCATAGAATTGTTTAGCATGCACCAGGGACTAGAGTTCACACGTTGATAATCGTCACTTGTTTTCAGGTGATGAAGTAACGTAAGACTCTAACCTACCTAGTACCCATAGCTTAAGGTAGATACGTTTCCACCGTAAATTTTGGTAACATCGTACCTCAAATGTCGAGAGGAAAACGTATTCATATTGTTTCTAACTTTTCGAAAATCATCTCTTATTAAAATCTGCTTACTTTCACAAGTAAATTACTGTTTTTTTCATACAAAACTGAGACGTATCTACATAAAATGGTGCGTGCAATCGATTCTTCCCTTAGTTGGCAGAGTGAAGCAGCCCGTCCACACAATTACACTAATCAGTAGTTGACCCATTGTAAACAGGTTCACAAACACCAAAACACTGACTGCACTGGGATGTGGAACTCGACCGGTTTGTGTTGGCAGCCGGAGGAGGCGACCGAAGTGGACCTAACATGCTGCAGTCGTTTCTCTTTTCGTTCGTGTAAGGTTCTTTAGATTTTTTTTGGGTGGGGGGCGGGGGGTAACAGAACGTGATCAGAAACAGCTGCTCATGCTACGGAACACTACGAGAGCCAACAATGCCACTGCGCAATGGGTTCTTTAATTGACCGTGCGCCTAGATTTCTGCAAGAATTTGTAGATAAACTGTAAATCCAATTCGATTATGAGGACAGACAAAACTACTGAAAACGCAGAAAAGCTGCTCTCAAGTCCTATTCTCTAACATTTTTGATTGAATTGTTTCAGATAGACATCGTCGATTTTGTTTCAGCGAAGAGGCTCACCTCTGAAGACTTGCGAATCTTTGGTACTGGCAAGCTGCAACTCTTCCACTATTTTATCAAACTCACTTCACAATTTTAGGCTACGCAAAGGGGAGGTAACAAGGCCATTTGTTAGGTATATGGATCAGTTGCAGCCTGCATTAGAAAATGAGGACTACTAAATTATTAAGAACTTGGAGAAACAATTTCTCCTATTCTGCAGCATTTATTTGGAAGCACGTCCTCAAACACCTAACAAAAAGTGTAAGGTATTCTAATGTTCTGATTGAATTGTTTCAGGCAGAATAAATCAGCTTATCTAATCGAAATGGAAAGTAAGAAAAGTCATTTCATGTGTTGCGATTGAAGGTGAACAAAGGAGTGAAATATGAGGCGGAGTTTTCAGTTTTCCAAGATTCTTTTCGTCAGCAACCGTTGTACCTTTTGCTGTTGTTTCTTTCATTAATTTTGATCTTATTTCTTTTTCAGGCCCCCCCCCTCATTGACCTTGTGGCTCATCGTGCCGAGGGGGTGTAACAAGGAAAGATGCATAACAGTAAAATTACATCGCTACATATCAATAATATTATTGGTGTTCTAAATTTCCAACTCTTACTTTTTTATTTTTAGTCTATCTACATAATTAATGCTCTTCAAAACAATTTTAAGATCAGGAGGACAACTTTTTCCAAACGTCACAATAAGCTCTCTCTTGTTTTTTAGTTAGGTGTGAAGCAGCCTTCATGTTAAACATTGAACTTGTTAATTATTCCTTGTTACGGTGCAATATTGTCTTTGAAGTGACTAAATCTAATTTTCTCCAACTGCGTCACTCTTAGATTCCTTTTTTTCTCGTTATAGTTTCCATAATTTGCTGTGCTGTTACTGTGGTAATTTATTAATTCCGAAGTCCTTAACTGCAGAAGCTGCGTGGTGCTTGCCCATAAATGCATCTTTCTTTGGCGAAACAAGGTCAAACTTACGGACCACTGCATTAAATTTTTTCATTTTTAAATTATTATTCGTATGTCTGTTTCCCGATGCTGTTGTCGATTACGTCCTTTTTTAGTGTTAAGTTGGAGTATTCTAGATGAAAAAATCCTGCTTTCAAAGATGAGGGCTTTAAATCCTCGGAACAGTCTTCCTTGAAATGTTAACTTTCGCTCAGGTTTTGAATATTCTAATTGGTTTATTTTACAATACTTTAAATCCCGTTTTGAAACCCAGAAACGTCTTTTGTGATAAGGATGTTGTGATAAATTCAGCCATGTTTGATTTGAGCTTCATGTTGTAGAGTAATTATTTAAGAACGTAGAGTACTAAAATTGACCCTAATTAAGTTGTGCTTTTCCGGTTCAACCATCTATAACTTTTGACTCGTTCAGAGCGTATTTTGGAGGTTTTCGTATCATTCTCGAAATTAAGGGATATGACATCACTAAGCACCATCCGTGTAATGAAAACCCTTTTATTTGATTCAGATAAGAACTGAACTTGAAAATATTGCTTGTACGAGGTTCAGTACCAAGGGATTTTATTCGCCAGACAAGTTTAACGTAGATCCGAAATAACGAATGCAATTTAAATGTTTTGTAATGTTAAGTAAAGAGACAAGACCTTCCAATTTTGCTTCCACGTTTGCCAAATAATGCTTTCTTTCGTGTACTCCAATACATAATTTTCTTTTGAAGTGTCCCATCAAGTGACGATTATAATCAGTGTTGCATATTTCAGGCCTGGAATTAAGTTGCGGGCAGAGGAGTATAACCAGTGTAGTTGGTAAAGCACCGCTGAATAAACCAATAGCAGGCACCCATCGAGTACTGTAGACAAAATCAGGAATGCGCATGCCAGAATCCACTTCGCGTCCTTTCTATAAAAAAAACCTGCCTGTGCAATAATCGTATCGTGAAGATACTAGAACAGTCTCACCCGAAGGATGGGATTTGGACTGAAGACAAGTCTCATAGTGACAAACACTATTCTTCATGATGCAACCATGACACAACGGGCGAGGCATGTGGCACGCTCGAGAAAACAAAAACTTTATACAAAATACTGATTATGAAAGCAGCGTGTAATTATGTCACTTGGGAATGGGAAACACGTAACTACATGACGGTATAAAATTACCGAAAGTCTGAGAACACTGACTCTCATTACGTCAACTGTTAAAGAACGAGGTCCACAGGCTGGCTTTTGTAGTAAAGATTGATGGACCTCTTAGTACAATAACTCGGGGGATTTCGTGGGAATCGAGCGACTGAGGAAATTATGTACCAAAAAGACAACAGTTACTAGAGAAGAAAGATCTTCAGGACCATGTGGGAATGTTCGTAAGTCCACTATTTTCAACGACAAATCTTGTTGTGATTCTCAGTTCCTAAATATAACCCCAAAGTTTAGCTTCTGTTGATATATATATATATATATATATATGTAGTTTTATTTCTAGTATAAGGCGAGCCAGTATCATTATTTTCCTCAAAATATGCCAACATTTGTTTAAAATTTAAATAAACTCTAAAAATAATCTAAAACAAACTGTCGATGACAGGGGGAGAAATTTATATTTTATTAAAGTTTCACTAGAAACAACACGATTTGAAAGAAGGAAATGTAATACAGTAATTTTAATTGTCCGTCTTATAATCATCTAAAACTATATAAGGAAATTACTTCGTGATACTTCAGAAATTAAACCAAGTACAAAATAATAAGTTTCGTGTATTGAAATTATGCATTAGTTTCGTAAAGTTCTTAAAGGCGTGTCCACACAAAATACAAAGTACCTCACACTATTCAGACTCACAGAATGTAAATAAAATTAACAGTGCCGAGTGTCCACAGATAACGATATTTGTTTCCCAAGTACTGTGCTTTCCTCCTTGAAATTAAATTTCCTCTAAGTTTACCAAGGGGTTAGAACCACCGTAATATTTCAACAAACATAAAATTACACACGAGTTTAAACTTAAAGTTATGTATTGATTTAATTGAAATCTTAGTTGATTTTATTATTTTTCAGATAACATACGTATTTATCTTCAGGATTAACCACTAAGCTCTATCCATATCAGTGAATATAGGCCTGTGTGTATTTTACTATTTCAGATTCATATCCTAATGTAATGTGCGTTGTATCAAATGTAGTGTAGGTAAGCACTTTAAAGTAATCTACGATTTCATATCAGGCACAAAATCCCTTATCTCAGTGCACGGTTTAGTTTCCGCATGTGGAGTTCAAATTGAATCACTGAGCTGTGCTCTGATCTATGGAGTTCAATAGAAACGCTTCAAACTGGAAATGGTATCAGTGAAGGTGTGAGAGTCTCAGCTGTCTGAGTTTTGAGACAATTATTTAACTTTACGCCAGATAATCAAATTTATTATAAATTTTGATGGGCTGTATATAAAAATGCAAAAGTATCCGGACTAACATGTCTTACTTGTTTGTGGTAATATCCTCATACTTATGGAAGACGATATTGAATCACTCTGTGTAAACCTCAAGGCGCTCTGACAGGCCTGCCGGTTCTCTGGATGAGAAGCAACAAACCACACACACTTCAAGCCTTCTATGTTTCCGCTTCGCTGAATAAATGAAGCGCATTTCTGTTACTCTGAATTTTTATAAGGGATTTCTATTTGGGATACTCTACGCGGAACAGAAGATCAGAAAGATTTAAAGAGAGATGCCTGGAGCCAATTTGTAATGTAACATCGATCAAATGTGAAACCCAGAACTGGGCTTATGAACAAGGTAAAATTAAACTGAAACAAAACTAAACAAACGTAAAGTGAGTGTATGGCGTGTTAAACATGTCCCTTCCTTGTGCCCCAAACGACGTAAATAGTTTTGCTATTTGAAGTCTTGTTAATTCGAACGTTTCAAATACTCAAAAGAGGCCCAGGTAACGTATGAAATGTGATATGATGTAATGTACGTTCATTTCAAGACAAAACCCATTCCATACAATAGCCTCTTCGACGATATATTATCATTTAGAATGGCAAAAAATTACCAGAACTTAATTTTTATTCCAAAAGGAAAAAACAACACTCATTTTAGCCGTCGTCATAAATAACATGCTTGAATATATTAATGTGCATATCCAACAGTTTTGTCACTTCACACAGTAGACATTAAATGCAAGCATTAAATGAACGTCAAGGTGTTATAAATGCAACAAATGAGCACCCGAAATTTCACATATCTTTGACCAAAACAGATACGAAGATGCGTGAAATGATACAATGTACAATGCACAAAAGTGTCTTATCTTTAGGTAGTTCTAGACAGCTATAAAATGTTTCTATAGAAGAAAGGCTATCTGGCATCAACCTTGCATCAGCCGATGACATCAACGCAATCCGAACAGGCATATCAATGAATGGTACGACGTTCCAAACGATCGTCGTATCGTACTGAGAAAATAAACAGTTGGCCCAGTTTTCCGATATTATGTTGCTTTAAAGTCTAATTTTCCGTTTATATTTTACTTTAATGCTTACAGTTCCGATGATAATTTACTTTTTCAGAGTTTCTTATAAAAATAAATAATAATATTGTACATTTATATTCATGATTATTTGCTTTGACATCCCGCGTTCCCGTATCCCCATTAATCCTATAAGTATTAAGGTCGTCCAACGCGGATTCATCGAACGCGCCGCTTTCGAGAAAAGCGTCCCCTTTGATGGATGAGGGTTCAGTGTAAACAGAAGACAAGAACGTTCATGTCTCATTCACTAAGAATTATAATTGCCGTCGACACTACGAAAGATTACCTTAGCGTGTGATCTACGACTTATACGCCCAACTCTGCGTATATGTGCGGGCAGAGCAAGATGACGCCTTCCTTGCGATGAAACATTCACGGCGCAATTTCGATACTTCGCCTCCCTGCCATATGAGCTGCTTCGATCATAAAGCGCTAGGAGTCATTTCAACAGGCGTCATGCAGTGAATAAGCTGTTTCATTTATCGTCTGGAGGGATACAACATGTCACGTGTCTACGCAGGATTCATTTCGTAATCTTCCACAGCTGCCACACGGCTTAGTGAATTTTACATGATTCCATTCGGAATGCTGTATTCCTCAGTCAACTTAACTCTAGTAGGGCTTAATGAATCACGCTTCATATTATCAATATCGGACATACGAGTTTATAATTAAGTCCAAAATAAATTTTTGCTGCTTATAGTTGGTGGTTGTTTCTTAGGCACACGACCATTTTCATGGAACAGAGTTTTTCTTGAAAACATAATAGCTGTAGGTGTTTAGCTAGTCAGGTCATTTACCACCTTGTGTGAAACCCAAAGGTGAACACGAGAGGTCGTTTTAAACTCTGTCCTGAGCTATTTTAATCTAGTCACCAGCCTCATTGTATATTTATTAAAGGTCCGTCTTTATATTACCTTCATATTTATGACCAGGTGTCTGAAGCGACATCTTCCTAAAGATCCATTAATAAGTACAGATACTACCTGATATTATAATTTCATGTCTTACTTAACTATTGCTAAGAACATAATAAAACTCTACCACTCACCAATATATTTGTTTACTTTTAACTTCTAAATAATTTAATAATCAAAGTTTTATCAAATTGCTTGTGGGCAAGCAGAACAAAAAAATGCTGTTTTACAGACGATGAAATTATGTTTGCTTCTCGTGGTACTGTAGTTACAGAAGGCAGATTGTCAACATTTATAATTTACTAGTCCTCATGCCTTTTCCTTGGCTTGTACGCTTTCTTGAGCGTCTTCCTCCGCGCCACGCTTCACTGAAATTCCTTCGTAGCACGGTACGTTTCACCCGACATACCAACGTCCTCTTTGGACTTGAGGCGCGCTATTCGTGCCTCACACCCGAGCGGCTACACCTCACCCACGTGTTTGAACAGCGTCGTCCCCTCTCTTAGTCACGGTAAATCTGAAAGCTTTCAAGTTCTCACGGCGTAGAGCATGAAGATGACCGTCTTTTGTGATGTTGCGCCATGTAGTATGGCAGAATGTTGCTGAAGTTTATAAGGTGTTGACTGCCTACATCTTCAGAGCGATGAGCCCTCATGATGGAGGCAGGCAACAGAACTCCTGAAATGCAGGAAAACTTCTACAAAGCTACACGGCTCAGCATTACAAAAGACAGCCATCTTCCTAACACAAATTGTTTCAGTCACAGTTCGCGTGTCCGTCTGCTTCATTAAAACAGAAGGTGCGAGTTCTGGTAAACGGTAATGAAACTTTGGGTTCATAAGAGGTGGAATATTTATTGGGTAGTTGGGTGACCAATAGTTTTTCAAGGACGCTGCTCCACGGTGTTAGTTTGTGTTAATTGTACTTCAGTGATGTGTGTCCAGGAATGTACGCAGACGTGTCAGGCAATGAAGACCGCGCAACATTTATAATCACAATAAAAGTTACCCTCCCATTCACATCTAGGTCTCCCAAATGGTGTCTTTCTTCCAGGTTTTATCATCTCGCCCATTTATGCTACAAACACCGCCTACCACATTCTCCTCCATTTAACTGTATTCACAGCAGGCCTATTCGGCGACGAGTATAGTTTATGCCTGTTGCTATTATTATTAATATTATTATTATTTTTACTATTAAAACTTCTTATTCAACGTGAAAAATGAATTAGCGACTAGACAACGTTACCGCTTAGATTTGCAAAACGTAGCTGCAATAGGTGTCGTATTACGGTAGCCTATGAAGTTGTGTTCTTAAAACGGGCAGTTTGAATGAATCCCCCCCCCCCCTTAGCCATAATTACAGGAAGTTCTGGCCGCTGACTGCTATAAATCGGAAAAGCCGTTACTACAGTAATGGCAGACAAAGGTGTACTGGGGTGAGTGAGGCCACAGTCCGGATCGTTGGTTACCATGACAACTTGAGAGACAGAAGCTCTGATTCTCTCTTCCCTCTCGTAGTGCTGTATGGGCGGTGGTCTCTTACAGGATGGACAAACAGCAAAAGGTAATATGATACAGGTATTTTCAACCTTGTTTTTATGTCCCTTAAATTTCCTTTTGCAGGCCAAAAATCATTAACATGCATGTAAATATAATACGACACAGTGTACCCAGTCGTAAAAGCTAACACAGTTTAGTTTACAGACTGATGCTACCAGTGTTTCAACAGAGGGAAACAAACTATGCGAAATTCTCCTTTGTGGTTAAACTTCCGCCACGTGGTATTATCGACATACAACACAGAAAGTAGTTCTCTCTTCAACAAGACTCTTCATGTAAGTCATTACTAAAATGGCCCTTTTTCAACGCTACACAGTAATGCACACTTCATTTCATTTAACACAATTAAGGACAAGAACATTATGTAGGTGGATTTTGTAACCAGGGGAAATGTGGCCTCTAACCTTGCCCGCCAACCAGCTCTGTTCTTAGTCTGAAAAAATCAATAAATTCTTACAAGAACTGAAGCCCAAAGCGTGTAAGCGTTTTATCGGCTGAATAAATTTTCCAGTTTAACTCCATGTTCCTACGTTCGGATATAACGGGTTTTATTAATTTAAAATAACATAATCACTTTATACACAAGTCATTTAAAGAAATTCCTTCTTCCTCTTCTTTCAAATGGATTGGCTGCTTTGAAACGCGTCCCGACATTCAGAATTTAAATCGAAATTTTATCTACACTGGCGTCTCTTCCTCTCTTAGCCAGTTTAATCGAAATTTCCAAATTAATTAACCGTATTACTTTTCCATTCTGTAATTTGGTTCGTCAGCTGATTACATTACCGACGTGATAAAACCCGAAGTGCGTAGTTTGTACTGGTAGAGACTGAATCTACTCGTCGTTTCGTAATAGATCTGTGACATGAATATAAACTGGAGAAAAAGTAGTTAACAGTAATCAGAATTTCATCAGAAATCATGTTGGTTGATCAATGTTACTTCGCTCACACGCAAAAAATGGAATGTACAGATAAACAATGATACAATATTTTATTTTCCGTCTATACACAAACTTAAAATAATGTTGTTTAAAATTACTTAAAATTATAACATTCTCAGTAGATACTGTATCTTGTTACATTTTGTATTGACGACATGTTTCGATGTGTATTACATCATCATCAGGTCTATCAATTTTAAAAACTGTTGCACATCTTGCGTTGCGTATATTGATTTGTTTGATTTTACGTCTCTTCCTTTAAATTTGGAGATTGTGCTTGGATGTTTTATATCTGTAAAGTTAATTTTCAAATCTTGATTTTGGATATTGACATAGGAAATATAATAATTTACTAATTTAAAGAGTTATTACGTAATATAACGTAATACAATGTAAAAGAATCATAATAAATAGTAGTAAAAGGTAGTAAAACATACCGGGTTGTAAGTGATGTGTTGTGTGTCCGATATTAAGATATAAAGAACATATAAATGCCATTAAACACAATAAAGACTATTCAGCATATGCTAAACATATATTAAACACTGGACATGCATACAACAAAATAGAACAAACAATGGACATTATAAAAATAGTACAAAACAAACGACACAGAGACACATTAGAAAAATACCATATACAAAGAACACATAAACAAAATATCTCACTAAATGACAGCAACATCTACGCAAACAACCCAATATTTAATGCTCTACAGTCCATCGACCCAACCCCCTTAACAACTTTCACTCAATATATATAGCTACACGCAAAACACACATCTCAGTCGCAGGCTACCGTCTCTTAATATCGGACACACAACACATCACTTACAACCCGGTATGTTTTACTACCTTTTACTACTATTTATTATGATTCTTTTACATTGTATTACGTTATATTACGTAATAACTCTTTAAATTAGTAAACTATTATATTTCCTATGTCAATATCCAAAATCAAGATTTGAAAATTAACTTTACAGATATAAAACATCCAAGCACAACCTCCAAATTTAAAGGAAGATACGTAAAATCAAACAAATCAATATACGCAACGCAAGATGTGCAACAGTTTTTAAAATTGATAGACCTGATGATGATGTAATACACATCGAAACATGTCGTCAATACAAAATGTAACAAGATACAGTATCTACTGAGAATGTTATAATTTTAAGTAATTTTAAACAACATTATTTTAAGTTTGTGTATAGACGGAAAATAAAATATTGTATCAATAAAACACAAACATGACGCAATTAAGATATAAATTAGATAAACAATGACTCAACAGTATGCATGTATTTATCTAAAAACAATAAAAATAGTGGTTAATTTCCTGTGTAATTTATTTCAGAACTACCATACAGAAACTGTATTTTATAAATAAAATAAGGTTTGGTTTATGAGGAAAATTCAGGATGTGTAGAGCTATCACTAGGGAACAATGCAAAGGAGAATAAAATAAACCTCTATACTTCCTTCTCTTACACTTTTCGTATTTCTTAACTCTTTCAATTCCTACCTGTGCGGCTAATGCACCCCGTTTAAAGACGAATGTCGTGACCTAACCTACGCCTAAAATTCTCTACACACATCATAAAAAATGTTGCGTCCCTAAAGAGACACCGATATTATGCACATACTTTCAAAAATAAATCCTTCAGTTGATTACCTTTTTCATTTCTAAAGATTCCCCTAATTTACTTTCTTAGGAGGGAGCGAGGTACGTGAAGTGATGGGAAACTTCATTATGAAAGACTTAATATCTTTTTTAATGTTAGGAAAATGTTATTAAGACAACCGAATAAAATAAGATGAAATAGATGGGGCATGTAACATGCGTGAGAGAGACGAGAAGTGAACATAAAATTTGCGGTTGAGAACCTGAAGAGAAGAGACTACGTGGACTTTATAGGGTAAATGGATCCGAAAGAAATAAGATATCAACGGACGGCAGTAATTCATTCTGCTCGGGACACGGACCGGTAGCGGGCTCTCGTAAACGTGGCAACAGACCTTCGGGGTCCATGAAAGGAGGAAAATTTCTTGACTAGCTAGACGACTGTTACCTTCTCAGTTAAAGGTCAGTTATTAGCCAGATTAAACATTACCATATTAAGCCCTTGTTACCACATCATGGCGTGTCCTCAGGTTGCGGATGAAAAATAATGCCTCGAGATAAGGAGAGCAGCTGCGACTACATTCAATATGAAATCATGGACAGCGGACAACGGGTAGCTCCACAGCTTGGGAGCTACGTTCAAAGCCCTTACATAAAATAGAACTAAGATGTGCTCTGTCTGTACTTTCAATCCAAGGGGCAATGATTACTTATAGCAGACGCCAATTTCTAATTTTATTTGTTGAAATATTAATTCGTTTTGAAAAGTTATAAACGAATAAGACGTACATTTAACAGAAAACGGCGCTTCATTTAAGCGTAAAACGCAGTTGGCGTAGACAACATGTCCTATTCGCCCCCGCCAGCAGTTTCCGTAAACTATCCATTCCAAAGTAATTGGCATTCTCTCCTGCACTGCAGCTTAAGGAACGAGAACTGTGTGCCCTGTTCAATGGCAAGATTTAGCCTTCAATAAACTTTATTCTGACTAGGATATTAAAGTGTAAAATGTAAATGAACAAGAATAAAGAACCTATGGAACTACAGGCACACTGAAGCATTTCACATCTCCATAAAGAATAAGTCGTCTGAAAAGCAACTAATGACATTTTTTGTATGTGTGAAATCTTTAGTTTTGAGTCTTGCGTTGTAACTATTTCCATAAAGCAGTCCTTGAAGGAAAGATTATAGTAGCTCAGCTAGTCACGAAATTCCCGTAAGTCACACATATCTCATCTCCCCTGTGACTGCTGCATGCCAGGCCCGTTTCATTATTCTGAATTTTATTATCTGAAAGAAAAATGGTAAGCGGACACAAATGACGAAGCTCCCATTTAATCAATTTTATCCATTCTCCTCACATCCCAGTTCTCATTTACGTTACAGCGAGGGACAAAGTTTCGCTCCAACATAAAACACGAAAAATGTGTAGTTTTCAGGTGTTCCTCGCGCTCTAAAGTGACCGAAGGACGCCTTATTGGCTCGTCTATATATGTCTGTCGCAGTTTGCCTACGAGGTAGGACGAACCGCTAAAATGGGTGTCACATTTGTGCAAGAATGGTCTTAGGAAATGGTTGGAACACACTGTTTTTCAACAACAGCATCGGATCGCATTAGTGTCAAAGTGACCTAAGTGATGTGGAAGAACATCTTTGAAATATCAGCGTAGTCGAAAGAGTTCATCCTTTCAGTCTTCTTCACGTTCCAGTGTGCCGTAATTTTCATCAGAATTTACGAATAATTAAAAAGTTGGGCCTACACATAGAGGTTAAATTGTGCTAAAAAGGGCGATCTTTAAAAGAAATTAATGTGAATGAAACTCAAACATGGTACAACACACAAAACGTGTAATAAATATACTTTTATCAGAATGTACCAGAATACTCACTTATGGAAGGAAGACACGGGTGAAAGGGTTTTTTCATGGCCTCAAGTACAACAATTCTTAAATTCATGCAAAGTAAATCGAAACCAGCATCGCTCGACACAATTCGATATAGATTTATTATTCCAGCTTTGATAAAATCAGTCACGTATTTCGTGCCATGTTACGAATATTATAAGTGGTTTTAAATTATTTCTCAAAGTGCGGCTAACGACGTCCGTTTTGAATATACGAAAAGTAAATATATCGCTATATAAATGGTAATAAGTTAGTTTCAAGATGAAATATCATTTTCTAAACCTTTTGGTGAAGTGAGCAGCACTCACGCTTCATACTTCAAAGGCGCCAGGTTCAAACCTCGACCCAGAAATCGGCTATCGTGACTGAGATGATCGTGATTTTGTACACTACCGCCTGGTACAATTCCGTGGTAGTACCTTCAATTAGGTCACGCCCACTTTATTTCATCTTCTTTTAAAATTCATTAATCACTAATTATCGTATTGTTGGAAGTTATATCTTTAGCGTTCGGCCAAAAATTCAAAAGTTTGTATTGGCTAAAGCCATTCCTACCTAGCACCGAAGACAATATTATCAATAACCACGTCGTCAAAAGACTCAAGATTACATAAGTTAATAAATATTTTAAAAGATGTTTATTTATAGAACTTCATTCGGTGGCGCAAATTATCACTGCGAACTGTGTGAAATAAAAATAGAAACAAACTGGATACACAGCATGTGATCCTAGCAAGACTGGAGGTTCTCTGTTTGGAAATAAATTATTCATTCGTGAGCATTAGCTGGCCATAAACCGACAACAATGGCTGTAAAACTGGATCAGGCCATCGCAGTAATGGGAAACAGTAACAGACAGCAAGGAAAAGAAGTGCACTTGATGAAACCCAAGTCCTTGATTTTATTGCAGATAAAAATTTATGGCTCTATCTATAAGCAGTATCTACTCTGAGCTTCTTCAAATTATATTAGAATCGGCAGTTCTTTCACAGCTACACTCTCCCAACAGTTGGGAATACGAAAAGAAGTTTATAGCAGTTAAGAGTAAGTCTTCTATTCATGTTAAACTTACACATGAACATACTAAAGCAATAAATTTGTTAACTCAAAGCGATATAAAATTCTCACGGGCCGAAAGAGAGACAGAGAAGCGAAGTTAAAAATATAATTTTACCTACTGTACTTTGTGGTTCCATAAGAGTGCAAACTGAAAATCGGAGTCGTTACTTTGTTTAAAAAATACCACCAATAAGCGTACTTTACGCTCTAGCGTGAGCGAATAAAATCTGATTAACTCGTCCATGTCTGTCTGTCTGTAGCTCGCTAAACTGCTCAAAAAACTTATGGAATCCGAAGGTCCATAATCGTGCTCACAAAAGCGTGTTAACAGTCATAGGTCCTGCTTAATCTGCGTAACATCCCGACCTTCAGAACAAATGTCGTTGGCCCCGCCCAATCACCAAACTAAAGGACCACCAATTGTCGGCTGTCTGCGACTGCTTATTCAGTATTTTCACTATCCTTCATTTCTGATATAAATCTAATTTGTATCTTCATTTAACGGGGATTTGTAATAGGCAATAACAGAAATAATACAGCTACGATCGTATTTAAGATATTTTCATCGATTACAATATCGTAAGCCAATATCGAGATTATGTAAACACAATCTCGCAGCCATGCACATGACATCATAATTCACTCTGTTTCTGACTCCACTACAACGTTAAAGGCATTAATTAAAACTGGCGAAATGCCATAATTACGACTGCTTTCATTGGTTAGCTTTATGCACGTAATATGAAGACGCAGTATATTTCTGTAACATAAATTGATTTAGCTGATGAAAATGTAAGAATTAAGTGTGTAAAATGTCAGCACATAATGGCAGGAGGTTATGACAGATATAAGGTTGCAAAAGTAGCCTACACAGAAATCTAGGCACTATAAAGATGTTCTATCTCATCGCACATAAAATTAACTCAGCAATAAAGGTGGACAGAAACACTTGTGTTATCCTTAAATATACGTACGTCAATTATTTATACAAATTATCTTTCTTATTTGTATTATATTCTTGTGCTAACTCTGTAATTGACTGCTGTAACTGTTGAGTTGGAACGTTAAAATAAGGAACTGAACTGAATTGAATTGAAATAGCATACTGTCACAGTAATATAAACATAAACAGATATTTTTGGCATTCTGTGACAGTTCCGAAAGTTAGGTACCCATTTTATTTAATTTATAATATTATAATTATGAAAGGACTTGAACTTGTAAATAAGATTTTTAGTTCTAAAGAATAATAACAAAATTATTCTAAAACGTTTCCTGTAAAACGTAATGTACCCAGGAGGGGCGTTCTCATATACGCGCTGGAGATCAATAATTTCATTCAAGAAAACACGTTGTAAAATGTGGAGCACAAAGGTCAAGGTCACATGTGGATGGATGAAGAAACGAGTTCGGTCACTTACCCCAGTGCGCCCTAACAGCAATGCATCCATCTCACTCTCGGGGGTGGGATTCACCACAGCGGCGGCCCCAGAAGGGTTGACACCCCCAACTTTCAAAACAACAGCGTCTGACATTCTTCGAGCTTACGAGTTATCGGGATGTTTCTAACAGCTTGTAGAATACTTCCTTGTTCTTTTAGAAAATGGTCCTTTCTTTATTTTTACTTATTTTATGCTTAAGATTATCCTCATAGGCTAAATTAAATTAAATTTCCTTTGCAAGTCAATTAGAATACGCAATCAGACTTCGTTATATTCCTGTATACAAGTAAAATGTTTTGGTGATTATTTTAGGAATATTTTAAACATAAAAATAATTAATTAAAATTTATATTTAATTTAAAATTAATATGACGTACGATTGTCATTATCTGTCAAGAGATACATTGCTTTTTAACGACAGACGTGTTTTCTTCGAAATGGCGTTATCAAGACTTTCCATGTTTACAACTTTTTCCACAACACGTCACGTACCTACACAATCACGACACGTCACTACACATTACAATCACAATTCCGAGCAAGCACGAGTTGAATGTTTACTACTGAAATAAATCACCCGAGGCACAGCATAATAAAACAGATGCTCATATATAAAACATGTTACGTCTCGTGAGACGATTATATCTTTTGTCACAGTACGATGTCTCACATCCTTTGACGTCAAAGTTAAAAATTCACCTTGGAAAATTAATTTCATGTAACATACAAATTACTTCTAGTGTCCCGATGACGCACAGGACAGATGACGCACTGTCATTAGTATTACAAAGTAGTCACCACGCGTGAAGTAAAAGAGTCATGTTAAGATAAGGAGACGCGCGCACCTGTTGAATGTGACTTCGTTTTGGAAGCTGAGCGGTCCATGTTTGAAAGAGACGAGAAAATGAACAGAGTTGGAGTTATGAACGGAGATGTTGGAGGAGAACGAAAGACTGATTATTAACATGTGACTACCGCCGGGATCGGCGTGTTGTCAGGAGCGACGCGCCTCTGGACCTCACGACACTCTCTGCTGCCGACAATGTCGCCAACTGAAGAACTACTTTCTCACTGTTACCAGAGAAAATTGCTTTTGAAGCGGGGAAACAAATACACAGTAGATTTCTGTCTTCTGGGTTGTTAATCTATGTAGTCGGGTAGATGTTTACCAACTTTTCAGAGGTCACACTGCCCTGATGACGGAGGCAGTATGACCTCTGAAACGTTGGTAAACATCGACCAGACTACACAGCGCAACAACCCATCAGACGGAAATCTTCATACTCACCGCTGCGAAAACCTCAAATCATAAATACACAGTAACTTGGAAATTGATCATTTTGAAATAAGTACGAGTAACGACTGAATTTTAGATGCGCTTTTTTTCGTTTGGTTAATTTTTGACACGTGCAGAACTGCCAGCAGGAAAATGTTCTATCCCCGATAGTTGCGAATATTAAGCAAGCATTGTAACTTTTAAGACACTATCCTGTAAAGTTGTTATTTTGGAGTTATGATTTGATCATATACTGCGGCTATATATACGCACAAGAATCCGTTTGCCGTTACTATATCAATATTTCTCTACTTATAAATTTTTAATCACGGTCTAATTAGCCCTTTATACCTTCGGCAAATAGCCGACTGGAGTCTCGCCCGACCCCTCGTTATTCTAGCATTATACGTCCAATTTACGTATTTTAAAGCGAATTAAGGAACGCAACCTTCGAATAAGCCACAGGAATTTACATTTGTCATCTAATTGGAGGATAACACGACCCACAAGATTAATAAGCGTCATAAATACCTCAAAAAGTAACCAATCGAAACCTCACACCATGTTGGTATCAACAAATTGGCAACTCGTCGCCATTCGAAACCACATAAAATTTAGTGGTGGTCGTGTTTTTGTTCAGTTTGTCTTACTGTTCCATTGACAGATGCTAATGAAGTTATTCTGAAGGCAAGTTCATACGGGCAGATTAGGTTCAGCAATCGAATCTGTATTTTATTTCACTGTGCTCGTGAAACTTCATTATGCGTTTGAAACACGACTGAACACCCGGAATTGTGGTAAAAGTACTCCATTTGAACTCTTCAATTTTCTCCAATCGAAATTACTGCTTCCAGTTGTTTTATATGGAAAGATGCAAGTTTGTGGTGAGAGGTTATTAAAGGTAACATTTACCTCTATCTCCTATAAAAATTGTTTGTTAATAAACAACAACTATTCATATCTGCAAGAAGCAGATGACGGAGGCAGTATGACCTCTGAAACGTTGGTTAACATCGACCAGACTACACAGCGCAACATCCCAGAAGACGGAAATCTTCAAGAAGCAGTTCCTCACGTACCGAGTGTATTGCATCTCAGGTCTCTGACACAAATATGACTACCGCGCGATTTCAGAACATTTACATTTTCTGAAAACTTGCATCAAGGTATAGTCGGTAACAAATACTGTAGTCTTCACTTGGTAGAAACAGCAAAGTAAATTGTAACATGAAATCCGGTAACAATGTTTCAAGCACACGTTTACTGAAACCCTGTTAAGAAAAGATACGAACTCTTTTGAAGCCATTTATAAAAATTAATGTACTTTTCCTTTCGGTCTGGTGCCAACAATTTCGTTTAAACGAGTAGCTGAAACTACACAAGCTGCGATCCTACCCATTCGCAGACCCAAGTACGTTTATTTTTTAACAGTCCGAACATAAACTAAACATCAGGGTTATTACTCCTGAGACTAGGCCGAATGCGAATATTATACATACAATAATTTTCTTACGTCAGACTTAAAACCATTCAATGTAATTAGCTAATACTTGTCCCATTTTTAAAAAAATCGTGAATTCTTTGTTTTAATTTCATAAAAGTGGTTGCCTGAAATTTAGCTGCGAAAACCTAGTGCTTCCATATAAACTAATCTCAAACCTATACGCTAACTAACAATATATTTT
The DNA here is from genome assembly GCF_977971745.1 of Zootermopsis nevadensis. NCBI lineage: Eukaryota > Metazoa > Arthropoda > Insecta > Blattodea > Termopsidae > Zootermopsis > Zootermopsis nevadensis. Next base: position 13,938,865 of record NW_028259145.1, read on the forward strand.
CGCCTTGGTCTCAACTGTAATGTAGACTAATAGGAGGCGATCAAGTGTTACGTTGGAAATGAATAACAGCATTATTAATCTTATGATGAACTTTACATCTGAAACAACAATTGATTCAAAATGTGCTTGTAATACATATTAGCGCGCCTAAATCATGGGGTAAGTTTAATATCTAAAACTCCCAGTCGCTATGTTTTCATTGAGAAATTTAACAAGCCTTCCTGTAGTTAAAACAACAGTAGATAAATGTCCAAAAATCGCTTAATATTTAAAGATTTCACGAGACCTTACAGCAAAAATTGTACAAAAATTACACACAATGTGTAATTTTGTCTATATTCTATAGACTGTAATAGCATAAAAATATGTGCACTTACCACAAACAGCAAGAAGTGAGTTCGGAAATAGTACTCACCTGGAAACAAAACAAACAACAAGAAACTTAATAAGTATTAAGTTAATCTGATAACTTCTAAATATCAGACATAGTCTACACATTAGGAAGCTATCATAATAAAGAGTCTTGTTGAACAAATAGCTTGGTGCTTACAATGCAAATTTCAAACCGTTGCCCAGGAAAATAAGCCAATGAGAAGTTTGGATCATTGTCATATTCAAATGCATACACAAAGACACGCAAATACGTAACATTCTGTTCTTTATTTGAGATCTATAGTTAATGGATAATCAAATTTAAAGTTAAAAATACTTCTCTTTCTCTTTTCTCATATGTAATAATAATATTTCTATATGATTTCTGTCCATCATTTATACGCTTCATGAGCGCAGAGTCTAAATTTAAAATAAGTTAAAATTATCTGTCTTATTTCTATGAGTCGATTACTAAGATTCTTGTTTCGACGACTGTGCATATAAACATTTAAACACCTTTATATTATGTAACTAACATAAATATAATTCAATAAAGCGAAAAAGTATTTACATAGACAGAAAATTTAAAATTAACAAAAAATTTCTGGATTCTGCATTTAGACACGAAATAAACTCATACTCTTATCGATTCTGCTGACTTATTTCATTGTGCATTAGAAGAATAACATTACATTAATTAAGCAATCATCTTATGTCAGAAAATAGATTAACGTAAGATAGCTGTCTTCTGGGTTGTAGCGCCCTGTAGTTTGGCAGAAGTTTACCAAAGTTTCAGGAGTCATTACTGTCTCCATCATCACTCATCACACTGGTGATGGAGGCAGCAAGTACCTTTAAACCGCTGGCAAACTTCTGCCTGACTAAACTAGGCTACTACCCAGAAGACAGCCATCTTCGGACTCACGGCCGTGAAAACCTTAAATCTTACAATTTAACACAACTTGGTTATTTATTCCGTAAAGATGGAAGCGGTATATTCCTCTGAAAAGTTAGTAAACATCTACATAACTACACGGCGTCACATGTCAGAAAACTACAGTTGAAATTTTCATTACAGTGGGAAGTAAAGTTTCATAAGCTGAATTGTCTTGATAAGTTAGAAAGTGTAGTAGAATATTACATAGAGGAGAATTTAAATTAAGTGAGAACTTGAAATTAAAAATAAGGAGGTTATAACAACCTAGATTCTCGATAATCGGATATATATCTTAAGAAACGCTATGCAGTTATTGGATAGAACACAAAAATCAATTTAAAGATGGGTGTGTGAGGTAAGTTATACAACCGCAAAATACAGTTAAGAGTAATTGGCGGTTATTTTAGCCAGTATTCCAGTACAGAATAGTTTTGGAATAGTGAAAGTAGTAAATCAGTAAGAACAACAGCTTCCAAAATTAAAATAATGGGAAATTAGTTCACAAAACACCACAGTGAAGACTGGCTATGTGTAAGGCAAGAAAGTATACGCACTACAGTAAAAGTAAGCGACTTAAATATAGAAAAAACAAACAATACATGCAATAAATTAAATAATAAACTTTAAATGAATATTTAAGAACACCTCTTGAATAATTATTAAATAATGTCATGGAAAGATTAGGTTCTTATTTCTTGGGCATTAATTCCATCATTATCTTATCCATTATAGTTATTTAACCTTCAAATGTTAACAAATTGTGAATTTAGGAAGACCAGTAAGAAGCATTGCGAATTTATCAGGCGGTTGGCAGCACTGTGGTGGGTCCACACCCTCCCTGAGAGAGGAGGGTTGGGGACTGGAGGACGCAAGCAAGCGCCGAAGGACGGACGGTTATGCAGCGGAGCGGGGGGGAGAGATCACTAAGCGACGCCCCGTCTGTCAGATCGAAAGAGATTACAAGGGTGTGGGTTGTTAAGAGCCGCTGACGAATATAATGTACCATGATGAAGTCCATCTATTTCCCCCCATAATTCCCAGTTAATAAACGATACAGAGGTTATTTTTTTATAAATTAATATGCCGGACACATCTTTAATAACTGGTTAAAATTATATATATGGCACAGTTTTCTAACCACGGCATTATTTCTTTATATTCTTTATCTTTCTATATTTCTTCATTTCTTTCTCGGCCTGCCCAGTTTTTTATTATTTATTTTTCTTTGTCTCGTCTTCTGTTCTCACTCTCTCTTTATTGATCTTTCCCCATTTCTTCATTTTATATCCCTCTTATCCTCCTTTTATACTTCCCAGATTATACATCTCTCTCTATTTTATATCTATTCATTATTATTTTCTTTTCTTTCCCTTCCTCTACTGTTTCTTTCTATCAACTTTCTATCAGTCTTTTCATCGACTTTCCGAATCCACAGTAAATCTTTCACGACGGCTTCCGTTACTCGCTACTCAAGCTTAAATGAAGGCAGCAGATGAGGAATATAGTTTTCAGCAACTGGTATATTATATGAATATTATATAGGTTGAAACTCTCCACAAAGGCATGTTTATAATACGGTTCCAGTGTTAAATATTTGCGGCGGACGCGTCGATGTTGCGCCTTGGTCAATGTGTCTGTTCATTCCTCTCGAAGAGCCATAGTGCACACAACACATGAAGTACAACATAAAACTATCGCGTCTCCGCCACGGCTGTCTAAGTTCCTTACCGACAAGCAAGTTTACGTTTTATGTGTTTATCATTGTTCTGTTGTGTGGGCTGTGTTTCGTTACTTTGGTGGCTTCAGTCCTCTCATTTTTTTACTTCTTTAGTAAGTTTAAGAAGTAATAAATTACTTATAAGACCTCCGTTGCACAAGACCCAATAAATAGCACGCAATAAATTGAGTTTATGGTTCGAATGCCTTACCCATACAGGATTTCAGTTCTTTTAATCCTGGAACATTAATATGATTGAGTCGACGTGCATAAATGAGATTTTAGATACCATTAGCATTTCAAGCATCGTCTGCAAATAACTGAGTGTAAATCCGTGAACATAAATCAGTGTTCTCTGACAGGGAGGGACTTGCAGCACTGTATCCTAGGCGATAAAAAATGTATACGAGAAAGAGGGTGAAAATAAAGATATAAGACATTCTGACAAATTTACTTCATTTCATATCCATCTGTCGGCAACTTTAAAATAAGAGTTTTTATATATATTTGTTTTTATTTTGCGCTTCTATACAGCAGACGGAAAGATTCTGAAGAATTCCCCGAATTTAATCTGTTCTTAATTTATTTGTGAATGTAATTTTGTTTTCTCACCGTCGTTCCAACGTCTCGAAGCATGAATATGCAATCTACTCAGTCAGTTCCGTGATTTTATCTGGTAGGCTATTTACGTTTATGCCTATTAAACTAACATTACCATTGTAAACCAGAAGCAGATATGACTCATTCGATTCCACCCCTCCTTGTTTCTTCCATTTTCCTCGTGGTGTATTACAAAGCGAAGATGAAAATGAATTGTGACAAAGCATCGCCTTATCTGAGACAATTCTGAACAGAAAATGCATCAGGCAAATATCTGCGTAATATATTACTGTAGGCTTCGTTTATATACATTAATTTAATTGGCTAGGCCTACCAAATTTAATGAGAACATCGTATAACACTTATCTCCTAACTGAATAATTGGAATTGTTGTTGGCATTAATCTAGATCGGACAACTCTAGTCGCCCCAGGTACTCCGACCATTGCTGAGTCCATTATGCATCCCTGATTTTGCTAGGGTCCTTCAAAGAACCCTGGCGCACTGCTACGGCCAGCCTAACAGAGGCAGTTTTGGCCATAGCAATGCAGAGCTGATGATCTCTAGTCTACGCCCAGCCATCTGACCACATATATTATTTTCTCTGAATTTAAATAAACGAGTATCAAATTTTAGATCTGCATTAATATTTTAAATCTTCCGTGGAAAGTAATTAGTTATCCTCCAAGTATCAATTAAGATGGATCTGTACGGCTAAAATACTGCAGCTCTATCTGAGAATAATAAATCATGCATATGTGCAGTTTTTACAATTTATATCAGCAAATAGGTGCGTTGTGTACCGTTAAACAAGAAAAAATTCTGTTGCTGCCACCAGGTAATTTGTACATTCTTAAATACTGCAACTCATAAAAGTAATTAAGTAAATTCGCTACATGAAAACAGTTGTATGACGAATTCTAGCCTACTGCTCTACCACAAGCTTTTCACATCGTTATTTGCAACTGCAACAATTAGACAATTAATATCACTATATTTACTCTGCTGTTAGTAATGAGCAAATTACGACAAATAACTTGCTTCGTCTTAATGTAGTGGAGCGCCACAGCAGAGCGGCAACTTCTCCGACACATCTGTACGCCGCGCAGTCTAAACAAGCAGCGACAGGCGGTAGACGCGACATGCCAGATACATACCAAAACAATTTTATTACAGGTTTCTGTAAACACCGAACACGGATTGCATTTTTACTTCACATCTTAAAATTGAAATAATGTGAAATATAGCTTACACGTAGAAGCAGAACATTTGTTTAAATATTAAAAAAAAACAAAGTGAAAAGGACATTATTTGGTTTTGGACACAACTGTATGCTGAATAAATAGTACGCCACTGCTCTCTGCGCCCTGAGAGTCACGCAATTTACGGAGTTCGACCGGTACTATTACGACAATTAAACTAGAGGTAATGTATTTAGAGATGGGCTGTGCCCTACTTCACTGTTATTATATTATTGCTCGCAGCGCAGGTTCGAAGGTCGGTAGAACTACTCCATCTGAGTCGTTGAATCCATCTTGGAAGACCATTCTCCATATTCTGAGAAAAGAAAACCCCTCAACTTTATTCGATCTAAAAAAGTGCCTGATACATCTGTCGCACTTCTCCTGAACTGACACGGCACTTTTTGAGGCCGTCTGAAAAACCCGAACCCACCTCCACTTCTCTCCTATCCTCTCTTTCCCACTCGTCTTCTTACCGAGCTGTACCTTTCATGCTGGTTTGCTACTGTTCCAAACACCTTTGAAGGTAAATTCCTCTGTTTCACTTTCCACGGCCTGTCTCTAAATTAATCTAACACAGCTGTTTACATTTACTAGAAATGTTAACCTGCACTATAAGCATCTCCAGAAGGCTAAGAGTTACCATTTTCCTCTTAAGATGAAGAAAGCAATGATCACAGGCATGATGGCAATACAGTATACTTCTACGCCCAGTACAGGATTGACATTGGTTTACTTCTTTGTACAAGCTGGACGGCACCAAACGGTTTTTGCAGCCAATACGATTATAGAACAAAGCGTCTTCTTCTGATAAGTAAATCTGCATAATCACAGCATAATGTAAAATATACTCAACATGCAATACAACCTTCTAAAGCTATCAGTAGCAAACTGTTCACTCGCAAGATGAAACCTAGGCACCAGAAGCATTAAAGTCTGCTCTAATTATGCAATTTATTTAATCGACTATATTCAGCCTCGGCTACTGAGAGCGTTGTTAAACAGAATTAAAGCTGAAACAAATAAAAAACGAAGATGACTGCTGAGTTCTGGTGGTAATGATGTGTAGTCTGGCAGAAGGGTGATGAGAGCTCATCGTCCTGATGATAGAGACTGCAAGGACATCTGAAACGTCGGTAAACTTCTACTAGACTACACGGCGCTACAATCCAGAAGAATAAATCTTTGTGAAATCTCAAATCCTACTAAATAAAACACGTCTTATTATAAAAATAATATAAGGATGTCATAACTACTGATTACTGTTTACAGTCCCATTTCCACGCCTGTTAATCACAAGCAAATACGTAACAAAAACAAAAAATCCTGCGTTTGGTCATTCATAATTATGAGGAATTCTTGATAAATTAATTTATTAATGTTTCAACGCAGTTTTAAATAAAGAATGTACATAAACTAGTGACGATTAAAGGGCGTGTAACTATTTATTTACATGACATACGAAAACATTTTCTACTACGAAGCATTCACACAACATTCACGTTTCCCACATGTGGTCACGGGAAATTCATACGTAAGTTTGTTTCACACGCTCTTCAAATTATCTGCTCATTTACGGACGCCTGTATAATCTGTCCTTATTAACTGAGGCTACGATGGGCTGAGCATGTAGCTAAAATGGGAAGACAATAAATGCATACAGCATTTTTGGTAAGGGAATCCCTTTCAAGACGACCACTTCGAATAAGGAGAAGAAAAAGGTGAACAAACAAAATATCAGGGGACATGAAAAAGGCATATAAGTAGTGTAATTTCTTGTCTTGGGCTTTGTTATAATTGGAATCAAATTTCCTTGTCTGTTAATACACCGAAGTCCTAGTAAATTATTAATCGTAGCATGTACAGATGTTTTTTTCCATTTCTGTCGGACAAATTCCCTTTCAAATCTCGCTGGGAATATTTCATTTTTCACTCCATAAATAAAACCAGTTGTCCAAATTGTCATAAACTTATATCTAAGAAGCCAGAGAATAAAGACGAATATTCGACTTCATGCCGAGACGTCGAGTTATGAACAAGACGCAAGGATTGAGGCCTACGTACACTTTGTACAACTGAACTACCGCTTCTCTTAATCTCCAATTTTGGGGTTATGTATCCGTTCAGTTTAGAGATTCTGGGGCAATGTATCGGAAAGACGTAAATCATACGTTTCTTTCGAACAGAAAGCGTTTTATAACTGGTAACACAGCGTATCTGAGAGGCATTTCACATGTCCCTACGTAGTCATGAGTTTTTGTGCCTCATAGCAGTAAATGTCTCAGTTTCTTTCGACATGTTTCTATTCTGCTTTGTTCAACGCTCCCAAGCTAATCTCGGTCTATTGTGGGACGATTACAATACCACTTAAGATATCACAGAAAGACGCAAAATTTTCACTTACGTACACTTTAAAATGCGTAACCCCGAGAAAACCTAACGATAAAAATAAATACCTAATTTTCCTCCCAACAAAAGTTAAATTAAAAACATAATTTCCAGGTAGCAATGTTCAAAAACATTATGACACTCTAAAGTCAAATGTTGTTTAAGAGAAAAGAAAAGCATTTCTTTTTCGTGGTTCCTATCTCGTAAATTGTAGAACAAAGTGGAAATCCTTTAGCTATACTGACAGCAGCTGCAACTTTAAAGACTGTTTCAATTTCATATTTTCTATGCATACAGTATTATAAATTATTTTCATTATCATGATTAGTAAGATGTTTTATATATGTTATGTTACATTATGTTATACTATAATATGCTGTATAATATTCCGTAACGTTATTTTATTGTTTCACATAATTCATCATATCGTATTCATATACATCATATCACAAGCTGCAATATAATATTTGTACTGTATATTATAAATAATTTGTTAATTCAACACCATCTTATTAGCTGTTCGGAAACATCTAACATTCAGTTCCGTTGATATGAAACCTAACACTTGTTAAGCGACGTTAATGATACGGATGATTTATTAATGAATAATCTTAAAATATAGAGTTTTAGCAAACATTCCAGAACTATACAACTTCTGTTGTGGCAATACAGCACGAACGTTTACTTTTGGCTTGATAATGGTAACCAATCACTGTTAAATCTAGACACTGGTATGTAAAAGCATATAAATGTACAATTCTGAGTCGAAACTTCTGTGTGATTTTGATAGGATGTGTCTAAGTGACGAGTGCATCTGATTCGAATATGAGAAGTTGAATAAAATAAATTAAGCAGGTAGAGCATGTACAAAACTGTACTGTATCTTACTTATTTCTTTGCTTGTTTATACTTTATTTAATGACGTGTGTCGACTATATAGCTTTTAACTGTACTTTTGATTATGTTCTATGCCCTACATGGCGTTACACGAAGGTAATTTACTTCATTTTCCTTTCTTAGGTTGTTCGCACAATTATCTTTATGCCAATGCTGTGTTTTTGCCGTTTGATTATATTTCGGCTTTCAATTTTCTAATTAGGCAACAGATACGCTGAGAATTCAATTTCACTGTGTAAGCGTGTTTTACAAAGTATTAGATGGCTTACTAATTAAGTTCTACTTGACCTGTGTATACCGTTCGATAGCCAAACATGGTAAGGGAAACGCATTGTACCCCCATCTGGCGAGAATATCTTGAATTACTGACGGGTTCCTTTCCTGCCATCTGGTGGCCAACGCGGAAAATCATTGCGCGTGTGTATAATGTTAAAGAAAGCCTAGATGTCTCAACCTACAAATTGGACGCAACATAGTATTTATAAAGTAAAGGCCTTGTTATAAAGCATCTGAATTATATCTGAACCACTTTTCCGATAAATATGCTACTTTCAGACAATGGTCATACATATCATGAAAGGACCCACAATTTATAACCAGTTCTTCAGATTAAAGCATAAACCCCTCGTATAAGACCGATATATTAAAAAAAATCACGACACAGAGAGATCCATCGATAAAAAAATGGTATATTATCTAACCCGTCATATTATCACAATTAATCGCCTTATTTAGTCACAAAAAATTTATGGGGACGAAATTTGTTGCGAAAGAAATATAAGCATTATGTTTATCATCATATTTCGGAGCCACTGCAGAATGACCCCTTAACAGACAGTGAAACATGCGTGCTAAGGACTCAAACGATCGAGAACTCAGGAGCTACGAAACTCTTGCCCAGTAACACGTAATTAAAAGTCAGCGGAACAACGGCAGATATATAAAACCTAATTTCTGCTTCGCAGGCGGTTTGACATTTCCAGGATCTGATGCGACGTCGCTGTACGTTTTCTTTGCGATATTGTGGAAGAAAGAGAAGCCATAATGAAATTCCTCCTGCAGAAACCAACAACAATAGTGTTCGTCCATCGTGTACGTCAGGTGCAGAGACTACTAGTACAGCAAATGGACACCACAAACAACGAGTGTAAGTTTTATGTGTGTATAATGCGCACGTGTTTATTGTTTGTTTGACGAGGCTGTAAGTAGCACAAACTACGCATATATGGTTTTGAATGATAGACGATTAATTAACGACAATGTAGAAAGAATAGCTTTCTGGAGGAGAAATTATCTAGTTTAATGAGGTTATATCCTTTAGAGAACTAAAACTTTAATGATATTGTTAAATTAAGTAATATGGGCGGAAACTTGCATAAAGATAGAAAACGAGAAAGTAAAATTTGTAAGTTATAAATGGGATTAAAAATGATTTGTTTCAATCGTGAGAATAAGGACTCGGTAGCAAAAGAAGTGCTTCAGAAGTAGTTACATCAGGCTGCGGCCTGTAAAAACTGGCCTTAGGCGAACACATTCTTCTGTATAATGAACTCCGCTCAAATAAATGGTTGGCTGGTTGGTTGGTTGACAATTTAAAATATATGGAAAAGATATGGGAGCGGTCGTAGCCTGTTTTAAGGTACTTTTCAGACACTTGCCTATTAGAGCAACTGAGGAAAACTGTAAAAGGTCTTAGGATAGCTGACCTCCGGGTCAAGATATTAAACCGGGACCCCCTCAATAAGAAGCAGACGTGCCAAACACCAGACCGCAATGTCCAGTTACACGCGCATAAGGAACTTCCCTTTTCCTAACTTTTCCACGAACACCATAGAGTGGAATCCGTTTTGAGAAGTTGACATTCTCTTGGCTATCCAAGAAACTGACAGCCTTTTGTTTAATCCGAATGTTCATTACCGCGCTCACAAAATCCAGCTACTAGTCTCTGCACTTATAAGGACAATTCAAGTTTACATCCTCAATAACCTATTGTTTGGAGATCCATTTTCATCTTACCTCCATCTACGTCTAGTTTCTCCAAGTGCTATCTTCCATCCAGCTTTCCCAAATAAATGTTCAGAATTGATCACATATTCCACTTGTTTTAAAACTGTTTATATAAATTATTGAAAACATTACAAAGTCATGAATAACTGATCTTCTGAAGTCATAACTACTTATGTAAAAGCTTTTCAATGAAGATTGCTGAAATGTTTTATTATGTTACATGTTTTATGCTGACAATATAATTTAAATCCATCTTAGTTTAAATCCAAAATAGCAGATTACTATACATCATAACAAAATTAGGAAAGTTTAAAATATTCATTTCCTTCGATAATCTATCATCATATCAAATTTCATATTCGGGGCCACGACGCTTCATGAATTATTACGAGCTCATTTGAGATGAAAATCCACGAGAAGGCTTCATGATGAAAGACATTACAGACCTTGGAGATGAAAGCATTTCGTGTGCTACCCACTCCGGGTTTTAAGACGGTTAGTTGGTCGGTTCAATAGTTGTATGGGTGAACGAAAAATATTCTTCGAAGAACAAAGACTCACGCCTTACCACCATTGCGGCCAGTTTCGGCGCTCGTTTTGTGTCATTCTGCGTGATTTAACTTTATTAGCCCCATGACACTCATGCTCGTATTTGAAATAGTGAAACAGAATACAGACAAAGGGCCATAATACGTAACTGCTAAATGGAGTTGAAAAACAAATTGATTCCATCTTAAAATTGCAATAATAGAACGTGTGAGAAGCAAGTTACTTTCCACATGACATGATTATACCAATATTGTGTTCGACAGTGATAGTACATGGCATTTCAATAGTCTGCTCTTTTCCTCTTTTCAAATGACTGGCCGTCACATTTGTATAATATATGTTTCCATTTTAAGTAAAGTTTTATATTATTTTAATAATTTCATAATTATTATCTTAAAATAAACAGCAAAACAAAATCTATCCGTGATCGTCCTACGTACGTACAAATCCTGTTAACAGGTTAAATAAAATATAAACCTGTCACGCCATTAAATACGACGATAAAACAGGACCAAGAAAAAGATGGATCTTTACCTATAGGCTAGCGTGAATTGCATTTATATCCTAAAAGTCAAACCCGTGTTGTCCAATTATTCTGTATGTCTTCAAATGGTGTTGTGGCTTACAGAAAAATTGTTTCTGCGCTTAACAAATACTAAATCCTCCAAACGTATGACGGATTAAAGGTATAACTTCATATATTCTTGACCGAGGTGCTAGGAGACGAATATTCAGTTGAAATTCCCTCCCCCCCAATAAAATATATCTTGCCGTGGCACCCAGGGTCAGCCAAATCACAGGTTTTGTAAAGGTCATTCGAAGGCCACGACAATATCAGCCCAAGTGTATACCGAAAAGAGGCTTTCAACATTGATGTTAACAAAACTATATAAGGCCCTTTATCTTAATTCAGTAATATTACGCCATAAGAAACTTCTGAAAGTACACGAAAACCAACAAAATATTAAGGCTTACTGTATCACATTTTGTTAAGTGAAATGTCGCCCAGAGTGACATTACGTTGACTTTTGCATCTTACCTTGAATATTTAGAAAGCAGAATATGAGACTGGAGAAATAATTTTCACTGTTTTCATATTAATTAATGCAAATATTATTCAACAGATTACAAACAGCAGACTAAAGTTCCCATAAAGCAAATTTTTCTCTAAAATGAATACATGAAACCTAAGAATATGTTCATGTCCCGTCACTAGAGCAACAGGATCAAATTTTCATATAATATTAAAATGTCTGGTAAATCTTCCAAAATGAAACAAAGTTTAATAATATGATAAAGACGATAGCAAATGAAAATTGCATTCGCTAATAAATTAAGAGGATTTTAAATTCCGTTATTATTTGCCATCATACAGTTCATAATACATCGGATATTCTAGGTTAGGTAAGTTGTGGTGTGGTGAGGTGAGGTGAAGTGGCCGGGGTACGTGTGAGAGGTGAGAGAACTGAGGTGTGAAGAATAAGATGGGAGGTTAGTTTAGGTCAGTTTAGGTTAGGTTATATTACATTTCTTATTATTAGGTCTGATTTTGTTGTTTTTGTTTTGTCTGGTTTGTCGTTTTTTGGATGCGCTGGGCGGTTTTGGTTATTATTTCGTTCTCTGTCACGCGGCTACCACACGTTTCTGTCACGCCACGTCTTTAGACCAGGAAAAGGTGATAGATCTCTTCTTCATCTCAAGAACTAAGCATGCCAAATTTTGTCAAAATAAATATATACGTTTTCGAGCTATAAGTTAACAAACACATTAATTTCTGTTTGGTTATTTAGGTGGGCTTCGGCTCCAGAGGGTTAACCACCAATTTACATAAAAAACATAAAATACTTGTTTTTTTCTTATCTCAAATACTTGCAAAAAGATGAATAATCTTATTTCGCTTTCTTGGATAAACATGAAAAATAAGTTCCATAAATGAATTTAAGCTTATTCTGATTAACATTCACTACAGAATGCATTCATTGCAACTGCTCGTTGTGATCTAAAGTGAAGTAATGCGCAGTTCAGTTAAATTTTCATCCTCCATTTTCCGACACATTAGTTTTCACACCACGGAAAATAGGACCGTCATCCTTGCAAGTTCACTTTACGTTTTTTGTGCAAAGAATGAATAATAAAAGTTATTAGGATATACTGTCTGACGTTATGAGAAAACCGTAACAAAGACCAGTAGACCTCTGGGAAAACAAATGCCTACGTGGATGAAGACTAGAAGGGTTGGCCCTCATGTTAGTATGCTTTGCCCGCAGAACGTGCGTGGCGTGACAGCTCAATAGGGAGGCTGTTCATCAGTTCCCATGTTTCATCCCCAACCCTAACGAACTAATTTCACTGGAATTTTGAAAACGATGTCTGCTCTAGAAATTACCGCGATCACTTTACGTTCACTCGTGTTGTTCAGATTCAAATTCTAATTCTAATTCTCAAAACTAATTATAGTGGAAAACTCCGCTGCTTTCGCTGTGTATTTAGTGATGAGATATCACAGTCGCAGAAGCCATGATGGGCTCAAATAAAAGAAATATTAAAATCAAAGTTTGCTAAGCAGTGGCTGTTTTGAAGATTGGAATCTACCTGACAGATATTATTACAATCGGTCATACTGTAAGGAAGGGCCGTGGATCGAATTGACTCAAGATCATTCTTAGTACTGCGATTTGATATCTGGGTTATCAATTCTTGGATTTTAATATTAGAAGATATTTTATAATGAATTCTTCTTGGGTCACCAGCCCTAAAAGTTGGATTAACGGAGAAAACATCAACGTCTCGAGAACCATCTTCGTCCTCGAACTCAGGGTATCGTAGTAGACTAAATAACTAAATTAATCCTGTCCTCAGGCTACTTGCTTCATAGGACACAATCCGGTGTATGTCAGTCAGTATACTGAATCACAATGCGCACTGCTCGAACGGGGTTCGGTCCCCGAAAGGGTCACTGGATTTCTCTGAGTTACGTGTGATTCATTTGTCGTACACTCCAGAGGAAAAGAGAAGGTAGCACAATTTTGAAAACATTCTTTCATCTCTTGTTTAAAGAAGGAGCGTTAGTGGATAATGGTTACCAAAGTCACATTCATGTCTTCTATGTAAACAACTACCCTATGCCAATTATAGGTAGTTACACGTAACGCCTTAAATGCCGTCTGTAGAAAATCTTTCACCATAATTCCGCAATGCATGAGATACTGACCGGTTTTATCTTCGTATTAGTGTCACCAAGAATGGATTATCACTACGAAAATTTAAAGCCCAAACAAAGCAATTCATATACCAGGGATAAACTGTTGCAGGACTCACATTATGGTACAAAAATAATCTTCCAGAGTCTTCATATATTTTCAGGATCCCTAAAATCTCGCAATTCGTCTCAAACACAAAATCGCCCTGAAATAACAACGAAAACAGATGAAAGGAAAGTAGTTTGACGTCAGGTTGGCGCCGCGACACGTCTGTTATTGTGACGTAATAAACAGACCGCCGCAGCGTCACCATCACTTGTCATCAGAGTAGTTACTGACGACGTACCATTCAAATCACCCGTCAAAACATAGTGACGGCGATAACAGGATGGCACAGATACAGCACTAGGGGCCATAAAAAGAGCTACATTAAGAATTCCTTCTGAGATGCCGTTGCGTTGTACGAGAAAATGGCATCAGATGATCTAAGTTCCTTCACGCGCCATTGAGTGCCCCCCATCGCAGTGATCTTTATGAAATATTCTAGCTCCACGGAACAGTACTTCACAAGCAAATAGTACGCTCCGCTAGGCAATTAATCCCCAAATTTTATGAAGCAAGGTTTGTTACAGTGTTCGTACGAGTTCAGTCCACACCCATTAAAATAATTTCCCTAAGATTACGTTTAATATTATCCTCAAATCTATGCATGTGTCTTCCGACTGATCTCTTTCCAACCAGTACCTTTCTTCTCATGTTCCCTGTCCCCCGATGCATCTCTTCCTCCTCCGTTTGATTATACTAATACATAACGTAACAAGCTGGCAGCTCTAGCCTAATTAAACGCTCTTCATGCCTTCCCCCGAGATCTATCCGTCAGGCCACGAAGCTTGAACATAAGGCACGCTGCTTAACAACTAGTTTTGCTCCATTAATTAGCAAAAGACATGCAGAATCTGTACGTGTTGTTACTGCTCCGTGATTGGTGCATTATTTGCTCGTAATTACACACCAGTTGATGCAAAAGCCTTCCTGAAACACATATACAGGGGAAGTTGCAACAGTGGGCAGGTATATTCCGTATAAAACGCGTTCTTTGTCATTCTGAGCCACTCAGTGGCCTTGACGTTAAATTATCAAAATCAATTAACATCTGACAACGTAATTTTATCCTGTCGACTGTAGTCTGGTAGGTGGTTTATCATAGTTTCGAAGGAAAGTTTCGACACAGTTTTCTAAACCCTGATACGTCCCATCCAAATGGTGTTAACCACATGCAAGATCACAAGGCGTCACAATTCACAAGACAACAATTGGCGCCAAAATTTCATTACCGAACGTTAAGGCGAGTATTTTGGAACTCCTGTTTCGTATTCAGGTGGGCACGGGTTCAAGTTTCGGCCCAGAGAGATGACTTCGTGATTTACGTTCTTCACGACCTTCCTCAGTCTCTCCATAAAATGCACGAATAGTACCGTAAATTAGACCGGCCTATTCGGTCTGTTTTCTATATGCATTATTCATTCCGTCATTCGTCATTGAAATGAATCTCAAATGTAGGCCGATATATATTTTCACAGAATATGATACCGATGAATGTCTGTGTTTTGCAACTGACTAGACGAACTACCTGTGTCTACATCTACATATACTTTACACCAAATTTTGGTCCAAAGCAACATTATGGATTAATATGAATACTTACTAAGATTCAGAAGAACTAACTCGCCGGTATAATGGTAAGACAGCATAATATATCTAAATATTTTACTCAAATGAACCGAATTCCTTAACACGTTCCTCATAATTAGAACGCACTTTCGTTAGATAGGTATTAATACTTTTTGAACACGAGCGAGACAATTGTAGTTTCTGAAATCGAGCATAAATCACTTATTTTGTCCTACTCCTTATGCAGAACGTACAAAAAGCAAAAGCGCGTAGGCAAAGGCAATAAAGGCAGAAAAGACTAAAACTGTCCAAAGGCATTCTACACGGATTTACAGACAGTGATATATGTTGCCTATTGCGTTGAATATGATACCGAAACTTGCCGAAACCGTGAAAAAAATCGACTGTTTTATCACCAGAGCGAATTTAATAATAAATATTATTCTCGTCAGCAATTGAACTAAGGTTTACAGTTGAAGTTAAGGTTCGTCTTCCACTACTCTTTTTATCACGGTGAAATATAAAAGTTAAGAACTAAAGGAAAACTTACTGTTTATTTAAAGTCTATTTAACAACACTCTTTTTCAGTAACTCAGGCTACATAGAGTCCAATGAATGGGTGATAGTAAATAATGAAATGGGAAGAATGTGGAAGCATTGATATGAGGTTTATTTCATTGCCCGGAGTACAGTTTGGTGAATATAAGAGCTCATTATTACAGGAAGGGCAGAGGTGAGAAGAGAACCTTACGTTCAAAAACGACAATCACAATTACGGTGCAGAAAACATGTGTGCGCCAGGTTACAGAATTAAAAAGAAGGCGGATAAGCCTGTGTTGAATAGCGTGGGTTTTCACGAAAACTGAAAGGCACAAAGCAACAGTTCTTCTAAGTAACACCTTCGTCCCGTGGAAGCTGTTTTCTTTCATTTCCATCAGTACGTGCACGTAAGTTTCACTGAGAACCTTTTGTCTTACGTTATGGTCCTGCCATCTGCGTTCTTGCCTCAAGAGATTTAAACCAGACATGCCACGTACAGTCATTCACAGAATAAAGTGCAGCTCATACCTTATGTTGTTGTACTTTTACTACCTGTGACGTTGAAAGCTTCACATACATAAACCTGTACTACCTGAAGTAGGTTTATAATCCCAAACTGTGATGGCACAACTGAAGGTTTGACACACGAATCGAAACTTGTCGTTACATTCGTTTCGGAGCTAAAAATATTAGGTGACGTATAACTTAAGCAGTTTCTCAATTTATTGATATAATATACCTAGAGTTTTCCAGAATGGATAGTTTTGCACTAATTCAGGTTGAAATTATAGAATATATTTGTGGAATAATGTGGTTATATTCAAACAATTCACAGCAAGAACTTAAATGAAAATAAATTAGGAAATGCAGTCTTCTCTATAATTGATGTTGTTAGAGATGCTCAGATCACAATAGGAAATTCCAAACTTCTGTGCAAATAGTTGTAAAAGAAAAATGCGGAGATAATAGTCCTGACCTATTTTAACAAATCCAGAGGCTGTACTACAAAATTACAACTGACGGACGCATACGAGTCAAGAAGAGAACTCAAATTTCAACAAAAGAGATTCATCAGTGAATACTGAGAGCTCTGTAATTATATTATTTCGATTGTAATGAATAGAGTAGTATGCACTTACATTATTACACAAAAGGCATAAGGCCAAATAATCTAAGTGTATTAAGGTAATAAGTAAAATCCACCTAAGTTGTCAAGGTTTACTTCCCTTGAATCTCAAACATTTTTATAAACTATTTATGCAAAAGGCATAAGTGAAAGCACAGTGCGGAGCTCTGTCTGTCCACGTATTTCATCTCTGAAACAGTAAACAAATTTCAGTGAGATTTTCCATTGACGTTCTGGATTATGATTTTTCTAGATAATTTTATTTTGGTTAGTACGGGATAAATATAACGCCTACTTTACATAAAACTCTAACGGATGTCTCAGAAATTACTCATTTAGCACAGTAATTGTCTATAATAAATACATCTCACAAAAACCTGCAACTTTTATTTACAAGTTTTCCTTAGTGAGTAGTCTACTTATCCCAACAAGGTACAAAGAGATACATTGTGATACTATGTAGTGAATAGGTCTACAACAATACATTTATAACTGAACCCCAACCGAATTCACAGTTGGTTTTCATTTAGCTTTTTCCTGTTGCTGAATAAAATATATAGTTGCATACTCATTCAGTAATTTCTTTTAATCACGTTTTGATACGCTTTCTCGAAACGATGGTGTAATTATATTTATTCTAAATTACACGTTAAGTCCTATAAATGATGATAATGCACAGAAATAAAATTTAAATAAATAAGATTACTGAAAATATTATTTCCTCCTATTTCAGAGAGATATTATATATAATATAATTCAATTCAATTCAATTAATTTATTTACGTGTTTGCCAACAGCAAGATGCCAATAACAGGCAAACACTGATAATACATAAAATAATAATGAAATAATAATGAAAAATACAGATTAACTAAACTTATACATGTACAGTATTAAATATAACTGCCAAATATAGGCAAACCCAAAATAGAAACAATATTAACACAAAGCAAAATAAATGAAGAAATATAAATAAAAATAATCCACCTAGGGAACACTAATATAATTGTAAAACGTTAAAGAATATAAAAAACAGATAACCAAGCTAGATTATTTATCAAGATAACCTATCTAGATCATTTCCATTATTGAGAACGTGCCCTCAAGGGAGATAATGTTTATGCTAAATACGTCCAAAGATTTACATATGTCATGACACACCTGGCTGAAGGACTATGTCTAAGCGCACTGCTCACACTAAAAGTAGAAAATTCTCTTATTTGCCTCGCCGGCACACGTAAACCAACAGCGTCCATAATGGAATGGCAATTTATTTTGCCCTTAAAGACATTAACAAGAAATAACTCATCGAGATGTCGTCGTCTGGAATAAAGTGTTCTAAAACGTAATTTAGATAGGATCAGTTCATATTTGCGGGGGATATTAAACTGGAAAAATCGGTAACTGCATAAACTGGCAAATTTTCTTTGAATATTTTCTAAATTATTAGAATCTGTTTGTGTAAGATTATTCCAAACGACCGAGGCATACTCAAGCTTTGACCTAATTAAAGCATTATACAAAACAACAAGGCTGTCTAGAGAGGAAAAATTATAAGTAATAAAACGAATAAGCCCTAAGGTCCTTAGTGCCTGGGAATGAACACAATTTACATGACAGTGAAAATACAGTTTACTGTCTAACAAAACACCAAGATCATTTATACAATTAGTACGCAAGATTAAAAAGTCACTAACAATGTAATTAAAATGGATGCTGTTGGTTTTACGAGTGAACGATATAATTTTGGTTTTCTCAATGTTAAGTTCCATATTGTTATCATCACACCACTCATGTACGGAATCGATATCTGCTTGAAGAGCTCTGCAGTCATCCACAGATTTAATATCACAATATAAGATAACATACTGAATTATATAAAAACGAAATGTTATATAATTCCCGATGCAAAATTTTCATCGGCAATAAATGTAAGCTAAGACAGATGAACTTAAAATCACAAACTTTCGCCTGGCAAATACAATAACTCCGGACTTTAATACACTTTTCCATTCTAGTAAGTTTAAAATCGAGTGTACATCTTGTAATTTCTGCTACCAATCTTCGAGCAATCGAAAAGACCAGTGTTCCCCTCGTAATAATCATTTCTCTTCCCAGTTCTATTCACTGGCTCGAAAATCTCAGATTCCTACATACCAATGTCGCCATTGTGACGCATACGTTACAGAGCGCCATAAACAGAAATAAGCAACATATCGTAGTGACATCTATGCACATTGAACAACAAATACATATATTTCGGGGAAATGTAATCTGTGTATCAATGCCAATAATGCTGGGATAAAATACAATAAAAGATATTTTCCTATGACTATTTAAATCAATTCATAATCTCAAAACTATGGTTACAACAAATTTCACGAAAGAAAAATGTCATCGGCATTCTCATCATTAACTTCAGTCAATGTAATCGAGGACAACGTCTTCCTCATTTTGCAATAGTCACTTCAGATTTTGTCTCGAGTAACTTAATCCAAAACACATCTATTAAGTTTAAATTATTCATTTTCATAAAATTGTCAATTTGTACTCGTCTACATAGTCAAACCTTTTGTTTTTTATCCTAAATGTATGTTCATCCTACATAAGTCTTCATTTATTCCAAAATCGTCTGTTTTTTTTTTGCAGTCCGTCAATGCAAAAAAAAAGATATTTATTATTTCTCTATCCTTCACTGTTTCTCAGTACAATGTAGGAGTTTCATAGAATTATTTATTATATTTCTGTGCTATCTGTTCCTCACAAGATACTGGACGCGACATTTAGTACGTATCTGATACGTTCTCTGGTTTGAATCTTCTGCCAGTCAGACATTTAATTTCTAAAAATGTTAATTTTTACACACACGTACAATATACAACAGCAAACATGAGTGTTAAATGCAAGTATTGTATAAATTCAGTTGAAAATCTTTTCTTTATTTTACGTCAAATTACCAGACTATATCTCTCCACGTCATTCACAAAAAGCATTTTAAACGAACAGTCATTTTAAGTTCTGTGAAAATCGTTTTGTTTTTAGTACTGTAATAAAATCCGATTCTCTGAACAGTAATTGGAACTGATCCATTTGGAATAACCGCAAATAAGAGAGGAGAATAGCGATATCGACATCTCAAAAACGAAACAGACTGACGGAATGAACGTTCTAGTTTTTATTTATAAAGCTCATTCTGCGGCTCATGTTAAATGCTTTGACAGGCAGAAAGGTCAGTTTTCATGAGCATGGCAAGCTGTTCCCACTTTTCCCTCTGTCGTTTGAAGCGGTCTAGCCTGCCTTTCGACCAGGATTTCAGTTTCGTATGTTATAGAATTGCCATAAACCACCAGCGCATAACATGCTGTGTTAATCAACCCAGATCTATTTACAGAGTTTGTTAGGAATACTGCCACAGGACACCAGCTTCTAGAAGTGAACATGTCGAGTGACTGTGAATAGATAATAAAATGTATAAGACGATGTGGACGTAGCTTCTACAACAGCAAATGAAGGCAGTAAATCTCCAGTCAATATTCGAAAAGGAGACATCTGAAATGAAATGCAGTAGCAGCTTTCACAAAATCTCGACTTTCATTATCAGCCAGTAGTTTGACATACAAATTGAAGGCAGCTTTCTTTCATCAAATCCCTTGATAAACTTGGGTTGTAAAATGTTACGATAATAAGCAGGACATTACGAAAGATGTGCCAAATACCTCAGACTCCAGTGTGTTACTTATTAAATCTTGTATTGGAACATGATTTATATGAAGTTTAAATCAAAGAACAAATATGTTTTTACTGCACGTTAAAGAACATGGGTTTCACCGTTAATACTGCAGTTTCTCTTCAACGCGTCACCCACGGCTACGTACTATCTATTAGTATGAGCACGGGAAGAAAATTGCCTTCGCATTTCACAAAACTCCGACAAGTAAACTCCCTAACAATGTTAAATGAATTAACAGTAAGATATCATTTTACTATTTCGTAATTATGAAGAAAACCTAGACTTTTTAAAATTCGACTACTGTACTGAAGATTCAGGTTGAATAACAATTCTCAGATTCAGCATAACTTTATTCCAGCTTCCTCTTAAAGCGACTTTTCCATGGTCATAGGCTCCTCGTTGCCTCACTTCATAAATTCCTAATAAGAGTTGTGTCACCCCCTCCAGCTGGGACCGACTGAAATTGTTACTTTGCAACTGTGTTGATTCTATTATCGGCAAAATATTTTCATTTTGCGTCCAAATACTGCAGTTCGTCTTCGATTCTACCAACTGCATCTAAATAATCTAAAAAGCAAGGTAATTACACTTGAGCACTCCATGGCACTTAATTGAATGAAATAATTAATTTTAATAGCTTGTCACACCTCATGATTGTCCCTTCCGATACTTTATTTCCTTGCACAGTGTAGTGATTTACCGCAAGGAACCAAAGCAGCTCAAGCGCCCGCCCCTCCCACCCTCAAACTGGATAACCACCCCTTGTCGGCAGTCGGCGACTACTTATTCAATATACACTGTGCTACTCCTCATATCTGGAACCTGAGGGTGCACCATGCCATGGCGACAAGGAACCATCTTAACACGAGGTCTGGAAACATGTTATCGACATGTAAAATTTGAGGTTTTCGGAGCGGTGAGTATGAAGATTTCTGTCTTCTGGGTTGTTGCGCTGTGTAGTCTGGTCGATGTTTACCAACGTTTCAGAGGTCATACTGCCTCCGTCATCAGGGCGATGGAGTATGAAGATTTCTGTCTTCTGGGTTGTTGCGCTGTGTAGTCTGGTCGATGTTAACCAACGTTTCAGAGGTCATACTGCCTTCATCATGAGGGCGATGAGTATGAAGATTTCTGTCTTCTGGGTTGTTGCGCTGTGTAGTCTGGTCAATGTTAACCAACGTTTCAGAGGTCATACTGCCTCCGTCATCAGGGCGATGGAGTATGAAGATTTCTGTCTTCTGGGTTGTTGCGCTGTGTAGTCTGGTCAATGTTAACCAACGTTTCAGAGGTCATACTGCCTCCGCCATCAGGGCGATGAGTATGAAGATTTCTGTCTTCTGGGTTGTTGCGCTGTGTAGTCTGGTCGATGTTAACCAACGTTTCAGAGGTCATACTGCCTCCGCCATCAGGGCGATGAGTACGAAGATTTCTGTCTTCTGGGTTGTTGCGCTGTGTAGTCTGGTCGATGTTAACCAACGTTTCAGAGGTCATACTGCCTCCGCCATCAGGACGATGAGTACGAAGATCTCTGTCTTCTGGGTTGTTGCGCTGTGTAGTCTGGTCGATGTTAACCAACGTGTCTGAGATTATACGGCCACTGTCATCAGGGCGATGAGTATGAAGATTTCTGTCTTCTGGGTTGTTGCGCTGTGTAGTATGGTCAATGTTAACCAACGTTTCAGAGGTCATACTGCCTCCGTCATCAGGGCGATGAGTATGAAGATTTCTGTCTTCTGGGTTGTTGCGCTGTGTAGTCTGGTCGATGTTAACCAACTTTTCTGAGATTATACGGCCACTGTCATCAGGGCAATGAGTATGAAGATTTCTGTCTTTTGGGTTGTTGCGCTGTGTAGTCTGGTCGATGTTTACCAACGTTTCGGAGGTCATACTGCTTCCGTCATCGCCCTGATGACGGAGGCAGTATGACCTCCGAAACGTTGGTAAACATCTACCATACTACACAGTGCAATAACACAGAAGACAGAAATCTTCATGTTATCGACATCTTCACCGCTGTGAGAACCTCAAATTTTACAAATGAGGCAAAGCCTGTAAGTGACATAGGCTTACATTTAAAGTAATGAATGCGGAAAGAAACGAAGCCAAAGAATTTCCAGAGGCAATGAATTTTGGAGACTAAAAAAGTTCTTGGCTGTGTTCACTCAGCCCGATCAATTTATTGTCAAACCTCTCACGTAAACAACTGACGTCACTGGTTTCATATCCCCCGTATGAAACATTTTCGTGAAAGAAAGAGGAAAACTAAGTAATATCTACCTAATCCCCTCGGTGGTGTTCATACCCGAGTGGGATCTTTGCCCCTCATTTCTACCTTGATTGTGGGTGGCGCCCACACAAACAGGGACAAACTTTAAACTAATCTCCGAACTCATCGAAGTTCCATTCAACTTATCTCTCTGCTGGCGATGGTTCTCGCACTACCTGACTCTGCAAAGATGTTCTCCTGTTAGCGAGCGCCCAATTTTTGCTACAAACTAACAACAAAATAAAAGAGAGAGGGTGACAGGTTTGCAGAAAAGTAATCTAAGAAGAAATAACGTGAGTTAAAATTGAGAACATAAAAAAGCTTTAATCAATGACTTTACTGCCCAAGTTGACCTTTGGATACCGCAGAGCAATAAGACAATTCTACTTTTACGGTTATCTGTATAGACCGTAAAATTCACGAAGCGTTTGCCCAATTTCAACTACGTCCAACACAGGAAAGCGTCATGATGCGGGCTATACGCTGCCTTAGTAGAAAGGATGGTGCCTCCGGTACAGAATACGTGACAATATGCATATCATGCTAGTGACGTAAGCATGAAGCCTTTCGGTTGTTTTACTCCGAGAGAAAAAGTTGAACAACCCGTCCCTTTTCCTTACTTTGATTAACAGTTCCAAATTTTAATTCATAACATCGACCAACAACATGTTACAAACAAGAACTTTTTAGGCATTTAACTTCACGGGGAAACACGGAATTTGAAATGCGTAGTTAACACTAGACTGAAGGTATAAGGAACATTGCATAATAAACTATGGTATTTTTAAGTATTAACAGACCGGGGAACACGTCCCTCAGGAAGACAAATCCTTATTATCATACCTTTCTAGTTATTTTGAAGATGCTAGATCAGGTTTTCAAACCAAAACATTTGTATGCATTTTACATCTCTCCAATGCGCTCTGCATGTGCTGCAAAGTTTGTACTCCTTTATTTGATCGCCCTAAAAATATTTGGTGATAAATAAAAAATAGTATTATTAAAGCGGAGTAATGGACATTCCGCCGTATTTATAATAGATTGTCTCTCCGAAAGTTTTAAAAAAACACAGGAATAAAATGGAATTAACTAAAAGCAAATGTTCCTTTTCTTTCTTACTTGCCACCACACCACGCAATTTTTCTGAGTGGGCATGATTTATGGTAATGTTCTGTGTGCAGAAGGAAACAAGTTACTTCGCATAACACGTATTATGACAAGAAAACTTTGTGTCTGCTATCTTAACTGTTATATGTGGGCAAAACAGACTTGCCGGTACATCGTATTTATGATATAAAGTTGTTCGAGAAAGAAAATGTCTATTTCAAAACTGGAGGATTAATCAATAATATTAACCGCTTGTAGTTTTACCCACAACTGCACTTCTACATAATGCACTAACTCAGATTTCAAAGACAGAATTCGTATTCTGCACAATTAACGTTGAATTCAGTGTTTATGTAAACAATTACTTTGCGTCATTATATGCATTATAAAATACGGAAGGAAAATTGTGAGTGGGGAAACTGGTGGGCTGTTTACGGTGCTTTTCCTGGGCAGACCAGACTTGAAAATATCAGTCTGGGCAGCCGCTCACAGATAAGGATTCGAATCTTCTACGATAATAACTGACTAACGGTGAGAAGGAAGGGTTGCCCTGAACAAGCGAATCACTCTCCGAATTAGCAAGCATTCCCGCTGTCCTATCTCTAGTATCTGTTTCTATTCGGTAGCTAGATTAAATCTGTAACAATGAAGACATTCCTTTAATACTAACATCTCAGCCGAGATTCAAACGATTTTTTCATTTTCGGGAGTTTTACGAAAACCTGTGGGTTGGGGCCACCGTTATGAACAAAGCACACCATAAAACCTTGTAGTTAGATGGAGTAGCCATGTAAAATTACAGAGAATAAAGTTGCCTCTAAAATAGCCAGAACAAGCGTCTGCACTTTAATTTAAATTCATCAATATTTTACAATTAAACTTCTCTCTCGTCACTGATTCTATTTGTGTACAACTACATTATTCCACAAGAAGAGCTTTAACCAAATTTCGTCATGTTTCTCGAAAGGCATTTAGTTGGGAAATTCTTTTAAAGTTATCTTATTTATATATACTATTACATTCTTCTAATACTTATTGTCACCATTATAGTCATCATCATCATCATCATTATCGCCAAGTGTCAATATGTTAAGTACAAATGCTTTTCGAAGACAAGAAACACATTTACAAATATTTGTGTTTCGACGATGTACAAATCATGTACCGTTCCAATACATACGAGGTGCGATCGGAAAGTTTCAAGACTGCGCCTATTATTTTTTTTAAAAAAACCCGTACACTTATCTTAGGTATTAAATTCATCCATCACCCTCGAAGTAGTTCCCCTGGGAGTGAACACAACGATCCCAGCGCCGCTGCCAAGCCTGGAAGCATCCCTGGAAATCTTTCTTTGTCAGCCTGTCAAGCACCATCTGCGATTCTGCCTGAATCTCTTCTATCGTCTCAAATCTCCTTCCCTTTAGCTGAATTTTCATCTTTGGGAAGAGGAAGAAGTCACACGGAGCTTAGAAAGGAAGTTGGGGTCGGTTCTTGCAAGATCTTTGAGCTCCTGACAAACGAGAAGTCGATTCTGCTTCTGGTCCTCAGACAGGAGCCTTGGCACAAACTTGGCTGCGATGCGTCGCATGTGGAGTTCTTCCTTTAGAATCAGCTGACAGGTCCCATAGCCTATCCCAACAATGTCGCACAAGTCGTTGATGGTACGACGTCGATCTTCGTGAATGGCCTGCCGAATCTTCGTAACATTTTCGGGCGTTGTGCTCGAAGATGGTCGTCCAGAACGCTCGTCATCATCGACAGAGGTTCGGCCATTTTTAAAACGTGAATGCCACACAAAAGTTTGTGCACGACCCATTGCGGACTCCCCAAATGCTTGCTTTAGCATTTCATAGGTTTCCGTAGCCGTTTTGGCGAGTCTTTGGCAAGAGATTCAGGCAGAATCGCAGATGGTGCTTGACAGGCTCACAAAGAAAGATTTCCAGGGATGCTTCCAGGCTTGGCAGCGGCGCTGGGATCGTTGTGTTCACTCCCAGGGGAACTACTTCGAGGGTGATGGATGAATTTAATACCTGAGATAAGTGTACGGGTTTTTATACGCCCAGTCTTGAAACTTTCCGATCGCACCTCGTACCTTAGCCAGATTAATCCAATCTACATCCTCACTTATACTTCTTTAAAATACATTTCAATATTCTCCTCCCCCAACTCCTAAATCTGACAATGGTTTTATCCCATTACTTTTTCCGACTAAGTTTAGTATTTTTCTCATGCGTTCTTCACGAGACGATACTTATCCGGAAAACAATACACCACTAGTTTAAACGGAATGTATAACTTTACGAATACGGAACAAAAACATAAACAAAAATTGAAATCAAATAAAGGTTGAACAAAACAGTTTCCTGCATTCGAAAAATAAACTTATTCAGACTTTAAAACAACAAACATTTCTTGAAAATAAAGAAAGTTGAACGTTTCTTTCTCTGTGAAGCTGCAGCTCCATAACCAACTCTATCCTCCTTCACAATGGCTCTTGTTTATTCTTATCTAAACATACCTTGTATGAATCTTTAAGACCAAATGATGACTCTCGCAAACCAGCTTATAAAAGAAGTCAATTTGAAGAGATATATACAATTCATAGCCTATTAACCATAAACGTTGCCCCGCTAAAATATTTATAACAAGCGTTCGCAGTCGAAGCCGAGATGTCTGTAAGCAGAAAAGAGGGACAGTCACGTACTATAAGCATTCGACTAGACAGGAACTACATTTTTTACTAGCGTACGTTTGTCCAAGTAAGTTTCTCCCATTAACCGTCCGCTTCAATTTTCTGACATTTTCTTCTAATTATTAATTCTCAAACGCTGACCAGAGCACAAAGAATGCCCGCGAATTTCTTTATGGCACGTACGTTCCTAACTATATTGCATTCCAGGCCAGCTATGAACGTCTTACGTATCATATCGTATCATACTGAAATTGTGCTCTCAGGCTATTCCTGACGTAACTGAACTCTCCCGATGCAGTCACTGCTTTTCCTGGGTCTCTATTTGTTTCCAGTTGGTAGAAATATAAACTGACGGGTTTAGAAGGTGATTCACATTTAAATTATCATTAGTGTTCCTCACTTGCATCGAAGCTGAGTCGCTAAAAGAATAAAATTGTATATATGACTAATAATATAGTGCTTAAGAGAGGACTCAATTTAAATGAAAAAGCCTAAAAGGATGTTTTTACTTGGGATTTTTTTAATGTTTCATTCAATTCAATTACTCTTAATTTTCGCCATTATATATTTCTTTACAAATACATAAATTCTATTTTACCTTACGTTCTCACAAAATGGCCAGCTTCCACGTTGACAGCATTGCAACCTGGGAAGTTTGTAATATTCTGTATAAGAAGAAGACACTGAACTTGAGAATTTTTTCAACAAAATGAATCCTCAAAATCCCATGGTTAAGAATCTTCTTGGCAGCTAGAAGCCGCTTAAATAAACACGGAATTCTTTGTTTTTTACGCAACCCGAACGTTCCTTGCCGTTTTAACAACAAACCACTGCTGGAGTATACCCTGAGCCACCGTATTGCAGTCCACACCGACATACCCTGTTCCTTTCAGATCCCTTTATTATTAAAACCCCATATTCGACTAGGTCTCCCAAGTGGCCTTATCCTTTCGCATTTCTTCGCTAAAATTGTGTACGCATTTCTAGAATAAGATTGATAACGATTCAAATCATATTGGCTACAGATGTAAGAATGTTCCTTTAAATATTCTTTATACATACAACTACTTTCAGATGCTTAGGTCCAATGAAGGTCTGCAGAAATTAAACTTCTATAACCAGTGATATTTTTTTCAGTAGTTTCCGACAGTCCTAACTCCAACTACACGACAGCTATCAGACCTGTACGTCGTTCGTATAAATAAGCACATCCTGCGATGAAGTCATCTGCTAATCGGACGGCGTCTTCATATTCAAATGCAAGAACTCCATGGTGTCAGCCACAACGCTTTAGTTTATTTTAGTACAAAAATTATTCTTGATCAGGTAATCGATGTTTATATGCTGATGAAAAATGTCGTGGAATGATGATAAAATCTGTCAGTATTATTTGTCCTGTCCTTAGCATAGTAATTGTCTACAGTAATGCATATTCAGTATCAGGAAGTATCTTTCCATTTACTACGAACCGGGAGATTTTATACGCACAGCGTATCTTTATCTTCCACATCCTTTAATCTTCGTACTAGTTTCTGCAAAGTTTATTAAGGATCATTAAGTAGGTATTAAGATCTACAGCCGAGATTCGAAAGGAAACCTAGCCCCTTATTTTAAATAATTGCTAATTATGACAATCCTGCTCTTAGAAAGATTCACAGGCTGACGAATTATGCCCAGATTGAGAGATTAAGAAAGAAACGAAGTTCGAAAAGAAGTTTCCTAATTATAATTCAGAATTTTCTCAGCACATGCCCATGGAAATTAATGGAAGACACAGAAAAGCCACACATGGACAAAGACAAGGAGATTACGAATAACTGGAATTATGACGCCTTCTGTACGCTGACGTAGCTTCCGGTTTGGGACTTACAAAATGTCAGTGCTTGATTTTTTATTGTACAGTCTATACCTCCTAAACCTGATACGGGCGCGACATCTTCAAGTTAAATATGCCATATCATATTCTTCCTATGATTGGAGCGTTTCAAACGGCAATTATATTTCGGGTCCGAATTATAAACGGTAAATCTTGGGTTATTTATTATGTAATTATTTTTACATTCCCTTAAAGCTTTCTATCCTTGTTAACTAAGCTTCTCATACTGTCATATAGTCACTCTCAATCAATAAGAAACTCTGACACAACAATTCTTTAATTAGAATATACATTGACCTAGATATAGAAGCTCTAGTAGCATTTATTTCAGTGGCTGATACAATAGATGAGTTGCAAAGAGCCCTCATAAGAAGTGTTTCAAGAGCGTAGGAATATGAGACATCGCTCGATGAAAGATTATTGCTCCAGGGAATGAAGGTAAGCGCTGTCGAAGCTTGAATTCTGAAGAGCCGGGTTCTTTTTTAAAATAGTCGTCTCTTTCCCTAGAACGTCTGATGCGAAAAGGCAGGAGCCCAAACTAATTACTTGTAAGCAAGTCGTAACTGGTGGTTCTGAAAAAATATCTCTACTAAGCAACGTTTTGCCTCATTCAGTCTGAACAGCAGAACTGCATTCCGTGTTGCATAGTAAATAAAAACACGTCAGAACACAAGGAATAAGTACGATTTTATATAACATTATATTTCAAGTCTTTTGCACAATTAGGAGAATGATATGGGTTAGACATACAGGTTGCATGGGGGAGACGAGAAATGCATAAAACATTTTAGTTGGACAATACAAGAGTAGACTGGATGGTAATAATAAAATGAGTCTCAGAGAAGTGGAGGGTGTGTATTGGATTCAAGTGGCTATGGATATAGTCCAGTGGCAGTCTCTTGTGAACAGTGTATTAAATATCTGGTTTTTATAAAATTCTAATTCGAATGCCTTCAACAGTTGCCAGATGAGGCAAACAGTTTCCATCAAGGAGTCCATTAGTTAATTATATTGACAATGTCTCCCTGAATTATGTGAGATGAATGTATGTATATCGGGAATAAATGTACTTGAAATATTAGCTGCTCAATTTCAACCTACACACACGCAATCATATTGCTGTATTCAGCGACATAATATTTAATTGCATTCCGTTAACACGTGTCCCAGTCTGACTGCAATTATCAAGTTCTTCAAATCTGAATACGTTCATTAAAGGAATAAGTGATTTTGCATATTCATTTTTTCTGCTTAAATGTCAACATGATCTTTAGTTCTGGAAAAGATTTTCTGAGAGGCGAGTGTTCAATACGCACACACAATTCTGCGACGAAATAAAAAAGTCATTGTTTTTCGCACTTCGACATTTTTACTTCTCACAAATTCTAAGACAGCTAGGTAAAATTTTCTATTGCACTTAATTAGTATTTTAACTAGTTAAATACATAGAGCAGATGCCTTTTTCAGAAGATCACAGCCTGGTTAAGGAACTGCCCACTCCCTCTTATTAAACCATAACATTCATTGCCTTCTTCGCAACACCTCGCCACTGCTCGCTAATCTGAGCAAGTTGAATCCAGTCCACACCCTATTTCTTTAAGATCAATCTTAATATTACCCTCTTCCCATCTACCGCTTAGACTCTCGAAGTGATCTCACCCTTACAAATTTTTGGACTATCATTTTTCATAGATCACATCCGTGATGCACACCTCGACCAATTCATTCTCTTTGATTTGTTCAAGCAATAACATTTGGTAAAGAATATAAATTACGAAGCCCCTCATAATGCATTTTTCTTCGATCTGTTGTACTTGATCTCTGCTTGGCCCAGATTTCTAATTAGCACCTTGTTCTCAGACACCTTCAACTTATAAGAATTTTTGTTTCCTTATCTCAAAATACCAGAGTTTCAAGTGCATTCAAAACAAGAATTAAATTATAGATTTGTTTATTTTAAACCTTACAGTTATAGGTAGAAAACTGGAAGACAATTTTACTGAACCAAATGGCAGCAAGCATTCCCTGGATTTAATCTATTCCCTACTTCTTCCTGAATGAAATTTTACAATTCGTCATGCAGCTGATGGGATATTGATTAATATAGCGCATTGTTCATACCTGCGTTTCGCGTCGCAGGAATTTAATCTACCGTCATGGCCTGCAGTGTTAAGTCTCACTCATAAAGCAAGCGTATATCTCTTGCGTATAATGATTTCAATGACAATCCCTAAATACATTCAGACAATGATACGTGTTGATAAAGAAGACTAAATATACACAACTCTTTGAAAACTGGAGAGTCAACAATCTTCCTGCCTTTGTATAGTCTAAGTCACTTCGTAAAGGTTTTTATTGTTTAAAAGACTGGATGTAAATGACAGCTGAGCCGAACGAGACAAGACTGGCAGATATATGACTTGAAGATTTTAGATTTCATCGCAAGACTGGAATAGTGAGCTAATGCTTCTCTCTGCTATACTATCAATTACATTTACTGTATTTGACACATCTAACCTTTTAAAAACAGATTAATCAATTCTGACAATCATCATTATTCTAAAATTTTGTTGATTTTTTAAAATTGCTTCTAGAGGGTGGAGGGAGTTAGATAAATTACCACAAACCGAAATTAACCCACTGGTCGATTCAGCATTAGCAAGGATGGCAACCTTCACCGCATGCGATGCACAGCGTTTTCGAGGAAAATTTTGAAGGTAAAATAGTGCGTCTTATTCACTGGAAAACATGGCATTTCATAATATGATGATTTATGTAAAACAATTTTTTCACTACGACGCTAATCATAGAATAAAAGATTGGGACTGTAAAAGCGATTCGGATACCTTATTTTTCAGAACAAAGTACCATTTGAAAGTATGAAATAGAATTCTGCTGTAAGCGAGTGACTACATGAAACATTTCTGATTACCCAAGGTTCAGTTAGAATAGCTATCCAATGGTTACTTGTACACGAAATGCTGACATAAGCTAAAAAATTGTGTACGTAATGTTTTCTTTAAAAAATACCAATCAAAAATATATGATTAACTAGTTATAAATCACGTAGGCTTATGTTACAATCAATTTTAATGGCATATTGAGTAACCACGTTTCCTGTTAAATGCAATCATTTAAAATTACTACATATTATAACCCTACGTGACTTTCAGCATCAATATCAAAGGGAAATTTTCATGAAATATACCTTCTTAAATCTCATAATTCGCATGTCACACGGCTGTGAAACAAACTTGAACATCATCTAGCTAGCTTAGTAAACACAGGTAATGAAAAAGAAAGTTTTGTTACGTATAGCAACAATGAAACCCAAGTACAGGGGCTTTTCCTGCCATCTGCCATTAAAACTTAGCAGTGTTCGTCAATATATATTCTTACATTTTCTTAATTTCTACATATGCTGGGGAACCCTGGCACAGCGTAGAAAGATAGCACGTATATGTGCTCTCTTCAAAGCGTACACGGGAGAACGGGCATGGAAGGCTATAGGTGACAGATTGCAAAGGCCATGCTATCTAACCAGGGTCGATCATATTCGGAAAATTAGGAACAGAAAGCAAAGAACAGATATCAGAAAATATTCCTTTGTAATTAGGACCATCCAACTCTGGAACCAGCTGCCTGCTGATGTTTTAGGGACTCTCTCCTGTAAACCAAGTACTTTTAGGAAGAAGGTTAGAAAAGTGATAAACGAGGTGAAGTGAAGGGAATACATGGGTGGGTGCAGTGAAGAGGGGTAAATTGGGGTGAGGATGGGAAGGCTTCATAAGTGTAGTGAAGTGTAGAGAAGGTCCTGATGAAATGTGAGTGCATCAGTTCATGACGTATGTAATTCATTACTGTTACTGTCTTATGTCTAGTTGGTATTAATTTTTAAGTTATGTACTTTAGGTTATATGGTTTTGTAATCTTATGAGTTGTTTTATTTTGAGTGTGGTGTGTTGTTTTGTTGTGTCTTATTGTTTTTGTTGTGTCTTATTGTTCTGTTGTTTCTTATTGTTTTTGTTGTGTCGTATGTTTTTTGTATCTTATTGTTTTGTTCTGTCTCATTATTTTGTTGTGTCTTATTGTTTTGTGTCTTATTGTAGGACCACTGCTACCGGGTAAAAACCCATTTGCAGTCAAAAATAAATAATAATATGGTAGTGAAATCATGAAATTCCATAAAACACGAAAGATCCATGTACCGCTTTTGTTGTGATTGTGGTACGCCAATTTTGAGCCTCCAACGTGGTGATAAATGAAACGATACGCTTCTACGTAAAACGCCTAATCCAAGTCCGTACAGGATGTGAGTAGTGTTTTATTGCATAGTCAATGTCCTAACCGTTCCTTATGATCTGTTCATATTAAGACGGTATTTATTGTTATGTCGGGTAGAAATGTGACGTCGACCGAATTGTCTAGCTATATAAAATCGCTATCTGATCAGGGAATACTCGGAGAGGTTAATGGACTGAGATGAGTACCTCTTAATAGCTGAGAATTACAAAACCAGAACCAAACGGCTCTTACCCATCTCCCCCCACACGCCATTTTAATAGCTGCCAGTACTTCGTTACAGAAACACAATACTAGCCCACTATGGGAATTAACAACAAGGTTATTAAAACACAGAAACCGTTACCTCTGATCATAATAGTGACAATTAACAAAGAATCAAAAATAAAATTGTTCCCTGAATGCAACTAGGAACTAAGTCCACTGACTCTTCTAGTCGCTAGTATAACGCTCGCAGTCAAACGCCTCCAAAAAATTAGGTTTGGATTTCGAATATTTCTCTGCACATCACATACGTCGGAGTCTCCGCGTCGTTTTCATCACATTAAATACACCCACTGCCTTCTGTATAAATAAGCTTACATTAGAAAACCTTTGACTGAATCCTTCAGTGGAAGTAACCGCCCTAAATTATTCTGTTATTAGACGATGATTACATAAGCTATTGTTCACTGTTCATCTAACTAACAAACAGACGCGTTTCGGTCTCTAACGTTCAAAGCTTACATATTTGGTGTAAAACCTACTCTAGTGTACCAGTAAAATTATACTCAAATTGACTTGTTAGTAGGTCACATTTAGAAAAACAGTTATTTCACGTAAATATCTTATTTTAAAAGGTTTAGGCCAAAGAACTGTTGTTTTAATGTGACTTACTAACAATTCAACTTAACTATAATAGTTAAAGGCACTAGTGTGCCAAGAATTTTATAAAAAATTATAGCCTATAGTAGCATATTATAGTTATAAAAAGGCAATATCTTATCTTACGTAATTATAATTCGTATAACATACATACATACATACATACATACATACATACACACATACACACATACACACATACACACACACATACACACATACACACATACGCACATACACACATACACACACACACACACACACATACACACATACACACATACATACACACATACACACACACACTGGTTCATCATCGATTGTATGATTAAACATGTGTTGTGTTTTTGTTTCCATATGACTGCACTCTTAAAGGACAATTTTCTTGGAACATATTTATGGCCAAGTATTCCCTTTTCGTGATAAAAAATTTTGTGTCTCTTCGACAAATTAGGGTGTGTCGCGGGTAAACAAAATTGCGGAATACTGCATTAGACCCATGGCCATATGTTATATCTGACCCAAATATGTCAGCATTAAACACTGAAAATAATCCCGTAAGGGCCGAAACGCTTTTGTTTGTTAGTAAAATTAACAATGTATAAACTTGGTGGGATTATGTAATTATTGCATACAGAACCTCACAGCATGAAATGTTTTAATACTACTGTTATTAAATAATGTTTACCTATAATACTGTAACTTTATAGTGGATTATTAGTCACTTTAGACTTACCTTATTACAAATTCGAAAGAGTTAAACCCAACTGAGCTACCACACAGTAATATCAAAGACATGGAATCTTGACTTAAGTCTGCAGCTTCTAGCTTTTGATCATAATGTAGTATGAATACCAACTAACCTTGAGTGTCTTGGTTCTCGGATCATACACCTGAACCGATGTAGGTTCAGGAGACGACCTCAGGTTCTTGGAGTCAATCTGCACATTGGTTTGCATCTCGTACGTCGAAGTAAGATTATGTCCGATTCGATTATTCAAATGACACACACACACACACACACGCACAGTGAAATAAACTTGATGAATTAAAGCACGACCTACGACATGACTTGACAAACTACGCTAATAGTTAAAGAATGATTCTTCCGCGCACACAATGGTAAAACTGTTTTCTTAAAGCTTCAGCTGATGCAAATATACTGACAAAGAAAAATTAAACAAATCAAAATATCAGCAACAGTTTAATTTAAATGTTACCTTTTTATATTTGAGCTTGTGAGCGCTTTAAAGAATTTAAATAATTGTCATAAACTCATCATTGGTTAAAACCACACAATATAAGCCTTCCCTGATAACTGAACACCCTGCACATAAATATTTATAAAATCTTTTCCAATCGGCACAGAATCCGTTTATTCAACATTTATTTAACCCTGATGATGGGGACGGAAATTACTCCCGGAACTTCGGAACTTCGGTCTCTTCTTCTAACCAACTGACGCTGCTGATTTCTCGAGCGGATTTAATTGACGTTTATTTAAATTTTCAACACAGAAATACACACACTGCGAATATAACCCAGCACATGGAAGCCCTATGTGTCTATATACAGGACTATGCAACTACTTTTTTGTAAGAAATAAAAATATTTTACTACAGTATGGACATTAACACAGGGAATAATTCATACTAAAAGCCAGGGGGCACAAAACCTCCCATTAACACGACGAAATTCAATTACTTCCCATTCCGATGTACAGTTCCAACTGAACTGAATCAATGGAAACTACATTAAGAAACAGAGAAGTACACTCACTGTCAATAACACTCCACTACACTTACAGTTATAAAATATTTATAATTCAAATATTCAAAGTAGAAATGTACACATCAATCGCACATATACGTGGGCAACAGAATACACTCCGTATTTTATAATGAAGTCACAGAATTCAAGAATAAATGGCGTGTGCTTTTCCCTAACTTCGGACTTAATGTACTAAGCACAATTTTTAAATTTAAATGCAAAATAGGAGGTCAGCAGAAAGTAAATTTAGAAACAAAATATTATGTAGGTAGATATATGTAGCATCAGTTACTGAATATTTTAAATGGTAGTGTATACAAATTTAATGTCATTCAGAAATCTAGAAACTTTCGTTCATTTTATAAGAATAAACATTTATTTTTTATGAAATACTGTCTCTATTTTAACCACATATTTAAACGCTAACTTGAAAACTAAAATAAGAATTAATGCGCAGTACATTAACTCAAATTTTACGAGAAAGTATAACTGCTATCTATAAAATCGTCAATACTTTAAATAAAATTCTGACAGTGTGCACGACACAATCACTTACACTATCAAGAATTGTCAAAATATGACCTTGAACATTACATGACACGTGGTCGTTTATGTATAACCAATAGTATAACGGGGTACAAAGAGATTTCTTCTGGCTTATTCAACTTCTTTACAGCGAACTCTCCTACTTCAGCGGCAGAGACCCGAGGTCGACACGAACCAGCGACGATATAACGAAATCTTTCTTCCCAACCATTGCGAGGCAAGGGCCTCAACGCGCGCGTCGACGTCGCTATGGGAACGGGCGGTCCAGCAGTAGCTATAGTTACAGGATGTCAAACGGGGTCCGTTTGAACCTGCACAATCGATCACTGTCCAAATAAACCCGGTCTCATCCGAGCTTAAATGACTATGAAGATTTCTGTCTTCTGGGTTGTTGCGCTGTGTAGTCTGGTCGATGTTTACCAACGTTTCAGAGGTCATACTGCCTCCACCATCAGGGCGGTGAAGATTTCTGTCTTCTGGGTTGTTGCGCTGTGTAGTCTGGTAGATGTTTACCAAAGTTTCAGAGGTCATACTGCCTCCGTCATCAGCGATTCATCGCCCTGATGACAGTGGCCGTATAATCTCAGAAACGTTGGTTAACATCGACCAGACTACACAGCGCAACAACCCAGAAGACAGAAATCTTCATACTCATCGCCCTGATGATGGAGGCAGTATGATCTCTGAAACATTGGTAAACATCGACCAGACTACACAGCGCAACAACCCAGAAGACAGAAATCTTCATACTCATCGCCCTGATGATGGAGGCAGTATGATCTCTGAAACATTGGTAAACATCGACCAGACTACACAGCGCAACAACCCAGAAGACAGAAATCTTCATACTCACCGCTGTGAAAAACTCAAATCTTACATTAAATAACTATGTTTCTTATACGGATTTTCCATAAAATAATGATGACACTTCGCATTTAAATATTTATTTAACACGTTCAGATTCAATAACAAAACAAATCGCGACTTATAATTAATAACGCATATTTTTGTTTTGTCTAATAATTCGATATGAACTTGGTTTGTAGCTTAGCATACACAAATATAAAATTCTTCGAAGAACCTCTTTCATATCCTAGGTATTTGCAGTATTAGTTGGAAAAGTTCTACACGTCATTTCTGACACGTGAAACGCGAAACAAATAAGATCAGTGTCTTCTGGGATGTTGCGCTATGTAGTCTGATAGAAACTTATCGACGTAACAGAGGTATTTACTGCTACCATCAACATCGCCCTGATGATGTAGACCGTTAAAAATCTGTGAAACGTCTCTCATATCTACGAGACTACACGACGCAACATCCCATCTTTATCGTCTTAGTAAGAACCTGAAATTTCATCCGTGAAACAAATTCTAAGTCGAATGTGCTGTGCTCACTCACGAACGCACTGTGTCAGATGTGTTTCTCTTAGCAGAAACCAAACATTGTATGTGGACAGCCTGACGTCATCGTCAAGCAAGTTGGCCCGTGCTGAAATCCCGACATTTCTGTAGCGTTTTTCGGCAATCATTATAATACTCAATAGCTGAAGGGGGGGATCAGAAGAGGAAGGAAGATTTCTTGGTGTCCCCATTCAACCGACCTCACTTCGTCAGATTTATATTGTCCGGATATGTAAAACAAAGTGTAATCTTCGGAAGTGACGTCACTACAACGGTAACAAAATAAGAATGTCTGAAGCTGCAGCCACCCAAGGTACATAAGAGCACACATATCAACAGAAAATACCATGCTTTCCGAGCTATATCAAAATAACACACACAAAATAAAACAAATATTCACTGTTATTTTAAGCGAAATTTTGCTTTGCTCATGTTCCTTCACGAGGACGATAAATGACTCATTGCAATGATGAGGGCAGCAGGGACCTCTGTGTACCTGTAAACAGACTTTAGTCCAAAGTTCTGACAAGAAAGGTAACAACACATCTCCGAAATCCTAGTAAATTTTAGGCGCGTTCGCAACCTGGGATGCTACAACTGAATTTGCCCCACGCGTCTCTCTGCGTGTCTGTCAATACATTTGGAACTTGAGAACGGCTGACTGAATTTTCATTAAATTAGATACTGCGCAGTTTTGCGAACAACTGTCGAATCATTCAAATTTCCATTTAGATCGAACAATTTTAACTTATTTAAATCCAATGAACTAGGTAAATCGGTTTGCCAGAACTTTAGATAGCCGTTAACCAACTGACTCGGTGGAGCACTGTCCTTCTTGAGAAGCTATTAATACGCTTAGCTACTAATAATGTCCCCGCCTTTTATGAAACCATAGTTATTGCCGTGTTTACTACGGCTCGCCACCAGTCCCTGTAGTGTGCCAGATGAATTCAATCTACACCCCAAGCCCTATTTAACTAAACTTATTTCAATATTTTCTTCCAATCTACGCCTAGGCCTTCCGAGTGGTGTCTTCTCTTCAGGCTTTCCAACCAAAATTGCATACGCATTTCTCTTCTAATCATGTGTGCCACATGCAACGTTCATTTTATCGCCCTATTAATGTCTGGTGAAGAGCTACAGACAATCGTTACTCGAGACAAATGGACAAATGCAATACTTCACTTCGTAGTGAGCTGGAGAGACAACACAATGCCTGACCCGACATTCAGAGGCCTTCCTCCAGAATATTTATAATAATTCATTTATACCGCCTTAAGTTGTGTATATTTTACTACAAAAGCACCTTTAAATAGGTATTTTGCTCTCTTCTTCAAAATTCAGAATGTAGTTTACAACTACATATTACAAAAAACATTTAACTAAGTTACTACAATTTTAAAATTACTAGCCCATTTTCTTTGTCCTGGAGAAATTTTAATGTAACATTTGGATGTTTTACAACCAACAGCACGGTGCAAACTACTCGCATTTCTTGACAAGTAAATGGTGTGCTATATAATTGGATAAAGCCGTAAAATCGTAATCCTGGTGCATAAATCACACGAACCAAATTTAATTTTTATGTCGAATTGCTAGCTTGTGCAACATGGTCCTCTGCAATTTGCAGAAAAACCGTGTCGTCCGGGAAAGAAATAAGCTATAAACTGCAAGTTTAAGTTTCAATCGTGTTACTTAATGAAACTGCCTTCTATCTCATAACTTTTTTTTAATATTTAATTCCTCTGTAATTATTTCAGTAATTAGGGAGAATGTATTTCAAGGAAAATGTGAAAGAAATTGTCACATGGCATTAATTTAATTTTACTGGTCTACTTTAGTAACCACCAAGCCCACAGCACAGAGACTTGTTCGATAATTTTATGGTAATTCATCTGGTAAAGATATTGTCTATCTATACGAAACGCGTACGATAATTAATGTTCGCCATTATACTCAATTCAGGGTCCAGTGAATTCGATCCACAAAATCGCACCTTATTTATGCATCATAAATTTTAATATTACATTGCCAGCTATGCCTAGTCTACGTAGTAGACTGAATGAATATAATTTTTACGTTAAGTATGAAACAGGAGTATCCACGTAAAAAAACGTCCATTTCTGTACATTACCTCTTTTTTTCTTATTTAAATTTTTGGTGTCACAGCTTCTTAATTCGTGCCTTTACATCACCTAACCGCACAGATCTTCTAAAGAAGCATGCAAACAGGCGGAAGGACTGAGGTACGTCCGTCAGAAGGCCCGTAGTTTCACAGAAAGGTTAGAGAAACACATTCAAACATTTATGCCTCGAACAAAATGCAGACCAGACATCTAATTGATCCGAAGCAATGATAGCGAACACATACAAAGTTAACTCTTAAATGCCTGACATAAATCTTTACTTCGTTTGCCATTTAGTAAACTCTTACATGCTGTGACCCTGGGTCTGGACAAGGGAAATTCTTCCTCCGACAATCACATATCACAGTCCGAACCGATAGCGTGTATTACGAGAAGAAACGAATGGTTGTGTCTGAAGATAACAGTTAATTATACTAGCTACAAATGGCTACTTAATTACCTGACAGCTTATACTTAACTGGCCTCTTTATTACAAGATATATAACTTAGGGATGTACAAACCACCCGTAACGATTATCCTTATTCAAGCTCCTATATCAAGTTTAACTGTTGTTATTTGTCTCATTAATATGGGGCCTACAACACAACAGGTGAAATTCTTGAATTCTTATGTCGACTTATTACAGGTAGCTAAGAAAGTACAGGCTGCAACAAAAATATTTACAATATCCACTATTTGTCACTCAGTTATAAGTTCCAATTTATTCTACACAAATGCTAAAACAAATTAGTAAATATCAGTGTAAGCTGTTGATAGGCTGCTTTGTGTAGTATATTACTGCGTTAATCCTTCAAAAACAGGCCATAGATGTCGCTTTATAACAGAGCAGTGGCAAATAACTTATCCGGTTTGTACCTTTCGCTGGTTGCATGAACAACAACCGAATTATATCACTGACAGAGTGCAAATTTGTACCCCTTACCCAACTTACGATAATATTTATAGCCCAATTCACACACAATAAAATGGCGTGCTTCAACAACAGGCGACGTTGTTTCGCGATATTGCGTTATGAGTGTCGTTTCTATAGGATCGAAATTTGAATCTGGTTCTTTCATTACAATCCGTCTTGAAATTTTCGCAGTGCCTTTAAAAAATCTTTAAGCAGGCCGTTTTCCGCTCATCGCCTGCCACTTTCATAACCTCGCAGAAAAAGTGAGGCATAAATATACACATATCCTT
This sequence comes from Zootermopsis nevadensis, assembly GCF_977971745.1. Classification (NCBI taxonomy): domain Eukaryota; kingdom Metazoa; phylum Arthropoda; class Insecta; order Blattodea; family Termopsidae; genus Zootermopsis; species Zootermopsis nevadensis. Next base: position 13,979,995 of record NW_028259145.1, read on the forward strand.
TTCGCTCCTAAGTGAAGCATAGGGCCTCGAGGCATAAATAACTATACAAAAACTTTAAAGAATACCGCTCAGAGAGCAGACTTGTTTTATTGAACTTCTTAAAACAAATTAATCTTGGTTTTCCTGAAGCTGATAATGTATTTTCCGTGTTGTAAGATACTTTTATGTATTTTAATTAGTTTGTGTTCAAGGCGGCCACTTCTAAAAAGTACATTCCAAACATTTTCTAGCGGATAATAGTTTAATACTTATGCGTATTTTTTCGTCACGTCCCCTGCATTTTGTAAGAAAAAGGGAAAATTATTTTGCGCTTGCATTAGAGGCTACAGTCGCTGCAATAATAATAACAATAATCCCAATAATTATAGGAGCAACTGGAACTGTCTCCAAATCACTTAGACAATATTTTACCAAAATCCGGGGTGAGCACAACATCAGGGAACTTCAGAAAACTGCCATTTTAAGATTTTCATACATCATTCGAAAGACGCTGTCGTAAAATATATAGTCATCCCTCACAATAAAACTACATATTATGTATATAATACATGTAACACGTATTAAAAAGAAAATGTATTTCGGAAATAGCTGCTGCACTATGTACCTTAGGGACAAGGTTTGCCTCGGGTACGTAGAAGTAAATACCCTATAAAGTTGTAAATAGATGGAATAATAATAGTAATAATCATCATCATCGCTCTCATTCTGTCTACATTCTACCTCAGTCAGAAGATGATAATTCCGAACTAACGACCGCAGTTTTTATAGAATTTCATGGTAACTGTAAACATTACTCATAACACGAACTTAGGCCCATGCGTACACACAAATAATGGAGACACGATGTGTAGGAGTGAAGCCGAAAATACGCCAGTTCTCCCTCTTGTGATCTAAGTCCGTGACCAGGCATGACATTACACCGAGCTAAATGCAATCTTCTAAAGCGGACTCTCAGGGGACCGAAATGCGATGTTAGCAGGAAACGAACAGTTAAACTATGAGCGCCGTCAGTATTTCTAAAGAATACGAGGTAAAGTAAAGTAAAGTTTGTCCCGCTATGCGCCATGTAGGCGCTTGGGGTAGAGGAGGTATAGCTCCTCCCTTTCTTGACCTCGGCATTAGATGGGGGTGAGTGGTCAGCGTCACGCCCCGGCCGGCTTTACCCCCGGGAAATGACCTCGGTACCCATTGTAGAGGAGGCTGGGTGGGCCCCAGAGCCGGTCTGGACGCAGAGGCTAGAGGAAAAATCCTCTGCCCCCGTCGGGGATCGAACCCCGGTCGTCCAGCCTGTAGCTAGTCACTATACTGACTGAGCTATCCCGGCTCATAAAGAATACGGGTTACTTCACGATAATCGCGGATCTTTCGCATTCCAAAAAAAAAAATGCCATTTTGCTTTGTGCCATTCAAATTACGTCTATATGATTTGGACCAAGACTTACCAGTAGCAAGCCCCACAACAATCTTGTACTGTCAAACTGCAAGAAATCTGCGCTACAGAATGGATTACTGTGGTTTATTTATAGAATGTTTCTGATTGACGAGCTTTCCAAATGGTAGCTTCGGTTAGTGGATTCGAACCAGGCTTCTATAGCCCCATCCAACGCACATAACTTTTCATCCATTCCTACTACCAGCCTATTCTATCCATATCATTATTAGATTAAACTAACAGTATTAGATTAACAACACTTCGTTTTATTTCCTTTTCTTAATTCTTAGGTTATTTTCTATTTTTAAGTACAAACAAAACTATAATTTTTCGTTTAAGGAGATCGACAGCTCCATACCCGTTTCTCTCTTAGCGCATTCAATTTCTTCGGGCCCATGAAATAACGGGCGGGATTCGAGACAGGGCAAGAGGAGCGGGTAAGCAATACATCCGTCTTTTGTAGCGGAGCCTTCGAAAAAACGACAAGGAATGGAAAACAAGGCTGGAAATAGAGGTCGATTATATAGAGAAATGGACTGTAAAAAGTGTGGAATTGGAGGTGATTACATGGAGAATTGGGTTGGAAATAAGAGTGAAAATTGAGGACGTGATAATATAGAGAGAAAAAGACGTGCCAAAACTCCTGCAATACATGTCATGATATATGGAAGTCCTTGAACATACCGCACGCTGTCTTAATAATACGATGATAGTGTACTACGCACCATCTTTATTTTCAAAACAAGTAAATATGACCAGAAAGAGAAAAGTGAAGTCACTCAGTTCTAACAATTATATATAATTACGTAAAATATACCCTCTAGAAAAAGAAAGATTTGTTTTCACCTTTCAATAAGAAAAATCACGTTTTACTATCATAATAAATTTAAAGGGAAAAGGATAAATTTTGGAGCTTGTGAAACTAGCACATTTTACCAAATATTATTAGAGTGATAAAACTAACGAGTGACATGTATCAGACATGGAAGAGATAAGAAACTACATACAAAATTCTGGTCGAAAAGCTTGAATATAAGAGACCGATTATGAGGCCTAGGCATAGATCGGATGATAATATTAAAACTGATGTTAAAGAAACAGAGTGTAAGGATGCTCGTTGGATTCAGCTGCCCTAATATATGATCTATTAGCGGAATCCTGTAAACACGGTAATTCACTTCTGTTTGCAAAACACGCGAAGATTTTCTGGCTAAACGACTATCAGCTTATAAAGAAGGCCCCTGCTACATGTAGTTAGTGTGTGAAAATTAGAATAAGAAATAAGATGCTTTGTGTATTCAATTGTTTCATTATCTAGTGGTTTCTCTCATATTGCAAGCTCTGGCAAAAAGCTAAGACTACACTATACAGTGATGAGACGTTGTCGCACTATGAAATGCGCTTGTTTAAATAGGTTGCGCGATTTAGTAATTTCCTGGATGACTGTTCCGATTAAGCGTGGACACGTACTGGATCGTTATGCAGTTCGATATTACAGCCATGAGGACTGCATACGAAACGTGTGGTGTTGGTCTGCGGGGAATTTACACTACACGTCAGTGCATTTCAATTTGTGTTATCGGCGTACTTTTTGTCCTGTTACTGCTTTCTCTATCCGCGTGGGTATATGTGCGTGTGTGTGTGTCTATTACGGAAGATGCACATTATTCTCCGGGGTTTTTCTTAAAATACATTACAGTATATAGAAATAGTTAAATTACTTATTTATTATGACAATCGACAGAAATAGTTTTCTCCAAGATTTCTGTAACTATCATAGAGGAATCGTGAGAGAACACGACTGAATAGACAAAGGAGGTACCGTACGTATGCACATACATCAAATTAATTGTGTAATCAACCCCAAAACCTTGCCCCTCCTGCTGTTTCGCAAATTCCACATCTGCTACCCCATTCGCTGCAACCCTTGGTATCCCTAGGACTTTCTTGCAGAATCTCCCGTGGATTACATCAATTTGTTTCCATCCCTCCCCTAAGCCCCACACCTCAGTTTCGATTCACATATTATCTCGTAAACATTTTCCAAAATCTTTATCCTCATATCAGGCATTCTTGCTAGGCACTTATCTATAGCTACTAAGGCCTGCTTCCCTTTTGTCACCAGTTTACCCTTATGTCTATTCCACCCTCCTGTGCTTTCCAGGGTCACTCCCGAATAACATATTTCATTAAATGTTCATATCCTCTCACCATACATAAACCACCTCTCATTCTTTTTAAACTTCCTTTCCCTCAAGCACACCAAAATTTTCGTCTTCTTCATGTTCCTTTCCATACAATACTCTACCACTTGGTCGATTCCCTTCTGCATATTCAGTCGGAAATTTCATTACCGTTCCCACAATAGTCCACCAGTGGTCCAACCCCTAAGCCAGTTGAATTAAATCACATCTATGACTTCCTCTCTCTAGTGGTCCCTTTCCTCCAATCGTTCCGATTAAAATTTTGTATGCACTTTTTATCTCTCCCACAAAAGGTACGTGCCCTGCCTTATCCCATCGTCCTTGATAAATAATCTTATAGGCAGACCGAAAGGGAAATTCCTTACTAAAATGTAGCAAACATTCACCGAATCTACTATTTATTTTTCCAACTCTTGATGATGATTTATTATATTCAAATTTTAAATGTTTAGACCTGCGTGTGTTTGTGTGTGCGCACGCGCTTATACAGTCTACATTAGCCTGATGTGTAGTCAGTGCTAATTCTATACTAAGCAAAAAATTGTTCCATTTTACTACTTTGTAATCTTTCCGTCTAGTGCAGACAGGAGCCTATATTCGAGTGGCTGGCAGAAGACTAAAGAAAAGCAACCATGGTTATTTCAATCGAGGCATCCGCATGAGACAGTTCTACTCTGCTTCACTCAACTGAGCTATCTATTCATGACTGCTCTTGTATATAAAATGGACGCGACAATCTAGACACTGAAATGCTGACTATTGTTCAGCAATGTGCATCCGACAGTAGCTGAAAGCACTGTACACACGGACCAACGGCATCGTGTCAGACGATTATTATTTCAAGTGTCCATACGATCAATGCAATTACCAACACTACTTATTCTATTGGTACACTGAGGCAACTTCTACCGACCCAGTACGTTTTGGGCAACAATTTTACCTGTGCCTGTAAACTGTTTTGCATTTTCATCACATACTTCTTATTCACGCGAGTTTGTGTTACGTCTTGAAATATTCACATTTGTAATTTACAAAGTGTTTCATGTTCTTCTATGTCTCAAAACGAAATTCACTGGGTATTCGCGATAATAAAGGGCGGAGAAAACTCTGACGTAGAAGACATGGAAACGGAATACAGAATAAAGGAGTAAATGAAATAAAGGTGTAAAAAGGACTTAGAAAAGGAAGAAAGACAGTAAGGGATGAAAATACAAGGAAAACCACTCCCCAGTGAATTTTCGCAGTCTGTTTACACTAGTAGTTAAATAAGATAGGAAGTGGTAGCACACGTTGTTCTACACACTGTGAGCAGTAAGTCCATTAATGATGACCCGTAGTTCGAGTTTACTTTTTTACACAGAGACAGGGTTAAAAATAGGATAAGAGACGACCAGATTGAAACTAAATGTTTCCTGTCGAATCTCTACCCGCGCCCTCTCATGTAGTTTAAAAACGTGTCGCCAGATCTGTTAGGATCCTGTGACGAGGGGCTGAATATCTACATCTGGAGTGCAGGACGATAAAACACGTTCTCACCGACAGCAACACACCAACGCCGCTGTTTCGCCCTCACCATATTATCGGCAGAACGATATGACTTAAAGCGATGCTTTCATCAGACATGTAGATATTCTTTCGTAGCAGACAAGAAACAGAACAGACTGCATCCTTACAACGACCAACTCAAACATAATACAGAAAGAAAAAGACGTTGCCTGCATTTCTACCTACCTAACTCCACAGAGCAGAGTAATTCCTGAGAAACTGCTAGTTGCACATCAGGTCTAGACGAAATTCTCAACCTCTTATGAAACCCTGAAGTTCATTACCGTGTCAACACGAGCCCAACACCAGCCACTATCCTGAGTCAGACACTGCCTATCCACATCCTACAACACTATTTCCCTAAGATTCGTTTTAATATTACCCTTCCATCTACGCCTAGCTTTTCTGAATGGTCTCTTTGCTTCAGGCTTCCCAATCAAAATTTTATACGCATTTATCACCTACTCCATGTCGTACTCATGCAGCACATCGGAAAAACATAGTGCCATAACATGCCTGTAGACGCAGTAGCGAAATAAACACAGAGGCGGGAATTAGTGATCACACCTTACTTACTGAGTATTAATTGTAATGATATTCTCATATGTACGCCTAGGTAGCCCACGTGATATTTTCATTTCAAGATTTCTTTCTTAGATTTTGTGTCCATTTTTCATTTCTCACATGCGTACTACCCACATCACTTCCTCTGGTAGGACCATGAACAATTAAATTCAAAAGATGACCAAAATCGAAAATTACTGGACATGATTATGGCTCCTGAGAATGTTAGATTCGCCATACGCAGGCACATGGTCTCTGCTCTTGGTGTGGAAGCTGCGTCAGTGCGCCCTGGAGACAGTTTCATTTCTTTGGCAAAACCTTGCAGGTGTTATTCCCGTATGGAAATTCGTTTTCGTGTTGGAACATAAAATTTTCTTTGCTAGCACAAAACCTATATTTCCTATTTCAGGAGACTTCTGTAACTGTTCCATGAAGTAACTTACAGAAATACTATTCGCTGTTTCAACACTCACTATAGGCCATTGTACCGACACGCCCACATTTCTACCTTCAACGCGAATATTTTCAACAGTTTATGGATGTAGTAGGAATATTTAACAACTGATTTTGAATGTAATGGTTGAAGCTCGGAGTGGGAGACAAATAAGCACTGTCACAGACAATATAAGCGATCTCAACCAATTCTCACGTATCTGATTTAAATACATGAAAACATTGAAAATGCTTCATAACATGCTAATGGGCAGCGTCGGAGAATCTTGGAGACGCTCGCATTTCTTTCATTTCCAGTCTGATCTGTTTCTACAAGTGCAATCGATACGAGGGCAGTTGGCGTCGTTCATGTTTATGGGCAGCATTGGCCTTCTACCAAATCGTTGGCTCCTTTCAACATGACCACCACGACGGTGGTTTATAGCGTCATGTAAGGAGGAAATTGAGGTAAACAGGCGAATCCTACCAAACTTCATAGTAGAACTCTTGATTGCTTTCAACTTTGTTTTGCGCTTACACTGCATTAAGGGTTTTTTCCCTTCTCTTTTTGGTCTGATCTCGTATTCGGCTTGCCGCTTACCGCGTCTTTCGTATCCGTTGTGGACAGCCCATTACTCTGAACAAAAGTAATGAGATACACTAACACAGCGTACGACAGGAATTCTAAAAAAGCTCTATAGGATATTTAAGTAAATTCGTCCCTCAGGAGTAGAGGGAGGAGCAGTCTTGTTTCTTCAAATTCAACGAGAGAGTCTGAACCGACCAAAACGTTTCATATGACCTCGAATTTCTCGGCATGACGGAGTTTTGCAGCAGCGCTTTAATTAATTTACCAATTAGAAGCCCTAATCTTTTTAACATGGAAGATAGCTATTTGATCCAGCCCACAAAATCATAATATTTTTTTATGAATTCGTTTCATATTTTCCTACACGCCTATGATTTGAAACGTTAAGAGCTTTCCCTACAACATTTCTGAGGGGATTTTTGTTCTCTTCCGTTATTCTAGCCCAGCCTATTGTAACACCCATGATTTAATTCACCCAATTACAGCTAAGCGTTCTGCTAACGTAAGTGTGATTTTAACTCTTATATCAGAGACATGCATTGTTTTGTTTAAACTTCTATCTTCAGTCAAATGGTAAGAATGTGTGTGCACGTATGAACAGCCTATGCCCTCCAAAATATGTATACATTTAAGTCAGGTCGAACTATACCTCAGAAAGCTATTTCCTTGCGTAGGCGTAATCTAACATAAATCCACTTTATTTTTACATCAACGAACTCTATTTAACCGAACTGAAGATCCTGTTTTATAACAACGGTACATAAATTATAAAACAACATTATTGTATTCATTGTTGTCGTTTCTCCTTCCGTTTTCCTTCACCGATTTTGTCGATACGCCTCCGTTATCGACTTTATAGTCCAACAGAAATATATAGATGTCTACTGCAGTATGGGCTCTTGAAAATCGCTTGATGCATAAAGCGATCAATGAGCTGACACGGCGATAAACAATAATAAATAATAATCTTCACAGAAACCAAATGCTCTAGTCAACACAATCCCCTATAAGTTGGCATTAGCGCTAATTTAATACGTTTCGATCCATTGTTCCCAATGATTCAAAGTGCGAATGTTATTCAAGAACCAAGCATTAAATGAGAATATCTTGCCCCGTTTAAGAAATTTAAAGCATTAAATATGCATGGAATCTTACTTTACATGCTATAGGGCATATTTGTATGACAGAAAAAGAGAGAGATACAATTCCAGGGGGAGTAATTGCTTACATTCCTCTAAACTTAAACTTTCTTTATTTTCCTTCCTTTTTAATCATCACTTTAGTTTTATACGTCACCTCGAGAGTAAGCGAGTCATGTATTTTACTCGGTTCAGAAATCCCTGCTTGAAAAATCTTCTTTGGTTCTCACGCAGACGAGAAGAGAGGATCTGCCTTTTTTAGTGTAATGGAAACAGTATTTGTCTAGAAGCTTCAGCATAAAATTACTTTATATTAATATCTGATACGCCGCTTCTCTTAGCGTGCTTAAATCGATTCACAGCTGTATGTGAACTTGAGCGGAACCAGATTTAGGCAGCTGTTAGCGCTACCACCTTCCCACGCTCAACACTCTGACAATACCTGTCTTGCTCACTTCTTGAGCTAATGAAATCACAAGACAGTAAACAATAAACACAAGAAAATGTTACCACTGCACGTGAAACGTACGATATATTTCGAATTCTACAATCGCAGGTATAGAACATTACGGCAATAAAATTTGCTGCGGGATTTACAGAAATGGGGGGCAGATGACAGAATTTGTAAAATGGCCATTAATTATTCTTCCATGAATAAATTATGATTTTCGACATGCCTGCTTTAGGCAATTAAGTACAGTTTTGTAAAAAAATTAAATTGTGTCACTGGAGTCAAATTGTTACTGGTAAACAAATGTACCGCCGATTATGGGGGCCGCACGAACTGCCAAGGCACGTATGGATTTATGGATGTATGTACTGTGTAGGTACAAGCCATGTGATGGGCAGGCCACAGATGCAAGTGGTTCTACCTAATGTTTAGAAGGACGAATAATTCCAGAAGTAGTTCTGAGTTAGAACAGGGTGCAAGGCGTGATCATTAGAAGTAAATCAACATTATTCCCACAATCACATTACTAATTCCGTGATTCTGCTCTATACACGTCCGTCACTATCTTCTCCTGGATGGTTCCATTGACCGGCAATAAACGCACGAGTCCAAAGTCCACCGTTTAACGAGGGAAAATTATCCAAAAGTCAGGGCCAATATCAGTGACCACGTAGAGGTCCAGAGAAAATTAAAATCTGCTCCGAGAAGGTTTAACTCGGCGGTAGATTTAATCTGGAAGTTGACCTGTTTTAACCATGGACTTCAATTGCTTTTCTTCGACAATATAATTTTCTACAAGCTGTATAAATGCTCTTTGTATGCAAGAAATTGTCTTCTTATCGTTCCGTATATTCTGAAAACATTTCCACTCAGAATTTGGATGAAACATCAATTTACTGTCGCTACAAAGTGTTGTCCGAGGACTTTTATTTTTATGAGATCCAGCTAATGCAGTTGTGCAATGTACAGAAACTTTGTCGAAAAGTTTATATGTTCCTGAAACACAGACGTCCATTATTTGCCACTATTCTCACTGCAGATAGGAAAGTACAGAGCTACTACATTTTCCAGAAAATTCTTCACTTTGTTTGTTACGTATTACTGTGCCTGGTCCGCAGAATTAAAACACCGAAAGTGTCATATATTACATAGAAAAATGTTATGTGATTTATGGAACCTTAAAACCGGTTAGCTTCTACGCAAAGAAGTCACTAATTTCTATACTCGACTAGATTAATCAAGCCTAAAATCTCATAATCTATTTATTTAGGATCCAGTTTAATACTGTCATCCTAATTAATCTCAAGAAAATACGTAGTTCAGATATTCTGATTATAATTTTGTTCACATTTCTGACATGTAATTCCTTCCACAAGTGCTACCCATCTCATCCTCCTCATGGTCTACAGCAGGGATTCTCAACCCTTTTCGCTGGCGTAACACTAATTCTAATTTCACACATTAAATGTACCACAAACCATATGTGTTCGGGGAAAACTTATTTATGTTAATATTGTCTTTTGATTTTCTTACTTAGTTCGCGTACCACTCAACATCGGCTCGCGTACCACCAGTCGTACGCGTACCATAGGTTGAGAAACGCTGGTCTACAGCATGTAACGTCTAAAACATCTGTCTCTCCTTAAATTGCATTATCAGCTCTTTCAATATAGGCTTAACCCATAATCACGCAGCAGTCATATACCCTATCCCCTTCTCTTAATTTGCTTTTGTAAATTCAAACATTCGGTACCTATGAAACGTTGATAAACTTCTACCAGACTATACAGTGCTACAAGCCAGAATACAGCCATCTTGGTACTCACCGCCGTGAGAACTTCAAATCCTACTCCGTTCATGAACACTCAACATAACCAACTGCAATTGCTGAAGGGCGTGGAGTTCAATGTTACATATAGTCTACACTAGTCATGTATAAACACTGGCATTATTAGTTGGTGCAGTACAACACTTGTATCCACTAATTCATCAAAGTTATACACGTAAGACCACAAAAAACACACACTGAATAGTCGGTCACATGACAGGTAATCGCATGCCTCAAATACCTTATGAAAATAACTGTTCATAAATTACAAGTGAACCATCAGAAACGTCACCTCCCGGCGTCTTCACGAAGCTGAAAGAACACGCGATGTCTAATCGGAGATTATCTGAGAATACCATTAGGTGACAGTAACGTAGAACTTTTGCAAAAGAGGGATATATGCGGAAGATGGAATCATATTAGTACGAGCCATAACAGCCAAGCTGACACTAAAACTAGTTAAACATCTGTGATATGCGAAAGGAAGTTTTGCAGTAAAAATGAATCTGTAATAAAACACTTTATCTCCCAACTGATACTGTTGTGCCACAGTAATAATCTTCCTTTTTATGACTGAGACTAAGTGTGGTTTCTTCTGTGTTAATCAGCAAGACACTGGAAGAATTAAACTTATTACAAGCCTTTGGTTTCTTCTGTGTATGACCCGTCTTAATTTACTTCACGGAAAATTAATATCCCATTGCAAATGGCTTGCTCTGGTGACTTGACGGTTCATGAAAGTGAATCAGTTCCCACTCCCACTTCTCATTATAGGAAAATAACGCCAAAATAGGCTGTAAAATCTATAACTGTGGGAAACTCCAGCCGACCAGATCCCAGCAAGATATCTTACTAACTGAGCCAGCATAGCATATAGTTCAGACATTTTCTGCAAACATTTTTCAAATATTAGTATTCGGTGTAAACTAATAATATTTCTGATTGTCGATAATATGAATAAATGTATATTAATGAAACCAGATGGTTTTTTGGAGAGATTTCTTCGACCTTTAAAGGGTTAAGATTGATAGTGAATTATATATATCACATATGTACATTATGAAATTCATGAATTCTCAATACTCGACTCTGGTATTAATGCACCATTTTACGAACTTTTTAATTTTGTTTAACGAAATCGCAATTCGATTGGCATTTATTTTTTGGAACACTTAACTTTCTACAACAAAGTGAAATTCTGGAGTTTTATAGTTAATCATTGAATTGCCCACAAATGTGCATGTAGTCGTCTACATTGTAGTTAATCTAGGATCGTTTCAATCTTACCTACAAGTTGTGTTGGCTAAACTGTTCCATGATGGCGGCTCGAATAAATGCGGGACAGTGCTTGACTTGCGATGTAGGTCTCTCGGTTCTATAGAGGACATGTTTGTTTTGAACTTTGTGAAGCATAATTGTGTAATTCTGCATAGAGTTGAATGTACAACTGAGTGATAAATTAAACGTTGAAATATGGAAAATAGTGATGATGTACCTTTAAGTGATGAAGAGCCCGTCACAGCACAAATAGTTCTTCGAACATTGCAAGAAGTTTGGTTAAACGAGAAGTTTAGTCCAGAATTATTGCAGCACCAGTCAGATTTGGTTGATTGTATGCTGGACCAGATACAGCAGATGGAAGAAAATTTGTGCAAACTTAAGAAGAACGACTTCCGTGTTGTAATTCATCGGATGGAATTGGACCGGATACGATATATGGTTACAGATTACTTGAGGATAAGATTAAATAAAATAGAACAGTATGTAATTCATATTCTTGAGCAAGAAACCAGTAGGAGTCCAGAAGATGCATTTCTGTCTCCACCAGAACATAAATTTGCAAGGGAATATCTTGCCCATATGGAAGACCATTTCAGACTAATTGCCTTGAGACATATGCCATCCAATGTACAGGATTTTGACAAAACTAAAATGGCAGTGGCCCCAAACATTTCAAGTCATATTTTCCTTCGTGTTAAAAAGAACATTACTGGTGTAGTGATAGAAGGTGACAGTGAAAATCGAGATGAAGAAGTTGATTTGGATGAGAACTCACAGCATATTATGCAGTATAAGCCAATAGCTGATTACCTCAAATCAGGGGCTGTACAGTTAGTTTAACTGTCATGTTATAACTTTAACGGTCTCTCCTTAGGACAGTTTCTCAACATATGTACTTAGTGAGTTTGCCTATGCCTAATTTTTTTTATATGCATAAAAAAGTATATAAATATATACCACATCCACTCTGACAATAACAATATCCTTTGTATTACTTATCTAGAGAGGTTGCATATGAGTCCTGGCTGGCCATTCCTTATAAAATCATATTTATTAACATAATAAAACACAGTGACCATTGGCATCGTGCAGCATTCATAATGACATTTCCCAATGGTACTAACATTAACCACTGTAAGTTTCTAATTACTGCAATTTTTCAGGTAATCATAATTTGAGGTTAGAAAGATTGACATGGATAATCCAGTTTCCCTAATTGGGTTGGGAATTGTTACTATAAAGTGTGTGAGCAGGTAACTGGGATATGACAAGTGAGAAGATATTTAGCAACATAACACATGCCCTGCATTTACCCACAAAAGAGATTACCTATGTATTTTCTGAGGTAAGCCCCTGGTAAAATGCCACCATGCATCAACTTGTATGACAATACAAACAAGTAGAAATAGCCCAGGACCTCTTGAGTGACAGGCTGCTAACCATTCAATTATGATATTTGGTGTACAGTGTAATAGTATCTTTTGATTTCACTGAGGTTTGCAGTTACCAAAGCAATGTATTCTGTGCATTCACATATGCCCAGTGATATTAAAATGGGACTAAACTGTAAACCAAATGTTTTCAAGGAATTTCAAACTTGTCCTCTGGGAAACCTAAAATGTGGAGCACAAAAGTTGTCTTCATTATTTTTTGAGAGATTACTACATTTCATGTTGTAAGAAAAGTTGCACTTGAATAATTTTGAAAATGTATATTCCTTTTAAAGTGCAAACAATGATAAGCATATATTCTCCAAAAAATAAAATAAATTAGTTACTGACTGACTGAATTGTGTACACATTACTTGTTGTAGTAACTCTATTATACTTTCAGCATGTATATGATATGAATATGGAAAGTGGCCAGTTAAAAAGAATAAACTGTACACAGCAAAATACAGGGTCTTTTTTATCACAGAACTGTATCTGAACAATTCTAGGTTGCAGTATGATATAGATGCTTTAATATTCAGTTCTACCCAAGGCAGCTCTGGTATGCAGAATTTAAATTAAGTATTATGTTCAAAGAATTTTCATATAAAGCAGTTATTGCAAGAAAAATTGTGCCAAGAATAATCTTGTTTTGCAGTGCCATGCGAAATAGTGGAAAGTTTCATGTTGACAGGTACAGTGCTGTTTCTCAGTGAAACCTCTACTCTGAAGATGATAAATTTCTTCAAAATGTTGGTAACCACCTATAAGACTACATAGATACACAACCCAAAAAACATGACATGAAAATCACAATTTTTTTCCAAAAATGAACTAAATGCTGTATGAAGGAAGCTTATAAAGGTTGTCCCTGGGCTCTTAAGTGTAGTGCATCAAAAGTTCAGCTCACATTGTGGAAAAAAATACATTTATGTGAACTTGCCAGAAGTGCCGTCAGCTGCCATTACCACACAGTTCAGCACTCTTCTTTGACTCATAGGCTGAAAACATCATTGCTCAAAGGATATAAAGTACCAATACTTTAATACTGATCATATATTTAAATTAAGTATTTTTTGCCATTTTATCACAATTGAAGTAACATTTAAAGGATATATCTCATACAGATTATGCCATTCTAATTCTGTCATACACTGTGATTAACATAATCATAATCACTTTCCTGAATAAGTTCATTCAAAGATGGAATTCACATTAGATCACATATCTAGAGTAAAGCTGCAGGGTGTAGATAAAACACTTTACTTCCACAAGTACACAGAATCTTCCAATCTGATTATTCATTTTAATTGCTGTAACAGCTCGAGAGTTATGCATCTGTAATATTCTGCTCCAACACGCTCTTCCTGTATGCCTGTAAACAAGTATATAACTAAAGTTTATGTTCAAATAAATTTAGGGAGAAGTGAAACTGAAAGCACCTGGACTAAGAGAATGTTTCAGAAGCTTGATACCAAATATAAAACAGCAAAATAGCAGAAACCCTCTCTAGCACAACAACATAAAATTACCAACACAGTTTATATTAAATAATAAAGACAAGTTATATTCAAATTTTGGAATGTATTTACTAAATGCCAAAAAAATAATAAACAAATGTGTATTCAAATATTCTGTGCAAATGTTTTCTTACATGGACATCATAAAATCAAACAGCAAAGCCAGCAAGTCTTCAATCCTGCATAATATGAAAATTGCACATACTATTCAAAGCAGTGTTAATGTTAAATAAATTAAGGGCTACATTAGCTTTAGAACAACTTATATTATTGATGGTATGATACATACATATAGGGCATGACTCAAAATGCTATTTCTTTTATTAAATTTGAATGTGCCTGTTTCCGAACATAATATACTGTATATTACAATGAAAACAATATCTGTAAAATTTCTGAACAATAAAAAAAGATTTTATTTGCATGACAACTTACCTCTTCTGCTGCTTTGTGCAGTTGCTCAGCCATGGCTTTCCCTGTCTCTTTAACCATTTTGTAAAAATGGCCTTCCTTGTTCTGCAGTAGTATATGTGGATGGTCAAATTCCTACAATGTAAACGAATTTCACTGTTCAAGTTCAAATAGATCATTGTAAATTGGCAATAAACATGTTTACAAGCTAAGACATATATCCAAGTATAGGGTGGTTCTGATTATATTTCAGGTTCTCATGGCAATGAGTATGAAGATGGCTGTCTTCTACCCTGCAGTTCAATATATATGAATGATGACCTGATGATGAGGCAATAAGCTCCTCTGCAATGTTGGTCAATATCTACGAAACTGCACAATGTAATGTCCCAGATGACAGACATGTTCATAAAAGAAATCTTACTGCTGGATAAATATATTAATCGTCCATTACCAGTAAAAAAAGTATGTCAGAAATCTACTACGTTCATAATGAGTGATTAGTGAGTGTATGAAAGTCTTGTATGTGACTAATTCTGTAACATTAAGATTACATAAAATAATTGTGTATGGAGGGTTAAAATACTAAATATATGAAAGTTAATCAGTTACTTGACTTGGTGCCATTTGTTTAACTATGTATAAAATATAACCTTTTATAGAAAAACACTGCAATTATTCATTTACATAACCATTTTATGAAAAGAAGTGGCAAGATCATGTGGAATGAATGGAGAGACTTCAATTCCCATAAATATTCCAAATCCTCTGAAGGGAATAACTATGAAAAGATGGGGAGACCTATTCCAGGAGATCCCTGCTGAAATGGGAACAAACTACTAAGCTGATGATGACAATGGAAAATGAAGGAAATTATTCTTTATGATTTATCATGACAAAGACTACTTGACACTGACATGATATTTTTGTGAAAATAGTATTCTGTCTTTCTTACCACCATGATGCCTGCTTCCATGACAAGAACTCTGTCAGAGTCCATGACTGTGTTCAATCTGTGAGCTATTGTCAGTACTGTGCACTCCTTAAATTTTGTTCTGATGGTTCCCTGGATGAAGGCATCTGTTCTGTAATAATGTCAGATTGTCATAAACCTTATGTACATGCCTCATGATAAAACAACTAGCAAAACCTACCTCAATGAACTGCTGATCAGAGTGTACTTAACCTTTGATGTAACATGTTTGTGTATTTATAAAAATATTCTGATTAAAATACTATGTATCTAGACAATAAGCAGTGTTTGTTAGTTGGTTGATTGGTTGGCGATTCATGAAAATGCATTGATTAATCATTAGGTGTTCCTTCTAACATTACCTTGGTAATCACTATTTGCAGTACATAAAATCACAAAGATAAGTTATGATTTTAATTTTTATACATGCTGCTTTGTGCAAACGACGACTGAAACAAAAAATTGTTCACTCTTTCATTCAGTGTACATGTACTTTTAAAAAAACCCAGCAAAACAGATGTTTCAAGGGCTGGCATAAATTTTAATAAATCTCCAAAATATCAAATTTTATGAATATTCATTAAGCCATCTTGAGTTGTTCTATTCATACAGATGGTCTGATTGAGTGCAAAGCTTGTCTCATAGTGCTGCAATCACAATGTGACTGTGAAAACAACCATGTCATGCTTGAAAATAATATTCAGCTGGACCAAAATGTGACAAGCAATGCAGAAGTGCTGTCAGCACATCGTGATCATGGTCAATGAAGGTTAATTGGGCATATTAACATAAGAGAAAGTTATTTCACCACTTTAATGTCACTGAATAGATGCAATTCCTTAAATCACTAACATCCAAAGTGTAATGAAAAGATGGCAAAAGTGATGCTCTGGGTTGTAGATACAGGACCTCAGTCCACACATTGTTACAACCCAGAAGACCAACTTAACATATTCATTTCTGTGAGAAACTCAGAATACATACCTTTTGCACTTTACACAAACAGTTCAGAGAATGCCATTTTGTTAAGTTATATCAGAAAACATCTGTTATCATTCGGAAAGCATAAATTGGATTCTCAGTTTTAACATGGCCAATTTGTACAGACATGTATCTGTCTTGGGCACTTAAATGATATTTGCTTGGCATTATTGAAAAGATCTCTTTACATTGCAAATTAACCTACACTGCAGAACCCCATAACCCATCTTGTATGAATATTTATTGGAAACATACTTGAGATCAACATTTGCAGTTGCTTCATCCAAGACCAAGATCCTACTGTTCCTGATAATGGCACGAGCCAGGCACACCAATTGCCGTTGTCCAGCACTGAAGTTGCTTCCACCCTCATTGACAAATAAATCTAAGCTACTCATAGACTCTTTCAACTCAACCTGCAATTACAGAGAGCTCTAATTAGAAAAAATGTGTGTACGGATATGCTGTAATCTTTCTGTAATGTAGTCCCACTCAAAATATTCTTCAAACATAAATATTTAATGAAACACATGGAATATGCTCTTCTTGGCACAACTATAATGCTCAAAACACACAAGAGAAATCCTTTGTACAACTTACATCCTCAAGAGATCTCCAAAGTACATCATCAGGGAAGTCATGAAAAGGATCAAGATTGTCTCGTAGAGTTGCAGAAAATAAAACTGGTTCCTGTGGAATAATTGAAAGACGACTGCGCAAGTATGGCAGGCCAAGTTTTGCTGTATCAATATTGTCAATTATGATATTTCCTTCTAGGCGGGCTAGCCTAAACAATGCTGATATGAGTGATGATTTTCCTGCACCAGTACGACCAACGATTCCTACCTGCAAAAAATGAACATATCAAGATACTGTTCAAATGGCACTGCAACAGAGAGGCCAGCCAACCCCTACAGCTACAACTAGCAGGGCTGGAGGCCAGTCACAAACAGTACTGGCCTAACAAAGTCAAGACTCTTGCAGAAGGGTTACATAAACCATGTTCAGTCATGCACAGTGTGAGGTTATGTTAAGTGTGTATTCATGTTTTGAGGATTACAATACAAAACTGAACATACAAATACTTCAGAGCCCAATAGACATCCCCTTTGGTATACTAATGAAGTGAGGTTTAGCTTATCATGTGAGTAATAACAAAGTATTATGAATTTTAGTTTAAAAAAAATAATTACACTTTGTTGAATGAACACGTATTTCAAAAAATAATTTTCTGGGCTAATCTGTATTTTGTTTTCATAATCATAAATTTTATTTCATAATTTTAGAGTCAGTGGGTTAACTGATGTGTGATTAAAAGCTGTGATTTTTTGTGATGCAGCTTTTTTCCTTAATGTCCACAATTAAATCTGTCCAATAGGGGAACAGTGTTTATTAAAACAAAGTATTATAAAGTCTGAGAGACTATATGGCATTTCACTTCTTTTAATTGTATCTTAACTTATCCCAATACTTCTTAAATTTAGTGTTTATTTCAACCTAACATTTATAGACCAATATGAGTTTTTAAGTTTTCACTGCAGTTAGAGTTTAGATTATGGGTTGTGATACCAGACATGTGGGTGGTATAGACATAACACAGGTTTGTAGAATGCAGTGTGAAAAGAGATCATTCACACATCTGCATACCTTGTGTGCAGGCTGTATGGTGAAGTTAAGGTCCTTGAGTACTGGAGGGTCAGTTGAAGAATACTTCAGATTCATATGGTCAAACTGAATCTTGCCATTTGCTGGCCAACCAGTTGGTGGCTTTTGATCTGCAATAAAGACATTTCATATGATTTAACAATACCATGAAACATACTGTGGCTATGCCATAACTAAGACTTTTCATGACAGAGATCTGCATTCAAACCCAGTTGACTTGAAGAAAGGTCTGTAGTGGATAAGTGGCACTAGATCACTAGTTTTTCCCTTAGTTCTTTAATTTTCTGTTGCTAACCATCATTTCACCATTGCTCCATACTCATGACATCACCTCATAAGGTCTTTAATAGCCTTGATCAAGTAGCAGTCCTAAGTTAGGGCTTCATCTCTGATCTGGCTTATGGCTAGTCTCAGAGTAAATGTAATTCAGTTTTATGAAAGTTTCTGCCAGAGGTGTCCTTGTTCAAATTCCATTATACCTGGCACTGGAAGAGTATTCATATGCCAGAAAGGGTAAGACATCATAGATCAAGCTCAGGGGGTAACTAAGAGTTGACTCAAAGGTTAACTAACTTGCCTGGATGTGTCTCAAGATCTGTTTCCTTTTCAATCTTCGTGTATTCAAGGACTCGTTCTACTGAAGTCATCTGATTTACAACTTCTGCAGTGAGTCTCATACCATGCTGTAGCATCCCATTCAGGATGAGAGACTGAGATATAGCCAAGCCAACGTTACCACCAAATGTGTCTGAAAAACAACATGCAAAATTATTAACAAATGTTCTGCAATGGATACATCTGAATTCATGAGAAACCTCATAGCATAGGTAAATGAAATTATACAGTTTTTGAGAAAACTGTTAAAGGGTGCATCTACTTTGATAAAATACAAAATGGAGTAACTGAATGCAAGGTACAATAGAGACTTCAAGCTTGCACTTTGCAATGTAGAAGGAGAAGAAGAACACACAATATTTAAAAATCAAAGTAACAGTCTTCTTTCCTTGTTCCTTCATCTGTAACCTGACTATACAGCAAAGTCTTGTCTTTATCAGGTTATATGTTGATGACAAATCAACACAGTAGAGGAAACCACACTGCACTTTTTTCCATAC
Source organism: Zootermopsis nevadensis (assembly GCF_977971745.1). Taxonomy (NCBI): domain Eukaryota; kingdom Metazoa; phylum Arthropoda; class Insecta; order Blattodea; family Termopsidae; genus Zootermopsis; species Zootermopsis nevadensis. The sequence goes on from NW_028259145.1 coordinate 13,999,555, forward strand.
TTTTCTAGATTTTTAAATAACCAATACATACAACTTTAAATTATCTGTCAGTTGTGCATATTATTCCTACCATAAAATTTCATTTTGCCCCTTCACTAGAATTAATAACTGACCCATATTTCACAAACCAATACTAATACTGCTACTTCTACTACAACTATTCTTAATACAGGTGTGCATGTGTGTCTGCCTAATATTCTGCTTTTGATTTCTGAAAATTATGATGAATACAGAACTGTTCACAGTCAGAGAAATTTAAATGCCATGTATAAATGTAAATGGACTCGTATAAAACTGCAGAATGCTTCTAATCGTGACCCACAAAGGGTTAATTATGGTGCAAATTGTAGAAACTGCAATACCAATGTTGAGAACCAGGAAACTGAGTGACACTACAGCCGTGAATGCCACGCTGATGCAATCAAGCCAGAAGCCAAATGCAGTGCTTGTCTCAAGTGTAAGAAACCATGCTGATGTATGCAAATCCTGGAATGAGGGAAAAGAGTTGATTATACCAATCTTAAAACCTTTCATACTGTGTAGTGTATTGGAATATAAAATGTGCATACAAACAACTGTTTACACTAGTAGGATATTAATGCCAAACTCATTTCGACCTCGACAGGTCATCATCAGTGGCACCAAAAAGGTTAATTCATATAATATAAATGAAACGATCATGTTTTAGTAGATCGTGAAGGTATATGGTTTTATAAAGAACTTGCATTTTTTGTGCCATTGATGATGACCTCTTGAGGTCGAAACGCACTTGGCATTAATATCCTACTAGTGCAAACAGTTGTCTGTATGCACATTTTATATGATTATACCAGATTCACATAAAGGAGAATCTATCTATTTGTGAAACACACAGAATTCTTGTACTGGTATTCTATGTCAGTGAAGACATCTCTTGCAATTTATAAAGAACTTTTGTCCTACAATGAGTTTGTTTTATTTCTTTGGTTTTCACTGAACACTTTTTCTTCTTTAATTTCATTTAGCATTTATATGCTGGAACATGACTAATAATAATTACATACTGATTTCACAATTATATTACAGTATTTATATGTGCAGAGTATCATATACACCAGTTAGTAATGGGAATGTGCAATCTTTAGCTCCAGCCATCACGACAGATAAAAGACCATAAGAAAAACCATAACTATGCTGTTGATGAAAAGCTTGGTCCATAAACTTACAATTATCTGTGCAATGAAAAACCGATAAACTAACTAGAAACCAATAACTTTTTGTTTAAAACATAACAATAATATAAAACATGATCTATTTCACAAAATTATTTCTATCCTCTGACAATTAAATGGTCTTTCACTTTGCTTACCTGGTGACTGTCAAATTCTTTACAAACCATTTCCTGAGCTTCGGATGCTCGGATTGTGGACAGACCATTGAGAGACGCAGACACATGAGAAAACACTGGACTCCGAGCTGCAAAAACATAACATTATTATATTGCTGCAAAAACCATTAATCATAATACCAACAAAAGAATTAAAAGAATTTTAAATCCACTATTCTCATAATATAACGTTATTAATTTTACATTAAAAAGTCATTAAGGCTATTACTTCAGAACTGACATAAGAACAATATGGGATAACTGATTGTGGAATATTAAAAAATGTGGACTAACCTCCATTTAGTATGCACAGACCTATACCTCCAATCCCCAACATGCCTGCATGTGTGATGTTTAATTAAGCACCAGAGACAACTTTACTTTAACTTTAGGCATGTGGTAACATTCAGTAGAAAAAATATTTTTTAATTCGCTGAGCATACATATACACACATCGACATAACATCATAAGCTCTGTTTCCTTATATGACCTGAATGACTTTTTCTGAAACCTTTACAGTGACTTACTGGTGCCTTCAAGCCGTTTAATATCTTGTGCTGTTGCCACATATATCCCACGCACCTTGTAGAAGAGGAAACCCATTATAACCAAAGGTATTAGGAGCCAATAATTGACTATGATTACCATGGTCAGAATTCCAGTCATCACCAGTAGCACCTGCAACAGTCACGTACATTATGAACTAAACCTAACCTTAAAGTGCATTTGTTTAATTCACTGCCATATTGAAAAGAAAGAGAATATTTTTTGTCATATTAACATTTCCTGCAAGTTTCATGTTGAGAGGTTGGCAGATTTTATACCTGAATGCACTCTAACATCGCCTTTGGAAGTTGCTCATCCACTGCACCCATGTCCTTGGAAAATCTGTTAAGTACACGACCTGAAAATAAAGTACTGTAATAATGTTCTTATATCCATCTACCACCTTGTACAGCAATCTTATAGTACTGTTGTGAAGCATCTCATAATGTGTTTGTTCAGATTTTATTCTTATTTTAAAAAGTTTCCAAGAAATGCTACATACAAATACACTACTTTTCTTAACTTCATGTTAACTTAGTGGTTTTATGTTGTTCTTATTTTTAAGGATTTTCCCTAAATATCTTTTTTCTTTGGGATATGGTAATTTTTATAACTGATCAGCATTCACTCTCTCTCCTTTTGTCTGTCACAATCTTTTACTAGTTAAATAACTATGATATATGTGGAACTTACAACAGCCATCCCTGGTCATCTTATTGTAGTGCACACTGCTTTAATTTGGACTGAAAAGTTGAGAAATGAAAAAGGAGACAAACTCATTCTCTGTGGCTGATTCCTTTTTTAGATATTAATAATTCCACAGTTGGTAACAGAATCCCCTGCCACTTTTAGAATCCAGAGTTTCAAAACGATGTTCACACAGTGAACCACTAGACCTTTTCCTGATCCAGATGAGTTTAGTCCACACCCTTACATCCTATTTCCTAAAGCTACATTTAATAACCTCCCATCTATACCTAGGACTTCCAAGTAGTCTCTTTCCTTCAGGTCTTTCTGACTAAAATTTTGCATGCATTTGTCATCTTTTCTATGAGAGTTACATGTTCTGCCTAGGTCATCCCCACTGATTGATCAAGCTAACAATATCTGGTGAAAGAATAAAAATTATGAATGTTCTCAGTAACTATAAAACATCTTGCATTATAATAACTGATTTACCTGAAGGATTGGTGTCAAAAAATCTCATTGTTGCAGCCAAAATGCATCGAAACATGTTGTCATGAAGAATTTTAGATGCTGTCATACACACTTTAAAGAAGAATATGGAGCGTATTGAAGTAATAAATACACTTCCCAAGATAAATGTAGTGTAGATATAGATGGCTGTGTCTGTGTCTAACAATTTTGGTATTGTGGAATTTAATGATGCTTCTCCTTTATCAGACAGGAAGGGTAGTAATGTTGTGAAATTTGAAGACAGAGAATTACTGTCTGTGAAATTTGATAATGGAAATTCTGTGAATTGACTGTGTTCTGTAGGCTGATCAATAAATGTGGTATTGAGCCCAACATTCTGCATGAGATTGTCAGTGGAGTTCAATGTATCTTCTTGCATAGCCTTATCATCATAGTACCGCCGTAACTCTTCTTGGTTTGTCCTGTAACAAATACGAAGAACCTATAAATTATTATTTGCCATTTTAATCTAAAACAAAGGGCTATGTTACAATTAAAACTGAACTTACATTTTCTATATGCCCAACACTTTTCTGTATAACAATCATAATACCCTTGGACATCATATTCAAAATATCAATGAGTATAGTTTTAAACCTGTGATCCAAGTACTGGTCCTTAGATAGTTGCAATAACTGACTTAGGCATTACATTGTAAAGCATGACAACAGAATACAGTAAAATAATTTGTAACAAGAAGTCACTGAATTTTAAGTTACTTTATCATCTTCCAAATTTACAATAAACATTTTGTAAACACATGTAATATATAGCATAAATTAACATGATCAACAGAAATGTTTCTAATATATTTCTCCTTAATGTATGTTTCATACTGTAAATTAAATTTGACTTTGGTGTGACTATTTATATCACTATGGAAACCTATAAAAATGAAGCCATAAAAATTCTCATTTCCACATTATTATTATTTTGTACCCACAATTAGTCCCTTTCCTAAATGTGTAAGATTTGGGTTTTGTTTCATACTGCTGTAAATCTACAAAGTTGTAGGTACAGACTTCTTTTAATAAACTCTATACATTTAATTTTGTCTTTTAGGTGACAGCCAAAAGCCAACCAATGTGAAAGTATGGGGACAAGAACTCTACATAGTATATATAAATGTTTTTATGTTATGACTTCACTGTTTTGAAGTAGTTACTTTCATTTACTGTAATGGGACCACATATCATAAGCAGAGGCACATGAATAATCCTGTAGTTAAGCACATATGGATCACATAATCCAATGGTTAAAGTACCAACAGAACCCACATAACAAGAGATCATGTGATGATCACATGCGCTTCTGTGTTTACATTCACTGTCTCATTTCAGTGAATAGACATCAGTGTGCATTATTCACCAGTATGTAACCCAGAAATCTGCTCCACTGGATGCCATCTGTCCAACAAAAAGGATGAGAACCAGAAGGATGAGTGTGAAGAATGATGCACCAGACTGGAAATACTTAAGGAAGACAGAAGTCTTCATTTTTCCTTTGGCAATCAGCTCAGCATTCTCATCAGCATCTACAGATCCATCTTCATCCTCCTCAGAGAGTGGCTGCAATACATGAGCATTACTGGCTTTCAGATGAATTATTAAGGTCAGCAAAGATGTTATCTCTCAATACAAAAGGCAGGACTTTCTAAGGAAAAGTTACTAATATAGGAAGGGAAAGGTCTAAATATCAGTCAAATTAAGTACTGTTATGTAACTATTATATACTTCTCTATGTCAACATTAAATGTTAATCTACTACAGCTGCTCCTTCCTCACATGCGTAATCCACACAGGGCACAATGCTATTTACAGATGTTAGCTATCACTTTTTTGTGTATTTTTTATCACCATTACTGTATAGGGAAAGGTGATTTAAACCCCTATACTAGTTATCAAACTTAATAAAAATTTGTATAAAAATATAATCAAAATTCAGTCATTCATACCAGTATTAGTACATGCCTCTAGATTCATGGGCAAACAGTGAAGAACTAGTGCCCTAAATAATTGTTGCAAAATAAAAAAGTTTCTGCAGAACCAAAACTTACTTGAACAGACAGCTGAGTACTTAATTTCCTCAGAGTACCCTTATTCTCTGCTTCTTCATCCCCCCCAGTCAAAAGACGAGCAAAATCCATTTGAGAAGCCACCAGTTCCTTGTACGTTCCTTGGGTTTCAATTTTACCCTAAAATTAGAGTCAAGATATTAGAAGTGTATAAAGTGGTGTCCAATCTATTGCGATACAAAGAAATCTCAGTATTACAATACCACCTTCAACATACAGCAGTCAGGGTGTTACAACACTCACTGGCCCATTCTATTGATTTATTAAGAGCAATTTACCATCATTAGTACAAAACCAAGAGATTAAGATTTCTTACTACTTTCAAACAAGTTCATAATAATGACATTCAGCAAGAACCAAGAAGTTGTACTCTAATTTCTGCAACCAGAGACATCACAAAAACAATGACAGTGAATATTCTGTATGCCATTTATAAAGAAAACTTCAGAGAATAGTTTTGTAGTTAATTACAAATGGTAAAGCAATGGAAGCATTACTGGAAAGACTTGCTGCAAGTAATTCTGTAAAGTAATAAATTCTGTGAAGCAGAAATTTGTATATCCCTCAATCCATTCTAGAACACAAAAGAAATTAAAAAATCATTACAACAGCAATAATAATAAAATAATCCGTGGTGTAACAGTCCTCTGAGAGCCAAAGCCGACTAGCTGACTGCTGGTCTCACGTTCACATGCCTAAGCAGAGATGAACGATCATCCAACCAGATATAGGGTGACATGTGGTCAGCACGACGAACCCCCAGCTATACTTAATTATATTTATCCATTAAAATACTTACGTTGTTGAGAATGACAATCAAATCTGCATCACGAAGGTACTGAAGTTGATGTGTGACTAGAATCCGTGTTTTGTTGGCAAGGAATGTGGAAATGCATTTATCAAACAAATGTCGGCCCACATGTGTGTCTACAGCTGAAAGTGGGTCATCTAGGAGGTATACATCAGTGCTCCGGTACACTGCTCTGTGTGGGAAAAATCAATCTTAATTTGTGTGAGAAATTACACTATAATTGTATCTCTGTTTAAATATAATGAGTCTATACTATATAGTGATCTGTAAATTCTGAAATACAGAGAAGTTGGAGAAAAATATAAAAATGATGATATGGGGAGGGGGACATAAGTTATTTTTCTCCCTCTCCAGACAGCTCTGTAAGGAAAGTAGATTCTTACACAAGCTACTTGACCATAGTTCAGAGGTGAAATACCAACAAAATGTCAATAAAACTTGCAGACAAATTTAAATATTTAAATAAATGCCTCTAACAGTAAACATATAAACATGAGTATATATCCATATTTGCACAGATGTTTTATTTTTTATTGAGTGTATTCATGTTCACAGGGCATGGACCTCTGTAGTAGCACATCAGACATCAAACCAAAATATTTTTCATACTGACCTTTGGATACTAAGAATTTCTTGACAGTATCTGTCAGGAAGACTTTGTGGTTTTCTCAAAGCAAATGTCATGTTAACATTAGGGATTTAAAATGTAAGTGATAATAAATTTCCCACAAAGCTATTTTGTTTTCTCACATTCCAGTAATTTCTTGTTCTGTAGATATTACCATCATAACCCACTAACACAGCTTGACTTACATCAAATTTTTTTCCATTCCTCTGTATCTTTTTTATACCCTCCCCTTATATATTTAATCAATTTTGTGTACCCTCCATCACTTGCAATGAATTAGAGATCTTCCCAGTGGATTTTTGTTTGTAGTCTTTGATACTGTCAAAGAAACCTTATTGTCATAATAAAATAACACATATTCATGTCAGTGAATCTTTAATTTTTCTTAGTATGTCTACTTATTCTGAATTGACTGAAATTTGTAAACTTTGTGATAAATGGCTGTACTTTTATATCTGGAGATCCTATTACAAAACAAAAAATATTCAGTGCCATATTGTTGTCTAAGAAAACATCTTACTTCTTATACAAAACTCAACAAACCTGGCCAAGTTGATGCGAGCTCTCTGACCACCACTAAGAGATATTCCTCTCTCTCCAACAACAGTTTTATCCCCATGTGGGAACAGTTCCAGATCTCTCTTCAGAGCACAAACTTGTATCACTTCTTTGTACCTATCTGCATTGTATGGTTGTCCAAACAAGATGTTCTGCCTCACTGTTCCAACAAATAGCCATGGCTCTTGTGAGCAATACGCAACATCACCACCCACTACGACTGACCCATTTGACAGTGGCAACTCCCCCAGTACTGTCTGCAGCAATGAACTCTACAAAGCAATAAAAGTATGTACTTGATTAGCCAATGTGCTCAGCCTTAAATATACAGTGAGAGGGGCAGAAATATTGATGTGCCAAAAAAACGCATTTTCTGGCAAAGACATTTTATGAAAAATTACTAGAATATTTAATTTTCAACATCTTCCAAGCTCAATACAAAACAACAGTCTGTACTACTCCTGAAGAGTGTATCAGATTAAAGAACTGTTAAAAACATTAATGAATCTTAAGAGGTACACATAAGACAAATTATTTTATTTTTAATTGAATGGTTATTGATTGTGAAATGTCATATTCCATAAATCATCAATGATGTATCAATGTTTTATAAAAGAAACTATTCTGAAATACATTTTAAAAAATAATAGAAATTTTCAAAATTTCTCGTAACAAACAAAACAAAACAAGTGAAAACATTTCAGAACACAAAACTTCTTTTAGCAATTGTGTTCCTTCCTGAGAAGCTCTTCAGTCTCAGAAACTTTTACACAACCAACAGTATGTCCATTCAATTAACACTCAGAAAATGAGTGCAAGGGGTACTGTCAGTTTGGCACTGTTAGTAAGAGATCATTTCTCACTTAAACTGACAATAAAGTACACACTCTGTCATTACCATAATGTGCTTCATTACAGTAAATAAGTAAGTAGAACTTTTAATAAAAACAAGTATATTTTTAAGCCTCTGAAAATCTGCAGTATATGTACCATCAATATATTTTGAGGATAATGAACTGTTTTGTCAATGTATATAATTTCTAAACTAATTGGAAATGTTTTGGAAAAGGTAATAATGAGAATAATGTTGTACAACCTAGAGTGACTTATTCTAAAATCTAAAATAAAGAAGCACCCACGATAATGACCCTACAGGAATTTAAATACCTTGGGCTTCTAACAAGGATAGCTTTTAGCTTTAGTAATTGTTTTAATCTGATGGTTATTTTTCAGTGTAGTGTTTGATAAATTTTGTCATTTCTAGATGTCCTATTAGATAACAGAATCATTCCATTTCATTGCAGGTCCTTCTTTGTGGCTGCTTTTATTTATGTTTTACAAAGAAGTTCATTCTTTGGATGTATTCTTTTCAGTTTTTATACCACAGCATGAAATAGTTTAAAGTTAAACTTGTAATCCTGCCATTATTTGTGTAGCTTTATGGTCTTGTGAATGTGTAATCATGCTTTGGTCCAAAAGGTTGAAAAATTCCAGTCTTGGACTTACCTTTCCAGAGCCAACAGGCCCTATAACAGCGCAGAACTTGCCTGGCTTCACCTGCAGACTGATGTTGGTTAGGGTATCAACTATGGAATTGGGTGTCCACTTGGCACAACCATTTTTAATAGTGACCCCCAGCTTCTGGTCTTGTGCATGGTTTATAGAAGCCCTCTTGCTATTCCCATGATACACACTCTCCATCTCTTCAAGAAGCAGGAAATTCTGGATTATATTACATCACAAGATATTAATAACAAAGTAAATTCACATTCATATGGTTCAACTGCAAGCTCTTATGCTTTAGTTTGGAATAGTAATTTGGCACAGAAAACAATACATATAAAGTGCTGTATCAATTTTCTTTCATTCATTCTTTTTTTTTTTTGGGGGGGGGGGGGGGCATATATGTTCATCAAATACTGAATAAAATTTCTGACCTTCAGAGCTGTCACATATGTGTGCACATACACAAATACATATCTGTGTGTGTCAGCTAATTTGTGTTATTCAACACTTTAGTCTCTAATGATGGAGGCATAGACAGTCTTCATTAACATCAGAGTTTAATTGCATACCAACATCCATTCAAAGACTTCAATGTATATAGTCATCATAATAACTTCAGATTTTTTATCAGTTTTCAATGATGCTAGTAATTTCTTAGCATATTTTCTAATAATGAGGCTGACTTTACTTCTACAATATGGATATGTAATTTTAGTTCCTTCAGTCTCCCTCTAAACCTTCATAAAAGTAATATTTACATCATCATTTATAGTCTGGTGATACAAGCAATTTTAGTATAAGAGGAGAAGGAATATAATATTTTGTGTGTACTGACTTTACATTTGTATAATAAAACAGATTTTTCTCAACCGTTCAATGGAAGATTCTAGGTGAATATTTTGACCTAAGAGGAATGAAACAATGGGAGGCTGAAGAGAAATACGAACTTGTAAGCTCCATAGACTTTACTCTTCATCAAATATTATTTGGGAGAAGCAATCGAGGAGGATGAGATTGGAAGGGCATATAGTGAACATAGAAGACATGATAAATGCATACAGAATTTTGGCTAAAATGCCTGAAGGGAGAAGACTGTTTGGAAGACTTATGTGTAGATGGAAGGACAATATTAAAACGAATCCTGGAGAAATACGATTTTTGTAGGTGTAGACTGGATTAATCTTGTTCAGGATATGTACCATTGGCAGACTCTTGTGAACATGGCAACAAACCTTCGGGTTCCATAAAAAGTATGGAATTCCTTGACTACCTGAGAATGCTATTGTCTTTCCAAGAAGCACTCTGCTCCATGAATTTAGTTCATTATTTTGGTGCATGATTTGGAGGGACAATAAATTTAATTAAGCTATGTTACACAAAATATAGTTTTCACTGCAAATAACAATAACATTTAACAGGATTATTACTATCTATCCATCACCATTAATGATTTATGCTTGTGTACCTCAAGCCTCTTTATGGAGACTTTTGTCTCAGCTGCAAGCTGTACTGCCTGTGGATAGAAGATAGCCATTGATAACTGCAGGATGTTGTAGAATTGTGCCATGGCAAACACCTGTGAAAATACACACAATGTTAATGATTCCTACTTTTAATGTAAAAAATGATCATTCTGCTGACTTCATTGTCTACTCATATAAAAGCTTTAGTGTTTGTGTAAATGAGTGTACTCTGAATAATTTATACAGTGCATACTGGAACAATACTCCAATGCAGGTAAAGTAGATAGACCAGCCACACTCATGAAAGAGGCAGCTACAGAATTCTATTCCTGAGATGTGTAACTACCAGATGCAAATAGGGCTCATGTGAATATCTTTCAAAATCAAGTAAGTCAACTGTTACCAATATTTCAAAGAGACAGCAAACTCAAGAGCATAGCTGTAGTCTAAAATTGATCCTGAAATAACAGACACAGGACAAGAGGAAACAACTGTAAGAGAAGTCATCTTTTTAAAATACTAATATCAAAGCTAGTAACTGCAATGTTATTAAAAATAAAGTGGACTGACATCTTGTGGTTGTAAAGCATATCAAAAATATGTATGCTGTTTACAACTACTAGTTTTCTTATGCATTTTAAGGACAATGCATATGTCTGATACCACTTTGTCAGTATTACATGGCATACATTGATACCACACAAGATAGTCAAACATCACTGACAAATTTCAGTATGTTGAGCACAATACTACAGAGGACTGTATGAGGTAATTACCTTGTCAGCAGAAATATGGTGCCCCATGAGTGAGTAAGAAAGAAGGGTGATGAAAAGTGATGTACGCTCTGAAAAAACCATTGTGGACAGGAACAAGCCACGCAAATAGGAAGCACTGGTCACAACTTTGATTTCATGCCTGCCAACAGTACAGTAAAATTATTAACAGTTAATCATAAGAACGGAATAACTGCTACATGAAAGAATAATTTTTTTCTGTCATAAACATGTTGACTAAATCATCTGTCAGCACACAAACCACTTAACATGCTTAAAACATTGGATAATTGTGATCAGAAATGAGGCATTTCTAAACAATTATAGAAACAAAAATTATAACTAGTCCTTTTTTATAGTTTTTTTAAGCTGATATACTTTGTACATTCAGTATTATCATCCAAAAATTTATTCTCATCTCCACGACTACATTAATTTTTTTCATGAATTGAAATTTGTATTTAGTGAGTATAAAGTTTAAAAATGAATACACAAACAATGTCACACAGTAACTCATTTGACTAAAAACAGAAACAAGCATAAAATAATAGTATACAGATGTATTTATTTACAGAACATGCACAATCCAGTAACTGAATTAATAGAATACATTCAAGCATAAATACTACTGAGCACAGAAATTGTTAAATACAAGAAAACAAACAGTTAAAAAGTAGAGGAATAAAAGAATATGTTTTAGTCGTCATCATGCTACAAGCAGACAAAGAATACAAAGAAAAGAAAAATGTAATAGCCAGTTAACACAAAGAGGAAACATAACGCACACTTACACAAAAAATTGAAGATTATACACAACACAAATTATTGTCAAGTACTTCAAACCTTGTTTCATGAAAGGGATATATACTTTAAAAATCTAACAGTGAAGACATACACATGGAAACTAGAAGGCACAACTTCCCACACAAATGTTGTTTCATGATGATGCAACTGACATCTTGATCAAAGATAGAGAAATGAAAAGCCATGGTTCTTGGAAATACTCTAGGAAAATATTTTGTGCTTGAGTTTGCAACCACCTTTCTCTACTACAGTACCCTCCAGTCTACACAGAAGACATATGTCTCCTCCACTCCAATTCAAGTACATATAATCCACAAACACCCATGTTCATAATGCAGCCATTACATGTCACCCTCTGCAACTGTCCCATCTGGAGCCTAAACAAAACACAGTACAGTAATCACAAATTAGTCACCTTCTAGCAATCTGGACCATCTTCTCAAAAGGTTTCTCCCATGCATACATCTTAATCACCTGAATTCCAGAAATAATCTCACTCATAAGTCGAACACGTTCATCAGTACGTACAGCAATCTTCAAGCGCAGCTTTGATGTCAGCTTACTCAAGTAACCTGTGCATCAACATTCATAATTCAGATACATCAAAAATAGTTTAATAAATTTCTGCCAAACAAGATGCAAATCATTCAAAAAGCTGAGATGAAATTAAAAAAATTAATCATAGACAGACCTGATAATAATAAAAATTAACCTTGCGATCATTGTTCACAGGAAAGAGCATTTCATATGCTAAGTGCACAGTATCATTCTTGAAATTTCCAGCATAATTAGATCTTGAGAAGAATACAAAGTCTGAAGAACTTACTTTGTACAGGGACAGTCTGAAGGAATATGGCAAGGACACCAATGAGAGCTGACCAACCAACGGCTTCCCATATGAAGTAAGTGATAACAACTGTTTGGATTGGCATAATCCATATAAAATGAAGCCACATGGTGACAAAGTCAAAACGGTTCACATCATTGGAAAGCAAATTTACTACTTGGCCAGCTGCTGTCTGTCCTTGGGCTGATTTACTTAGTCGCAGGATCTGTGAAATTATTTATGTTAATGTTATTATATGGAATCACTAATAATTATTAGCCAGACTAATCATACAATTCTGGCTGTGCACTTTAAGATGTGAATGGTTTCAGGTCAAACAAATGGCAGAGTTGTGGTTTTTAGTTCTACCTATAGCAGTTTTCACCACCACCAGTCCTCTTAAACATCACTAAAGTCCAGTTACATTAATCCAATGCATTTAGTTCAAGAGTTTCTACAGTAGGATCAGGCCCTGACCATAATGTAATGCACCAGTCAGACAATGAACTTTTCCAAAGATTTATAATTTAATATAAATGTCCTAGAAAAATGAAACTGTAACAACACATGCATGAAGCTATGTACATGACACAGCTCAAAGGTTAACTTCTTCCTGATTTTCTTGATGATACAAATTTTACTTTAATATACTTCTGACTGATTCTTTCCCACTGACTACCTTAACTACGTGTTCTTTCAGCGTTTATCTTCACTAAATATTCTGGTAAAATATTATTTAAATTATGCATAAATTATTGCAGTTCATATCTAAACTTACTTGTATGAACTCAATATATCTAAAATTGAAACACTTCTGTCATGTGGCAGAATTTTATTCATACAAGTATATATAAAATATTAACGGCAGGACATCAGTCTTGTCTTACACCTCTGTTAATCTCCTTCCATCCAGGGGTGTCTAAATCCATTCTTAACAAACACTTTAGTTTTATAGATTTTGTATAATATTCTAATCAAGTAAATTATCTTATTATAGTCTTTAAAAACTTAAAATAAAGGTAAATCGGGTCTCAATAAAGAATAAGGGAGCAGTGGAGTGTCTGTCCTACTGAAATATCCAAATGTTTCCAGCTTCATATGGCATGCCCCATTTAAAGACGTAAGACATTAAAAACTGAGTCATGGTGCAATAAACATTACATAATACAAAAGGTCATCCTGGGTATAACGTGTTAAACTGCGTCCACAAACGACCACCTGTATAAGTGGTCCCCCTCTACCAAGTGCCAACAGTGGATGAGCGGGTGGAGGTTCAGGGCACTCTCATGCCCTTGGGGTGAGAAATCATCCCTAAAGGCGGTTGAACCGGATGGGTCAACGGCATAGGATGCAGAAGGCAAGGGGAATCCACTGCATTAAAGATCCTGAGGATTTCAGCAGCTAAAAAAAGAGCTGCTGCCAACCAATCCTAGGATTGATTACAAAAGAAGAAGAAAGAATACAAAAGGAACACCACCTGCCCTTAGACTTTCCACTTATTGACTAGCAATCAATAGCAGAACTTTTCATTGCTCTCAAGGTTTCTCATAAACAGAATAGGAATCATTAAATCCGAGAATATAAAATGAAAGCACACCTTGCGATAAATGAGCGAGCAGCACGCGACTCGTACTCTCATACCAATCTTCTGGCAAGCCAAGAAAGAATGATGAATCAAAATCATGGAGCAGATGGTACTGAGGATGAGTGCTCCTGCATACATATAAGCTTCATTCTTGGTTACTGGTGTGTTCTTGTTGAAGAAAAGGATCAATTTTCCCAAGAAAACTGGTTGAGCTACCCTGAAATAAAAAATATTATGAATATTACATATCACTGGCATACTGTAACAAAATGTAAAAATGATGTAGGAAAGTGTATGAGATTTGAGGTTTTTACAGCAATGAAACTGAGGATTGTATGTAGTTCTAAGGGTTTCAGAGGAACATATTAAAATTTTGTGAAAAATATTCTATGGGCTTTTAAAATTAATGCAAGAGCAAATTGAAACAATGTGTGTATTGTATCCTATTAAGTGCACAATATTCATTCATATCTTGAGGACAAATTTTCATATTGAGCAGAACACCAGTAATCTCTAGCGTCACTTATACTTACTCCTAGTGTGGTATCGTGAAGGGGTGAGCATACACCAAGAAACCCTTCAGTGTTCTCTTAATAAATTATCTGATCTATCAAGAACTTGGGGCCTCTGACATTTATACAGAATTCTTGACTGTTATTTGCTAGCGTGGGTTCTTAAGTGCCTGACATGCATTTGGCATTACAGGAAACACTTTTTATGATTTTTGTTAACAAATGACACATTTGTTTTCTTGTTTATTCTTTCATGCCCAATAAATAAAATGATCATGTTAAGGTAATTCATTCACAAATCTGTGTAAAGTGAGCTGAATATGTTACAAAACCACAATAAACACCAATCTCAAAGAAAGTCATAATCTTATAACTGTTAACTGATCACATTTACTAACTTGAATACAACACAGAAGATAAGTTGGAAGAGCCCAACACAGAAGTACAGCCGGCGGAAGGTCTTCACAATTACGTGCAACAGCTCAGGTTTCCTATTCTTTTCCTTTGCATTCTTGGTTTCCATATTCCAGTACCTAGATAAAATAAACATAACCAGTTACAAACTCACTGCTGCACCTTTCCTTTTGGCATCTGCGGTGGTACATTTTCTGAATTAAATAAACATAACCTCACTTGGCATATCCTAGCACAGCATGAAATAATAAGAATACTAACTGTTTGGTTTTGAACACACACACTGAAGAGGCAAAATATCTGTACTTATTTGTTGAAAAAGTGTACCATATACTGTCATTAAACCTCACTTTGTCTTTCAGATAATGCAGAAACAAGCAATGGGTTGAAACATTGATGTAGTGGACGTACCCTAAAACTTCCTTTAACGAAAATTATCTAAATACAGTCAATGTAACTTAAGAAAAAGGGCAGTTGTGAGCTTCCCCCCCCCCCCCCATTATAATTTGATAACTTTTATTTATGTATTTGTTGTTTGTTTCTTTGTGGGGTATTTAATGTTTAATTCTGAATGTAAAGGTGTGAAGGTATATTTAAGTAATGATAGGAACAGCCTCGTATAGTCGTATCAGTAGTTTTTGGCCGGTCAAGCTAGCGGAGCTGGCGGACGCGCCTAGTCTGGGTACCTGAGGTGGCAAGGTCAGAGTATTTATTTTGTTTGGGCGTTCAGTCCGATAAGCTCCTCGGTGCAGTCAGCATTATACTATCGTACAAATGACTCGCTCCTAGCCTTCCCCTTGTGACCGCGCGTTCTAGGTTCGAGTCCCGGTGAGGCGCAAATAAAAATAAATTGGAAACAAGTAATAAAGATTTACGCGTTTCACTTGTTAGGCAAGTGCGTCCTTTTCAGGCCAGGGTAGGTGCTCTGTATTCAGTGCAGAAGGCTTACTGACACTTAAAAAAGAAAAGAAAAGAAAGTTGCACAAGCAATGACTGTAAAGGAAAGAATTATGGCACCGTGTGACCCCCAAAATTCTTGCAGGGGGCACCCGCCGGCTAAAGGGTTTTTTAATGGTCCACGTGAGCTAGGGCATCATTACTGCCCAAATACATCATTTTTTGTGAAAGTTTAGGGGGGAAGTCCTATGACTAAAGGACAAGAAAGTTTTCTTCGAGGACACTCTTTTCTGGAATTCAGAGGAAGCAACATCCTAAATTGTTTTGTAGCTCGATTCGGCCAGTGAATGTTAATTGTAAAAGAAATAAATTGTGCTTGCAAAAACTACGAACTTCAGTCTCAAAGCCATTACCGAAACCTTCCTCGCTGGCATTCAGCTTATACCCCTCCATGTAATATTCCCTGAGAAAAGTTCCATGCCTACATGAGCAGAAATCCCGAATTACATCACATACGACAAAGATCGACAAGACTGCAACCGAGCCGGGCAACTCCAACAGCAAACAGGAGTGGGACGGTTACACCCTTGAAAATTCCACCGGCCATAAACTACTGCGCCGACTATACCATATTATGATTCATGCTTATCTTCAAGTAATAAATAATTATTTTCATTACGATATGCTGTTTTGAAGACATTTCGATAAAGATTTTTCTCCCCTCCTGATACTTGCATTTTCTTGTCATTCTTGACGGCAAGTGCAAGTGCAACTGAATTATTCTTCTCAGTAGTAGAAGTTCCTTGTCATTATCCTTGACCTGTGTGCCTACCGTGTTCCACGCTTCCTCATTTTCCATCTGACTACAATTACAGTGCACACTGACCGCTGACAACGAAAGCGACTGATAACGGATTAGACCTATCCGCTCTTGTTTGCGTTAGACTCATCCTAATTATCTTTCAGTTTGTAATTTGTGTGCAATGAATTTGATGTTATCTGAAACTGTTTATATAAAATCTTATGCTTCTTATTATTTCTTAATTTGACTCAACAGTGCAAATCCTCCCTTCCATTCACAGATACAGGCAAAACCGGCTATCGTCACAAGATGAATGACCTCTCCTGGCACAGGAAATAAATGATAACGATGACGTAATGACGATGAAGAGGAAATAAATTGATGGAGTGTCTGTCCATCGTTAGAAAAATGCCATCTCTTATTTGCCTTAGAAGTTGAGTAAAACTGAGGAAAGATCCTACCTATTAAGATTCGAAATAGGTATCTTACATGTGTAAAGGCAAAGACAAAACTTGCCCGAGAAATGTCACATCTCTGTTCTCTGGTTGTGTTACAACGTAAATAACACAAACTCCATTCTCAGTCACACTGGATAAACCTCAATAAAAAAAAACATCGTTTATTACAGAATCGTACTGATGATTCAGTGAAAATGTTTTTTATTATCTCACCTTAAAATAGTAGAAACGTGACATTCCTTCACGTTCGTAAGGCGGACCCAGCACAGAAAAGTCGCTTGTCAGGTCGTAGACCTACACACAACTACTGTTTGATTTTTGCTAACCTCAACAGTACATTTTATGTGAGATTTGAAGTTCTCGTGGCAGTGAGTACAAAGATGGCCATCTTCTGGGTTGTCGCGCCGTGTAGTCTCGTAAAAGTTTACCAACGTTTCAATGATCCATCATCAGGGCGGTCACCAGAAGACAGCCATCTTAGTACATTTTATGTCGGCCCTGGGTATAGCGTCCCTTATCTGTAGTGTGGGTGGAGAGAGTAAATCAGTAAAACCTGGGAGGTTTCAGTTTCTTCGTGTACGCTTGCAAGCCAATCTTTACGTCAGAAAGCATTTAAACCCGGAAGAAACTGGAAAAATTGTACAGGCCTATTTCCATGTGTCAAAGGACTACGAAACTGATACAGCTACCAAAGAGGGGTATGTTAGGAGTGAGGAGACAAGAAACGCATATAGTAGTTTAGTAAGGAAACCTGAACACCGGTTAAAAAAATCCTTCACAAAATCTGTCAACTCACTTCAGATTATTTACCAAACAAAAGTAAACACATGCATTATTCTTATATGACTATCCAAAATGCATATAGTCCTCAGTTTCTAAACGAAATGCGATAGAATAATAGAATAATTGCTTACTCTCACATTATATTTACGAAATATACAAACGCTGAGATTAACAGGGCTATTCTGCACGGAGTAACTCAGCTTAAGACATTTTAAACTCCAGTGACGTAGAGGGAGGATGAAGAAATCGCGAAAAGCTTCAGTCACAGACAATGCATCAGGCCTTGAAAATTGAACCTGTGATAGTTCAAAGAAAAGGAAATGCTACTAATTGCTCTTGCTGCTACTACTAGTACCACCATTACTACTACTGCTGCTGCTAAGCCACAGGGTTCGTCTTACATACATACATGTCGGTTTCTTACTTAGTGATATCGTCAATACAGCTGCAAAAGCAAACCATTTGCCCCAAAACATGGTTGTAATGGCTCTAACTTACTTTTCGAGTTCATCTCCCAGCATCTGCGACCTGTCATTCGGAAGGGTATCATAAAGATCTTCCACCTCCAGGTCTTTACCACGTCCCTTACGGAACAAGTCCTTTATCCACCTGAAATAAAAATATTTCCCAGTCCTTACTAGAAACTTACATTGCATTACTTTCTCCAGTCGACCAGTAGCACTGAATTACAAAATTGCAATCATCATATTTTAAGAACGGAATTATAACTTTCATCCATTTATAAACAACGTTTTAAAACGGACGGGACTATTTCGAAACACCCGGTCTCAACTGACCTTCCAGAGTATATTTTAGTTCCAGTTACCATGTTACACGCGGCTGTAAACAGAGCATCAAGCATTTTTATCGGAGATGCTGTGAAGAAACGGCAAAGAATTACACAGAAAAAACAAAATGATATAGTGTTGTAATATTTTTTGTTAAATAAAGCTTTACAGAAAAAATCAAAGGCGAAAACTTACCGCAGAATCTCACACAGCACTGATTTTCTGCGAGATGACGACAACCAGAAATCTTAGGGAATTTAAATTTTTAAAACATTGCTGATAAAGATTCAAAAGAATTTCATACAGATCCTACCCCATATCAGCCGTGCAATACTGACTGATAAGAAAATGTCAATCATAACTTTCGGGTTTGATGTAGGCCTTACAGCAATGTTATTGCCAGTCTCTCTCTTTTGCTCAAGAAAATCGCCAATGGGTGATAGAAACTTATGTGTGTTCGGGATTGATTGATGCTGAGCGTTTAGTGAAATTGACTCGCACAGATGATTGCCATATTTATTACCATCAAAGCGTTAATAAAGACCAATGAATATGACAACAACATATGCCACGTCGTCACTCAGACTGGTGATTCAGAAGCAGATGAACGCCGCACTCACCAGAAAACAAGAATGGAGACCACATTCGCTGTAGCTCGAGGATTGACACCCGTGAGTTTCTTGCTCGAATCCATCGTAGTGTTTTGCTGCGAGGTCTCCTACATCGGTACTCCGCAGAAACTTTCTGTGGACATGTTTACACACGGTTTACAGTGACGTTAGACCATGCGATGAGACAATTCAAACACGCATCCCGCTACAAGAAAGGCGTTTTACTCATCAAAAACCATGCACGATGACATATGGGAACAGAATAAATGGAGAATTGCGGCTTAGTTCATGCACCAGCCACTTTAAACCTGGAAAAGAGTTCCCGCTGCGCTTTGGATAAGAAACTGGATGGTCCCAATTATCGCATTACGTGAACTACCGTTACAGGTGAGGACATGCAACTGAATGAAAAATATCACAGCACACCAGCTGAGAACCACTGACTTAGTAACATGGTCTGATTGGACAGCGTTCACAATGTGAAATAACACAAAATCATTTTTATTTATTTATGTCTTAGAATATTCCTCTAAAGGAACAAGAAAAAGTTTTTACTTTGGTAGTATCAAAGAAATTTTAACCACATTCAGTAAGCCTCAAAGAAACCCTTTTGAATTTTCCTAGTTTCTAACCCAAATCCATTAAACCTGTTAAATAAGAAGGCGGTAGTCTGAGCTGTGACTGAGAGAGTCACAGCTCAGGCTACCAGGTTCAAAAGTTCTCGCCATTTTATGCTTCCCGGAGCAAAACGAATTTCAATCGGCCAAGTCATCATTAATGCGCATTTATTGACACGGCGTTAGATCAAGGATAGAAGCTAAGTCGGCCAAACAGCGATGACAGTTCAATTGAAACATTATATTTAATGCAGTCATATATATATATATATATATATATATATATATATATATATATATAGTATTTACTGATTGCTAAACGTCGCGGACGAGTGATTAGGGCTCCTGTTTCGTGTTCGGGAGGTCCCGGAACGGAGACAGGGTTTCTTGTGGTTTTCCTCAGTCCCTCGCATAGGTATTAACCAGTTCAAGAACAATGCATAGCTCTGTACTTTGCCCACAAAGTACATTTATATGTTTTATATTATTATCTGAACAAACAGCGGCCATTTCTGTAAACAGCATTAAGCAATCGATATTTGAAATAGATACACGTTGTGTTTACTTTAAGGTAGGAAATGGATCTTTAAATATTATTGAAACGAGCTTCAGTCTCAAAGCGTTAATAATGTGTATGACTGTTAATTATTAGTATTAACTAAAATTGCAAGTTGCGTACTAATCTTATTTTACATCCCCAGTCTGTTAAAGTCCTCTACGTTCTGATGGAATGTAAGTTATATTTTCATAATTTTCTCAAGGCTTAAAAGTATCCGGTTTGATTAGATATAGGCCCATTACTTCTTTCCCACTGCTGATAACCTCTGTTTTTTGTGCATCACACTCGTGGGGCACAAATTGGAATACGCGTCTGTGGCCTGAACTCAATTACAGCAATAGATCTCTCCAGACTGCAAAGAGTTTGAAGAAAAATTGCTGCCTTATGCTAAGCGCATTTTTGTAGGCATGTGTTACAATAATCATGAAGGTATCTGTCAACACTTTATTCCAGGTTGTGGCATCTGAATGTCTTATTCCTTATTAATATTTTAACACAAAATCACTTGTTCTCTTACTTTTAAATCTGCCAATACAGCTGACACACACCTACTAGGATAAATAACAGTCGAGCAGGAGAGAAACGTTGACCCTGGAAGAGCTGAACGACCCTGACGTCTGATAGCTGTAAATCTGTGGCTAGAAAACTGTCAGCTGTAACGTGTTCCTTAAAGTGCCTTATTATGTAGAGTTAAATCCTAAAACTTTAGCACACAAGATTTTCATGTTCACTGCCAAGGTCAAAGCGTTTCTCCTGTGAAACATACAATACATTTATGGAAACACAATTTCAAGGTCATTCCCACAGCTAGATGTGTTTCTGCTGTCAAAGCTATTTCCAAGAATTCTACAATTTTAACGGAGATAATGTTTTCGCTTACAGACTTACATAATGTTTCTCACAGCAGAGCACTTTTTATATTTCGATCTCTTACGTCATCTGTAGATTTTATTGAAATATTTGCTTTCTGGGCTATCCTGTTTGTTGTTTCAGTGCTCGTATGTAATTAGCCGTGTTCTACTACTTTCTAGCGTATTGAAAATAAAAATGAAATTAGATGAATTGAACATAATTGTTATTATTGTTGCAATATGTTCAATCTTTCTCGAACAGTAAATTAAGCTCCGGCTTTTAGTTACTAGGCCCATTTATATTTGCACATCTCATGATCTCGTAGGTCGCATAAACTCACACTTAATAGAACATTCGAAAATCATAATTTCGATCTCTGTTGTCCCTGGGAGATTATTAAAGTCCTCAGCGGCTTCCTTCAAGTGATAAATATACCTAATATTACTGGTTTCCATCCGGGAAGAAGCAAATCATGCAATATCTTGACCTAGCATGGAAAGCGCTGTACCACACATCCGCTTCGCCTTCCCATACCGGAAGGGATTTCCATCCATGCTATGACAAAACTCATATTTGGTGGGGAGACGGAAGAATAATATTGTCTTATTTTGCGGTCTTCCTCAGCCCCCCCCCCCCCCCGCTTCAATGTTTAAATATTGCGCTGAGCCACGCTTGTAGAACTTTTATTTCTGGAATGGCAAACGATGGAGCCTGTGTTAAATAGTTCATGATCATGTATTCTAACTTCTAACAATCATTATAATATATCTATGAATAACTAAGTACATGGATCAGTTCATTACTGAGAAGCCGGTAGACGCTCACGTAGTCAAAAACCTGATCAGTATTTCCATTTCATCTCCCTGACAACCATATTAGTATCAGATATGTCTTCCCATTTCATCGGTCTTTCAAATAAACGCTTACCAATAGGATTCGCCCCTTTGTAAACATTTGGAAACGCATAATTTCTTTATTATTATTATTATTTATTTGACTGCAAATGGGGTTTTACTCGGTGGCAGTGGTCCTACAATAAGACACAACAAAACAATGACACAGAACAAAACAATAAGACACAAAAAACAATAAGACACAAAAGAACATAAGACACAACAAAAACAATAAGAAACAACAGAACAATGAGACACAACAAAAACAATAAGAAACAACAGAACAATGAGACACAACAAAACAGTAAGACAAAAAACATACGACACAACAAAAACAATAAGACACAACAAAACAATGAGACACAACAAAACAACACACCACACTCAAAATAAAACAACTCATAAGATTACAAAGCCATATAACCTAAAGTACATAACTTAAAAATTAATACCAACTAGACATAAGACAGTAACAGTAATGAATTACATACGTCATGGACTGATGCACTCACATTTCATCAGGACCTTCTCTACACTTCACTACACTTATGAAGCCTTCCCATCCTCACCCCACTTTACCCCCTTCACTGCACCCACCCATGTATTCCCTTCACTTCACCTCATTTATCACTTTTCTAACCTTCTTCCTAAAAGTACTTGGTTTACAGGAGAGAGTCCCTAAAACCTCAGCAGGTAGCTGGTTCCAGAGTTGGATGGTCCTATTTACAAAGGAATATTTTCTGATATCTGTTCTTTGCTTTCTGTTCCTAATTTTCCGAATATGATCGACCCTGCTTAGATAGCATGGCCTTTGCAATCTGTCACCTATAGCCTTCCATGCCCGTTCTGCCGTGTACGCTTTGAAGAGAGCACATATACGTGCTATCTTTCTACGCTGTGCCAGGGTTTCCCAGTTCGAATCGCTCCTATGATATGCAAATTTACATGCTTTCTTTTGCACCCGTTCTAACGCATTTATCTGCCCCTCCCTGTAAGGATCCCAGCACGCCGCCCCATATTCCAGAATCGGACGCACTAGTGATGTGTAGGCTAGACTTTTAGTGTTACTATTCCCCTTTTTGAGAACGCGCATTGTAAAATGAAGTGCCTTCCAGGCTTTCTTTACCGTATAATTTACTTGATCAGCCCAGCTTAAATCGCTGCTTAAGAGTATTCCCAAGTATTTACAACTGCTCACTTCCGGAATTAGTTGGTCCCGTAACAAATAGTTTAGTGGTTCCTTCACCCGACTTCTCGTGAAACTAACTGCTTTACTTTTACTTGGGTTAATTTTCATAACATTTTCAACCGCCCATTCCCCCAGACTGTTTAGATCCATCTGCATCCTTTCTATATCTTTACTATTTATAATTTTCCTATATATTATACATTTCGTTTTCAACTTGGCATATTTTTACCTCCATGCCAAACGTTTAAGCTGGAAGACTACCCCTTGTAGGCTGTCCGCGGCTGTTTGCTCAGAAAATTGTAAATTTTCGAAACTACATTCCAAGGTTGGCTTGTGTTTCCTCCACCCGTAACCAAAAGGGCGCTTCGCGCTCTGTTCGCATGGCACGCGATTATCACATAAATCTGTCCCATGCCTCTGAGAAATGAGACAAATGACAGCAATGTACACGTTTGTGCCAAGTCAAGCAATAATTGGTCACAATTTTACACTACAGCCACGATAGCGTATCATCCGGAAAGTGATATGAATTATCTTGAATACTTCATCAGGGCCTGTCAACTCACCAGGGTCACAGCTTCGTAAAAGCGTAATAACATTAAGTGTCTTGTCACGAATCACAGTTTTTATTAAAGGGCGGGCACAATTTGAATTCTTTTCTAGTCTGTTTTTAATTACCGTAAAGGAGATTTTCTGTGGGAAATGGATATTAGCAGACCTTCATAAAACGTGGGAAATGAATGTCTTTGTTTGTGCCTATGCACACGCGGAGACAGTGAAGCATCTTGTAATCTCGTACGTCCTTCACTGCAAGTAAGTATTATATAAATGCCTCTTTCTTACGCGCCGTTGTAGCGCAAACTAAATTATTTTTGTAACGATGTTCAACATGCCAATCCCTGAAATGTTTACTTTCATTATCAATGATCCGCACATGTAGTTTCAAAATAAAACCGAATCACACATTCCATAACTAATTCCACAGAATAGAGTACTTCTTGAGTAGCCAGCAGTCTCTCAGCTAGTCACAACATTCCAGGCATTTTAACGAAACCAAAAGTTGACTTCCGAGATCGCCATTAAATCCTGACCTGAGCCAGTTGCATCTAGTCCACAAGTTTTTCCTTCAAGAATGGTTTTAGTATTCTTCCATCGACGCGTATGAAGCCCAAATGATTTTTTCCTTCTGATTTGTATGAATTTTTCGACTCTCCCATGCTTACTACATTCTCCGTTCGTCTCATACGTATTTATTTCATAAAATCAATTTAAATATAGATTCATATATCTATAAGAGGAATTGTACCTAAGCCATACACTTACGATATTAAATTGTGCTCTCCATGGTAATACATTAAATGCATGTTGATGTTACGAATTCTATAACAATCATGCAGTTAACATGTACTTTCATTGTCGAAACATTTAACAACAAAAACAGACCAGCACAACACAGCCTCTTCTCTATTGAAAAATTCAGTAACATAGCACAATGAAATTTATGTCTGCTATACCGAAGTTTTTTCTTCTTCAAAAATCAAACACCCTTCTCCATCGGTTGTAGGGTAAAAATAAATGCGATTTTATAGTATAGCATACAGGCATAACGTCCATACCAAATCTCATCCAAATCCATCCAGCAGTAGAATCAAACGGACCGACAGACAGATGGAAATACAGACCTAAAACCGTTACATTACGTCACTGTTGAATAAATAAATTTTCCACATGAGTTACTTAATTCAGTCATTCTGTGTCTTCTAATGCACAAAATTGTAAAACATCTTAGGTTTTCGAGGACCGAAACCCATCTGTCCCACAGTGTACAGTTCAAACACGCAACTGTGTTTTTCTACAGAACCTAACAATTTAATCAACGCCTTTATTTGTCAGAACTATTATAAACGGTTCTGGGTGCTGTAACACAGCGGCTGCTGGCGGACCACCGGTTGAAAATCACTGGGTTACTATACAAAATCTTAAAACAATTATCCTGTCACCAACATCTGACACTATAAGACGCACACAAATTTTGAAACAAACTTTTTTCCTACGTTTTATTTCCCTATTTATTTTTTACTACCTTTTAGATTTAAGCCGTAATAAATACGCACTGGTAATATTGGAAGTTTTCACGGCGGAGAGTCTGAAGTTGGCTGTCTTCTGGGTTGTTGCGCCCTGTAATTTGATAGAAGTTTACCTTAACAACCCAGAAGACAGCCATCTTCAATACGAAACTGGATGACTATATATCACTTTTCTTAAAAAAACACCATAAATTTGTTTGCAAGTGGATATATGCAGAGGCTAACACAACACACGCATGAACACATCGGTCAAACTACTCACAGCAAATCTGCCACCAGCCTGACGTGTTGCGCCGAACGGTTTGAGCGAGAGATTTCTCTGTAGGAGGCCGTGGACTCGCGGGGAGACTCAAGCGTGGGGATAACTTATGATTATTCAGCTTTGACTTTGAGACCTGCCTAGTGTGAATCGCACTGTAATGCTGAGTCGTACGACTGGCCCAGGAAATTGCCAAAGACACTTCAATACCTGAACGCCCTTGACGTCCGTCAGTCAAAATAGACCCTATCAGCTCGATCAAGGTCAATGATATACCAGAAAAAGCAAAACTGGAAACGAGGCAGCACTGCGTTACGTCATGGCTGCTGTGTAAAGTTGGTACTCCTGTTTCGTAATCCGGTGGTTTCAGGTTCGAATCTGTGCCCGGAGGCTATCTATCCTGACCGGTGTTCGAGGTTTTGTTGCCCCTCCATAATAAAATACGACAGAACCATGACATAAATCACGACCGCTTCTTCCCACAGCCTTTTCAAATTACAATTGACACATCTTCCGCCCACTCGAAGCCACAAAACCCGGGGAGCTGAAAGACGTCGTTAAATAGCCCAAGAATCAACCATTCGTTTAATTGATTTCTTATTCGGTGCTGCATCGCCTGCGCAAGTTATGTAGCGTTGAAGAAATATGGCAGAATGCGTAAGATGGATAAATGTGGGTGGCATGGATGTTATGTACTGTAATACAGAATCCCACGAAACGATTGGAAGGACTGAGGACAACTACGAACACCTCAGACAGGATTGTCGGTCCCTAACCGGAATTCGAACGGCCACTTCCTGAATACATGTCAGTTGCATTATCCCTGCTCTGTAAAGTTTATTAAAGCTCAGAGATTCTAAGAAGCCCGCCACGGGTACATTGACGGAAGAAGCTATCATGGCCTATACCAGTTCGTATTTAGAAACTTGTGGCTTCTCGTTTCTTTCGAAATCAGCATCGCCGAAAGTTGTGTCGTGTGACAGTAAGTGGACTTTCAGCACAGGACAAAAGAAAAATCCTTTATACCACACTATTTGCCTTCACTCTACTTCCGAGTTTCTAATACGGCCTACGAAACTGAAGAGGTTTGCCAGCATTTTGTCTTGCGCTTTATGCGTGCACTTTCAACTTTTATCATCCTTTTCCAGTCAACGTTTAGGCAAGAAACCTGAAGGAAAGAAACCACTTGGGAAACATAATAATAGATGGGACGTTTTTATTAAAATTGATCTTAAATAAATTGTAGACGTCATTCAAGTGGCTTAGAAGAGAAACTACTGGAGGGCTGAAGAACACGGTCATTAAATTTCGAGTTCCGTAAAAGTCGGGGGAGTTCTTGACTAGTTGAACGACTATCAGCTCCTCAAGAATAATTCTTCTCCATAGTGATAGTTGTGTAATAATGAGATCTGAGTCTTTTTAGACAAAATCCATCCGTATAACTGATAATTAAGAGCAGTGACGCTCTCGGGGGGGGGGGGGGGGGGGAAGGTGAGGACAATCCCCCAAACTTCTAGTAATGTAAAATATGTCATTTCATTAAATGAGGCGTTTTATTAGTTGAAGCTCATACCCAAAGATGAAAGAACCTATAAAGTAGTTGAAGATTTGAAATATTGAATGCTGGCCTACAGAATATCATAAATCAGAAAAAATGTGGCGTTACATCTCAGTTTACCTAAAACGAGAGAAAATGAACAGGAGACAAACTCCACAAAACCTAATATTCAGATTAATGTTTGCTCCAAAGAGGTGACAGAGATAGCAGACCTCTTAATGTTTTGAAGTAACTTCAGACAATGACAGCAATTTTCATTCTTCGCTGTGCTATGGTCTTATTCAGGCACTCGTATGTCCGGAAATGCTCTGTCTCTCACCAAAAGTGTACAATGAAAATAAAGCATCCTGTAACTCAACAGTAGAACTTGCAGCCATGGGGAATTATCAGTTTCTCGGTAGGCCTATTAACTCTTTAAACAACGGATGGATATTAATGAGTGGAAAATTTTAGTACGGTGTTCGGAATATTTATTAAGATAAAATTACGAGTGATTATTACAATTTGAACTTTCAACGACTGTTACGAATCGAGGTTTGGCGGAAACTTTTCCTAGAATTCCTTGAGAGATAAGACATAAAAGAAATTAAATTCCTGTGGCCCTTCGGCGTTATGTGGGGAGCTTAATTTGGCACTCAAATTTGCTGCTAGAAAAAGCATCCATCCACCCACCTGCAGCTATCGCCCGCTCCGTGACCTGTTATCTGAATTTAGTCATCAGACAGGATTCTTCAGTTGTTCGCATGTGAAACTGGATGGAAATGAGTTGTCATTTTCAACGTTATGTCGAATTAATAGACATTTAAAGAATACTATGGGAGAAGATCATTTATGTGAATTATGTAAACAGAAAAGCAGAAGTCAACATTAAAGATAATGAAGTGAAAAATTAACTAACATTAAAAACACGGATTTTAGATTAAAATAATAAGCCTGCTTGTATTGATTAAACTAATATTTGTAAATCTCGTCTCATTAGACGACTATAATTACGTTAAATAAACTAACATGGAAGTAACCGCTGAATGAATTCGCAGTTTGAACCCAGAAAGATAATGGCTTTATAATTTGTTTATAACGGCTTCTCAAGGACTCTACTCCATAGGATTAGTTAGTTGTAAATTAAAATAATTTAAGTATGTTTCATTGAACTCTATTCGTAAAATACAATGACGGATTACTATTTACTGACATGTCACTTTGCTGCCATTATGGGTGTCTCATTCTTGTGAAAATGTGAGGCATAGAAAATCAAAGGATGTTGAATTAAGCATGTTCTGCAAATGATCCCCTTGTTTTTAAAGGACAAAAGATGCATACAGATAGCAGGTTCAAAAGGACAACTGTTTGAATGTTTTGTTATAGGCCTTTCTATTACAACGAAATCACAGTTTCTTCAGTTGGCTTTGCCTAACTGTTTCGTCGAAGGATATAAACATCTTTCAGAGCACGTGACTAATATTTCTGAGTGAGATTCCCCGTTTATTGTACGGAAAGAATTATGGAGGAATACAGTTCTTGTTTTGCTGAGAAGCAAAGGCTTCTATCACCCGTGCCAATTAGTTAAGAATCGGCGTTAGCTATCCTTCGTATCGTATCTTGTTATCCTCATTTTGACCATGCGCATTCAGAACATCTTATCCAGGACCCCTCAGCTGACACCAACAAGCTCTACACCACCAGTTAACTGTTGATCTGATTCTGATATGACGATAATGGTCGTCTAATTTCTATCGACATTGCCTCCATCTTTAGCGCTGAAGATGAGATCAGTATGTTTCTCCGAAACGGTTATAACGGGCCAGTCCGCTCATCCATTCTAGAGTCCAATTCGCAGGTCTGACCCCGCGAATGACCGACGAATAAAGCGAACCACAAGTGTGCGTACATTAGCCACATCTTGTGTTAGCTGCGAAGGTCTTTTGCTGTTGCTATACGAAAGCATCTGCTACTGTTAAGTTTCAATTTCTAACTGGTTATTAGTGCGCATTCCACACTCCATGACGACGCCAGAGTTACCAATAAGTTATGCAATGATCATCTCGACACGTGTGTGTTGTTAAAGACGGTGAAGAAGTGCTGCCATTATTCTCATTATATCGCCACTGTTAGCAGAAGTTAGAAACTACAAGGTCCTCCACATATAACCCCGTGAAAGACTCACGTCCCACACGTAACCCCCTTAACCCATGCAGCCACTGGACAAGCACCAGCCAACAAATCATCAACTTTCGACATCACGACCCTACATAAACGCACCAGCGTGCCGACGATACAGTGAGGAGATGGCGCCTGTAAGTCAAGGACCGTCACACGGTGGTTCTACCCACAAGGCCACACGGCGTTACAACCCCGAAGACCACCATCGACATCTACAACGTCGTGTGAACCTCAAATTTCATATTATTCCAAATTGTATGAAACAGCTCTTCCCCAGGTGACGATTAGCCTACCAGTCCCCTTTCACGTAGAAAACCTGATTCAGTTCCAACCTTCTGTACTCCCACGAAGTCTAATATTTCGCTAACTCTCTTGCTACTGACTCACTTAAACCTGCCTCATCGACACTCTTGAGCGGAAACCCGAGCTTGCGTCCAGGATAGCCCTGTGGGATTTGTGGTGGACAGAATGGTTCTTTCCGAGTCCTTTGGTATTTTCTTGTCAGTATCATTCCACCGCTGCTTCATATTCAACCGTAAACCATCTGATGGACGGGAAAAGGGCTCATTAGAGACCCAGTTCCACAGAGATAGTCTCACCCCATTGCAGCAATACCAAGAGACACCCATGACGTTCGATGTAAAAATCTCATCCCCATTTTCTGTTGCTTACGCCACGGTAAATAATCCGTCCAAGTTTGAGGCCCTGTATTATAATTTTAAGCACTCGAACATTTTACGGTAATGGGTTGTAGTCCGCCGTTCTAACTCCATGCTGGATTAACACAAGTTATCAGCTACCTTCCTTATCTGAACATCTTCCGCTTTCTGAGAACGCGCCATGCCGAAGTGAAAAGTGACCTAGATAGCACGGAAATAGAAGAAAAACATTTGGCATTGTTCTACCACATCAAAAGTTCACACTGATTTCGGCACTTTGCACTTCGCAGCTACACGCCATGTAAATCTTTTTTTTTGGGGGGGGGGGGGAGGAGTGGTGGTTTAGCTCCCACTCATAGGCGTGCACATTTCCTTGGATATGATTATCAGATTAATAGTAATAACCCGAGTATTTCTGTATTATTCATTTCAACAAAGTGTATTCATTAAACAATTAAAATGACTCGACCGTTTGTTATCACACTGCAACAGTTAGCGCACTTACATAAAAGACTCTAATTAAATTACACGGTGATAAAGATAATGCTCTCCATATTAGCTTATGAACTATTTAAAACAGTGACTTACGTAACGAGAGATAGGATTAGCAGTTTCTCTTTGTTTGACTAAAGCTCATCAAGGACAAAGCTTTAGTTCCAGTTTAACGAGCAATAAAAAAAACATATTCTTTACAGCCTTCGCAAATCGTTACACAACCACTCCTTCGACTTGCTGACTGTGCTTAAAAAACTATTTCAGCTAGTTATCCAAATTTTTCATTTAGACAAGCTATCAACATGTTTACTAATTTTGTAAGCAACAGCAAACATTTCCACATATTATGTCTTATTTGCACGAAGTACATAAAATAAACTCATTATGCAGATGCTGTGTTTTTACATCACATGAATCTTGGATTTGACCACTCTTATTGCAAACAAAAATGGTACATGATAAAAATTAATATATCTATTACGTTCTTTAACTTTCACTTGAATAATTTTTTATAATAAATACTTAATGAAATAAAAGCAAATAACAGCCTTCATTAGTCTATTTATAACTACGTCCGTCAACAATAGACCTAAACATGCCTACTGACTTGGAACAAAATGACAAGAGTAAGAATAATATGCAAAGACGGATTGCATCTGCAGTCGATGAACACAGGGCAATACAACACTTTATTTCTTAGTCGAGGTTTTTGTTTTTACACTTCATTTATTACGACATTCGGTGGGAGTTCTTGGACGAGTGATCAGCCCCTCGCAAGGCGTCTCTACCTGTACACAGGACCGCACAAAACAGAAAGACACGGACAAACACCAACGCCTTGAGTGGGATTCGAACCCACGGTCCCAGCGTCCACGCCTCAGACCGCGCAGGGCGGCCACTGTGACCGGCACAACACAACACAACACATGAGTTCAAATTCGTAGCGTACTCCAACCTTGTCTTTGTGCTTCCTACTGATCAAGTCGCCAACCTTTACAAGATTATCTTTCAGAACAGAAGGGCAGTTATTTCCACACTGCAGATGCCGGCATCTATTCATCCGTACTCCAGTCAGGTGTGTGCTGCAGGGGGCCCGGACAGTCAAGCGAACCCCTTGTTAACTTCTGACTAATTTCCCGAGCTCCTTGTTATCTTCAAGAAAATAACATCAGTATGAGTCATTATTTTGCTTGAACACGCAGATTGCTAATGCAGTCCCCCTGTTAACAAATTGGCAGCACACCCCTGGCTTTAGCGTACCTGAATATCGCAAGCTTTGTTGTCGTCAAATCTTGCACAAATACCTTCTTCTAGTTTCCTCCGCTGGTTTTTAGACGACCGCAACCGGGTCTCAAGTGCGCAAAGCCATCTGTGTCTGCCGCTGCTCGTCGCCTTCCAATGCAAAGTGAAGATCACCACGCGCCACGGGGCGAAGTAATAGGAAAGATGTATGACGTCAAAGCGGGATCATGGGGGGGGGGGGCAACAGGAGTATATTCATAAAACTTTCACAATTCATAAGCTGTTTCATTTTTTTTTTTTCAGTAAACTAGTTTATCTTACGAAGAACGCTGGTGAAAAAAGGACGATTCGCTGGTCGTGGATAAATGTTTGCATTGTTAATCTTCGTGTACAGAGGTCTGTATACGTTGATGACGCAATTAGATAAAAATCCAGCAGACTGTAGATTGTAAGAACTCTAACCAATCGCTTGGCACACTTGCTAATGTCAACATACTTCATTCAATTGGTAAAGTCTCGAATGAATGTCAAACAAAACGTGGTCAGACTTTCATGAGTTACATAAATATAATTCTTGTTCAAGCGTTTCTAGAATTTACTGAATATATAAGTTTTGTTGCACACCATGAAAGCCCTATACTAAATGTAGCTCATTTAAACAGTTCCATCTGTTTTATTTATATTGAAACCTCAAGCCTATTTCAAAATAAATCAGGATCATCTGAGCGTTAAGCTGGAAATATAGTTAAATAGTATTAAAAATTACATTATATATATATTATATTATATAATTTTTAATACTATTTAAATAAATCACAATATGACGCACCTACAATATCATATACAATATCTTGGAAATATAGTTCATGGAATTTTCCTGCAGTCTTTAAAAAATTGGACTCAATATTTGTATTGATGTATTAGTACATCCGTAAACAGGTGCTGTACTACATGAGATTTCATATTCTCACGGCGGCTAATTGAAGATGGGTTCTTCTTCTTCTGGGCTGCTACGCCCTGTATTCTGATAAAAGCCCCCATCATTAGAGGCAGGTGGAGGCAGCAAGCACATCAGTAATTTTCTACCACACTGCAGGGCACAGTAGCCCAGAAGAAAAAGCCATCCTCAACGTTGTAATAGTTCTTGCATTTACTTGGTTAAACCATCATTCACGCATTTAATTTAAAAGTTAAAACAATGAAAATGACAATGACAGTGCTTGGCAGTGGCGGCCTCACACCTGTGTTTGTATGTATACTTATATTGTTGCCGTAGTCTGCGTTGTACACGTACTTCTGTCAGAGACCTGTTCTGAGACCAACAACAATGCAAAGAAAATAAAGAACAAGCATTCTGTAGAAGTATCGAGCTTACCTGCCGTCTTCAGGTGGTCTGTAGTTTTCACAGGCAAATATCAGGATACTGAGTAAGCATATGTCCGCCTCCTTCCGATTCCTTACATTATCTTCAGCCACGATCATCTTTAAATCCCTGTCGTCGTTAGACGATGTGTCTATCTGCAACAGAAACGTTGGAAAACAAACATAAATCAATACACAACCATTTATATCCTAAGCGGTACACTGCAAGGAAAGAACAAGGATAATTTTGATTTAACATCTCTTCGGCGATATTCCTACGGCACATAGTGAAATAATTTGTGAGACTCCCGCTTGGGTCGCTGTTGACAGACTCATAACAGTTGAAGCGCCGCCATGGTTAAATATTGAAACTAACCAAAGATGTTGACAATTGCGGGGATTGAATGGGACACAACTTCTGGACCACGTTGACGGTGGTAATTTATTGGGTGAAAATATATGCTAGAAATAAAGTCGGTATAGAAGTAAACGCTCATAAAACGTAATTTTCATGTCTCATCACCAGACTATAGGACAAAATCGTTTACCTAAATGGAAAGCACTTAATAATCCTTTGAAAATGTGGAAAAAATAAATAAATAATTTGGGAATGAAGAAATTCAGAGCAGACTAAATATCGGGAATGACTGATACCACGCAATTCAAAATCTGCTGTCTTCCCATTTCCTATTGAAATCGTAAAAATGAAAGTATAATTTTGCCCTTTTTATATGAGCGTGAAACCTGGTCTCTCATACAAGGGAAGAACGCAGGTTTACGATGCTTGAGAATAGCGTACTTAGAATATTTGAACATAAGAGAGATGAAGTGACAGAAGGCTGGAGGAAACCATGGAGGAGATGACAATGGCATACGAAATTTGTTGGAAAACCTGAAGGGAAAAGACATCTCGGAATATCTACGCGTAGCTGGGATAATATTAAACTGATCTTAGGAAAATCGGGTTTGTATGTGTGAAATGAAATTTACCTGTCTCAGGACAAGAACCAATGTCGAGGGCTTGTCAAGTCGGCAATAAACTTTTTGGTTGCATAAAATGTCGGGAATTTCTTGAATAGATGACTCTCTCGATCAGGTATCCA
Organism: Zootermopsis nevadensis; assembly: GCF_977971745.1. Classification (NCBI taxonomy): domain Eukaryota; kingdom Metazoa; phylum Arthropoda; class Insecta; order Blattodea; family Termopsidae; genus Zootermopsis; species Zootermopsis nevadensis. Next base: position 14,033,993 of record NW_028259145.1, read on the forward strand.
ACACCCTGTCGCATGATATCCATTTCCTCGCCTTCGCTTATGTCTCTTCAGGACGGAATGTATCGAGACATCGCGACAGGGTACCAGCATTGTGCTGTACGCAAGATTGGGTTAAGTGAATCGCCCTGATGACGGAGGCAGTACGACCTCTGAAACGTTGGAAAACATCGACCAGACTACACAGCGCAACAACCCAGAAGACAGAAATCTTCATACTCACCGCTGTGAAAACCTCAAATCTTACATTAGGTTAGTTTCGATTACGTTTGGTTGGACTGCGTTGGGTTATGTAAGGTCAATTTTAGTTGGGTCATCTGAGTTGCGTACGGTTAGGTTATGTTGGTTCTGGTTGCGTTATAGTCGAAGAGTTGGGCTTGTTTGGGCTACAATGCGGAAAAGTAATGTTGAAAGTCAACTGTCTCGCGACACTCGAACCAGTAACAGTTTTGGGGCTTGTGACCTTTGATCTTGTAATCTCCCGGCAGAATCAAACAATTTACGTCTTCACGTCATTCTTCTATCGTACTTAGTTTCCGAGTTATACAAAACATCTTCAGCATGACTTGAGCTCAGAATAGTTCTTTAGGGTTTCGACCTTCGTTCCTCTAATCTCTTCGCTTAAAAAAATTTGGTCTTGACGTCGTTCTTCTATCGTGCTTAGATTCCGAGCTGCAAGTCCACAAATCACCACCAGAACTCGAACCGAGGATCGTTTCTCCGGGTCAAGATCGTTATTCACGTAATCTCGCCGAAACAAACAGCTTTGGTCTTTAAAGCCGTTTTTTATTGTGGGAAGCCCACCGAAGGGATGACATTCCTTAAATAATAGGCACATTACATCTGAGCAAACGCTAACACGCACAATAAAAACACGCGTAAGTTGATGAACACAGGACTCACAGAACCTGCTTACGTATATACGGGAGTCAGCAGCAGGCTTGTGTTTCAGGGGGCCCGGTGGGGCTAGCGCGAGCTAATTATCTGAGCCCTATGTTACCGGCACATAAGAAATCAGATGACATAGGCGATGCACTAGTATGCACATACATCCATATATCGATACATCTTGCCGATTTAAGTGCGTATTTCTTGTCCATATAATTAGTAACCATCATACAAGCTACTTCCAAATGCCGAATGTGGTTGGGACCCGCGTTTGTTCGGAACATTATACTGACCAAGTGTAGCGAATTCGAATGTAGACTGTATGTACATCATTTCTTTGTTTGATGCAAAGATAGTGCATGGATTTTTGTTGGTACGAGCCCGTTCTTAATGAATTGGCAGCAAACCCCTAAGAATGAGGAACTGGATAGAAGAAACTCCTGTTATTGTCATTTCCGCAGCAACTTCGAAGTGCACGTGGAATGTATTTCCTCCCGGACATAAAACAAGACGTCATTTCATACGAACCTCACACACGCCTCATCCACCAACAGGTTGGTTCCCACACGGAATAACTTCAAGAGGAAAAGATATATAAATTGGGTTGGTCACGAATTGCGCACATCCTTGTGTTTTCCAGTTCAAACGAAAAGAGGATATGTTTTATATCGTGATATGTAATAAGAACCACTCATATTTATTGCGCACGTGATTATCCTAATAGGAAATGGTAAACATGTCCACTTTTCCCCGCATGGGAAATCATCGAACGTCATAACAACCGTGAGACGCATCTCGCTTTACGATGTGATTTCCTGTTTGAAAACCGTCGGTTAAATGGAAATTTTTAAACGAAGATTAATCTGGCATTACTTTAAACAGCAGTTAATAGGGTATAGGCTAATCCACATAGAAATACCTGAGAGAATACAAACACACACACACAAACCTATACTCAAATTAACTAACTGCATGGAGTACACTCCTCTCTGAACAACTAACAATCGCTAAGGCTGAAAAAAGAAGCTCCCCACTTTTCATGGAACTCTAAACTACATTGACTTAACCATAAAAAAGCCCGTCACATATTCATATATAAAGCTAAATGAATCTAGTCCACATCACCCCATTCTATTTAAGATGTATTTTAATAATATCATCTCGCCTATGCCTAGGTCTTGCGAGTAGGCAGTCTTTCTTCCTTTCAGGTTTCCCAACTTAAAACTCTGCATGTATTTCTCATCTGTACAGTGCATCATTAAGTGAATTTCGTGCCAAATTTTAGTTTGCAAGCCAAATGAATGTTCGTAACTTTTATCAGCTTCAGGATAAAATTCTGCAACGCAAATAAAACAGCCTCTTGTTTGTTACGCTCACCATGTCTCTGAAATTAGCACGAGGAAAAACAGGTTCAGAATTTACGACATCGTTCAGCTGTACCAGAGCATCACTTGATTACAAAATTTACCTGTATTCTGGTGAAATGTGATGTAAGACTTCTTTTAAATCCAAGAAACAAGTACTAAGAAATTACTTCCATCCTTCCTGATTGTGGAACAAAGGCGTAAATTATTTTGTTCTGCAAGAATTTTTGAAAAGTCCCCTCGTAACTTAACTACATGCTTATGTTTAAAGATACAAACTCCTACTGTTTTCTCCTGAAACAGTAGACCTATAAACAGAAAAGAACGATTCTGACATAAAATGTAGCATACAAAATTTTACTTTAAAATCCAAATTGACTAATACACCTGAGATGAGTAGGTATATACGTTTCTTTGTCTTATAATTACTTTGCCAAAGCTATATGTTGTAGACCGAACAGATAATTAGGACGTTAGGTGGTTTGAGTATTAAAACTTCGCGAGTGAGAAAAATTACATTTTCTTTCGATATAAAAAATATAAATCTGCTTTGACTCAGTGCTATTATATACGACTCGTCTTAATATTTTCGGCTGTTTCCCAACCATGCCATAAATCCCCTACCGTCGGCGAACACGCCTTGCTGAATGACGCAGAAGTCCGGGTCTTGTGTCCTATCAACATTCGTTAAGTCCGGAAATTCTAAACCACATCCAGGCACATAGGATGTAGGGGGTGGGGTGGGGTGGGGGCGGGACAGCAATGTTTCACGTAAGTTATGAAGCGTTCAGAACCGATTGATTTTTTTGGTACCATCGGGTCGGAGCCGACCCCTGGTGACATTATGATCAAGTTCCCTCTCATAGGGACCTGTTCATATGTTTCCTCGGCAAATGATCCAGAAGTGTTTTGCCATTTCCTTCTTCTGTGTGTATGGAGTAATTGTTGAGATGCCACGGAGAAACCGGGGAAGCCCCGGAGGAAAACTCCGTGATACCTGGACCACGGCCTTGCCCAACACAAGTTATAAATCCGGGCACCACCGGGAATCGAACCCGGGACCCCAGGATTACAAGCCCAGCGTTCTGACCTATAATGATTACAGTTTTTAAAATGGATTTAGATCACAAATACACGTAAATTATTTGTTGGAATGTGCTGTGTATTACGCTTTACGCATAGGACTTCTTTCGATTTTACATGTACCCGAGAGACCAACGAAAACAGAAACCAATGTCTTGAAGATTTTGGCAGTTTGTGACTCTGTCAATTAGCTAGCGAATGAGCCCGATGGGTGCTCTTAAATTTAACTCTAGCGTGAGTGAAGAACACCTGATGGGCCAGCCCATGTATATCTGCTTGCGTTTCTCGCAGGAACTAGGCAACCCTATGACCTGAGGCCATTTATAGAAGATATTATTGCAAAAATTACCTTTGATACCACTATTGCATTTGTTATTCCCTTGATTGCCATGTTGACTTTAACGCCCAAGATTTGGAATATTAGTGTACTCCAAAGAGCACGCCTTTCCAATCTCGTGTATACAACGTCCATTCGCATTAAACTGTTTCCTAGACCTGTTATTACTTCTAAGGACAGAAATATAATAACATTGTTGTGTCTTATGGTTCTGAATATCTAAATAATGTAAATAGGGACAAGTACCGTGAGTAATTTGGCGACTATCCGGATATAATGCCGGTGATACTATGACAAATGCACGTGTTTTAGCGTCTAATGTGACAGAATTATTCCTGAGTTGCCATGTGTCATCACGTTCGCTGGTACGTGATTCTTATACTGAACCCCGATGCATGCAGTCGCATTTCAATCAGATTATGGCGCCGGAACCGAACCTTCAGAATACCAGGCAGGACCAGACGACGCCGAACATGACATCCGGAGTAACACACGACGGTGTAGCCTAATTTTGTTTCATAACTCTAAAGGATTCTAACAATGGTGCGTTACATTCAATATTCCTGTTTTCCTGGATTTGAGACCGCTCGATATTCTGAAGCAAGGCGGCTACGTTTCGGGAGCTAACTCTGCTCCCTTCTTCAGGTGAAAACACCTATTCTGTTCGGTCCCATATAAGGATTAGAATTGTGTTGAAATAATTACTACCACTGAACCAAACGTGCGGTCCTTCTTGAGAAGATGATAGGTGTTCATAGTTAAGAAATTCCCCGCCTTTAATAGAACCCTAGGGATCATTACTATATTCACAACACACTATCACTGGACCTTACCCAGATGAATCCGGTCCTATTCTCACACTCCATTTTGTCTTCTTATACTTCAACAAGTTCATCCTCTGGTCCGCTCCGTTTTCAGAAAAATTTATCTTCCATCCAAGTCTTCCGACTAGAGTTTTGTACACGTCTCGTCTTTCACTTCCGAAAACATGCCGACCAGTTATATGATATTCATCGCCCTGATGACGGAGGCAGTATGACCTCTGAAACGTTGGTAAACATCGACCAGACTACACAGCGCAACAACCCAGAAGACGGAAATCTTCATACTCACCGCTGTGAGAACCTCAAGTCTTATACAGTTATCAGTGCTCTTATTATCATTAGCATATCCATAATAATAACCACGTGCGTTGATATTTCCACGTGACTGGTGTCATAAACCTTCATCCAGATACCGAATCCTGATTATATCGACTGTTCGCAATTATACGTCAATACCACTAAAAAGGAGTTCCCCACGCTGCTACCTGGTAATAATTATTATTTGACTGCGTATTTGCCTTGTGACGTAGTGGCAGGAAATTTGCCAGCGACCACTGGTTGAGTCGTACTTCCCCGTCAGAATGGCCGTGCCCGTCGTACATAAGTGGTCCTGCTCTCAGACAGGCGACATTCTGGCTCTGAAAGCCACTCCGTTAAGATGTTTCCGAGTCTGAAGGATCCCGAACACGCCAACGTTCGCCTCAAGAATGTTGGACGTCAGGTGTACCTGTGCGTGACGCAGGACGACACAGGGAACCCAGTACTGGGCACCAAGACGCTCAACGAAAGCGTTGATCCTGACGGTGAGTACTCTGTTCCATATTCGTTGGGTGTATTTTGTGACCAGGTCGAGTGAGCGGCGAATTTGTCAAGAATGTGCTTTAAACCAAAATTAATACATTAATTACTCATATTTAAATAACGTTTCGCTACATAATGAGGGGCTTCTTGTGTACTCTTCGCCAAATATTACCACCATTATAAAATAAATGAGGATGAGATGGGTGGAGCATGCAGCACGCACAATTCTTATTAGAAAACCTAAACGGAAAGAACAACTCGCGAGTGGGTTGGATACTTAAGTAAGCCAAGACTTAACAAGAAAAACTGCACTTCGATTAAAATAACATCGTTGTATAGTTAAAATTAGTCCCACGCAACTCAAAACCCACCTACTGGCATGCGACGGTCATGTTCTGCGTTGGGACTAATTCATTTCACGGCAATTCGCTAGAGGCTGCGGCGGGATGCTGTCGAAGTGGGTTCTTGTTCAAGTGGGACACCTCTGGTACGCTGATCCTGAGGAGCCTGGGTGGGGCCAAAAAGTTTTTCAGACGGGCGGGTCTTAATTTCTTTGTGGCATTCCATTATCTGCCGTATTTTCATAATTTTGGTGGTGGGAGGTGGGGGAGGGAAGGTCAAATTACAGTTTTCATGCTCCAACCACAATTCATGGTGACCTCTGCCCCTCACATATTTCCGAGTTATTTCATACCACGATCTGAGCACCTTAAGTTGCGAGCTTTCGCTGGTTTCTTTATTTCCTTGATACAAATAGCGCGCTTGTAAAGTTTCCTGCTTCTTTATCCTTTGCATTTCTCTCCGCTACTAAATACTTCCACCATCAGAAAAGTACAGAATGTACAAAATAATTTAAGTATTATCAACGAAGTGACAAGCAAGGAACAGCCATCGTCACGTCGGGAAATCATCGCACACCTGTTTGGAAGGGCTGACGAAAACCAGGAATAAATTGTCAGGACTTCCGTCTCAGACCGGGACTTCCGAAATGCGATGCCCTTTACATTACGAGGCTCTTGATCTGCGAAGGCCGTAACAGAGTGGCAAAGCCACACTGACATGTTCATGTTCCTTGAATTTAAAGGCTTCCTTCTGCTTGCTTTCAGTCGATTTCTCTCTCTACTATTACACAAGTGCTGAAAGTGGAGAAACGAAGATGGTACTTCCAGTACACCAGGCCACCAAAGCCTGTTTGAGTATGACGCCAGACAAGAAATTACAGATATCGGTAAGTTATTTCATGTAATTATCTTTTTCAGTTTCATATCTGAAGCACTTTTGACGGTGTTTCTGGTTGATTTCATTTACCCCATTAAAGTTCAGTGTTAACTATATGCACCACTTGCTTTAACAACAGGTAACTCTTTATTCTACACAAAGAGTGTATTTAAGCGTTTCATATGATTGTCAGGATAAACATCGATTGTTTCCCTAAACAGCATTAACCAATTTAACTTTGTAATGGAGACACCTTGTTCTCTGAGGTATGAAATTAATTTTAAGCACAATTTAAAGGAATTTCGGGCTTCAACCGGTTACAGCTGCTCCATCAGCTACGAGGACAGTTTTCGCTGGTTACACACAACCAATAAAACGATGTTACAAATCATAACAACAACAATAGTAAAGTCTATATTTAATAGTAGTTTAGAGGTACAAACGTGATTTGCAACTGTATGATGTGGCACAATATTCATTTGTGCATTTCACAAAATATTATTGGGATGATGAATCAAGGACGGCGAGATAGACGGGACATCTAGAGCGCATTGGAGAGAAATTAAATGCACAAAATTACGCAGAAGAACCCCTGAAATAAACATCTAGGGGCTTCTTAAGGAAGATAATATTAAGATTTATCTCAAGGAAATAGGATGTGTGTGTGAACTGAATCCAGTGGTGTGTTCTTGAGAATATGATAATGAAACATGGTTACATAAGAGACAATAAATTTTTTGACTGGCTGTGTGACTATCAGCTTGTTAAAAAGGATTTAGTTGTAATATGACATATTTAAAATTTGGGCTGGAGCATTCAGGACTAATCTATTGTAAGATATTAATGGATCTGACTTCTTGGATGTTCATGCAGTCGCTGAAAGACATGGCACTATTGGACACGAATGAGCTCGAGGGTGTACTGGAGGATCCGTTGAGTTTCACAAAGGCAGACAGCAGGTTCTTCTACATCAAAACGTCAGGCAGCAATGTAGCACTTGAAGCTATGAATGGTAAGTTCAGAAAACGTGAAGGTTGGCAAGAGCATGTTCAATTAAATACAATTAGATTCCTCCTTAAAATACCAATAGTTGCTAAGCTAGTCAAAAATTCTCCATCTTTATGGAACACAAAGGTCCATTACTGCGTTCAAAAGGGGTCAACAATGGACACTTTCTTGATCTGGATGAATCCAGTCCAGCACCTTCACAATATTATTTCCTTTAGATACATTTCAATATTGTGTTCCCACACCTATAATGATGAGCTTAAAAATCCGTACTCCTCCCCCGATATTGTCAGGGTGATTAAGCCGAGAAGAATGAGATGGGAGGGACATGTAGCGCGCACGGATGGGACAAGAGGTGTGCACCAGGTATTGGTTGGGAAATCTGAGGGGAAGAGACCGCTGGGGAGACCTAGACGGGAGGATAATCTCAGGCAGGATCTATGGGAGATGGGAGATAGGAGTTGAAGGAGACTGGATTTTGTTGGCCCAAGACAGGGTCCGGTGGAGGGCTTTAGTTAATTCGGTCATGAACCTTTGGGTTCGGTAAGCCATCTAGTTAGTTAGTTCCCATACCTAGGTCTCCAATGTGGCTTCTTTCCTTAAAGTTTATTGAATTATTTTGATTAATGCTGCAGGTAATATGTGCGAGTGATAAATTATCTGAGAATGTTAGATACTCCTTGATTTGTTGTCGCTTTACAAAAATATTTGTTCACAGGTGTGCACTATAACAACTTCCTTTTGGTGAATGAATCCAACACACTGGATATTCAGGAGCACAATAACTCAAACTACCCGGAGGAGGTGCTGTTTTCCGTAGAAGATTTGGACACTATGGGAATGTACATTAACTCCTAACAGAAGAAAACTGTGTTACCATTAGAATTAAATTCTGAAGTGAGATGAATGACTAAGCAAATGGATGACGACACGACCAAATTCGTATAATCAGATTATTCATAGAGAAGTGATTCTAAATGAAAATTTGACAAATTCCCTGTGACTGAAATTCATTGTCTATGTTGTATAAAACCTTGATTAATATTTAAGACTGAGGAATATATAAAGAAAATTATAAGCATTACTCATGAATATCGATAAACATTTATCGTTCGCCTGGATTTTAATTACAGTCTCTTGGAATAATTTTGTATTACACAAAACTTAAATCTATGTACAGTCTCTGTAGAAGTATATTCTTAGTACGTGAAAGCCTACACTCCAACTACTGTTCTGAAGATGGAGGTGACGCATTCTTCTGAAATGCTGATAACTACCTACAAGACTATATGGCATCATGTCCAGATGACCGTAATCCATACATCAAATCTGGAAGATATTTATACATGTGTACTTACATAAGAAAATCATATTTGCATTTAGTCACGAATTTCTCTGCTTTCTGCAGCTCGCTACTGTGTTAACAAAAGCCCTGAACCAGTCGAATCCAGTCTGTACCCTCACATCCTATTTATTTCACATCAACTTTAATATTATCCTCCCATCTATCCATCTTCCAGGTAGTTTGTCCTGTTATGTTGTCTCACTAAAATTCCACATGTATTTCTCAGCTTCCTATGTGTGCTACATGTTCTGCCCATCTTAAACCCCTTATTTGACAACAGACACAATATTAAGTTTTGTATTGTGATATTAACATCTACAGAATACTGTATTCAAATTGTAACTAACCTAATCAATCTCTAATTAAATTAAGTAACAGCACTGCATCAACATCGATGTGAGGAAACAGCACCTAGCTTGTAACTGCACAGTTTTAGATTCTAAACTCACATGCTTCAGAATGGGTAATGGTGCCAAAACACTTCGTTTTATTATGTCCCAGTCTTGGGGCAGGCAGCATGCCTTTCTGTACTATTTCTTCTTAACTAAAGTCCATTTTAATTCATTATCTTTTGTAATGGTAAAGATAAGCATTTGAATTATACACCAATTGGACAAGACATTTAATTATGTAAAATATTTGTGTAAGTATGTAGGGTCTATGTAGAAATATATTTTATGAAATTTACAAGTGATTGTTATTTATTTATATTTCTTTCTGTTTTGTACACAGAAGATATGTACTAAGTGTAACTACATATTTTTCATTGTAATTACGTCCAATGTAACAAATTTGTTCATATAAATTTAATGAAGTAAAATCTTGTATAATTACTTCCAATATCCTTGAAATACCTGTATTTCTTTAATTAACTAACTAATCCACGACATTGTGTGGGTGTACTCGGATTCATCTGATTCGAGATACGGTCCAGTGGCGGCCTTGTCCGCACATGACAAAAAACTAGTGGGTTTCAAGAGTTGGCGCATTTATTGACTACCTGATCGACTATTCTTATGCAAGGGCAGTAACCCATATGCTAGTTACGCCAGTACTCACAATGCAATGGCGAAGTCTTAAGTCACTTTCGATATTTTGGATGTTTAAATTAAAAACCAGTAGCAATGTGTCTATAAGACAAATATTAGCATTTTACTATTGCTATCTTCTGAGTTTGTTGCGCAGCGGTTTGCCATCGTTTCATAGGTACTTGCTACATTCAGCGTATGGGATATAAACTAGGTTCGGCGCCCTTAAAACGGAGGCAGCTAGCAAACGTGTGCAACGTCTGTAAACTTCTACCAAACCACACGACAAAAAACCCGGGAGACAGCTATCTTCGTTCTCGTCGCCGTGAGATCCTTAAATCTTAAACATAAAACTTGTAAACAAAATTTCAAACTTAGTGAGACTTACCTCGGTCTGTCATTCTTCACCTACTCACACCGACACACAAGCTCGTAACATGATAAATGCGCATCGGCTTTTTGAAAAGTACGAAAAATCCCTTTCTCCGGAAAACAAGTTGGCATCAAACAGTCTTAGTTTTCATGACAAAAAGTGTATATTGGTATTACTGAGCTCATTAAATAAATGCAGGAAGTTTTTCTATGATCAAATTCGAACGTGAATAAAATTAAGTCTTAAACACATATACGAAAGATAAGAAATGCACCGAAAAATTCGTTGGAAAACCTAAAACAGTCTGCTTATATACATGTTAAGATAAATGAGAATGGTTTTAGAAAAGATGGATTTAGGTTAGGTGATGACTGAATTCATGTAAATCAGAACAGAGATAAAAACAGGCTCTTGTAAACACAGTAATCAATTTTCGGTTTTCACAAGGGAGAGAAATTTATTAACTGAGAAACTATCACGTTCTTAGAGACTGCTCCATGTAGTTATTAGGACCAATGTTCATCACCATCACAGAATGGCACACCCCCAAGTTGTGTATGAAAGAGACTCCTCCAGACATGAATACCTGCAAATATGTTGTATAAGCAGTCACAGACCCCAAATGATGGAGTCTTCCAGCATGTGTGTTTGGCAGCTGGCTAACAACCACACACACTTATAAAAAACAGAATGTTACTACAAAGGGTCTCATCCTGGATTCAACTGGCTTATGACAGAGGGTAATGGGAATTTTGTCTGGAAAACCATAAGAGAAGAGACCACTCGGAATACTCATGTGTAGATGGGAGATGCTACTAATTTGGGTCTTGCTGGGAAATAAGTTGGGGAGGGGGGAATGAAATGGATTCATCTGGCTTAGGACAAGGTACAGCAGCAGGTAATGAACATTCTGGTTCCATTAGAGACAATGGATTCTTAGATAGGTTAACAATAGTAAAATTCCAAAGAAGGGACTGCTCCACATAGTTTTGTCCACACATTCCTAGTAATGGTAACATTGAAGAATAATGTTGAATTAGACACCAACACTGGCCATTTTATTTTATTTTTTCCCCTTTCTCTGCTTTTTGTTTCCCAGGCTGTTAACAAGATTTTAGTTTTCTGAGATTACAGCTTTAGCAACATTCCATCCACTTCCTTCAACTGAATATTGACTGGTAACTAATATAGAGTCATCTATTGTTTCTTTATGATACTTGCTAATATTATATGTATAATAATAATATATATATGTATATACATTTTGTACAGAACTACAGTTCTCTCTCTTACACAGCAACATGCATACGAGAATAGCTATAGGTCACACTCAATATTCAACAATAGTACAAGTCTATGCTCTCTAGTAATAGTTATAATGGTGGTAGCAACAGCTGCCTATTCATCTGTGTCCTACTGCTTTAAGAAATTCAGCTATACTACATGGCAGCAGTAGTTTGGTTGTCATTCAACACAAACAGCACAGCTTGCTGATAAAGTTACATAAGTGGTGAGGGTGCCATCCAACTTCCAAACCAAAACATCATGAAATACTGCCCCTGGACATTCTGATATTCCATAGGACTTCTATCACAGAACCAGAAACCAACAGATCTTTTCTTTCTAGCAACACTTTACAATCCTTATGTAATATACTAAGTGCCTAAAGAAAGGACATGCTTTGAGAAAATAATGTAGGCTTTAAAAATAACCTTACTCCCATATTCAACACATTTTATCCTTAAACAAAATATCTCATTCAAAAACCTGTTACTCCTGTTATGAAAGTCATGATATTTTCAACTCTTTCTCAGCATTCAGTTTTCTATTCTCTGTCCCAATCTGTGATGGTTCTGGAATGGAAATGTTTTGGTTTGGAAAGACAATTTGGCCATAGTGTTTTAACAGCAAAGATCTTTGACATATAAATACATGTGTTTGTGTACGGAAATATACAAAGCTATATATTTAGTCTCACATTTTGTTTATAACACAGCAGTGCACACAACACACTCCACTACTTGGTGGCTGGAATGTTTTCCAAGAACAAATTGTGATAAAAAATGTAACTGAACCCAGTGGTGCCTTGTGCCTTACCTTCATCACCTCTTCTAATAACACAACACAAGGCTCACATGTTCACAGAAAACATTCCAACAGGCAATGTCCAAGTACAATGCAGCAGTGCTCTTTTTATCTAGACTCTGGCTTCCTGCAAACAAAATTTATTATGTTCTGTTTCTACTTTAACTTTTATTTTCATCAAATTGTCATTTTATTTTTAAATATATATACATATAGTAAGAGGCAATGGAGTTCCTACAGTTTGTAAATATAATATATTTATGGTAAGGAGCAAATGGTATTCATCTAGTTTCCCCCCATTTTTACTTAAATATCTCAAGATATCCAGCAGATTTGCAATATTAAGTTTTTTATTGTTATTTATAACAACAGTTACTTCATGAAACTTGAAAAGTATTTTTAATCTGCGGAGTTCAGTCTGTAAACTAATTGACATTAGGTTGAGGGCGTTCAATTCTTTCAAACATTACGCATCAGCATGTTTCACTTGAAACTGTCACACCAAAGCCCTTGTTTATTATAAATACTTTAAAACTACAGACAAAAAGCCGCATTCATATTTTCTCATTTTATATAATATCAAAATCACAGAACAAGTTTTTTTAATTGTGTTTCAAAAGGCCTTTCTCCTGTCTTTAAACTATAACAGAGATGCTTAAAAATATTTTTATAGGAGGTTCAGATATTCCCTTTCATAGAAAGAATTGCAGGAGGTTTAAATATTGCTCATGGGTAAAGTGAAAGAGGGGAACTGCACAGGTTTAGGAAAAACTGACTAGTCGCCAGACTTAAATTCATGGCATTGATATGAAGATCAAATGTCACACTGCAGGAGATGCAGCAGTCTGACACATTAGTCTATGTGGTATATAATCTTTGCATAGGAAGATATGCTGCTAGGTTCAAGGACCAAAACCCAGTACCTTCTGTGAACCACCACACAGCCACTACCCATAATTCCTGAAGATGGTGAGAACTTTGCTGTACTAAGTTACACTGTAAAAGAACCAACAGTCGCGTACTCACAACCAAACATCAGGAATATGCATTTGAAACATTACATTTTGGAATTAAACTACTCCAGGTGAATTAATTTCATTTAGTGCTGAAGCTGCGCTTCACCCAGACGTATACAGCAACACCATGTTCATTTCTCAAAATAATCTACTAATATTGTTCAGTTAATGTTACTTCTCAATTCAACAGTAATGATACAATGACATTTAATTTCTGGCATATGAATTGTGCAAATCACTTACAACCACATTATTCTGTTAATGACTTCACATAAAGTTTGACCAGTCAAATGTTTCACCTACTACTAGACTGCTTCTACATCAACTTAAATTCTGTAAGCTAACAAACTGTGTAATATAACCACTGTTTGCAACAGGAAAAGACAATGAATTATACATATATATGATATTACATTTTCCTCTGTTACAAAATAAATGTTGCGTACCTCACCTTCTATACATGAGTTTGAAGCAACACAGGAAGCATTATCTGCCAATACTTTAATTAACCCCCCTCCCCCTCCCCTAGAAGGCATTACAACTTCATCACTTTTTTCTTTCACACACAAAGATGCAAACAGTTACTCCATTTTAAGGAAAGTGTGGGATTACCTTCCAGGCAAATCAATCGGCAATGCCCAATTTCAACGAGACAAGTTTACCAAGCAAATACAGTAATAAATCCCTGGCAGAGTGTAGAAGTAAACAACAAAGTAAAAGTAAAGTTACAATATTAGGCAGAAATAAGAAATGAACAGATAACAAGAACCAATAAATTGTTGTTTCTGACATAGTTTATACAATACAGGACTGCCAATACATCAGAATCAAGAAACACAAAATTACAAAAAGCTTGGACAGACAATATCAACATTAAAGATTTAAATCAGATTACTAATAAAGTAAAGAGGCCACAGTAATAAGCAACAGCAATAAATAACAAAGTAATTCAGATATAATGATTCTTGTGTGTGAATTAGTTTGAGCATATGTCGATACTGTGACAGTAGTCTTAATATCAGGCTAGAGTAACAAGAGAAAAGCTATCATGTCCTAGCTACAATAAACATTGAAAAATTATCTCTAACATTTTATGTTTCCAGCAAGAGATATGAAATATCGTGGAACCACATAAAATTTGGCAAGTGATGTGATGGGTGTGAGGCAGCAAATGTAACCAACTAGCAGGCACACCCCATATGAAGAGAACACAACATTTGTAAAACGCATGCTCTAATCTCCTCACCCTCATTTCTTATTAAACAATTCAGAAACGTTTTTCTTGTACTTAGATCATATGTTTTTACATCTGCTAATGGACAAAAATTATAACAGTAACAACAATAGTAACAAACAAGAACACAAACTTATAAACAGACTTCTTGTTAAAAACTGTATATATATCATGTCAGTTCAAATATACGAGGTACTGCTGACCAAAAGCATAATTATGGAACACTGTTTAAACACGCAACTCTATATTCTCTACCTTAAACATTTTATTCACCTCCAAGCCTTTCAATGATGCCAAGTAACATTCAAACAATGAAATTGCACGTGGACTCCCATCAAATGACAGATGAAATAAATATCTGGTATCAAAGAAGTGTCACTCTAAATTATACAAACAGCTGTTAACTACTGGTATTTACATAACATTTGTTGTTATCTATGGAATACAATTGACGTAAATATTCTCTCTCCCATCCAGAGTCAACGCTGTGATTACAAAGTAAAATGCAGTTATACTTTGCTGCAACAAAGCAAATTCCTACACTATTACAACAAAAGATAACTCTGTTAATGCAACCAAATATAAGTTTATCAGTTCTTTGACCCCATTTTATCCTTATGGTACCAGTGCAATTTTTAAAGGATTTAAATATAAATTCCCAATTTGATCACACTCTCCTGTCCTCCAGAGATCTGGTGACACAACTCACATCTTGTAACTGAAAAGTCAAGCGCTTAACCACCAGTTACATGTGCGACCCCACAACATAATAAGGATCACTATGTTTCTACACAACTCAAGGTTTCCACATCACTTTTTGTATCGGGAAACATTCTGTAACAGGCATAATAATTTTGTCATGGACTGGCTTTACAGTTCACCACAGTAACTGTGCATGGTAACTCTGAACCACTGTTAAGGGCTATAAAAATAAATACCCAGACAATCACCCTCGTGTATTAAAAACCAGTCAGTGAGATGAACAGCACAAAACATGATCATATATCTTCAATCACACAACCCTGCTGAAAGTATTCGTTGTTTGGTACAAAACATGACCCATCCATATAGAATTCCCTTACATTAATGTGTCTGCCTTGGTGCACAGGACTGTGCTATCTGCGTATAGGCCAACAACTACTTAAAATATTGCCCCTCCTCCCCCTCAAGGCAAAAGGGGAAAAGGAGAATGGCCACTCCTCACTAGCATTATCACTGTCATCATCATCTGAGAAAAAGAATACACCTAAACTCAAAGTTACTGCTTTGAGCTCTTATGAATATCAATCTCTAATGTTACAGGGCAGTGGCAGTACCTGTTTCCTGTTTTTAGCCACTGACGTCATCACATTCTGTCAAACCACTTCATCCCCTTGACATACACACACTCAAGCACCATGGCTTCCCTTGGTCTGTTACCAAACAGTAACCACCGAGTCCACTTTTTAACCAACACAAAATGTAGAAATAAACAACCTCAAAAGGGACACAAATATTTTTTGGTTGCAATTATTCAAGTCCTCATCATTTCTGGCAACAGAACTCCATATACGTGTATATATAAATTACCAATGTCAACACAATGGAAAACTCTTCCACTAAGTGTTTTCAAACTTTGCAACTAATAATCAACAAAGTAAAAATAAAATAATAGCAGTAATAATTTATATACATTCTACAAACAATTATGGAAGCTCAAATGCAATAAATGTTTAAATTTCTTGGTGGATTAGGGGGAGAGAATCAGATCACTAACAAGCTTCAGCATCCTTACAATATGCTACCGAAGATTAAACTTCGCCTCCATATGACATAGGGGTGTCCACAATAAACACCTGCTGCTAGTTCATATCTCACACAGACTTTCTGTTGAAGCAAACAGTGCACAGTGCAATCAATGCTTCTACATGGACTTCAGGATATTTCTAAAGTTCACTTATATGAAAGCCCAACATTCCATTGTTTTCACAACAAAGTCTTCCTGTGGAGCAAGTGGTTCATTGCCATATGTGTTGCAACGTTGAGTCCGCCCTTGGTACAAGTCTCCATCTAACCATAACCCAAACTTCCCACTGCAAAAACAGACATAACTGCCTTATTAGAGAAAACAAGGAAGTAAATAAAACATCAAGACAATTCAATATTCATTCTACTGGCCAAAGGTATGACTAATTCATAGTTAAATGTAATTAATCCATTTGTTGATAAATTAAGCTTTCAGCACAAATAGTCTAACTAAAATAGGAACACCTCGCAACCAAGAATTTGCTTGTCTGCATTCCAGTTGTATTTGTTAGAAGAGAATTTATACAAAGTGTATTTATGTATTTTAACTTAATTTATTACAATTATAAACCTGTATAGGCCATGCCACTGTTCTTGTTACTGTTGAAATGGTGTGAGACTGTCCCTGTGGAACAGGCTCTTTGTCCACCCCCAAGATGATATGAGTGAATATTAAGCAGCAGCGGAAAAGTGACAGAAGTAAATTAGAGGACTTGGAGGGGGAAACTATCTCAGTACCACTTTGCCCACCACAAATCCCACGTGGACTGACATGGGTCTGATCCTGGGCCTCTGCTGCAAAAAGCCAGTGACTAACTGCCTGAGCTACAGCACAGCCTTAGGCAAAGCAGCATGGTTCTCTCAGAGTTCTTCAGGTCTCCCTAGCTAACCATCATTCCAGAACCACCCCATACTCATCTATCATCACCGTATGAGGTGAACAATAGCCCTGATTTAGCAGAACATTACCATGCCCTCCATTCTCAGTTAAAGGGTTGACACTCGGCTGGTATGACAGCTTCCATTTTTTTAGAAACCTGCATAGCTTTAAGCAATTACAAGAAAGATGCCCTTTTCAGCTTATAAACCAAACATTCTAACACTACAAACCAATTGGTAGTGCAGCTTTCTTTTACCAACAGAATAACTGGCTCAGTTATTGGCGGAGGCACTGACTATCCTGACAGTCCTTAGCTCTTTTCACTTTGACATAAATGATCATCCTGTCATACTAGTCAACACTAAATAAACTCTGCAGATGATAAAGCATTAATAAATTACCTTAAGACTACTTAAGTGCTTTATGTGCCTGTCTTCTTTTCTTAATGAGAGGAGCTGGAAACAATTTCTTTTAAAGAGTGCAAAGATCACTGTATGACTAAAAGCTGTTTAAATACCAGCACTGACTAGAAATATTCTCAATACCTGCTGCGTCCACCATCTTCAAAGGTAAAAGGTTATGCCAACCGAATGGGAAATATAAATGCTACATACCTGAAGCCACAGTAATTACTTTACCTTAATATTCATTCCTTGAATGAAAAATGAATAGTACTTTTCAAACATAAAGTATATTTTTAATCTAGTTGTGAAAAACAGAAGTTATGATATTCATACTCACTCTCCAGCACCGATAGCAAGGCTCTCGTTGTTGCCTTTGATGAAGTACATGTTATCCCCTGTCCAGTTGAACACTTGGAATTCAGGTGTGAATCGGAATAGCAGCGATTCACCAGTCCCATAGAAGTGGTCACTTACTTTCAGTGCACATGATGTCAATGCACCAAACACCTAAAACAAACAACATATACAAAGGAAATGAAATCTTCCACATGATAGGATTTTGTTTGCATATTAAAGTGACAAATAACAGGTTTGTGCATGTAGTCCAGTCACATATTACTCAACCATAAGAACAAGTGTTCCCCACCCCCATCCCTTGTAAACATTTTTTTCTTAATACTGAAGTTTAGAAATTCTATTAATAGGTTAAAAAATTTCCTTTCTTATCAATCAAGAGTTTCAGCATCAGAAAACACAAGTTTCTCAATCTGCTTGTGTGGCTATGATATTATGGATCCTAATGCTCAATATTTCAGTGTCAGAGCAGGGAACTCAGAATATTTGGATCTAGGAGACAGAAATATCCAGAGGACAATAATGAGAACCTTTATAATTTGTACTCTTCAACAAATATTATCCATTACAATGATCAAGTAAAGGAAAATGAGCTGAACAGAATAGATAGCATACATGGGGAAATAAGAAATGCAGGCAAAACTTTGTTAGAAAACTTAAATGAATGAAAGAGGTACTTGTGACAGCGATATTAAAATGGATCTCGAAAAATGAAGGTGTAAGGGAGTAGTGGCTCAATATGAAAACTCCAGTGAGATATGAATAACTAGTGATCTAGTGAATGTTACTTGCTGGAAACAGTCATTTTAAGCAATGGCCATGATCACTGATACCAGAAAATTCAAACATCAGGGTAGGTCACTATTTCACTGCCATGTCAACAGTTACACTCCTGGCAACCATTACAGGATTTATGCCACTTTTCCTGAGTGCTTCAACATAGTTTTTGGAGTTCTACCAATGAAGTAAGTTTAATTTCTGTATGACATTTAGATTTGTTAAATAAACACTCGGATTATTTGTGTTTGCCCTGTATATTATTTGGGCTCCAAGTATATATTGCTCAAACAAAGTAGGATGTGAATGACAAAGTGTGAAAATGTTTGATGTAACACACATTCTGACACAAGAATGTAACACAAATACATGCTTCTGGACAGTAACAGTTACCATCATCAGCAAATCACTTCAAGAACATGGAGAATGTATTACATCAACATTAAGCGGCACTCACATTATGTTCTGTGTCTTCTATGACCATCAGGATAGGACTTTCCAGTCTGTTCATCTTGCGGTACAGTGAATTTAAACTGAAGCCATGCTGCGATGTACTGAACACAAGCGTCCATACATAACCTGCAACAACGGAATAACACAAGTCATCTACATGAATGTCTAAATAACCAAGAGATCTGAAGCTGGTATTCATAGTAGAGGGCTTAATAAGTATCATTTAAAATGTTCTTACTATTTAACATTGTATCTTAATCACAATATTACTGAAATATATAACAGAAAAATAAGTAATATTCCTTACAAGTTAATTACAAAAATTTATTTTCACAATGTTTGGGCTTTTTAATGTGTATGTATATAATGGGAAGTAAAAGAAGTTAAGTCCAAGTGTCAAGAAACATTTTTTACCTTCCGCTCGAGCTGGGAGATGGCGACATAGCTTCTTGCGGTGCTCTTCTGAGAAGATCTCGGTAACACCAACTAAGTCTGGGAGGAATAGCTCGATGTCGAGGGAAGCTGCATTGCTGGCATATAAAGCCCGGCGCAGCTCCTCACTCATAGACAGTACCTGCAAGTTTATAATGATTATAATTAAAACAATAGTAACAGCATAGTGATAATGATACAAACACGAGTATAGACACACACATGTACGTGCGTGCACACAGACAGACACACACACACACCAACAATTACTCACTTAAAAATATTTTACATGCTACTTCTTTTCATTGTCTGAGAATGTTATCATTAACACAAAAATTGGAAACCTATTCTAAAACTGACGAATGGAAATACAAAAACAAACAAGTTTTTGTTGTTTTCTCTCTATGTCAGTGTGTCTTCCAATTCAAAGTAACCTCTCCTATTTCCAAAGTTTTCTGAATTTTGGTGGTCGCTGCTTACAGACACTGATGTTTAATTAGTTTTTCCTGGTACACAAAATCCTGTAAGATTTGAGGTTTTCACAGCGGTGAGTATGAAGATTTCTGTCTTCTGGGTTGTTGTTTCAATATTCATCGCCCTGATGACGGAGGCAGTATGACCTCTGAAACGTTGGTTAACATCGACCAGACTACACAGCGCAACAACCCAGAAGACAGAAATCTTCACACAAAATCCTTCTTATAACAGCAAATAAAAAATGTAGTGTAGTTATGAGTAATTACCTTCACGGCCAGACATTTATCAACAGGCAGCATAATGCTTGCTCAGAAACTAACAAATGTAACTCAGTGTTATTAATTCCACTGCATGAAATTAACATCAAAGGTACATACAAAAGGTGTTTTATGAAAAATGTTGCGTAATAACTTGTTACACTCCACAAACTGAAAACCTGACTTATTATCACCGACTTCTGAACCATCAATATGTATTTCTTGCAGCAATTGGGTCACCAAATAATATGATACGAGTGCACACTATAGGTTCACTTCAAGTATGTCTCTCACATGCTGACAGCAGTATGATACACACTCACAAAATAAATTATTCTTTATCAACAGTGATTACAGATTTGTAACGCTTACCTTCAAAGAAATTGTTTCTTACACAACAGAACTTACAAAGACAAAACCTTAAATGGTCATGAACAGTGTCACGAATAATGCATGATAAAGTAACTATTAAAATATGTTTAGTATTGTTCTTCCAAGATACATTTTTGGCAACAAGATGGTGGTTTTCACATTATTGACATAATTTCATTATTCCATTGTAAGTGGAAATGTTAAAGACATAACTAATTTCGTGAGGTACAGTTCTCCTTCAGAAGCTGATAGTCACTCATATACTGAGGAACCCATGTTACAAAAGTCTGCCACTGGTCCCTAGTTTGAACCAGATAAATCCTGTCCACACCATCACACCCTGTTTTCAAAGAACTGGCCCAAGTATGGTGTTAACAGCTCGTTAAATGTCCCACCCACCTCATACTAATTTTTATGACCACCATAAGAATATCTGGTTAAGGGAACAAATTATTGAAGTCCTCATTACAAAGAAAAACACTGCTAATGCTAGCTTCAACCCCGCAAGATGCTCTGATCATTCCCTCTCATTATTTTCCTCCATTTTATTCCCCTTCCGTTCTTACTCCTCATTTTTGGGATTCATGGACAAAGAAACAGCAAGTAAGGTTTTGCTCTTTTTTCAGCTTTCAATACTAACTCACCAGAATGGTCACACTCTTCACATAGTACATATCTTAAGGAATCTCAGTTTTATTGAACACATTTTCTCCAGGACATCCCAGAAGTTCTCCCCACTGCAGTTCTAACACAACCTCAACATTTCTATTTCAGTATTTCAGCTGATAATCGTGCTATATTTGTTGCTTTTCCTCAACTGCAATCATAGCTGACGCACACTCACGCCGCATAATTACGTTTTATTATATAGCTGGCAATTATCGACTTCTCAAAAAGGATTCTCTTTCATAGCGAGTGAGCCTCTAAAACAGTTGTATTCAACCTTTTTTGTTCGTGTACCCCCCAGATATAATTTCTCTTCAACTTTGTACCCCCAAAGTTGTTGGTGTATAATTCAAGTTATACATAGTATATAATCTACATCTAAAATAAATTAAATAAATTACATTACTGATTAATCAGTGTTTATCATAAAATAATATATATTTTTTAAATTTCACGTACCCCCGGGGGTACGCGTAACCCAGGTTGAATACCACTGCTCTAAGATAATTGTGACAGCATGGAACTTACGGCATTCATGTGAAACGGAGTACTTCATCCGCACACAGTGCATAACAGCAAAAACCAAATTCAAATCCGCCACGACAGATCACACCTCGAAATGCTGGTCGTAACTGCAACGCTGGCGTGCAGTTCACACACAACAGTGCCCGCGGGACAATTTCTACGACGTGTACAAAACCTGATAGCAACAGCGTTCTAACTACACTTGAAACGGGGTGCAAGGTCTCACTACATGCTTACTTAATTGTACGAAAGGACATGAAAAACAAAGGAATTAAAGAAAATTAAAGATGAAGAGACCGAGCCAAGGCAAGAATGAAGTGAATTTTAAAAAAGAGCAATTTTTCGTTCCCCATAAAATAATATTCACCTACGTCCTTGTTCGATAACTGTTTTTTCCCTTAGTCACTCTTTGTTTAAAGGCGAGAAGAGATGTCAACAACTCGGTTTTTCTTCTACAAACCGTCAGTCCGAGATGTAACAAACCCAGTAACAGCGCAATGTTCAGAGACGACAACCAAGGATCACATGTTCCCTGGCATCGCACGTGCCAAGCCATACGCCACCTGGCTTAAAACTCGTTTGAGTGAAATATAACTGAGGTCGATAACGCAGCCGCACTAATTATATAAAGCAGCCTTAGGATGCCAATATTTGCTGAACTGGTCAAGAAATTGTCGGTCATTTAAGGAAACAGGAAAGTTAATTATCATGTTCAGAAGAGTACGCCACTAGTCCCTACACTTAAAAAATTAGGTCTTCCCATTTAATTCATCCACAGCCGAGGTCCTGCGAAACAATTCGTACCGTGTTTTTATTTTTACTGTGAAGGGTTGTCAGCCCGCCCAAATACCCGAGCTGCCTGCGAACGTTTATTTAATTTTTTCAGCAGCTACCCCACAGCATCCTCAAGCTACAAAGTGAGGACGCGCTATGATGCCGGTGATAACCTATCGCCCTTTTGATAGAGGCAGCAACTACCTATGAAACTTCGGGAAACTTCTGCCAGACTTCACGGCGCAACAACCCACAAGACAGTCATCTTCAATACCCTCTTTTTGCCCTTCAAAATTGGAAGTCGGAGGCAAAAAAATGCCTAACACCAAAGCCGTAAAATACTACACACTATGCAACACAATTCTGTACTATATACTACTAATATTTCTAATGTTGCTTTTCACTTGTTAGTGAGTGCAGCTCGTGTTACACAGGCAGGTGGATAAACGTCAAGGATAAAAAACTGTACTTACACTTTCAAGGGAAAATACATTAATTTTTCGGAGTATTACCGTGTCAGCAGTTACGGAATCTTCCTCATTCGGTTATTTCTGAAGGCCTTCAATTATATGAAGTTTACACTTGCCCAGAGGGCGATGTTTAACTAGCAACCGTCCAACTGGTAGAGACATGTTTTCATTTGCCTCTTTGCAAACCGGCCTGCTCTCACGGAGCGCCTTCGCAGTCCCACGTCTAACGCAAACCTGACGACAAGCCCACTATCCTCGCGTGCCTACTACGTCTTCATATTTGTCGCGCTCCAAGTGATGCTTGACTAGAGATGGCGACAAACAGCACGTCACGTACCTTCGACAGAAAGGTTAAAACAACAGAAAATGTTGACGTCCACAAGGCTTCTTCAGAGTTCGCCAAGGTGTGCAGGTAGAATGTCCAGAAAGTGAGAGCACTGTTGGCACTGCCAAACATAACTCAAGAACGATAATTATTTCTTGTTAATTACCATTCCTGTATCTTGCATCTGTTGCCCATTCACGCACCATATGGTGAACGTTTTTAACCGGCTAGTTACAATTTTCCTTAATAAGTCTAGAAATTAATATCGAAGCTCTCTCTATACATATTAAATGAACACTAGTTTTCATACCATACTCGAGAAGCTGTGTACTCTAAGCCGACATCTGCCAGGAAAAGTTACCATTATAAATGATAGTTCGTAAATTGTGGTGTAAGATTGTTGGGCGATCAGAAAGTTATGTGGTAGTTTGTTGTGTAACTCAATTTGACCTGTCCTTGCTGGTTCATTCTTAAGTCAGAATGGAAAGATATTGTTGTTGGAAGGCCAACCAACTAACGGTAAACTGTCGGATACAAAGTGCGTGAATTGCCAGGCTGCAACATTACTTTGCTTTCATTCCAAACACATTTAACCATGTCGACATTTCTCTGGGTTGTGGACTTGTAGGTGGATACCAACATCTTTGTCAGAAATTAGTGACCGTATGAATATGCACACATTAGCTCAGCAAACGGAGTACATGAACGAATAAAGAGTTTCTATGCAACAGGAAATGCAGGATCGAATTGTTTTTCACTGTGTTCCTCCATCTTTCAATTTCCTTAAAGATGCATACAGACCAACCTCCCCACCATATACGCTCACCAAGCAGGGTTTCATGACAAGATGATTGTATTATTGGTTGTAACGCCGTATGTCGGGAAGAAATTTAAGGACGTGTCAGAGGAGCTTGCTGCCTCCATCATCAGGGCGATCATCGCCAGCGCTATTGCCCACAGCCGACAGAAACTGAACAAAGAAAAATTACAGACGAACAACAGACAAAAAAACATGTCTGTTCGCCTCATTTCGCGATCGTGAACAGAAAGCAGCCTACTAATATTGGTGCCATGTTGACGCTTGATACCCTCTTGCACTACGCATGTCGCGAGCGAGCTAGCTAGCTAGCAGACTGGTTTCCCTCATCGGTCCCCCACAGCATCCATGCTGTACCATCCGCTGCTACCATAGTTTTTGCAGACATTGGTTCTTCGCGTTATTTCAGGTGCAGCAAAGCCATTTCGCCAAATTAAAGCTGTTCTAAGATGACGGAACACCGAATTACAGGAGTAACATACGCCTAATATTTGTACTTCCACTGAACAGTATCAGGACGATTCGACCTGAATAAAAAGGGACGAGAAGGGCGTGGCATGTAGCATGCAAGGGAGAGACGATGAGTACAATATTCTGAAAGTAAACGAGAAGGGAAAAGCCTATTTGGGAGACACAGAAGCAGATGGGAGGATAATTTGTATGTTACAGGATGTGCGAGAACGTGAACTGGATTCGACTGGTTCAGGAGAGGACCACATTACACCATCTGAATTTCTTCAAATTATTACAAGTACTCTGTACGAAACAGTTGTAGCATAATAATATCGCTCAAAACATGTCGTCACAGGAGAACAACAACGACAAACATCATCCCCGCTACTCATTACATAATTTCAACGTTTCCCCGTTTAAACGTCACCACTGTGAGCGCAAATACAAACACCCACCTGACCCTATGTAATACAGATACATACATACATACATACATACCAACGTGCCACTAAAAAGGAAGTTCGAGCGTGGTTTCGCACCGAAATCACGAAACTAACCTTCACAGACGTTACGTAAAGTAACACATCGATTTACAGCGTTCGAGAACATTCTGCATACACAGCGCTGACTTCAGTTATCACGGGAGCTTGGATAGAACGGGAGCCAAGCTGGACCAAAATACATGCGCCTGCTTAATTTAAACTCTCAATCACAACAACAAGGCCGATACACTGGGAGGGAACGATCACACTCCATTAGAACATTGCTGAAAACATTGAATTATTATTCGACGTGTAAATGTTGTACTGACATGAACAGGAAGTGGCCTCCGACACTTCGTATAGCACCCGCTCCATTTAGCCTATCAGCCTCCTTGGCAATTCAATTTTTTTAAAAAACCTACCGTTGAGGGGCCCAGCTTCGCATACGTGATGTGTGAGGCCTCATTCCTGAGACACGATGTCTTAAGCAATGAACGTTGTACATACACACAAAATCAGTTTCCTTCCGCCACTCGCCTGGATGATAGGCAACCACAACAGCTTTTCATAGTGCGAAAGAGATCATGTTCACTGGCTTATCGTCGCTTAGCAACCGTGTAATTCGTAAGCCGATCACTATACGGGGTTGCAACGGCAAGTGGAATAAAATCAGTCAGCATCAACACATATTTAAAAGAATCTTCATTATAAATTTGCGCGATATTCAGCACTGTTCTGCAGGTAAGTAAATGAATATACAATTGGCCGTAGTTTCGGGAACCCTGACACCTTCGCCTACCACCCTCCTCCCGTCAATTAATACACGTACTGAACCATTCAACATCCTGCAAAGTGAGAGACTCACCATGTTCTTTATGCCAGCCACGTTATTAAGGCAACGGGATGAAGACAAATTTAAAGGATATGACTTATATTACAGAAACAAGTAAATGTCTAAAAAATATTAATGGGAAAAGAACTACTATAAGATCATAAGACGTAGGTGGGCGATCTAAGAGTTTCGTTCAAAGTGTAAATAGAGCAAGACGCTTCTGGCAGTAGAATTCTAACCCCCGGATGATCAGAACAAAGACAATTTCTTAATTTCAAGTTGAAATTAAGGAAGACTGTCTCCCAGCATTTCCATCACTGGTTTGTGGTGATACCTATTGATTACGCTGGCTCAAGTTCTGATCCAGCCACGGGTTTACTTACGCACGAGTTGGTTAACTTAATAACGGTGCAAGTACATTAATATAACCAAAAACAACAAATGGCCGATCGCTTCTAAGCAGTAATATTTATTCTCTTACGGGCCTATTTCATGTGACAACGTTGCTTAATGAAAGTTCATTGCATTTTCTCTTTTTCAGAATAACAAATGTACGTGAATTAAAAGACAGACTAAGTAAAGAAAGCCAAAACGTCAGTCCTCATGTCAGCCACCTGACTACTAGTCAACACGCTGAACATCTTAACAGGCGCTGGCTCTTTCCTCCCGAATTATTAAACAAATTTCTGTAAGTAGATGGCATACGTGAATTTGCGAGATCCTTGGCTCCATCGCTAATTTTTCTGTTACCACGCACCAACTTGATGTTTTTAACTGTGATAGTAAACACCTGGTACACAACGAAGGACGCCAACTTGTGTAGGCCTTGCAGCAAAATCATCAAAACAATAATAACAACAATAATAAACAAATAAGAAGTGACAGTCGGATACTTTTACAATCCCAACTCCTCGTAAATGTGAACATGCACACTCGACTGAAGTTACATCTATCTGTCTTCCAGCGCCAGCGACACAAAAAAGTGGCTATTCACTGAATACATCGCAAGACCGAAACAGATTTTAAGCCAGACAATAAAAATAACGAAACAAAACACACGCATGCGCAATACGCAGAGTGCGACTACTCTGAGAACAGCTGGGGGATCGAGGAAGATCTTATGAACCGCCAGTCCGAACAGCCGCGATATGTACAACAAATAAACATGTTTCTATTCGCAAATTCAAATAACAGAATTTTCAGAAATTAAAACGTGAAATTCACACTAGGCAACAGCAAACAAAGTTCTAATAACATTGGAACTCATGAAATTATTAACAGAATCTACCAACGGTGACGAAATAGATGTAGCCTTGTTACAGGCTCTACTTCTTTAAGATGGCACCAGACGGACACGACTTATCAAGCATGAAATTGGGACACAACTGGAACCTAATTGTCTTGAGAAACCAAGTACTGTTATCTATAGGTTCTTACAAGAAGAAGACCACTTCTCGTACTGCAATGGCATTAAAGTTTGTACACGCTAATACAGCGGTGTCAGTCAACCTGAGGCAACACATGTGGTAGAACCCCCGATCAGTTAGATAATCACTTCACTGTCTTCATTTTGCGTTCGTACAATGCGGCGCCTTGAGAAACTGAAGCATACAGAACAGCAAATGGACGCTGAAGGTGTCCACGGACTATCTATCCATCATTCAGAAAAGTCGACGCGTCTAACAACAGCCGGGGTAGCTCAGTCAGTACAGTGTCTGACTACGGACTGGACAACCAGGTTCGAACCTCGGCAGGGCCACTGCGTCCAGACAGGCTTTGGGGCCCACCCAGCCTCCTATCCAACGGTAGCATGGGGTCCCTTCCCCGGGGTTAAAACTCGGCCGGGGCGTGATGCTGACTATTAACCCCCATTCAGTGCCGAGATGAAAAATACGCAGAATCTATTCTCCCCCGCCCCCAATAAAAAGCCGCCAAGACGTGTAGCGGGACAGCTTTACTTCTACGCGTCAAACAAGTTTTCATTTCCGATGGCGCCACGCTTACGAAGCCAAATTTTCCGTTTCTGTATCTTACACTGGACAGAAATGAGGTTCATTCGTTCAGGCGACCGCTATAATTCTCTCCGTAATAACGACATAAGCATATTGTTTCGAATTGTCATTCCCCTGCTCGCTAGACGTAACACCATAGCGTTATTGGTAACTGCTTCTAATACATTCGAATATAGCTCGCAATAAAATATTGCAACAAGTTTTCGTTTTTAGACGCATTGGTAAATAAAGTGTCAAAAATGCGCTTTCTGGCCTCGCCATGTCAGCCTCTGTCCAAATGCAATAACCTGTTGTATGTTATCACGGTTAATGGGGTACCAAAGTGTGCTTTTGCAAATGCTGGGTTTGTAGAGGGGGAGACGAAGTGCTTACAAGCAAAAAAACCACAAACTGCTTTGAATGCGTCTATCAGACGTCAAAACCCCGACAGTGAAACTTTTCTAGTTTCGACAAAAAGGCAGGTAGAGTGTATGAAATTCAGACCGTATCCTTGCACAGCCCTCAGTTAAAACTATTAGAAAAAACACAATACTTTTTTCGGTCGGGCCCTTCTGGTATACATTCAACATTATCTCTGCGCGAGGTATAAAACAACACAGCATACAGAGTGCGCGAGTAAGCGATTTGGTCCCTCAAACTCAAATGCTAAGCTTACGGGTGGCATTCAACGTTCTGCAGCCGTCCAGACCAGAATGGCTTATGATAAGTCGGTTGTCTACGTTCCACTTCAACGTTACGTCCGGAAGGAAACTACGGAAGTCGACGGCGCAACGTCACGTCTGCCCCACAATGGGCATCCGCATTGCTTCCAAGAGAATACCCAATGATTAGCAGCATCAAGGCGACTAGCCGAAACGAGGCTAGGTCAAACAAACTACAGGGAAAAAGTGCGCATTCTGCCAGCTCTAATAAACATCCACTGTGAAGATTTCTGTCTTCTGGGTTGTTGCGCTGTGTAGTCTGGTCGATGTTAACCAACGTTTCAGAGGTCATACTGCCTCCGTTATCAGGGCGATTCATCGCAGCGCAACAACCCAGAAGACAGAAATCTTCATACTCACCGCTGTGAAAACCTCAAATCTTACAAACATCCACTGTCGTGTTTCTCGAAATCAAATATCCACTTCACAGTGTCAGTTTCAAAAATACAATATCCTATTATTTTTAATGAAGAGTTCATAAAAACTGCTCACCGCGACTTTGTTACTTCAGCAAATGTACTTTTTTGTATTCAGTTGTACACGAATGTTACAACAAACGTTCAGCGGGTCTGCATCATCTCCCGAGGGGTAGTTACTACTGGCAATCACATTCAGAGCAAACTTGCTCTGAATGGACGGGGAAACGACCTAAAAATAACACGTATACTGCTAAGAAAAGGTCACATTAAATTAAAGTATACAAAGAAGTACTTCATAGAGGTAACTTAGGTGGAAGTAATTCTTTTTGTTTTAATTGTATAATCACGTGTTATGTCAATTTTATGCCTTGGTGGTCCTCGAACTTTAGTATTGACAAAGACAGAGCCTTATACTTCAAGAATATGGAACTGCTGAGCTGATCTAAACCAGCCTCAGGCTGGGGCCCAAATCAAGGACGCGGCTGTTCCAAGCAATGTAAAGCAGCAGCGTCATGATTCTTCCTATTTTACACAGTCTTGGGGGGGGGGGGGGGGGGGGGGGGAAATATATTCAGACCTGAAAAGAGGAAAAACAGTATTCTGGTTAAAATTATGCATTTTATGAGGAGTTTCATACTTCGCACTCTTAAAATACTATGAGGTTCATCAAATCGGGGGGCGAGATGTGTGGGGCATAAAACAAGCAAACGAGATATGAAAGATGCAGACAAAAAACTAGATCGAAGTGGCTCGGGATTGGATCACTAGTGGACTCTTGTTAACACGGCAATGAACCTTCGGATACCATAGACGTGCAGAATTTCTTAAGAAGATTAACGGCTATCACCTTTTGAAGAATTTTCCTCCATGAAGATACTTAGTGACTTGTTAAAAAGTAACAAAAAGACTTGTCTAATGCCAGTTGTCAGCCAATTTAAAGTCGCAGGTGGGAGAAACTGACCTATGTGAATGATGATGATCAGCCTAAGTTGCAGCAGAAGATGCAGTTCGCCTCTTGCCCTGCTACTACACTTGAAACTCAGCAAAGTTAGGCCGGCGCACACTACATCGAACAGAACCGAACCAGCAAAAATACTTCCCGATCTTATTTTCTGAAATGTTTCGCAACGAAAAATTCAATTCAGATCTGCGAGGTATTGTTGGATACCCAACCTCAATCACATGCTCCCAAATTAAAAACATTCGCCATTTTACAAACACCAACCACCCCCGGACCTTGGAAGTTAAGCAGTGGACGGTTACAGAATGGAGTACATTACAGTTTATTCAGACAATTATATAGCACACACATTATTAATAAAAATAAAACGAATTCTTTGCAGCTCACTCAAAAGCTCTAACAAAGTTCATGGATCAAGAAATCTAAAGTGATAGAATTATCTTTCGTAAAAGAGGCCCCATTTATTTACCATTTGATGCCGAAGCTCGTCAAAATATCATTGGAAAAATTCAGTCCGTACCGCACAGAAAACACTACACTTCACCATTACAAAGATCAACCGGTTAATGTATTTAAAGGAAATTATCACTCTTAACCCTGAGAATCAAACAAATCCGACAAATGCATAATGAAAAGCTACTGACTGTTAAAGCAGGCAAGTGGTATATATACTTGCCACCAGGCTTTCAAGGGTTTAAACAGTTTCATCAAGAATTTCGGCTACTAACATGTCTTGTTGCTTTAGAAATTCGAATCCCACACGGTTTAACGGAATTCTTTTAATATAAATTATGCCGTAAACAAACAGATTAAGAAATTGAATTTGTGTTAAAAGGAAGACAAGCCTAATTCTCTTCCAAGAGTTCACAAATGTAAATGAAAACCTATAAATGGTATAAGCAATAATAATACCAAATAGGATGCCCCTACCTCACTCTTCCCTCAAGAGGAAGAGACCTCGATATCCACCGGAAAAATAAAATGGAGAGAGTGAAGGACAGTGTCAAGAATTTCTTAGTAATTCAGAGAAGATAAGTACTTTGGTTATTGTGAAAGACTCTCGTCTACAACACACTTCTCCTACAAGCGATTCACAGTTCAGCTCTTTCCACACTGACGAAAGCGAATTGTTGATTGTTGTATACTAATGCGACAATGCCGAAGGAAACCATTACGTAACAATTAGTAAAGGAATGGAGTGCAATACGGTTTATTCAGTCTATTATACTGCATGCATAAGAAATGAGCCTTATGGCATGCTCAGTCAATATTGTTGCAGGTGTGGTTTAATTCAATTCAATTAATTTATTAGACTGCTTAACAACAGCCAATAAAGGCCAATAACAGCTAAGCACTAGCAACAAACATAACAATACAAAAACAAACAATGAACTAAATATATAAATGAACAATATAATAATGATAATATATCAATTAATTAATTAATAATAAACAGTAAATGAGATAAATAATACGCCTAAAAGTTAAACATTAAAATACAAAAAACAAACAAATAGACTAATTATATAAATGTACAAATAATTCAACTCATTTATTGCATAATAATCAACAAGCAAATGAGCTGAATAATATGTCTAAGTATATAATAATTAATTAAAATCAGTTAAATATAAACAATATATACAAAATGAAACCTTAATTACAAAAAAAAGGCTAAATAAAATGCCTAAGCAAAATATTATCCTTGTTAAAAATGTCGATGCGCTGACAGACTGCATTGGCAGCAGAAACACACCTAAACAAGGGACTAGCCTTAAGACTACGATGAACAAAAACGTGAAGTAGTCTCTAATGGATCTGGAGGGAACGCGCAAATAAACTGAATCCAAAACGGATGGGCAGCAAATTTTGCCTTTAAATGTATTACTGAGAAAGAGAGCATCAAGATGGCTCCTGCTCAGCTGGAGTGAAAGAAAATTTAACCAAACTAAAATTGTCTTCATAATTATAGTCACCTAGGCCATTGGGTCGAAAATCTCATGAGAAATTTCTTTCCCCGAGACTCGAACCAGCGCGCATTCCGTATGACCGTATCATTGACAGAAACAAAATCTCGTGTCAACGTGACATACTTGTACACAGTCCACAAAAATGCCTACTTAACTCAAGGAGCCTGCAACAAATGCGAGAGACACAATTCTCCACTTCAGAGACTTAAACTGTTTTGACGTTAAAGCCTTTTATTCATACTGGCTTAAGTGCTTGAATGTGTTACTACTGGTGGATGGATCATGATAATCATTACGCTAATCCGCTTGATCCGGGCGCCTAAGAACAAATCCCAAGAGCACATGGTTCGGATTAAAGCTGATTTGTAATTACAGTGGAACGCGGGTTTCGGGGGACAGCTTCAATACACGCGGTATATTAAGTTTTCACTGTATTTGTAGTAAAACCATCAAGACTCGAGGTCAAACCTAATAACACAGCCGTGCGAATTTATAAACCAAACTGATATGATGCGGCAAGTTCTAGTCCAGTTGCCAACACCACCAGTACACTGCAAATTGGCACCGCATGCCCGGACATTCGCTTCTCGACAATTCCTCACTCTTACGATCATACGGTCCAAAAAATGACTGCCCCTTGAAATTTTATAGATACGATATACGTAATAAGTGCTGACGTCATTCTACTTGCTTAAATGAGAGAAAACAAGCCACCAACATCTGAACATCTGCAGGCGTCAGTCTGCCAAACCGTACTCAAGTAACCTCCAACCCACTACCTCGGCGAAGGCAAAGCTAATGGTCGGCAGAGCTGGTGGTTGTCGCAGTAATCTCTCAGGCCACTCCTGTGCAACGGGTACAAGGGTAAAGCGGTCGGAACGTAAACTAGTCATCCCCATCTGGTGTCGAGATTACGAATTGGTAGAGCATAATCTCGAATAACCTTCACGGCGCGTAATCTTAGGCCAGGAAGGATTTCGGCCATCATCAACAGGCATTATAATTATTTGCCTAAAACTATAAACCCTTTCCATGCTGATTTTTCATTAAATAAACGTCCAACTATCCAAAAATGTCCACGCTAATGCATAATTTGCCTCAGTCAGATGAATCTAATTCTTTTCTCACACCCTTTGAAGACAGGCTTACTATAAAAGTTATACAAAAATCAGAGTCCATGTCAGCTAAGATAAAACCAACACCCGATTCCACACGGGTTTGTCGCACTGACAAGCCATTCCCAAGGGATGCCCGAGGACGGAAAGTCCAAGACGAACTTCAGTATTGTGGTGTTTGCACGAAAGGCAACATAAAGTGACAAACAGACCTTCGTCTGCATCGCCATCTCTTGTTGTTGCACACTGATTTGTTTAGACAGAGCTGATTTTTTTTACTGTCTCAACACATTCATTCCCTGTAGCTTACAAATATTTAAAACGCACGTCACTAATTGGAAAGGGATTAAATTTTGTCCATTTGACCACCAAGTGAAAACTCTGCTGCTGTTGTTGTATTTCTTGTTTAACGAAGGGAAAGGCCGTGTGTGGAGAAGACGTAACTTTACTATCACGGACGGATACAATCCAACGCGTAGAAATGAGAAAATTACAACGAATAGGTCCATAGAACGAAACCAACTAAGCCTAATGGACGTACCGCACTATATGCAGCGTTCATACATTTTATTTTTACTCATACAAACAAACCTACACTGTTTCGTAATCTGTTACATGGCCAAATTTCAGATACAGCTGTCAGCAAGGTTAGCAGTATTACTTCACATGCCAAATTTGGCACCCTCTTTGAGACTGAAAACTGTCAATGAGACCTACTAGTTGCACCCTTAATTTGAACCTAGTATTATCTGGCTAAGAGTACTAAATAATTTATGAAGTTCTTCACTATGCGAATTTCTCCAACCTCGTCACTTCATAACTTATAGTTCCATTTCAGTTTGGCTTTTCATCTTTACCGTGGTCCGTCCGAGTCGTGAAATAACAGCTCAAAGGGAAAATAACCAGGATAATAATCGGACCGTGATGGCAAGTACATTTGATGGGACTTGGGATTAAATTTCACTCATATTAATTACTGTTATCAGACGGAAGGGGTGTTATACATGCTGCATTAAAATAGTTGGAGATGAAGAAATAGAGGAAAGAATGTTTTGTATATAGAAAAAGTTCTATTTTTAGTGAGAATGTAGTTTATATGAGAATGATAAAATGCACTAAATAAGGAATATAGGAGAATATTTGTACAAGAAGAATGTAAATTAAATAATGACATTACTAAGATATGAGTGTGAATAGGGAAGGGAATGTTTATAATTGTAAGTCCGTGCAGCCAGAAAATATCGCCATTAAAGTTACTTATAATAAGCCGTGGTCCGTAAAACATCGGTGTCACATGGACACAATCTTCTACACAGAGAATCCGATTCAATATATGAAAGAATAATGCGTTAGTGACAATTAATTTAAAAAGTCATTCGATTACAGAGTATATTTATTTCACTGCTTCTTCTGCTACATCTCCGGCTCTTAGCCGTGGTTTTATGAAGGTGGGTGTGATGCCATCGTGTTGGCAGCGGTCCATTTTAAGGCATCATTTCACGGTCATCGGGTGGGGTTAGAAGGAACCATGAAACCTACATAAAGCAATTCGAAATGGTTCCCACACAGCCTCCTTTTCCAAATCTCAAACTCAATATTATTTCGGTCCTGGGTATTAGCAGGTGTGGCGCGCGTATACGGTGTGTGGATTACTTATTTCCTGCCTATTAAAACAGCTGAATAACAAATAGCGAGACAGGAAGTCATCAGATCAAGTGAACGCCATGTCAATGAAATGACCCTGAAATGCTCTCACCTCCCAAGCCTTATCCCTGCCTCAGCACAACATTTCTCACGGCAAAAGAACGCGAATCGAATCCCGGTTGTTGCACTGCTTTGTACCGTAAGATCCCTTTCACATGTGGCTCATGTGAGCGGCTCACGCGAGCTGAAGCGACTGCTGAGGATAGAAATCCCAGCAAAATGCATTGGACCTTTTCACACGAGAGCCGGTGAACCTGGGTGAGCGGCTCATGAGCCACTAGTAGCGGCTACTGGCGGGGAGAGTTTTGCCTGCTTTAACATGGAACCCTTTCACACGAGGCTCAGTGAGCTGCAGATCAAGCCAGTCTAGCCAACGCATTTATACGGGAGAGGCACATTGTGGGTTAAAAGACTCCAATAAGTTGTTTGTAATAGGTACTATAAAATATTACTATTACTTCTCTACGAACAAAACGAAGGTACTTGCATTTGTAGGAAAAGAGGTGGTTAGAGCACAAATTTTAATTTCAAACGTACCTAAGGAACAAGTCAGCGATTTTAAATACTTAGGCTACTTTATTAGCACAGATAGGTCCAAAGATTCATATCACAAATTAAATTTCAACATTTATGCGGCAACTTTATTAGGTAAAGTCAGTACTGAAACAATCCTTAAATTTTACAATGTAATGGCAATTCCTTCACTATTTTATGGCGCAGAATGCTGGACCCTAACCAAACTAAAAAATCAACGAATAGAAGTAGCAGAGATGAAATTTCTAAGAACAATTGCAGGGTATAAAGTAACAGATCATATAAGAAATGAAGATATTAGACGCGAACTAGGAACTTTTAACTTGCTAGATAAAATATGTGAACATCAAAGGAATTGGCTAATGCATATAGAGAGAATGGAAGCCAATAGAATTCCACAAAAAATGTATAAATACAAACCTAAAGGCAAACGAGGCAAAGGACGCCCACAGAAACGTTGGAATGACCAATTTTAACTGCAGAGTACTGTATCCTATTTACTTGAAGAGAAAATTATTTAGAGACAGAACGGTCTATAATAGGCTAAACCATGGAGGAGATGATGATGATGACTTCTTCAAGTTCCAACATGATTTGATGAACGCTACTAATACACTGAAAATATGTTGTTGGAGGGACTGAGTGAAGTTGGTAACTCTAGCTGAGGGTCATGTGAGCCGAACTCTGAATTGCTTATCGCCTCCGCATGAGCTGCATACCGGCTCAGCGAGCCGCTCACTTGAGCGGCTCACGGGTGAAAGCAGTCTAAATGTTCTCATTGAACTATGTGCATCATCATCAGTATCAATGACGGAAAGATTCTGGGAACAAAGTTATTCAAGCTGATGAAGCGTTCAGGAAGTGCCGATAAATGTTTCGTGAGACCCTCGAGCCTTGCAATCTTTTGCTTCGCGTACGTAATTTTAAACATGTCCTATTCCTTATGGGGACACAACAGTGTGGCAGCAAACACCGAGAGTTCAACACCGCTAGTATAAGATTGCCACTGGACACGAAACTGATGGTCGTTCGCTGGTAAAGAGATCTCATCTTTTATGGAACCATGTTCACGACAGCAGTAACCTGAGACACTACACCAGTACATCCAATCCACATCCTTACACAGCACTTACGAGCCATTTTATTATCATACCATCTCCATCTTCACCGAATCTATTAAATGCTCTTTTCTCTTCTGGTTTTTCGAATAATTTTTTCAAAAACTGCTAGTCCCGTTTTCAGAAATTTCCCACTAGCCAATGAATAAAGTAAAGAACATAATTTTATTGTGAAAAATGCATATTATAAACTCGGGGAATTTATTACGAACTGAACAATTAAGACAACACTGAACTAGGCAACTCCGTCGGCTTACAATACACACGTTTTATGGTGTGGTAAATTAAAGTATTTAGCGGACCACAATGCATGTCACTGAAATTAATAACTGTCACTTTTAGTATAATAACGTCCTGCATGTGAACATGGGCTACAAAATACCACAGGGCACCTACAGCAAGTATCGGCACTTGCATATACGAGCAGCAAAGCGGCTTATTTCCCTTGCTGTCGGCATTCGATTATGGAGACAATTTTGCTTCCCTTGAGACAACGCGCGACTTTTCGACTTCCGGATACTAACACTTATCTGGAAATGACATTTGACAGACTAGTTACTTGCCAACAAAAAAATACAAACTGTCCTCTAACAAAACACAAGCATTCAATTATAACATATTTTCTCAATTCTGCCAAATGTAGCGTTGAGATGATTTATAAAAATATTAAAATTGATCGTGCGCCTGTAACCACATTTTAGGCCGTGATATTTCAGGTTCTCACGGAGGCGATTATAGCGGCAGCAAGCGTCTCTCAAACGATAGTAACGTCCATCAGACTACACAACGCAGAGACTCACAAGACAATCAACCACCTTCGTATTTTAGGCCGTTTA
Organism: Zootermopsis nevadensis; assembly: GCF_977971745.1. Classification (NCBI taxonomy): domain Eukaryota; kingdom Metazoa; phylum Arthropoda; class Insecta; order Blattodea; family Termopsidae; genus Zootermopsis; species Zootermopsis nevadensis. Next base: position 14,071,499 of record NW_028259145.1, read on the forward strand.
ACTACACGGAACACCGAATTTCTTGAGACGCTAAAAGTAGCTCATCTGGTCAACAAATTCTATCTTTTGTGTCATTCGAAGGTTCCCAAATTCATGAAAACTGTATCCTGAACCAATGGATTCCAGTCCACATAACCCATCTTAAGAAGATCAATTCTATGGTACAGTAACCTACCATCTACGCCTTGGTATCAAACGTGTCCAAGTTTTTCCGCTATGATAATGTAAGTATTCTCATCTCCTAATGCGTGCTACTGTCCCGCCCATCTAATCGTCCTTAATTGATACTCGAGATAATCTTCGTTGCACCGAGAGCAAAATATCGCCAAACCGGTCTATGCTTGTATGAAGATCCGTGTCGTTGAGCGTCACTCTGGCGACATACTAGGCCTACAGGCGAAACGAAAGCACAGATACACGTTCAATGTCGGTTTCTAGAAACTGTGTATGTAAGTGGATCTCTTAAACAAGGCAACTTATATCTAAAATGTACAACCAGAACTCCGCCGCCAGAGTTACTGTGCTACATCAAAAACAGGAGTTCGCGGGCCGCTTACATTTTTTAACTCTGTAATTCGATATGACGAAAAAAATTCAAATGACAACATAAAACACGCTTCGTTCCTGTCGCCAGCATTTGGGAGCGCCTATCGTTGCGAGCAACAGTTCTGGTCAATTCAGTGTCAAAAATTGCCCAGGCAAATGAAAATGGCTGTTTTCTGGTGAGTCACTCATTGCCCTGATGAAGAAGCTAGTCGGCACCTCTGAAACGTCGGTATGCATCTACCAGAAAACAGTTGTCACCCCCAAACGTCGTCGTCAATTCCTGACCATGCTGTCAGAAACAATTTTGCACGTTACATAATTACACTTCCAAATCGGTGCCTCGGCGACCTTCAAATCCCTTGCTATGCCAAGTCGATCTTATCGCCATCACAAAGCAATGTATCAAAAACTGGGCTTGTTATTTGCCACCAAGCCTAATGTGTCTCTTTAGAATGCTGCTCTCAAAGCGAAGCCTACAACTAACGTAACTAAAAACTGGCATTGCGTCATCCAAAGCGTACCCTCCCGCATATCCTGGTACCCTCCTTGGGGCGGTAGTATCTTTCACGGCTGGAATATCACATAAACCCAAAGAACCACACAGCTTTTGGCTAAACTTTGTTCATGTAGACTGGATTCAGCTGGCCCAGGAAACGGACCAATGGTGGTCCCTTGTGAATACAGCGATGAAACTTTCGGTTCTATAAAACGTAGAACATTTATTTACCAGTCACCAACTATTAATTATATTAAGAAATAGTTTGGTCCACGCAGGAATTTCATGCGGCTGTGTTAGTGGATAATTCGTTAAACTTTAAACCTGTCAACGGACAAGAAGCGTTAGGTTAGGTTAGGTCCAAAGAACACAGGAGGTCAACGATTTTATTAACATTAATTTTAGCACAGTACAGTTGGTGGGTTGGTTATCTCCTTGCCTCATTATCACAATGAAAGGAAAAGGCGTATTTAGATATATTTGAATATGTGCATGAGTGCCTTGTAAGTACTTTTGAATCCGTAAACTCCAAGTCCTGCCACGAAATGTTCAGTGCAATATTAAATGTCGTTTCCTGCCCAATTTGGCGACAAGACAATGGCATAAACATTTCTGAATTCAAAAAACAAGTCGACGTCTGTAGTAGGCCTACGTACTTAATACGACAGAAATATAGGACGTTTCAGAAGCTTCCTTCTACTTTTATGGATAGAGTGACAAATACGTGCCATACTTTTCCCCTGAGTTAATGTCTTCTTTTTTCCTGTACACTGATAAGAATAACAGCCACGACTGGTATAAATAAAAATGGCCGCTGAGTGTTCATGCAAGATGTGTGGAGAAAGCGATAATCTGGCACACGCGTTGTGGAATTCGTCTTACAACGGCAGCGAGCCTCCAACGCAGTCATTGAAGTCTCTAGTCTTAGTCGATCATACCCAATCTTACATCGTTCATCACAGCGAAACGTTGCAGGGAAGAGCGTAAATTAACCACCGTAAGCGTTTCTGAAGCTAGTTCTACTTTTATTTTCAGGTGAGAGAGCACGACCCTGCTGTCTTGAGCTACCTGGTCTAGACTGTTAAAGGCTGAAGCCAACAAGACCAGGGGCCCAGCAGAGTATTGTCTTCTAGCGTGAAGATGGAAACAGAAAGAAGTTCCGAAACGTTGTGGCTTTGCATGGTATATTTAGACAACGAATAAGGTCTACGAGAAAAATTACCTCTACACATTGAATCATATTTATAATTTACCCATGGAAGTGGCAACAAACATGAAACTATGCCATCTCAAACTTGACAGGACGCAGATGGCTTAAACATTAACATGGCTACTAAATGCTGTTTACTGGTATTTATAACCTGAAGATGCTCCCAATACGCATTTCTGCGGCAAGTCAAGATCGACTGCGCACAAAGCAGCCGACCTCAGAATTTATCAATATAAAAACAGGCTCATACTGTGGTGACGACAGCTGGTTGGAGAGAACAATTATTTTTGGTGCTAAACTGTTAAGCCATATTGCATTACGATTGCGGAGAACTGCAGATTCTGCAGAAATGAAAGAGTACACTTACAAAGAAGTCCTGTATCTTTCTGACACCAACAAAGGCGGAAGGTTCAGCACCGCTAATACCATTCTGTCCTAAGCCGGTAATATTCACCTCCCGTCCTCACAAGCTATTTCACAAACTTCCAATATTGCATCTCCTTCCCGGTCTTCCAAGTTTTCTCACCAAGATTCTGTATGCGTTCTTCGTCACATACCAAACTTAACGTATCCTTTCATACTTCATTTTCCCAACAAGACTAATTATCTGTATAATCACGAATTTCCTCACTAGATAGCAGTATTTCCCTCCCACATGAACGTATTTCGCTCCAAATATGTTCCTGCGTAAAGACGTGAGATACAAAAACATTCTGGCTTTAATCTGCGGAACTGGAAATAAACCCGTTTATAAGAGCCACTTTCTAGTATTAACTGCAATAAATGACGCGATTAAAGTCCCGTTCTAGCTCTGGCGGACTCTATCCGCAGAAAAGCACTCGGTGTACGCGCAGACAGCATTAGTCACTGCATGAAATGCCTTACATTTGACGATTACTGATCCGGGAAACAACTTCCACGTCACGTTTGAAGGTGATGAACGCAGATCAGTGAATTACTGATCAGCTGTCCATAAACGACGCTGCACTGTGCCAGTGTTGTTCAACTGCGGCCGGCAGATTGTATCCGCGAGTTGAATAGATATTTCTCTTTTTATTTTATGCTTCATCTTGAGTAAAAATATGACGAAAAACTATAACTTCTATCAATATTTTAGTACACACTATATTCTATTTAATCAAAGTGTAAGAGATAACTGTGAGTAGTAGTCCGCGCTACCAGAAATACTACGAAACCTTGCCTAAAGCCACTTATTTTGTTTCAAAAATAGTAAAAAAAAAAGATCAAGAATAGAAAAAATTCACAAATGAAAAACAGATGGAATGGATTAATTTATAAAACAATAAACCTTCTCAAAAGAAAAGTAAAATTAATCCACCAAATTACAACTAAAACTTCCGTGCCCCAGTAAAAATTACTCTCGTCGGGAGGAGCGCAAAATTTACTAATTACGAGTCTTCAAAACCACCATTTCACGAACGCTCTCAAATTTGAAGATGGTTGCCTTCTGGGTTGTTGCGCTGTGTAGTCTGGTAGATGTTTGCCGACGTTCATCAGGGCGATGACCAGACTACACGGCGCAACAACCCAGAAGGCAGCCAGCTTCGGACTCACCGTCGTGAAAACCTGAAATCCTACGTTCTGAACTTTCACCAACCCTACATTACTCAACGTAGCAAATTCCACTACAGATCAGCTATAATGATAATTAACTCCATGGACCAAAGTCCCTTAAACATTAGACGGACTAACCCCATAAGGCAAATTATATACTCAAGTCAGTGACAATACAATAATTTCACAAAACTAAATCCTTCTTGAGGAGGTGATTGTAGTTCGGCTTTAAAAAAGAGATACCTTCACAAAACATCGTTGTGTCTGCAAGAGCCTCCTACTGGGTCCTAATCCTATGCCAGACTAATAAGTCTACACACTCGCAACCCTTTCCTTATTCTATTTTAATATTATCCTCCCACCTACGCCTAACTCTCTCTTATACTCTCTTATCTGAAAATGTTCCGATTGAAAATAAGCCAACATCAAATTGTTTTTTACTTCTGAATTAAGAAACAATAACAACAGTAAGTGGGATTTGAGATTTTCACGGCGGGGAGTCTGAAGATGACTGTCTTCTGGGTTGTTGCGCCGTATAGTCTGGTAAGGTTTAACGACGTTTCAGAGGTCCTTGCTGCCTCCATCATCAGGGGAATGACTCATTGGTAAACTTCTACCAGACTACATGGCGCAACAACCCAGAAGACAGAAATCTTCATAATTTTTATTTTCTTATTGATAAGAGAATTCAAGTTCATGAAAATATTAACAACGTGGTATCTTAAAAACTATTCAGTGTTCAGGCGAAAGGTGAAGCTCTTACGACCACTAATTCGCTAGCCGCAACTCGTCTGTGTTGTAGATTTGTCTCCTGGGCTGCAACGCCGTATGAACTTGTAGGTGGATACCAACGTTTCAACGTTTCAGAGGGACGTCGCTAACCACTTACGAGAATATACGGTGTCAAAACGGAATACCACATTTGACACCTTGGAGGGTGTTGATTGGATTCATCTAGCTCAGGATAGGGATCGGTGGTGGGTTCTTGCCAATACGGTAATGAACCTTAGGGTTCCTTAAAATGATAAGGCAATTTTAATAGCTCAGAGCCCTATAAAGCTTCTCGAGAATTATACTTCTTAGGGTTGGGTAACTTTTAGGTTTTGTAACTACACAGCAGGCAGTATGCCAGAAGATTAGCAAGAATCCACGGAATAATCTGCTTTTAATTTATTCGTGAGAACTTCTGCCTTTAACCGTCGATGCCAAATATTACAAACCTACTAAATTTTCGAAGCATCAATTTATTAGTTATCTTTCTTATTCGTTCTTGCAGTCTGGCAAAGAGACGAACACGCTTAAATTTCCTGCGTTTACGTCTGTAATACGAGTTTCCTTTTTCTTTATGGTGTAGTGGGTTTGCAATATAAATTTGTATCAGCAGAAGCTGGTGTGTGCCATTTAATTCCCATCCCTGTCGTCTTCTTGAACTTTCGCCATGGAGTATTCTAAATAAGGTTGAAGACCGATGGCGATAAAGTATCTCTTTGTGACAACGATATTGGTTTATCTGTTAATGCCAGTGGAAAAGTTGCTTTGAAATGGAAAGGGGGATTGTTTCTCTCATACTTGCATCCCTTACTACACTGGTTCCTTTACTTTATCATTTCTATACTTTCAATCCTTTAAAAATACCTCTAAGAGCTGCCTAATGGCAGCAACACTTGGGAAAAATAACATTCTGCCATCTAGCGTCATAACTGAGAAATGTCAATCAAGCAGTGGGCCTGACCTATTATTTCGTCATCTAACGACGCGACTTAACGTAGTTTTAAGCTCTACGACTTTGGCTATTATGTCTACGATAGGGCCTACTAACCACAATTGCCTGATGGAAAAGTACGAGTTTCGGCTGTTACAATCGAGATAGATCAAGAGATGGCTGGCCAAACCCCAGGAGGTTCTACAGGACGTTTTAATTACTGTAGTCCACGTTCCGAGCCAAGACCACTAGCCTGAGTGTTAATTAAGACTGAGAACCAGGTGCTGAGGAAATACTTGTATCTACAAACGAATAAAAACCAGGCACAATAATTTACAACATGAGCAGCACCGTAATTAGTAAAAAGTATAGCTGTCCCACTATAAGCTCTGTAGGCGCTTGGAGGGAGAGTAAGTATATTAACTCAAACTCATTCTTATCCTCGGCATTGAAAGGGGGTGAGTGGTCAACGTCACGCCCCGACAGCGCTTTAACCCCGGTACCCAATGGATAGGAGGCAGAGCCGGTCTGGACGCAGAGGCTAGAGGAATAATCCTCTGCCCCTGGTGGGGATCGAACCCCGGATGTCCAGTCCGTAGCCAGTCATTATACTCACTGAGTCACCCCGCCTCATCCATCGTAAGTCGTACTCTATACAAATCAATGGGCATGAAATGTAGCATGAATGGGAGCGGTATATTAACAATTTTTGTCCGAAAACCTGAGAGAGAGAGAGATCGAGAGAGAGAGATCGAGAGAGAGAGAGAGAGAGAGAGAGAGATATTCAGAGCGTGCGTGGACTGGATTCATTTGGCTCAGGATAAGGCGGTGACAATCTCTTGTGATGACAGAAAAGACTGACTGACTGGGTATTCATTAGCAAGATAAGCTAACGTCAGCTTGTCAAGAAAGACCCTGCTCTTTGCAGCAAATTACTTATTGGTTTACTTCTAACTTCCGAAATAACCAGAAAAGACAAGAAAAAATACAAGTGAAATGCTCCAGAGTTAAACATGTCATTAAGGACCCGACTCTGACAAAAGGGCATTTGTAAGTCTAACATACGCAGCGAAGCAAGGAAGTGACGCAAACTTAACCTTAAAATATCCTGTTGATCAGAAGCCCCACTCCCACATGACAAAACATAACACAAACGTTTGAAGTCACAATGCTGTGTAATAATTTTATGAATTTTTTATGGCGAAGACAATACATCAGACTATCAACTGCATGAAATGCGCAAAGAGAGGAAACAAGCCTTTAATCACATTGGGTACAGAGTCAGCAAAATAAAAACCAAACATGATAATCTATGCGACAATAACGCTCTATTATAATTCATTTCAATACCAACCTCTCGTCTGCGCCCATTATATAGGGAACCAGCAATCACTTCCCCTCACGGTTTCCGTTCAAACCCTAAGAATCTGCGCAGGACCGCCACGTGCATTGCACGTTTAATCTTTTTCTATCTGATTGCCCTAATACACAGAGAAAAGTACAGATCATGAAAATATTCACTACGTAATTTTCTCATTTCCTGTTACTTACTCTCTCATAGATCCAAACATTCTCAACATGTTCCCAAACACATTCCTACGAACGGGATACCAAGTTTCATACCCATACGTGACAACAAGTCCTGTCTACTAACATTAGAAATCACACGCAGTGTGTGACCCACCTTTGTCTTCATCTTGAGGTACCGGTAGATCTTGCTTAAAGCCCCTGGTGTCTTTGGCTTCGGCATTGTGTACTGGTATTTGACGAACGGACAAACAGCTCTCTCCTCACGCTACTTTTTCTTGGCAGGAAGGAAGAATGTCAAGTTACATAGCCTCACTTCGGAAACGAAAAACCACTCAGCTTAATGACGGAAAACAAGTTTCTTGGGACACGATTTGTTTGCTTATAATTCAAACACACACAAATAAAAACTGTTCTGTTCTAATTATTTCTCGGCTTTAAAACCTGAGCGTGTACAAACCGCAATTCTTTAAAGACAATATGGTTTACAAAAACACAATGCTTTCCTTTTTAAAAACAATTTTCATCTAGTTGTAACTGTTCAAAACGTTTTTCCATCACCGAAATCCTGCTAGATAAAAAAAAAAGTTTCCACGAGACTGACGAACCGCGGAAGCGCCTGACTGATGGTTCTGCTGTCGTGAAACTGCGACGGCCAAGTACAAACTGCCTGTCCCACTTTCCACTGCACACCGACAACGCCGAAACTCTTACCAACTCTAGGATGCATACACTAACGAGCTGACAATTAACAACACCCTCTTTCTTTTTGTATAACCACTATAGAACTACCAATAATAAAGCTGGGTTAGTCACAAGGGGCGCGGCAGTACAATCGGGTACAATGCAGAGCAACTTTACCGACTGAACTACTCCTCTCCTTTCTTCCCACAGTTCTGCACTGTAGAAAATCTGTTATTCACTGCGAAATGTTTTGTTCCTGTTCAAGAGAGGTCTTCAAATACCCAATCACAGAAAACTCTGTGACGTCATAAGAGAGAGCTTGCTTTTGCAATGCTGGAAAGAGCATGCAGAACTGCAGGTATGAAAGCACAGCAGCAGCGCATGCGCTTATACATGAAACACGTTTTAGGTTCATCGGCCGGTAGGAAATCATTACACCAGGGCAAGGAGAGAACGAAAGAAAGACTTGTTTTAAAGTAGTGTCCCGCGGTATAGTCTGTTTCAAAACACTTGTAACTGGGTCGTAAGCACAGTCGCACACGTGCCCACGACGACAGCTCTCACTCTCCATGCGGTGGTTTCGTGAGGAACAACTTTTATGAACTAACTAAACGACACCTCGACAGATCACAAAAAATTCCAACTGCGAAACAATTCTTGTAGCCCATGGACACCATTCGAACCAGATGTTTTCAGAATATAAGTAGCGTGTTTCCAGTCACTCGTGTACACCTAATTCTGAGTACATTCGTCTAAGGAGATTTTTCTGTCTCTCCTATTCGAACCAGCAACCTTTACTGATTATGCAATACTGACGTTACGCTTAGGCTAAAACAACTGCGTGCGCTTCTTTGACGATGTATAGTCGCGCTCACAGAGCCTAAATACGCTACTTCACAAGCGCTGACACCATTATGCTCCTTTCAGAATAACTTCTAAATTGAAATAATGTAGTACGTAGAAGGGCTAAGTTTTTCTGTCTTTCTAAGTTAAAAGGAAATGGGAAAGGAAAACGGAAGAAATAAGAGTGCATAAAGGTACGAAAAGGGTAGATGAAAAGAAAAAAAAATGGCAGGGATAATCTACACACACGAAAGAAATGGTTCACTGTTGAATATCACCGAGACTTTTACATTAGTCTTGTTATAAAAGACTGCAAAAGAAAATGCAATTTTGTTTTGATATGGAGCAAAATTGGGGTACGGAAAAAAATCATACAACATTTTGGTCGTAGAATAGGAAGGGAAGACAAGTTTAAAAACGAGACGCAGATGGGACGAAGACAACAGCACTAATCTTGCAAAAATGTTGTAGGACCACACTAGGCTTATATGGATCAGAACAAGTTTCAGCTGCGGCCCCTGTGAACATGGCAAATGGAACTTCGGGTTCAACAAACGGCGAAGAATTAGTTGCCCAGGTGAGAGGTTAGTGCCTCTTAAGAACGATTTCTTCACGGTGACATCTGAGGGTGGTAAACATTGTTTGAGCAAGGGAAGTGTTGTGTACTGAGTTTGCTGTAGAAGTTCTACAGTAATTCTATGCTGTGTCGTATTGCAATATACTCACAGCGCCCTCCTACTAGCCAGGAGCTGATCGTTCATGTCAACCGCGTTAGACCGGCTAGCACTGACGCACAGTCTTCTGTCTTACTTAGTGGTTTAGTGGTACTCCATACAATGGAATACAGCAGAACCGATCAGATAAAATGCATCGTTAGCCAGCTCCAGCCACCTAGGAGTTAATACGCTCGCAGCGTACATAAGCCTCAACTAGCTGGCTAACGTCTAATCATGAATATAAGACAGAAGATGTTTTGGTTTATCAAAGTGTTAGCAGCGCTATTAACACATTTTGAGAAAGAAAAATTCGGTTTGGCAGAAAAGTCGTCTAAAAATGGGATTACTCGCAAACAGAAAATGCTACCATGCTCACAAAATCCGGCAACAAACACTAAACAACGCACTCATTCTATAGTCACGACTGATTTATTGAAGCACAAAGAGTGACAGAAGTTTCATATTTAAACCCACAATCTTATTTGGTTTGGATGATTTCCCAATGACTCAATTACGGGATTAAATGTCCTTATGCTATGCAGATCTGTATTTTGACATTTAGACGACGCGAAGATTCTACACAGGGAACTGCACTAATAGTTACACATTTCAATTACTGTTATGAAATCAATGGCTCGCGATCTCTAATGGTTCATCAATTTAATCATAATGATCCGCGTCTAAAGTAGAAGTAATATAAAATGGACAATGTTCAACATGCTGAAAGATACTCAAACAGGGTAGCAGAGAAAATATTTACTAACTACTCGTACACTTACAGCCTTATTCTTGAGAACTAATAGTACTTCAGTTAGTAAAAACAATATTTTATGGAAACTCGAAGGTTCATTAACGTTTTCTCAAGAGCCCATAACTGGGCCCCATCCTTAACCTGACGAATACGGACCACGGATACATACCCATTTCTTTAAGACCCATTTTAATGTTATTCAACCATCTACGCTTAGGTCTTCCAACTAGTCTCTTCCTTTCAGTTTTCTCACCTAGCATTTTTTTTAATTCATGCTACATGATTCAACCACTTCATCCTTATGTTTTGTGGATACGACGAAAATGGGTTGCTCGAATAACCTCTGCATACATGCATGCACGCAAACACACACATTCGGATTATACGCGATATTATTGACGGATGTATTTCCCTGTCTTGACTTATGAAATATGGATGACAAGCTTGACAAGTTAACATGAAAAACAGGGAAGTCGAAAACAGATTTCTTGAAAGACCAGTCAAAACAAATTAGTGAGACAGCAATTATACTAATATTACACTGGACATTGTCCACTGTGTGAGGAATATTTGATATGCACAAGGTTTAAGACGCGTGTGGTTAGTAACACAGTTCTACGACAGCTCAGTGATGTAACAGGGAAAAAAAGTAATTGGAAAATGGAAAAATTGGAGGAGGAAACATATTTCTTCAAGAATTCTTGTTAATTAAAGGGACGTACTATTGTATATCCAAACGCGTAATGGTGAACAGCAATCACTAAAAATTGTGCTAGTGTTGAAGGATAACGTATATTACGGTGAACAGAGAAAGAGTCAAAGTATTAAACAAATCGTCCTGACAGTCAGCAGCAAATCTCAGCACCTAAAATTCCATCAATACGAATCAGCATCCATTCGTTTGTAAAATAAATCGTGAAACGCTATTTATCGTTTGATGACTAGTTGCTAAAGTAATCAACAAAGCAAGGATGTAAACCGCCTTTACATATGCATGCAATTTACTGCTGTCAGCATTTCACACACACGGAAATAAAGACTGCCCACGACTACAAGTCACAGCCTACATTCACAATCCAATCACAAATTAACGGTTTACGTTCAAGGAACAGTGACTCAGTCAAATACTCATCAATCGACAGCCAATCCTACGCAACAGAGCCCATCATTTGTTCTACTAGCGCAGTATGACCCGTCAAAGCTGACTGGAACGAACCATTTTGTGTTGAACAGTAATAGAATTTATTTCAGCACTGTCTATGCAAATCGCGTTCAAAGTACAATTTGTAAATATTCCTTATGACTAAATTAAACACCAAGCCAGATTCTTCCCTAATGCATCAACACAAAACGGACAACCAAACGCAGACTCCGCCAAACCCCTCCATAGCCTCGTTTGCATTTTTCGGTACCACAGTCGCCACCGCCATAGATTAATTTCAACGTTTTCCGCATAACAAGAACGGCGCACTCGTACAGTCAAGCGTAAAAGTTAATTTTTGCTTAAACTGTGTAACGAAGAGGGTTGTAATTCGTAACTCGGAAGATTCACCGATTTCCCCTAAGTGATCACAAGGGCAAGGAATGCAGCACGTTTCGAGAGCAAATAATGCGAACAAAACTTTAGTCGGAAAATCCAAAGGGAAGAGATCTGTTGGAAGATCTATGCACTTTTTTGGGACGGTAATGTTAAAATCAGCCTTGGGGAAACGAGACCTGATGTTGTGGACTGGACCTGACATAGGACATGGCCCAGTAGCGGGAATGGGCCCCCAAAAGGTTTCACACGTACCGGTGCCTAATACTATCGATATCATGGTCATAAGGCTACTTGAAATGAAACAGCGGAAACTCGAAAATGGTCCTGCTTTCCTACGATGACCGTATAAAAACTACAGCAGTTATCGGAAACTACCCACTATCATAATTCGTACCATCTCAAACAGTCTTAGTTGGGTTGTTCAGTCTTAGTTGGGTTGTTGTTGTGAGCAGACGTGTTTGGGAAGGAGCTGTGAATAATGGGTTGCTACCTGGAAGACTACCGAGCCCGCGTGGGTACCTGGGCAGGTAGGACTTCATGGCGTTCTGTACGAGGAGGAGACAGATTTGGACATGGAAGCTGCTTAGGGAACACGATTCTGTGTGCAGCGGCTTTAGCTGTACTCTTGATAATCAGCGGTGTGGAGCAGAATCCTGGACCTGGTTCTGAGAACATTTTGCAAGTCTTGTGTAATGTGTGCGACAGAAACCTAAAATCTGGAACACAATGCGACACGTGTGGACGGTGGTTTCACAACAGTTGTGGAAACGTAAAAGCTCATATGGTGGAGAGCGGGAGGTGGTGCTGTGATCGGTGTAGATGGGACAGGCTTCGTCAACTAGAGGAGAAACTGGAAAACGCTCTACATCAAATTGAAGATCTAAAACGGCAGAATAAGAGACTGGAAGAGCAGTTGCGAGGGGCGGCAGCGGGATGTGAAGTTAGCGGGCGGGATACGGCGCAGAAACTTCAGGGTGGTGCAGAGTGCCTAGTGTTGGGTGACTCTATAATACGAGACGTGGGTACTGATCATGGAAATATCAAGGTGGAGTGCTTTCCAGGTATCAGAACTGAACAGCTACAAAGAGTTATGGAAAACAGGAATTTTGGAAACCCAGACACGGTCATAATTCACGTAGGTACGAATGATTTAAGAAGAACAGCAAATCTAGACTATGTGATGGGCGATGTGTACGCTCTTGTGCAGAAGGCAAGAACTAAATTTCCCATATCAAAATTAGTCCTGAGTGGTGTGCTTAGGCGTAGAGACGTTTCATGGCGTCGTATCGGAGCACTAAACGACAGATACGACTGGGTAGCAAGGACCACTGGAGTTACTTTTGTAGACCCGAACAGTTGGATTGATGATAGGGACTTCAGCAGGGACAGATTACACATCAACCGAGGAGGAGCGAAAAGACTGGGCAAACTATATCATAGAGTTTGTGGATTCGACGGCGGAGGTCAGAAGTTGAACGAGTGATGGTTGCTGAATACTACAAGTGAGGGGGCATCTAACATAACGCGGAAGATCATCAAGGAAAATCCGACGCTGGTCTGGGAGAAAAACGGGAGGAAGGAAGCGAGGGCAATTCAAGCTAGGGACGATACAGAAGGCGGGATAAGTGATGATGGGGTAGCCAAGAGAGGAGTAGAGCAGTTGGAGAGAAATTCGCTGGTTTTGCTGCAGGTAAATTGCAGGAGTATCCTAAATAAGTCTTTGGATTTTTGGAATTTAGTTGATACATACAATCCCGATGTTGTAATAGGCACGGAATCATGGCTTAGAGAGGAAATTAGTGATGCCGAAGTATTTAGGGACGATTACACAACCTTCAGGAGAGATAGAAATGCACGAGGTGGCGGAGTGTTCATTTGTGTAAAAAATTACATAGCTTGCGCGGAACTATGGGTGGACGAGGATTTTGAGATGTTAGCAGTTGAAGCGAAAGGTAGGGACCCTAAATTCACATGGGATATTATAGGCATCTACAGGGCTCCGAACGAGGACATGCGACTTATGGAAAGATTGGCAGCCCGAACCAATTATTTAGGAAATTCTACGAAGCGTAGCATCATTGGAGGTGATTTAAATTTGCCGTATGCAGATTGGGATGGAAACGTGCAATGTACAAGTGGAAATCAGGCATTTATAAATAGACTGGTATGGGAAAATGGGTACACGCAGGTAGTAGAGAGGCCAACCCGAGGGGATGCATTGCTGGATGTTTACCTGGTCCGGCCTGAAAGTTCCTTCACCTCTTGCAGCATAGTACAGGGGATCAGTGACCACTGTGGGGTATTATTAGAAGTGGAATGGGAAGAAAATAGCTGTGAACCTCAGGTAGAAAGAAGTGTCCCGGTGTACAGCAAAACAAATGTTTTAGGTTTACAAACCTTTCTTCGGGAAAAGTTTAAATTGTGGGCTGGAAATGGTAGTAGCGTGGAAGAGATATGGGATAATTTCAAGAATATAATATTCCAGAGTATCCAACGTTTTGTGCCACATAAAATACTGAGAAAAAATTCGGACCCTGAATACTACAATAAGGAGGTGAAACGGTTAAAGTCAAGGGTGAGAAAAGCATATAACAGCAGAAAATTAGGACAACAGCACCAAGAGGAACTGAAACGTCTATCAAAGCAGTTGCTATTAGCTAAACAAAATGCGCAGGAAACATTTTTACGGACAATATTAAGAAATGAAGGTAAATGCTGGACCGATTTCTACAAGTATGTAAAACGACGTAAAGGAAACAGGGAAAATATTCCGGCGATCAAGGATGGTAATGGACGGCTCATTACTGACTCGATAGAAAAGGCCAACTCCCTTAATTTCTATTATTCTTCGGTATTTAGCTGCGAGCGTAGCATCCCGCAGATACAATGCGATAACTCAGGCGAACCCTTCGCCATTAGTACTAAAATCATTAGAAAAAGGCTAGCAGGGATGGGAAAAAGCAAATCAGTAGGGCCTGACAGCATTTCTGGGGAAATTCTAAAACTGGGTGGGGAAGCCATGATTCCATACCTGGCGCGATTATTGGACGTAACAATTAATAATGCCACTATACCAAGGGACTGGAAAAAAGCCATAGTGGTTCCTATTTACAAAGGAGGTGATCGATCATTGGTCACAAATTACAGACCGGTCAGTTTAACATCGGTGGTCTGCAAACAAATGGAACACGTTATAGCATCGTACCTGAGGAAAAACTGGGAGGAAAAGAATTGGTTATTCGAGGGTCAACATGGGTTCAGGCCGGGATATTCATGTGAAAGTCAAGTAATCACGGTTTGTCAGGACATTGCAGACACACTGGATAACGGAGGAAGGTTAGACGCGATTATAATAGATTTTTCGAAGGCCTTCGATTTAGTTCCTCACGATCGGCTGCTTATGAAAATCGCGGCATCGGGCGTGGACTCGAGGATAGTCGTATGGATAAGAGAATTTCTTTTAGGCCGAACGCAGAGAGTTAGAGTAGGAGGGCAATTATCAGAGGAAGTCAGAGTAACATCAGGAGTACCGCAAGGGAGTGTATTGGGTCCACTTCTATTCCTCGCGTACGTAAATGATATTTGGAGGAACATTGAATCGACTATTAGACTTTTTGCAGATGACTGTATAATATATAGGAAAATTATAAATAGTAAAGATATAGAAAAGATGCAGATGGATCTAAACAGTCTGGGGGAGTGGGCGGTTGAAAATGATATGAAAATTAACCCAAGTAAAAGTAAGGCAGTTAGTTTCACGAGAAGTCGGGTGAAGGAACCACTAAACTATTCGTTACGGGACCAAATAATTCCGGAAGTGAGCAGTTGTAAATACTTGGGAATTATCTTAAGCAGCGATTTAAGCTGGGCTGATCAAGTAAATTATACGGTGAAAAAAGCCTGGAAGGCACTTCATTTTACAATGCGTGTTCTCAAAAAGGGGAATAGTAACACTAAAAGTCTAGCCTACACATCACTAGTGCGTCCGATTCTGGAATATGGGGCGGCGTGCTGGGATCCTTACAGGGAGGGGCAGATAAATGCGTTAGAACGGGTGCAAAGGAAAGCATGTAAATTTGCATATCACAGGAGCGATTCGAACTGGGAAACCCTGGCACAGCGTAGAAAGATAGCACGAATATGTGCTCTCTTCAAGGCGTACACGGGAGATCGGGCATGGAAAGCTATAGGTGTCAGATTGCAAAGGCCATACTACCTGAGCAGAGTCGATCATATTCGGAAAGTTAGGAGCAGAAAACAAAGAACAGATATCGGAAAATATTCCTTTGTAAATAGGACCATCCAACTCTGGAACCAGCTACCTGCTGAGGTTTTAGGGACTCTCTCCTGTAAACCAAGTACGTTTAGGAAGAAGGTTAGGAAAGTGATAAATGAGGTGAAGTAAAGGGAATAGATGGGTGGGTGCAGTGAAGGGGGGTAAATTGGGGTGAGGATGGGAAGGTTTCATAAGTGTAGTGAAGTGAAGAGAAGGTCCTGATGAAACGTGTGATTCATTACTGTTACTGACTTATGTCTAGTTGGTATTAATTTTTAAGTTATGTACTTTAGGTTATACGGTTTTGTAATATTATGAGCTGTTTTATTTTGAGTGTGGTGTGTTGTTTTGTTGTGTCTTATTGTTCTTGTTGTGCCTTATGCTTTTTGTGTCTCATTGTTTTTGTTGTGTCATGTCTTTTTGTCTTACTGTATTGTTGTGTCTCATTGCTTTGTTGTGTCTTATTGTTCTTGTTGTGCCTTATGTTTTTTGTGTCTCATTGTTTTGTTGTCTTATTGTTTTGTTGTGTCTTATGTCTTTTTGTCTTACTGTTTTGTTGTGTCTCATTGTTCTGTTGTTTCTTATTGTTATTGTTTGTGTTGTCTTATGTTTTTTGTGTTATTGTTTTGTTCTGTTTCATTGTTCTCTTGTTTCTTATTGTTTTTGTTGTCTTATGATTTTTGTGTCTTATTGTTTTGTTCTGTCTCATTGTTCTGTTGTTTCTTATTGTTTTTGTTGTCTTATGTTTTGTTGTGTCTTATTGTAGGACCACTGCCACCGGGTAAAAACCCATTTGCAGTCAAATAAATAAATAAATAAATTCACACAAGCATGAGAATGGATGGAAAACAGATAACCTATTGAATACGTACATTTAATAATCACTATTCACAATTATGAAGAATAGCAGTTTAGCCTTAATCCACGCATGGATTACGGGAGTCCTATGAAAGTTGCTAGACTGTTTTTGAGAAAAGCATCTTTTGTGAGTCACACTTTCGCGAGGCATAGGCTCATATTCATGGGTCTGTGTCGGGTATGAACACTATCCCCACCAACGCTGCCCTAGTGATGAATAAGTGTATGAGAAAGCAAATTGTGTCAACAATCAGGAAGCTGAGCATATATGTACTCGATGTACGTGAGTGGACTCACGTCATTTAGGACATAAGTCCCACCACATGTACGTAATCTATTCCCCCCCCTTACCCAGTAATAACATGACAGTACACATCGCAAACCGTTTCACAAAATGATTGAAAGTAAACAGAAGCAGGTGATTAATGGCGTTCCTGCGAATCGCCGCTTTTTCGACAACGCGGAAAACGGTAAGCGTGTAAAAATCCCGTGAATTTTTTCGACAGATACACCGAGAGGCCTCAATTTACAGTCCCCATAATCAAACCAGTGGGGCAGTCGGTGAAACTGCGCGCTTAACTCACTGACCGTAAGCGACAGCTTCTGTCATGGCCACGGAGAGGATAATGACGCTCATCACAACAATGAAATCAAACTGTGGAAAGCCTCTTACATAAATTAAAAACTCGCTTAAGCCATCGGTTCTTAAAAGATTAATTTATTTGCATCTCACAGCCTCCGTTCCAGTCACGGCTGGCACGCCACGCAGTAAGAGATCGGATACAACAAAAAGATGCAATGAGCAAAGGAGGCAGAGGAAGTTGGTCTCCAACTGACGTGATCCTGTTATTTCAGTAGCTATCACTGTCCATTAGCGAAAAACCCGTGAAAACACGAATAAATTAATCGCACCGACGTTGTGAAATTTATTAAGGAACAATTACGAGCTTTAAAACAGTAATATTCCCGATTTCTTTGAGGCCCCTCAAAACGTTTGGCCCTAAACTGTGGTTGCTTTCGTTAAGGCGGGTACTGACGAAGTGACATAACGGACTTTGAAGCATAAAACCTTTTGGACGAATTAACCGATGTCCCTAAACAATTGTGCCCGCGTTAAAGAAGCAAAGAAAAACGCCAATTGAATAAAAATTTCCTTGGATATTATCCATCGTCTAGTAAATATAAAACGTAAAACGACGTTTCGGAGATGGGACTCTATCTCCGACTTCAGGTTCCTACACAGTTGGGCCCACTAGATAGAGCTAATCCGTATCTCCGGAGATAGGGATTAGCTCTATCTAGTGGGCCCAACTGTGTAGTAACCTAGAGACGGAGATAGAGTCCCATCTCCGAAACGTCGTTTTACGTTTTATATTTACTAGACGATGGATAATATCCAAGGAAATTTTTATTCAATTGACTCTTCACCATCGTCAAGAAGTTTTAGATTTGATGTAAAGAAAAACGCGGTTTGGAGAATGAAATTAAACTGTGGATCTGCTTTCTGAGAAACGAACAAGTGCAGAGCGTTCATGTTAACCCGACTAACACTTACACAATAAAAAGTTTTCGTGATTCAATGGTACTCCATACACTGGAATATAGAATAGTAGGTGATAAAATGCTTACGCTCACGGTGAACGCAGCAACGCTAGGCCATCAGAATACCAACATCGACACACTATCTAGCAATTATACGGCGCGGTTATAAATGAGTGGTAAGTCAGAAGACAAACTAAGCTATCAACTGTTTCATCTCACAACTGAAAATATTTTATTAATTTCTTACTTAAACTACGTGAAACAAATGCGCCAGTCTCAACATTTCGTTTATTGCCAAGTGCACGAGCCAACCCACTGGTACTCTGAAGCTGCTAAGAAAGCCTGAAGAACATACGGATATATGGCTCATTCAGGAGGACCATGGCCTACTTCCGGGGTACTTAGCAGCGCAGTTAAAACACGCCAGTGGTAGGCAATGACGTCGGTGTGACTAAGGGCAGACCTGACGCACGTATTCACATTCAGTTATGTAAAACAATACCTACACCAGTTTCCCAAATGTATCTCATTACGTACATCTTTGCTTAAGAAAGACGCTGACTGAATACCATTTTATCCAATGCATCCCAAAGATACACCAAAACAAAAAGATAAAGTTTAGAGATCTGAGCTGAAAAAGTGAAAAATAGTAAATTATTAGCCAACTTCCTGCCGATCCCATCGACTACAAGGATATTTACTGAAGACCCAAGTATGAAGGAGTGAAAGTGTGGGTCCACGCATTCTTAAACTCGGCACAACACACTGAGCCTCACGCTCCGGCTGCTTTAACCTCAGAAAGAGAGCTCCATTTATTCATTCCGGAGAAAAATTGGAGGGCCTCAGTATCAGCCTGGAAGTGGTAAAGAGGAAGAAATCCCTGCCCCCTGCCGGGTTTCGAATATCGTTGATTGAGATTTGTGGCTCTCACGGCAAAAAGTATTGACTGATACAGACAGCAAGAACATTTAAAACGTAAACAAACGTCTACCAGATTACACGGCGTAAAAACCCACAAGACAGCCATCTTCCAATATCGTTAAGTCCCAATTTATAAGTTTCCTTCCCAAACGCCTTCGAAATCCTGGGTAGGGCACGTAGAAATTGGAACTAAGTGATTACTTATAGGTCTGATTCGTTGAAAACAGTTCTCGGTACTTGTGTTGTGCTTACAACTTAAAGAAAATACCAACATAACCAACATTTTTTAAGCCTAGACATAACATACATACGTAAACACACACACAGTTCAATCGCGAATATCCATAATGAAAACATGCCTGTCGTGCGACTCTAAGGCGTAACTGAAATCAGCAAAACTGGTATTTGGTGTACTAATATACTTTAGAAAAACACGTAAATTTTGTGGTAATATTTGTGCAGAATGTCAAACAGCATTATGGCTGCGCTAAGTCTATATTTGTTGTTTTGTTTAACAGTCATAAATTAAAAAGAAATACAGTTAGCGATGTGAGATTTTGTTGTGAGAAACATAATAAACATAGCTCATGAAAGTGCTAAATGTTATATGAAGGATTTATGTACATAAACTCCAAATGTGACGGAAGAGCGAAATTTTTATATTCAGAGGGGCAAGTTTCAAGAAATGGAAACCCATAGTACAAAAAATGATGAACAGAAATAAGTCACCACGTCTTGAACTCTGGAGAAGCAACAGGTTACAACATCCTTACAGACTGTGCGGTACGAAGTTCGTCAAAAGACACGAGAGAAGTGCAATTGTTACTAGCGTATGTAACTGAAGTTTCGAACGTATAAATCATGTAAACATTAGGATGCATAAATTTCTGCGGCATCCCTGTTGGGGAAAAAACATATTACGCGGTGGTTTTGTGGCGGAAAAGTAGTGGATTTTCAGCCCGTATTTTCTGACTTTCGTTATGTTAATAGCAACAGCAACTTTATAGAATGTGTATTTCCTCCACATAAATCGTTATTATTCTCAACCCGCGTTACGTACTATTTTCATTAACACGATAAAAAACGTTATAACGAGAGTCGAGAAGCTTAATAATTTGTATTCTCTACCACTATTCCAAGAAGTGCGGCGATTACAGGACCATCAGCCTAATCTCACATGCGGCGAAGATAATGACGAGAATACTGACTAAAAGACTAGAAAAGAAGATAGAGGAAGTGATGGGAGACGACCAATTTGGATTCAGGAGAGGAAGAGGAACCAGAGATGCCATCGGAGTTATGAGAATAATTTCAGAGAGAGTTCTCGATGTCAAGGAAGAAGTATGTGCCTGCTTCATCGATTGGAAGAAGGCTTTCGATCGAGTAAAATGGAAGAAATTAATGAGGATCCTACAGAGAATTGGAATTGATTGGAGGGACAGAAGACTAATCAAAAACCTGTACATGCAGCAAAAAGTCAAAGTGAGACTGGATTCAGGAGACACCAACAGCGTTGAGATTGGTAGAGGTGTAAGACAGGGATGCTGCTTATCA
Source organism: Zootermopsis nevadensis (assembly GCF_977971745.1). NCBI lineage: Eukaryota > Metazoa > Arthropoda > Insecta > Blattodea > Termopsidae > Zootermopsis > Zootermopsis nevadensis. The sequence continues at coordinate 14,092,240 of NW_028259145.1, forward strand.
CCAATTCTTTTTAACCTGTACGGGGAATGGCTTGCCAAGGAAGCTCCGGAGGGAACAGGAGACTTCAAAATTGGAGAAAGAGTGATAAAGACTGTAAAGTATGCAGACGACTTGGTAATATTGGCGAAGGAAGAGGAGGAATTACAGAACATGATGGACAAGTTAGTGGAAACAGGTAGAGAGTATGGAATGGAAATCAACATTGAAAAATCAAAGGTAATGAGGATAGCACCGAGAGCAGAACCATTGAACGTTGTAATTGGAAACCAACAGATGGAGAATGTGGAGCATTTCAAGTACTTGGGAAGCATAGTCACGACGGACGCCCTATGCACCAAGGAAGTAAAAGCAAGGATAGCCATGGCCAAGGCAGCTTTCGTCAAGAGGAGGATACTTCTCACTAGCAAGTTGGGCTTGGAGATGAAGAAGAAACTAGTGAAGTGTTACGTATGGAGTGTCGCGCTGTATGGAGCAGAGACTTGGACACTCAGGAAGAAGGAACAGAAATACCTGGAGAGTTTCGAAATGTGGTGTTGGAGAAGAATAGAGAAGATCAGGTGGACGGATCGAGTGACCAACGAAGAAGTATTGAGGAGAGTCAACGAGCAAAGAAGCATTCTGCAGGCGATTACACGAAGGAAAGCTAACTGGCTGGGACATATTATGAGAAGGAATGGATTAATGAGTGATATCATCGAAGGCCAGGTTGAAGGAAAGAGAGGACTAGGAAGAAGATTGATACAGCTAACCGACGACCTTAAACAAGGAAAGAAGATGACGTTCCAGGAATTAAAGCGAGAAGCCGAGAATAGGGACAACTGGAGAGCTCTTTTTGGGCAGAGCAATGGACCTGTCGTAAGACAGAACACTTAATAATAATAACCACTATGTTACCGGGGTGATCAAATAGAAAATGAGTTGGTCAGGGCATGTGGTATGCATGACAGACGATAAATGCATACATAATTTAGCTGGAAACCCTGAAAAAAAATTATACGACCTACAGAGGATAATATTAAAACTGACCCTAAGGAAAAAGGGTGTGAAGGTGTTATTTATCTACGTAAAGATAGGGATCAATCACAGACTACTGTCAATACGGTAATAGACCTTCAAGTCAACAAATGGCGGGAAACACTTAGACTATCTGAAGGTCTGTAGGTTTTTCAAAGAACAGTGCTTAGAGCTGTTAGTTCATTAGTGAATGCTAACAAACGTTCAGAAATGACGATAATTTGTAGTAATTTTGCAAGATACTGAACCCACACACAATATTTTACACCGCTCCTTAAAAATAAAGGAAAGTAAAGACAGCACTAACACTTTAATGATCCTGACAAATTTACGAAAAATTTACGGTAATGTACTTTTTTAAGACAGTATGGGCGAATAGTTCAAGGACATTGCAAAAAGGTCTGTGGTCCGTTAAAATCTTCACGTTAATAATCATTAATTTTCAATATGAAAATCGGGCGACATACAAATCACACACGCTAGCAGTACTTCTGTATTATTCTGTGAACAAAGCTAATACAGGTGAAAGTATACTTCCGTTATAGACCATGTAAAATTTTTAAATAATATTGAGATCTGTAGTGCTTTTTGTTACTGAGGATATGTTCATAATTTCATCACGTGTTCTGAAACAGCATTCCCTGTTTGTCACAACAAACTCTGTACTGAAATCTTCGTAAATATTACACCCTCTAATTTCATTATTTGGAATTTTAATGGAGCATTTAACTGAATAAAGGGTCAGCTGCACAGAAACGGTTAAGACATTCGTATGAAACACTTGGAATACAATTACACAGCTCCCACAGTATACAGAGATTTATATCACAGGAATGAATATTTCACAGTCGCCTCATTTTCTTTGCAAACTTCTATGAGGCAACTGTTAATCTACGAACTACGATTACCGTGGACAATCACGTAGCGGCGGAAAAATACTGCAAGTTAGTAACAAATTAAAGAACTATGCAAAACTTCAACTTTCGCAATGCGTTAGCTTGCCCAAACAAGGCTGTCGCGCACGTGAATGAAACTGTGTAGATAAATTCAGTTAAAGTATCGTATATACTCCACAAAGTCATTTCTCTCTGTCTTTGTTCGGGTTACTAGGCAAACCATAATTTGTTTTATACGACAAAAGCGTAGCTGTTTGACTGTATAGTAGCCGTTTAATTCGCAGTCATCATTATGCGGCATCAAGGCGGTACATAACATAATATTGATCAACGGGAACATGTGTGTGTGTGTGTTTTTCTTTCTTATTTTTGATCCTGGAACACGCACACGAAGTTTGTAAACATACTTCTGACTCACCTGTATATAATTTTTAGAAACTTGAAGCAACATTAAAGAACGTGAAAATAAATTTCTGCACTGCGAAGACACAGTGCAGAGTCGACACGTAACATTTTGGCCAGGAAGTCAGGGGAGGGTCCAATGCCACGCTGGAAAACTGGAGCCGAATCGGAGATTAACAATCGACCGGATTCGAGTTCTGGTTTTCACCGCTTGAAGCGAGCGATGTTCGGGTGTTTAAGAGTTGATGAATCTACACGTCCAGGGTTCAGCCAACAGCTGCAGTTAATTGGCATACCGGCCCATCTTCAAAATAAACCTTTTAACAGCAGTGCAATAGCAGATAATTGACCCGATTTAACTGCAGTCATGGTTCCAAAATTAGACGGCCTTCTGGTTGTTGCTATCTTCAAAACTCAGAACAAATGGGAGCAGAAGATTGTAGAGCGAGGACAATCCCAGTTTTAAAAACACCGTATCACACAGGCCGATATAACACATGGATATCCTTTGGTTTGTTAGCACAACTGGATTATATGTTTACAGGAATGTGAAATGTGTTATGTACGCTAAACTTCAATCATTTATCTGGTCCTACGAACTCATTCAAATGCCTTCAGCCTTCCTCTTTCTCCTTATTCATGAATGTTGCCGCACACTGCAGTGTTATGAAACGAATATATACCCACACAGCAGCTGAGGACGATGATACACATTCGGCAGTTTTAAAGGTTTTACAACCTTTAAAATTAGATGTTCAAAGACGAGGAGTTTAATAATTTGTACCTTTCATTGAATACTAGCATAATGGAAACAAGAAATATTAGATATATGGTCATGTAGCATGGGAAAAATACGACACGCATTCATAAAATTAGTCAGAAAATTAAACGGAGAGTTCACTTGAAGGTCAAAGAGGATATGGCAGGATAATAGTAAAACTAGTCTCTCAAATAGAATGTGAGGATGGATACGCACTTAATGCATCTGGTTCAGGATGGGGGTCACTAACGGGCTCTTGTAAACACGGAATTCTCTGCCTGGTTCAGCGACATTAGCCTACTCGTGTATGAACAAGGCTAACATCAATGCGCAACGCGGGCATGATAAGTAAGTTCTGGTGGGCAGGTGTCTTGGACGTAAATTGGGAGAGTTGGCAGGAATGCTGAGCTTGTTGAATCGCGACGTAGCATGATATGAACCTGTCCCTGTGCCTAAGCAACACGCCACTATGAAGGAGTGGAGGCAAAGCTCCACCCATCCTTAAATTCAACACTAGATGGGAAGACTTCAGGCTCTCGGTGTTCTGTTTCTGGGAGAGAACCCGATGCAAATTGAACAAGAGTTTGGTTAGGCCCCAGAGCCAGCATGAAGGCAGTTATTGAAGAAAATTCCGACCCCCCTCAAAGACTGAGTTGCCTAGAATAGTGAAATGTCACAGTTCTCAAAGAAATGGGATTTGATGAGAGTGCAGACTGGATTCAAGTGGATAACTGGGTTCGGTGGCGGGCTCTTGCGGACATGGTGCACCTAATAAACTTCCAATAATCCATAAACAATGCGGAATGTTTCAAACAGATAAACGATTATGAGATTCTTAAGGACTCAGTTCCATGGAGTTGGTTACGTCTGTATTGCAGAAAGCAAGCTTCAATAAATCGCCATACAGTTCCTCTGTACATGAAAGTGGCCGCCATTAATGCCACGCATGGATGAACAGAACTCTGCACAAGTTCGTATCGATCACTGAGCAACCTCAGCCTCTCATCACGTTACTGAATGCACTCGAATTTACACAATCACATATCTGGGTATTTCAAACAAGACAGCCCCGTTCCTAACACTGGAAAACTGCGTGCCTTCAAAGCCAGACACGCCATGAGGCGTGGTGCGTTGCCACGCGACTAGAACAGCACAAATTATAGTTGCATGTTGGAGCCAAGCCTTGCGTGGATGGCGACCCAATGACCATGACCTACTCTGTTCCCTTTCTCACGCATCAAGTAAACCAGTGCGGGGCTTACACACGCTGCCACAAGTGGCGAACAGGGGTTTTGTGACGGAAGCTATAAGAAGGTATGGAGACGTGTCAACATGAATTAGTATCATGTGGTAACGATACTCGTTGCAGATCCCACAATAAGTTTTGTCCTTGACCCTCCGAAGCAGTGTACTACGTGACATTTGTCCTGAACACAAGGAATTCAGTTAGCGGTACATATTACGCCAGAAGGTAATTTTCGTTCCAAGCAATTCTTGTAAATGTCGGCTGACGTGAAAGACCTTCACGTTCGTTTGAAAATGCCGTGACGTAACCCCAAGGAGCTGTATCATGTTCAGTTACGTTCTCTGTCTTTCAAGACGGTAAGCATTCCTTTCCATAAAAAGCCCGAAACGTCAGCAGAAAAAAGGTGAGGGGACAACAATAAGACACACCATGTTCATCACATTTATAATTAACTAAATCTGTACAACTTAACAACCATATTTTAAACAATACACGGCTTATAGAAACCCCATGATAAGAATACACGCAGAAATGAAAAGTTGTACAGCTAAGTTTCTACAGGTCACATTATGCAAATTTCGACGAACATTTTTAATTTATATCCCTTCGAAAAGCTTACAACTTTCTACAGAATTACTGAACTATTTTGACCATTCAACCATCTTTTAGGTCTTGAGCTGTATGCTAATTTTATGGAGAGAGAAAATTATGAATCCTCTAGACAGAGCTTCTGTGTCAAGACAATCGGATGATCTAAACGAATAAAATAATACGAACTATTAACTAATCGACTGTCTTGGGCAAACCTGCTGGGTTTTACGAGGACACTAGTGGAGTACACCACATTATAGTACACGAGTAAACGTTCACACCTATGCATTCACTGTTACGTTACGGCAGAACTCGCAGGTGTGGACCTGCCTTACAATGATAAGCGTCTCATATACACGATTATTAACAAAACAGAAGGCAACATGGTGGCCGAGCGAGAAATATTTTAACGACGACAAAGATCAAACATAATAACATGTGAATTAGTATAGTAACATGTCACAAACCATTCTGTTACAACTTATAACGCTGCGGTGAAAAGAATTATGAAATTCTGAACCAGTGGCACAGTTCTGCATTCATGAACTACACTGAACTAATTATGTGGTAACAGAACCCGAATGTTCAACACCTCCAACATCAAGGAATTTGAGCACAATCCCGCCCCACTTTCAGCCACCTCCAATCCTCATACTATGATCCTCGTAAGAACTTTGTACTGGCATGCAGCTGCATGTCCAGACCATCCTTGCTTTCACTAACCCAACAATAGACCTACACAAAGGACTAAGCAAATAGTTATGTAATACCTTGTTCAACCACTTCATCTATCTGAAGTCGAAATATCAGATACGTATTACAGTAACTGTTGCTGAATTTGGTTTCATGCAACATTTAAAGCGTAGCAAGTTTTATATTAAACCAATTTATTTACTGGCCTGCCTACATTATTTCTGATGCTGATAATGTTTTAACCCTGCAAGTTCTAATTCAATCGGAACGTTGCCATGTCCACTACATCAATAACAAAGTATGAGAGTCGAGATAATACAGACGTAGTGCCCACACCAATGGCAGCTTAGAAATTAAACCTAACAACAGATAAAAATATTTTAAAATCTTCAAATTTCATTCGACAAGAGTCAAAACCAACTAATATCTGCATTTTATACAGTTACTACCATCAATATATCAGGGCTGCTATGTTGAAAGCACAATACTTTTTAGACAGTAACAGTACTAAACTTCCAAATAAATAGCCTCGCATTTTTTAATACAAAATTCAAAATTCCGCCTTTTCTGCCAATTATCGCACCAACGTCTTCACTCTTACTTTATCCTTAACAGAAGGACGAGCGGGCGTCTGGGGACCTTCTAACTATAAGATGCTCTTTCTTCCCCCCTGAAATCGAAGTGTCTCTCACTTCTCCCCCCCACCAATTTCCTCTCTCTCTGTCACAGTAACCTTGTCAGAATGCTCTCGAGATACGCGAAGGAAAATGCCAAGTGTACAGCTCCTCCACTTTCTGCCAACATATGCAAGTGGTAATAAACAGAATGGTATCATGACAAGTGTGTAAATCGAGCGCAATGAGGCTAACTGCTAAAACAGCACTACTCAAGTACTTGGAACTCCAAAAGCGAATAACAAAATTAAGAAGTCGTTTTCATTGGCCCGACACTCGACACTCATACGACCGGTCATTTTAATTGAGATTCCTCGACAATGTATTCCTTACTGGTTTAGAATAGCGGTTCTGCAACAAGGTACATTACTCCCAGCTTCTGTAGCGTCAACTGAACGGACAGGAAATATCGCGAGTCTCAAAATTCAATATGAATATTCTCAACTTCTCACGGAAACTTAAACTATCGTGTTTATAATACATGACTACAGGTACCTTGAGGTACAGAGTAGGTCCTCGTCTAAAAGGGGTAGGTAAAGTGACTGAAAAAGGCAGATATTGCCAATCGGAATAAGGTGGCGCAGCGGTGCCTGTTACTGTCTGTCTCGAAAGCAATGTCTAGCAAATATGGAGTCTGAAGTCATCATGCTGACAAATATTAGCGTATCGGGCCTCATTCTGTTTGTGGGAGGTCTCAGGACGCGGTGACCGTTTCTTGCAATAGGACAAGAGGCGGTCTTCCAAATAAACAGCGGTAATGATTTTGTGTGTTTAACCATTACTACTACAACAATTCTATGGAACATTAAACGGCTTTAAAGACATAAACGGGCAGTTATACCATAATCGACACCCTGCGACGGCCGAAATATAAAAATACCATTGCGTCAATCTTTACACCATCTTAAGATGTAGACTACACAGGTCATGAACATGATTTCAATAAGAAGTCATGGCGATAGAAAGATGAAGTTTGCCAACAGGGATAAATACTCAGCAGACTATTAAAATAACTAAAACAATTGGCTGGTACACAGTAAGTATTCTGCAGTTCATTAAATGACCAAAAAATTAACCACAAAGTAACCCTGAAACACAGCACCATACTAAAAAAAATGTTTATATTTTGACATATGACCTGTGACTCCCACTAAACACCATGTTTAATGAACAGCTAACAAAAATAAATTAAGTAATTATGAATAGACCTATGTAGACACATACCACACATCAAGGGTACAGACCACAAACCTGCCAACCAACTAACAAACAGAACATGCTGAGTGGAAAAGTATTGTGAACAAATATCTACGTTAAATAACCCACACTATCAAAGCTAACTGAAGAGATGACATAATCTTAACACTGATTCAATACAGCCTTGCCTTGTATAAAAACACGTAGACGCTAAGAACACATTCATGTTTTCTTAACTGATGAAATGTAATTATTAAGGCGATATATTTCATGTACTTCAAAACAAACAAAAAAATTCTCTGACAAAACATTAATAAAGACAGGCCATTTCTATTACACTGTTACAAAATGTGTCCAGTGCCTCAGTTAATCCACAATCTACACAAGATGTATTCACACTTATATGCGATAAACAGGTTTGTCAGAAGAGTATGTTTTGTAACACAATGTCCATAAAGCCTGTCATACATTAAAAAATTCAATAACCCGAACCACATTATACGCACGACAATATTGTTAGCAGACAGGACAACTCACGAAGAGTTAGCATTCAACCCATTCTTTTGTTTCAGCACCTAACAGAAAATGGTTACAATGGAAAACTTCATGGCTACTCGTGTAAAAGATCTGCAATCAACGATCATCTTCCAACAGGATGGCATTCCATTCTGCTGGAAACTGATACTACAAGATTCTTGAACTGCAATTTCCCAAGCGTCAAATGCATTGCAATGGACTGACACGAAGGCCACCATCGCCACCTGATATCACACCCCTGGACCTTTTCTGCCAGAGTAAATTAATTATTTAATTGCCACTGTGTGACTACAGATATGCTCGAGCATACCTGACAAGAACTCGAACATTATTATAACATTCGGGTGCACAGATCAAAGCTGTACGTTTTCTGGCACTAACTCTTTCAATTCTCCTGTCTGACCGGGGGGGGGGGGGGGGGGGGGGGGGGGGGGGGGGGTTAAAAATTACATATATAATTTCTTTTGAGTCATTCGATTTCTTCGGCTGGCCATACATGAGTATGGAAGGAGAACATTCCGCCTGCATGACAAATCCCATATGAATGAGAAGAGCTTGGTGATATCAATCATGTCATTATATTCAACAACATTAAATTGACACAACTAAAAATGGAATTTAAAACTTGCAGCAATTTACGTCATTGAAAAGTAATTTGAAGCCACTTTCAGAAAAAATTGCTAGTGTTAATTTTGTTTCCACACCCATGTCCATGTTGTACAACACACAGTCACGGCCCGAGCTAATGCTTATGTTACAACGCATTTGAATTTACATTTTCATCATCTTCAACAATCTTACACCAAAACGTTGGTGGTCCCAACAGTCACTGGAAATTTCTCCAAGGGAATGAGAAGTCTGGGAAAAATCCTTGGAGTACGCGTATGCTGCAATGCACGGTCAATAATGTTTAAGTGAGATATATGCTCATATCTCAACAATTAAAATGCTTTAGATTTCAGCAAACAAGAGCGGAAACATGCTTCTACAATCTACACCAACAATATTAATTCCCCAAACACATTTGAAATATTTTACCATCATACTTGAAAATTCACAGAGAATGATATATTTTTTATTTAACTTTATATATTATCTCAGATATTATTTAAATTTGATTAACATTTAACAGGACAACCACACTGTATTGCTTCTTATAATCACTCGTGTATATATTCAAAGACTTGTGTTCGACATTTATGTTCTACAAAAGGCAGGTAATTTTTGATGAACAGGGTGCAATCAGCTTCTGAAGGATTAAGCTAATCATTAAGTAAATAAATGACTTAGTTCAGAAACCCAACACCATACATCTCAACCGCTATATCCCCAAAATTTATACATAATCAGAATTATACGGAGCAAATTCTTGAATACAAAACACAATCTATCTCTGTAGTCAAGTATAACAATAAATGGACTGTTATATTTTGATTTAAGTAAAATATTTTGTTAACCTAGTCTGGGATTGATCCCAAGTCTTCCGCCTGAAGACAAGTCAAGTACATGGAAAGCAGGAGATCCAAGTTCAATTCTTGGCAGTGAGGACAACATGTTTAACTTCAAAAATAAAATTAGTCAATTTGAGATTCAAATGGTTCCATGCTTGTCACATTTAGCTTTCAACAGTCCACATGATTTCTATCTGTAAGGTTTCAAGAAGAAAAATAACAAAGAAATCAGAATCTCTATTAAAATTCCGAGTCATTACACTTCAACTGCAACAAAAAATTTCTGAAGACTAGTGTTCCCTCATCATTACAGACGATGGAAATCAACTGGACTAGACCACAAAACAGAATCAAGCGAATACTGACACATTGCATTAATAGCACATTTTATACAACTCTGATGCAAGCGAAATCTCTCGTAGCTGCACAATTGCGCAACACTCAATTCATGTAATGTTATGTTTTCTTGATCCAGAAACAGAGCAGAAAACTATTGTTTCATCTTCTCACCTGAAACCCAAACTACATCAAGAAGCAACATGGACATTCAGTGCATGGTGCGCCAAGTGCCAATTTAGTATACTAATTAATGAAGATACACGATAAAACATACTACCATCTAAAGGGAAGCAAAGAGCATGTGTGTGTGTGTAGTGAGAGGGATGCAAATACAGACTACTCAGACAGAAAGAGAGAAAGATGGACTAAACACTACAACAGGTGCTGGGCAGAACTATCATCTATATCTGCACTAACTGTTCTAGCTAAAACGACAACATGGTGTAAGCATTTCCACGGTCCCAGAAAGTGATCCTGATACTTAAAATTTGAAATACAACCAGGAATATTAATTATAAATTTTGTGCTTGACTTTCAACTTTATTGGTCAAAATGTGATTAATTCTGACTATATGTACGTCCAACTAAAGCTTGATTTCAGTTTCTTTATTAACTGAGCACCATACCATGAAGACATTCTTAACATTGGCACTAAATGAATGTAATTAGTTCATTTCATGCCCCAGTCACATTACTCCCACAGAAAGAGCCGCAACCCCTGCCCTCTTGGGAATCAAACCCCAGTCATCCTGGATTTTGGTTTCAATTTTACACCTTCAAATACACATATAACAAAATTCTGAAACAGTTTTCTTAAATGCTGGACAAGGAATCAGAATAACTTATAGAACTTAAAATCACATTCATTTACTGTTCGCAATAATGACAGTTAATTTGAGAACACTATTCTAATTTGCATATTACATGCCATCTATTATAATACTAAAAATTTGTTATAAAACTTCATAAACCATCCAAATTCTATAAAATATGTTTTATGTAAGTGATAAGATCCAGTACCATTATGAAAAGTATTTCTTTAACACAATATGCATATAAAAGATATTATAACAAATAAACATAATTTTGAACTTTAAGGAATTGAAACCTCAATAATCAATTACTTAAAAGTCTGCTATACAGAAAAAGGTTTTATTTTTGCCTTAAAATACATACTGTCCATGGCACAATTCATATAAATCCCAAATACTTTGATATGATTTCAAAAAATAATTTATTATTATTAGTAGTAATTGAAATAGATAGAAATACAAATGTATGAAGCAAAAACCTTATTCAAAAGTCTGAATTACTAATTCAAGTCAGAATTAAACACAAGAAATTAATGACTTTCTTTAAATAAACTAAATTTCATACAATGTGTCTACAGGACAAGGATATCTGCAAAGAATTATAAAGAAATACCAACATTCAATTAATTCTATATTGGTCACTTCCTCAGGTTCAGTATAAATGCTCATCACCATAATCCAACCAACCAATCAATATTGCCCACCTCCTCACTCACAGGCTCATTCTCAGACTCGGACATAGTTTGGGTCTTCAAAATAGTGTACAGCTTAGCATAGGGGGCTTTGATCACCTTCACCACGCGTATGCACCAACAAGAAAACAAGAGAAACAGGCAGCGTTAAGGCAACACAGCAGCAACTCAACTAGTTAACTCTTACCACACCTCTTTCACAAATGACATGATTCACAAAGAATACCAAGGAATTTAGTTTGCATTCATCATATAATTTGATTTTCACTTTCAACTAAACTTATAAAATTAAAAAGAATATAAACCAAAATTACAAAAACCAAAGCTGGGCCTAAGCAGGAGGAACAGGGTGGAGAAAAATAAACAATGAGGAATTTCCTAATTTGTGCTCTTCGCCAAATATCATAAGGGTGATTAAATACAGGAACATTAGATAGGTGGGACATGTAATATGCGCGGTAAAAATGAGAAATGCAGACAATATTCTGGTGGGAATATCTGAAGGGAAGAGACCACTTGTACGAAGATGGGAGAATAATATTCACTTGTAACCTAATGTGAATATGGTAATGAAGCTAGCTTGCCACTAATCATTTTCAAGGATGACTTTGATCATGGAATTAATTAAAGAAGAACTTTTCAACAAAAGTCGCATCTCTGTATCAAATCTATGTTTATATAAATTTTAAAAATCACAAGGAAAACAGATTTTCAGAACTGGTAGCCTAAGATGGTTTCAGTGTACAACACAAGAGAATATTGATTTATAATATGTGTTATTCCAGAACACAGAATTACAGTTTATATTATCAGCAGTAAGGAAATAACATAAACAGTCTGCAAAGAATTTGTGAATAACAAACTGTAAACTGTTTTTAAAACAAACACTTCTGTCAACATCTATACTCAAAATGATTATATGATGAAAACAATTTCAGTTCCTTTTTAGAGACCTATATTTTTTAAGCTGTAATGACTTTCAAGTACTAGAAATTCTGCAGAACTATGAAGGCAACCAAATTCACTATATACAGTTATAACTTCTAGCACTTTGACACTAATCTAAACAGTCATGTTCATAATTGAAAACTTTGAAACTAGCATTGATGACATCACAGATTATATTGAGCTCAGCCGTAGTGAACAATAACTCAGATACTAACAAAATGTTAATTTGGGAAATTGCAATCAGCTGAACACATCAGCCAAAGCACAATGTTATTTTTACTTTTTCTTTTCTTGCAAGTAATAATTTCTTCTCATACATCAGACACGTCCAAGATCAATATCTAAACCTCTAATTTATACGTTCTGTCTTTTGTAATTATACTAAGTTAGAATTCTAAACAACTATTACTATTTCTAATACAATTTTAATTTTAAACAAGTCGAGGGCAGCATTCTAGACAATGCTTTAAATTCACATGATATGAACCAAAATAAAATCTGCCTGGAAACTTTTAGTGTAGAAAACCCAACACTAAATTTAACTGAAAACCATCAGAAAGTTTCAGAGATGAAACATGCAAATGGACACAATCTTCCCATTATGCATTCTTTTCGTGCACTTTATGCAAAGAACACATGAACTAGGAAGAAGGGGAGAAAAGACGTAGCTTCAACTAAAAATCTTGTAACTATGGCTAATTCTAAGTTGATAGTTAACTTCTTTTACACTTCCACATATACTGACATAATCACTTATCTTTCTTTTGGGAAGCAGGAGTATGTGGGAATGAAAAAGAAAGGCAAACTTTGAGAGATGTTGCAGCACTTGTGGATTAAATATTGAGAAGTCTGTGAAAATTGTATTCTTACCTTCAAATGTTTCCTCATACGTACTTGCATTAAATTTACTTGGGTCCAACTTCAAGTATGATTAAATAATACCAATATATATCCACAGTTCTTTAACCACAACATGTCATTCAATTCACTATAAAGCCATATAAATCTAAAATAAGTTTTGTTTAAATCACAATAATAAAATACTATTAATTAAAATTAAAGGCCAGAATCAACATAATCATTTCACAAAATATAAAAGTTCCAAACAGTTCATCACGAAAGCAGCAATATTCCCTCTAAATTATTATGTGCAAAGATGTATGAAATGTCATAAATGATTTTTCAGCTGAAGGTATATAAACAATGAAGGCATCACTTTCAAATCAAACAAATGACCTTAACATTATACTCCTGTACCAAAAGTAAACACATCAAGAAGCATACAACTCTGGAACAATTATAGTAAAAGAGAAGTAACTGCTGTACTATTACTTACCTCCCAAGATTCACGTGTCAGTTCTGAAAGTTCTCCTTCATCTGATTCCCGACGTTCATCCTTCCCACCTGGACCAGACTCTCCTGCTTCATCCTCCCATAGCTCTGTGTCTGATTCTACAAGCTCATAACCTCGAGATTTAGGGTCCATTTCCTCCAACTCACCATACAGATGTGGCACCCAGAGGAGAAGGAAGTTATACAAATCATCCACCCTGCAAGTCACATTATCGCATTGTTAATTCTGTACAATAACATTCAAGTAAAAAAATATACATTAGGTACAAGTAAAAAACAACTCTGCCATAGCCAGTCCCAAGCCCAAGTTGAGAAAGGAGGTTGGTAAATGAGTCTTGGTGGCCATACTGATGTCGAGTATGACTATAAATTCCAAAGTAACGCTCACTGATGCAAGACCTGTCAGCTCTGTCAACAAGTCCTACAATAGAAAAGGAAGGGTGAGCCTCCAGCGCCTCAAATCTGGAACCCCTTGACTAACGGAGATAACACCGACAGAAAAATCAGCAGGTCTGTAGGCTTACATGGCAGCCCCATCAACAGACTTAGGGCGCTATAGACCAATCTTCCGTCTGCCAAAAGGTTTTACTATTACAGAATCCGAAGCAACAAGTAACCCAGACGGACTTTCTACAATGATCTTAAGCATGTCCTGGAACGAAGTCAAAGCTGTAGCAAGGAACAGAGTCCATTATAAGAAAGTTGTGAATGCCCTATGCTCCAACCTGGGGCTCTAGGATATATATATATATATATATATATATATATATATATATATATACACACACACACATACATACACACAGTACTTTTAATTTGCATTTCCTTATACTGAACATAAATTTGGCATGTAGTAGACAGAAATACACTTCCAGTCCTGACACAAATGTGTGCTACTTCTGAAAACCAGCTGCTTGATAAAAACATTTGTACAGCATAAAATTCTTTCTGCTTCCATTATATCATGTGCTTTACTGCACAATAAGATCTGACATGAAATTCATTTCTTTTGGTCAGGTCATAACTATGTCATAAAACATTTACACATTCTGCAATTCATCATATGGTCATACAGAAACCACTTCAAGCCATTTTTTAAATTAAAAGGAGAAAAAGGGAAAAAAACAACAAGAGATATATGCAGAAAGAAAAAGAAAACTGCCACATGCACAAGCAGCTGACATAGTTTTAAACTATGCTATCAAGCACCTGCACTAAGCTACCAAGCTGGAAAAAATAACATATGAATACACCTAACCTGTTACGTGGAACACTAAACCAAAATTCCGGCCTCATCTTCTTTTTTCCATATGACATAATAGGTGTTGACTTCGGAATCTTCTTGTTTATTGGCTTGCCCATACGTAGTCTTAAATACAGAGGAGGGTCCTCACATGATCTAGCAGGTCTTGGGATCAATTCTGTTAACATAATGAAAGAATAATGCGTCGCTGCATAACTCAGGATAACCCACAATGAAATGGCAGCATAAGTGTAAGAGTAGAATTATACTGTGTTAGAGCTGAACAGAAGGATCTGAATGGCATTATGCTAACATAATCTTGAAGCACAAATTAAGAAATTTCAATACACAGTTAAATAATACTTATGACAGTTCCAATGTGCAATGGGAGCTAATTGTCAGAATGTATGTTATACTATTACATATAATCTGTATAACAACATTGGAAAGATGCATTCTCTGAAAAACACTGACATTCGAAAGATGTTCTTCATGCCACAATGTGTTGTAGGTCACTGTTTCACTAATGTGGTCCAAGATCACTGTCGCATCTTATGCCACACTTAAACTAGTGTGATCCAGGCCACTGTTGCACAATAATGTCTACCAGATGAGTTCTTCATCTTTTCTTTTCACTAATGTGATCTGAGGTCCCAGTGTTGCACAATGTGAAAACTTGGACCCACTGTATGATCTGAAGCTTTCACAGCGACAAAATATAATGAATCCTTCTGGGCTACCAGCCATGTCAGGTGGTTGAAAGGCGAAAACACCTGACATGGCTGGTAGCCCAAGAAGAATTCATTACACTTGGACCCACTGTTCTGCAACAATGGGTTCCAACAGTAAACAGTGGGACCTCCTGTTCAATTGTTCTGAAAAAAGTGACAGGCCATACTAGAGCATGAGGAACACCTAACAAAAATCCAGAATTTCACCCAAATCAACTGTACATAATGGACAACATGAAGTAGCAAATTATGAATATAGATTATTATACTGGGAGGTAAGGTGTGAGTTTCAATTCACTGTGAATTGCGGCCAGAATATTTTATGGTTCAAGGGACTAATAAATTTCATTATTAAATCTAACATTCTGTTTACAGATTTCATAATGTAAATAGTGTACATCAACTGAAAAATTATCAACCTATCAACAAACTGTTTACAGTTAATGTTAACTGTCCACTCTTCAACCACATGCAGAAATTATTTGAAAAGGTCAATTGAAGATCACACTGAACCTTTCAGCATCCCAAAATTCATTCTAATTTTTATACATATTATGAGTCAACTATAAAATGTGTGCTCTAAGATATATAATATGAGGAAATTAGTGATCAGTGCATTCTAAAATAGAATCACTCAACCCTAAATTAACTGTAAATAAGGGAAAAGAGCATAAAAATCCCCACATTCAGAATGCAAGGCAAGTAACATAAGTAATAACTAGTAGTGAATTGAATGCCAACGTCTACCGCTGCACAACTGTCGATTAAATTGTTTCCTGCTATGATAAAGACAGGATAAGGATGGATTGAAAAATGTAAGTAATATGTTAATATTGCCTACTAAAATACTGCTAACACTAGCACACAGGAATATGGGAATTCAGAACCAGAATGCCTAAGTTAAATTGTTGCTTTATGTTACATCCGTATTATGGAATACACAAGATAATGATGTCCAATACCAGGACACAGAAAACCTTACCAGGAGATAGTGACTGTCAAATGTTTCATTTCTATGATTTGACAAAACAACTAGAGTAAAAATAATTGGAATTTGATCACAGATGAGTGTCGAAAGATAAGAGTGAATACATGATTTATACTTAAAACATATGAAGAGCATTTGCAAATCATTAAATATAAATAAATGGCCCATATGTAGCATATTTCTATGTTCCACCTGAATGAGAATTTTAAGGAGAAGACAACTATCACTTGATATTCTTAATGTGTGCATCTTTAAATTTGTTTAATGTACACTTGTGTTGTTAAACAGCTTTTGTTTAAAATGTTCTACACACTATACCGAAGCATGTTCCATTCTCACACTATGGTGAGAAAACATATATTACAAATTTATGACAAATACAATAATAATAACTGCTCTCTTTAAAGACGGTTCTTGCATAGCAAGCCTTTGTAGAAGTAATAAGTAGAAGGATTCAGGATATAAGACCTGTAGTACATTCACATGGTTTTTGTGTAAACCTAAGAAATCCTCTGAACTGGGCACTCATGAAGACAATGTTCATAAAGATTTCAATACGTTAATTACAGGGATTACAAGTTACTTGTAGAAACAACTCTTGTGGAATAGATGGGAAGAGCAAATATTTTGGAAATAACTTGCTTGTACAAAAATCTTTAACACTTCTCACACCTTCATTATCATTCATTTAATACAAACTGAGGTTTTAATCTTACTCTCAGTAAGATGACTAAAGTGTAAAAATTATGCAGCTACAATAAAGAGAATGATATGAACTGACAAGTATACAAGAGAGATCTATTTTAATTTTTTAAGCAGCACTATCAACTAGTACAATATTTGTGAAATAAATATAGTGTCTGGATGTCTACTGATACAGAAAATGTACACAATACCTGTATGGTGTAAAGATGTGTAACCATTAAAAAATCTGAATAAACGAATGTGCAAATAGTTGTCAAATGAGTATGTTACATGAATAAAAACAAAGCATGCAATACTTGGAGGAAAGCTGATACTAGGGGGCAAACCCCAAAACTCATTCATCCTCCACATGCTCCATATTGGCTAACATAGACACACCAGACATGCAAACAAAGGCCTGGAGGAAAGATGCAGTTCATTAGTGTAACTGTTACTGATTTAAGAAAGGTTTAATGCCTGCAAATAAAGTATTTTATTTTTAGTTTACGATAAATATGGCAACATCAAACATAATAAACCAGCAACCATACCGAGTAGAAACTAAAAAATGACATGCAGACTTCTTTATATATTCTTGGTATATTTAAGGACACTTTCAATTGCTCTGATTATACAAAAATGATTACTATGCATAAATAAATATTATTATTCCAATATATTTACTTTAACATACACTGCAAAAGGCTCCCAATTATACCATTATTGTTTCCAAGCAAAATTTTCCTGAGATAATCACCACTGCTGTTTCATTCACAAATTCAGTCTAAGATCTATCTACATATACTACAAAGCATGCAGAAACAAAGCTAAACATTAAATTTTAGAACACCACAGATAAAACATTTTAAATTTTCCTCTTAAACTTCACTACATTATTCACTTCACTTCAAATGGCACCATACATATAAAAGTGAAAGACAAACAAATTTTATAAAAGGTAAATAGTATATCACAATATATTCATGAGAAATACATAATCAAGTAAGGCCTGAATTCATGAAGACATGAAGATGACTGTCTTCTGAGATGTGCCATGTAGTCTAGTAGAAACTAAATGAAGTTCAGAGGTGCTTATTGCCTTTATCATCCCAGAAGACAGTCAGTCACCTACATACTCACTGCCATGCAAACTTGAAATCTCACCTTCATAAAAACACAGTTCCACTCCTTTAGTAGAAATAAAGTAAAGAGGTTCATTCAGTCACAGTATTAGTACTGAAAAGAGCTGCATATAAAATTTGTAGGTATGCCTACAATCTACTATTATACCAAACTTGAAGTGTCAACTTCATCGATTATTGTCAAAGTCAAAAGGTGAATCTGTACTTAACCAGTCACCATGCAGTCGGGAAAACTTTCCTGGCCTTGCTGAATCCTAAGAGCCACTAATGGGGATTCCCTACCATTCTGCATATCCTCCAGCCCTGCCTTTTCAGTATTAACTCTCATGAGGAAAATGACCCTGGATAACCTTAATTTCCGTGAGTCAGTTTGCTGTCACCAGAGTGGGGAGGTGGCAAAGTGAAATGTCTGCTCTGAAAAGCTCATCAAAATCATTTTCTGGCAGAGCCATAATCATTCTGCAGGCTGCGTACTTTAAATCTGTCTTATGATAAAGCATGTCTATCTGCTGAAAATTCATAGATTCACATTGTTGAAATATTTATTAACATATTCTATGTGAATTTGTTCCCTGTATCATCCCCATGAGAGGATTCCAGCAGCAACAATCAGCAACAGAGGAAATATTATTTCTTAATGATTAATTCATGTGTCAATGGGCCCTGCATAAATACTCAACCTGTCTTACAATACAGTAACATATACAGCATCTTCATACCAGATCTTTGTTTACTGCATAAACAAAAGCTATTTTTTTGTGACACATGAATTCCATTAACACATTAATGCAACGCATTCAGGCACATTAAAAAATTTAACATACAAGGCAAAAAGCAGACAATGCAAACACACACATAATTGTCAATTTCAATAGTGTGGTCAGGCATGCATACAGAACATTGTTTAAAAGAAAAATAATATTTTGTTAATATTATCAGTAACTAATATAGCCAGGCACTTTCAGGCAATGTGCCACAAAGATCATATATGTGTATCTTTGCCCTACATGTGGGCATACCTCAAGTTCATGATCACTTCCTTCCACTGCGATAATTAAGAAACAAACAGTCAAATCTATGACAGGAAGAAATTTGCTAGTCAAACAAGAAAAATTAGTGCTGCTTCACCAGGCTGCACTAAACAAGGAAAAGAGTGAATGCATGTATCACTGAATGTGGTGGCCATTTCAAACACTTAAAATTAAATAACATTTTTTGACAAACAGAACATGTGTCAAGAATGGGTTTTGTCACTTTTCAATACTCTGTACTTCGCATATTTAACAAATTCTAAACAGATGTAGTGGTACACCACATTACACAAATAAATGTACATATGAAATGAATCTGTAAGTCATAATGTCATGATTATGCATACAGCCAAAAATGTAATTATCTGTTACTCTTCATAACAGAAGTGCAAATACAGGAAGCAAACATGAACTTGTGATGTTAACATCACCAGTCAAACAAGCAGCACAATCACACTGACAAACAAACAATAATGAGGTGTGAACACCTACCCAGATCTTCAAGTAGAGGAAAATTGGGTGCATGGACTACAATGAAAACAAAGAAATTAATAAAAAAAGATAAAAGAAAGAAATAATCAAACTATTAGTTTCTTTTGAAAATTCTGAACATTAATTAAATAATACACAAATGAAAACTGTATTATGTTTTCTGGCAGAATGTGTCTGAATAACTGACAAAAGCTTCTAGTGTGCCACGGATGTGGTAGTCCTCTGCCGGCAGTCAGTGACTAATTATTTTAAAATAATGCAGATGTTTGCCATGACTTACTCAGTGCCTAAATGCTTATGTATATGCTATCAGTCAGGCTTCATAGGATTTCTTCTCAATATTTAAGACTCCAAATTCATGAGTGAACTAATAATAAGCACATGAAGAGAGAAAATCCCAGACAGGATAGCACCAAAACAATGAAAATCTTTTCACATTATTAACTTTTCATGGAATATATTATGCACGCTCACTCTCATAAACTGACTGAAAAACTAATATATTCATATTTGTGAATAAAAGGTAATCACATCTGTATATTTGTATCACTAATTACAGTGCAGCCATGAAATGTAATATTAGCAAATTTTTAATAACTAATATTATTTAATTAATAAAAATTAATTTAAACATATTAAAGAATTTTTGCAGTGTACAGTGAAATTTCATTATTAAATATTTCAATGACATTTAAAAAGTATTTGTTATTCCCTGTCGGACCTGTTATAGTTACACAATGCAATGCCCTTTCTTCTGTCTAGGGTACTTTAATGGCCGTACTGGCTTCATGATCCTTTTTAAAGAATCTTCTTAAATCTAGCTTCTTACTTTGCCCCATATATTTCTAATTCCATACTGTCTTAAGCTACCCATTTTGATCCAATTTGTATACATGGAACATACTTCTACTTACTCCTGGATGTAGTAATTTCTTCAACTATATTTATTATTCACCTTTAAGTTTCACATGTACTTCTGTATTTACTTTTTTGTCTCATCATAAGAGACATAAAATTACTTCTTTCTGCAGCTTCTATTATTCTTTTGTTTATGATCATGACTCACTATCACAACCATAATTACAACCAAAATAACCATCATCATCATCATCCTGTCAGTTATTAGGATGTGTGGCCTGTTACAGTTTCATTCCATCTCTTAAGTGGTGTTCCGAAACTTCTCTTCCCACTACTCTTATATGGTATAATATGTTTTGGTATTTCGGTATCGAAATTCTATACTAAGAATTTAAACAATATCTTGAATAATTTAAAATATGTTTTCCTGGGCATTAAACCAAACTGTTTGTAAATTAATTTCTGTGCCTCTTATTTCCAAACTTCTCTTATCATCAGGACTTACTATATTCCTTAAACATTTAAATTCACCTACTCTTTTATTGGTTTATTACCAAGCAATGCTTTGCACCTAACTAATTAAGTAACTGCATCCCACTAAATGTTTTTTTTGTATTCACATAAAATCATTTCATTATTTATTTAAGTAAATAAATATTTATTTGTCATGTTTCTGCAAACAATACCTAACCATCAGCATACAATAAATGTGCTACATTTTTTAACAAATAGTTTAATTCCTACTTTATTCATTCTCTTGTTACCACCTCCATCTTTAATTACTGCCTATCTAACCAACCAATGTCTGTTCAATTAACCGATGAACTATCTAAATAAACAAATACAGTAACCTACTTCTTACAAAAGTAAGTAAAAGACATTTTTGATATCTGTGCAACATTAGCATGTGATATTGAATCCATATCAAGAATACACTGAGGTAATAAAACAAAGAGCGAAGTCCCAATCCAGTGATGCTATAAAGCCAAATAAATCTTCTGGGGAAAAAATGTCAACTCAGGTTTTTTGTAATTTTTCATCATGGATTCACAGGGACACATAAGTACAATGAGTGCTACTTTCAACTACACTCTATTGCACACATTTTCTCACAAATACACCACCACTAATTATGTCCATCTATGAAACTAAACTAGCTGTTAAGACTAAAAATTGAACTATAACTAGCAATTTATGACATTTATTACACGAGTGAAGCAGCCAGAGTATGAAGCCCCACTCATCTCCATCTAGTGCACAGGTTAAGAGTGCATGGACCTACACTTTCACTCTACCATATATTTCCATACCAAGGTGCTTAATTAAGCAGAGGGAAAACATTTACCTTATCTGTACAAGGCAGTTATGTTACAAATTCCAATACTTTACTCTGAAATAAGTATTTAAAGGTACAAAAAGGCAAAAATAGAAATTATCAACTGCCAATTAGGCAGAAGTATTTAAAGGTGCAAAAGTATAAATTATCATTCAACTGGGGCACTATACAATGATTAAATTTAAATCATATGTAAATAAGTTATACATATACATCTCTTTATGAACAAATGAAGAATTTTCCTGAATGTCTGAGGTATAATTATTATAAACTAATCATATCACAGACTCTTAATAATAACAAATGTCATGCCCCTTTTCTGCTCCAAACTGCAGTAAAGTGTATTGTTTCAGTAAATAAAGTCACAAAAAACAGTACTACAATATGGAATACTGTAAACCAAAAACAGCCAACTCATAATAGACCTACTATTTATCTTACCCTTATACAAACCCAGATATTATAGACTTCATAGATACATGAGCTGTATTCGAACAATGTTGCAAAACCAAGGGGGGAAAGAACTTTAACCCACGAAAATCTACATCTTAAGCTCATGGGAAACAACTTGAAAATATCTAGACCATGTTGCAGAGGATACTAACACAACAGAAATGCAAAACCAGACATTCTAAAACTTTAATATCCACATTCCTCTTTCAACACATAAAAGTTAAAGGATTCACATTGGTATACATAAAGTTTAAGCTGGAATAGCTATGATAAAGAATTAAACTACATGCTAAATGACCAAAGCTCAACATAACAGGGGCAGGAATCTCTTCTCACCACCATGTCCAGACTGGCTCTGTTGCCAACTCAGCCTCCTAACCAAAGGAGTCACCTGTGTTCTTTCTATAGGGGAATGTGGCTAAACATGTTATGCAACCACTCATCACAAACTAGTGATGAAGTGAAGTAAGCGTACACATGGAACTTTACCTCCACACCTCCTATATTCCTTCAAGGTATGGTGCTTTGATACAGGGAGTATATTGCATGTTTATTGCTAGTCAGCATAACCAACAACCACTAATGTTACTGTAATATCGGAAAATATTTAATTTTTGGCGCATAATTTCTTACAAGTAACCACCAGTCTAATAATAATTTCTATGATGCCTGTTAGTTTTGTAAGTCTGTAGCTTTAAAACAACATAATAGATATAAAGCTTATTTACTGCAAAGAACAAAAAAAGATTGCATAATCTACCTCTGTCCAAAAAATGTGCCCTATAAAATAAGAAATGCACTGAGCAAATAACAGCAATGATGGGTAGCCAGAAGCCAATCTGACTACACCAAACCCATTGCGCAACATTTTTGAGAGATAGCAAGTTAGAAAGACAATCTCAAGTCTCTTACTCCTATTTCATTTGAAATGAAAAATCTTGAGGTATCCAAGATATCAAACACAATAATTTGGAATAAAAGATTGAATCAATATTTTTATAAAACATTTAGAATGAAACACAATTTAGTTTTTGTTCAATACTACTATTATCGTGTCGGTATTTCTTGGGGGGGGGGGGGGGGGGGGGGGGCACGCCTCAATATAGCCATGATCAAATAGCAATTTTAAAATGCGTTATAAGAATGAAACCTTAGAATTTACTCTTACAACTTCTGCCAATAGAAAAGCACTGTAACCATGCAAAGTAATGATCTATATATTATTTTTAAGATGGTGAAACACTGTACTCACAAAAGTAACACCTGAAAGTTATTTATATGAACTTTGCATGTTAAAATTTAGTGACATAACAATGTAAAAAAAACCTTGGATGATTATTGTGAAAAATTAGGAAACCAGGTATTTTTAAGAGAGTGGCTTATTTCTTATGAAGTCATCCCACTTTCTGGAATTTTTTATTTATTTTTTAGGTTTCATAATGGTTTAATTCGAATGTGATATGACATTTAAAGCATCTTCACTTTCTAAACACACTATTACACAAATTGAAAATGTAACAGAAAAGATCAACATTACATCTCACAAAAGAGTGGTGATGCATTGTACACCAGCCAGCTAACAAAACAGTGCTTGCAAGTACTTACTGTCAAAAGAGACAAACAGCTCTGGCATATCATCAACTGACACCATACTACGGTAGTCCAACTTTGGAGCAGCTGGCTGCTGAGAGCGGGTGTCAGAATATGATGAGGAGGAATGTGGCCTGATGAATGTACCTACTGAAGAACGCCTGTAGGAAAAAAAAGAGCATAAGAATGGCTTCTGAAAATGGAAGCAACTGTAAATACTGTAATAACACAAATTTTTCACGCAGACTATCAATACGTGACAAATTATCCATGGAGTTTAAGTGTTTGCTATTAAATTCTTCAAAGTATAAGGAAATTGTGTACCTTGAAATATTTCATTTTAAAGTTCCTTGCCTTTCTCATTGCTCCTCTTTACTCTTAGGAAATTTTGGTAGCTCTATGAAGATAAATTGAAAATCTTTTAAGTGAAGCTCGTTGGTTTCCTTACCTCTATTTTACAGTTAAAAGAAGTAAGTACTTTTTATTTTATATCTTAATAATTGCATCACATTTCTTATATACAACACTGCAAATGGGCCTGCTTACATCACAATACATATGAGTAAGGAGAAATACTTCTTGAGCCCACACAGTAAACACAGCACAAACTTAGTAAATATCTGTATGCAATTAGAAATTTGTCCAATAAAGAAACTTTATTAAGTTTTCATATACTTGACCAAATAATGATAAGTGCTTATGTTCACATATTGGTCATACTGAGGGTCTGTGGTTTTACTCAGTCCCTCCCAACAAATGCTGAGTTAGTACCTTTAATTAGGCCAAGATTGCATCTTCCATATCCTTACAATTCATCATTCATTCATTAATCATTCTACTGTTCAGCACTATACAGTCCGAGAAACTGACAGCAGTGTTAAATATATCACAAATAAAACAGTTTACCCAGTAACTGTGGGGTATGGGTAGGGTAAGACTGAGATTTCAATATCAATCCAATTCTTCACTTATTTGTTTGTCAAATTTTTATCTGAATCATACACATAGTGTTTCTTTGTTCATATGCAAAGTTAGACATGCATGAAGGGTACAATTAAATTATGAACAAGTTCTATAACATAAAATTACCTGCATTTATAAATAAGGAAACAAACATTTGTTTTTAATATTCACAATTTAAATCATCTTATGTAATGGAACCTGTATTTTTGATAAAAACAATTTGATGTAAGACAATGATTTCTGTAAATATTTCAGGATGGTGAGAATATCTCTCTCATGCAGTTATATATAAGAACTATCATTTCTGAAAATATGCACATGTCAGGTATTTATAGTATCTTGTACTAAACTCTGAAACTTCCTTATATAATAATCTTATGCATTTTTGAACACAAATTTTTTTAAAGTGCTCATTCCAACTTCAAAGTCAACTAATACAAAACAAAAACAAATTCATTCAAATGTAACTGTAAACAAACTACTCAAATTTGTTACATATCCTTTGAGGGAAGTATTTAATTTTTCATTCTTATGACATATTTGACTGTCATAACAGTCCAAACATACTACTAACACAGAATCCTGAACACCCAGCTCATGTAACTTTTGATGTCATGCATCTGATGTCTACTCTTCAAGTGAAAAATGTTAAACAACAACAATAATATATACAGTATCAAGTGTAATCTGAAAAAAATATGTTTCACTGTACTTAACCATGATCAATAGAAATTATGCAACATTTGACTGGCTACATTTTTTAACGAACCTCAAAATCCTCACAATGTACATTTTCCTTCTCCTTTTACGTAATGCAGAATCTTGTACAATTTCTAAAAATACCTAGCACAGGTTTATCACCATTATAAAAGTAATATCAAGACAATTAAAATACTCAGATTATATTAATCCAACTGAAGAATGTGATATATTGACAGACTTTAAATGGAATGACAGTAAAAAAGATGAGCAGATGTTCAGTCAATTTTCCAAATAAAGAATAAAGAACTAGAAAAGTTGACCATAAACAGTTTTCCTCAGTGGTAATAAGAGTGCCTATAACAAAGCACCTAGTCTTCCAGCATTACATCATCAACAACAAAACATTACACAGAAAGAGAATTGAATGATGCCTTTTATTGCTATGGCAGTGCAAACAGTAAAATCACAGGATGAGAAAAGTGAAACAAAGGTAGTGTGACGGAAAAGAGGGAAAACTAGTTTTAAAAAAATTATAAGTTAAATAAAGAGTTTTTCTTCAGGCTCAAGACAATGCATATGAGAAAAATAAAGACTGAGACATTTTCACATTCACTGAAGCCAACACTTGGCAAATATACTACAAATAAAGTGGTTCACATTTTAACTACAAACATCAGCATCAAAGCTTGGACAAAAACCACTATTAGGGATACCATCCCAGAACATACTCCAAAGAACTGTACTTCAGTATAAGACCTAAAACTGTATGTACAGACAAATATCAAGCAAAAACTTTAGCAATAAGTATTAATTATAACCAAATGCCAGCACATATCAAAATTGTAAAGAGCTAATTATAAAAATCAGGTGGTAACATTTCAAAATGCTGCCAGCCTTCTTCTCAATAATATGTTGGAGGGCAAATATCTGGTATTGCAGAATTTCACATGTGACTACACAATTTATTCTTCAGAGGAAAAAGCACCACTGTTTAATTAACTGTCATGATTGTCTGCACTACCCTGGCAATAATCTGCAACCTTTCAAACACGAGAACTGTTTAGTGTAGTCAACAGTTTCCTGAAAAACTGCTGGAAAAGGTAACAGCCAAATGCAATAGAGTTTCCCTCTAACTTCACTACTAACCACTGACTGTCCAAACAGAATTCAGATACACTATCAAATACCTAGCAAGTATTGTAAATCAACATGATGTATTATTTTTATTGTTACCTAGGTCATGGTTGCACATGTTAAAGTTAAAATACCTCTAAAATTAAGTTTCTTATAAAAATACATTTTAGCATGTTCTGATTCAGGCATTATCATTTAACTAGTTAAGTACTAGTCTGCTGTTTTTCATATTACATACAATTCTTTCTGAATCAATAATTTGAATATATATTAAATTAATAAATCATTTTCATTCTTATCATGTTGACTAGGTAATGAGATTTTACCTTACAGGAATTGGGAATTTAAATCCTGTATTATAGGTCTGCTTGACTAGACTTAAATATCCCGGGTTTAATAGTTCATCAGTATGCTACTGTGATACACAGCCAGAGCTATTGCTTTATGAATTAAATGGTTACTAACAAACAAAACTGCAATGGGCATAGATGACTTCATCTTTATAGAAAAAAATTTATAATCTCTGACTATAACTGTGCAAAAGGGTTTTCCACACACACACACAAATCCAAATCAGATATCAACATTATGCTGTACCTGGAAGTTACACGATACAAATAAATAAAACGTTGAAACACCAATATCTTTCTATTCTAAAAACTGGCTGAGAGTTCCTACAAAGACTGTGTTTATCACCATGCACACCATTTAGTAGATCCTATTAACACCAAGTGATATTCAAACAGCACACAAAACAGCACAATTTGCATGTGAAACATAGAAAGCCAGGGGCTCCAATACTTGCAACAACTTCTGAATCCAGTGCAACTAAGTTTATTGATAGAACAAAATGAAACAATGGCTTTATTTGTAATTTACAGGTCAAACAACAAAAAATATATAACACCACTCTTAAGTCACGAGTATTAACTTCTACACAATTTTTGTACTATAAAATTGGAATTCTTTATAATTAAGTTCCTGATAACCAAGACTTTTTCATTACATGAAGGTCGCTGTTGTAGACGACTTTTCATACGCACAAGAACAGGCAATATAATCTGTTATTAGAAACTATTCTCCTGCCCATCACTTTCCGGTATCAGGCACAATAAACGTAGTTGTACTGCATACAGTGACTTGTGACAATAGTGGTCACAGAGTTTGTGATAAACATTCCCCATAATCTTCACATGTGACAAACAGCTTCACACATTTCGTACCAAAACTACAGCAAATCCAACCAATCAAAACTGACAGACACAGCAAATAGTTTGAATGTGAATGACTGCAAGCAAAATGGACATCAGACAGGTTTACAAGGCTTACCCCACACCACTCATAATGGCTCCAGCCGTGTCGGCAATGGAGAACCCGCCAACCCCTACCCCTGTTGCGGCAGCTGTAGTCCCTGGATTGTTCTTCATTTGTGGAGTATCAGGAACAGATTCAATATCTGGGGCAGGGGTTGGGGGTGGTGGCCCAGGGCCTGGGGACTTGCTACTCTCCTCACTGGGAGTCTTGGTCAGGAACAAACCCGTACTGAAGTCACTCACAAGGTTGATTGGTGAGCTGCAGGGTCATGGTGGGATTACAACAAGTAGGGCAATGATGGGGAAACAACAAAACTAGGAACTCACACTCTACCCAGTAACCAACAAACACAGTTACCACAACCCAAAATCTCATTACATATGTTACATAAGGATATCATAAAGAACCATCAAAGTCTTCAAATTGCAATAAATATTCCTAACAGAAGAAAAAAGAAGAAACATCATTAACAATAGTTCATGTTTTTCTTCAAAATTCGGCACAAATATCAGTGTCTTTACTTAATAAATGTCTTGCATAAATAATTATTTACAATTATAATTGTACTTAATGGCAGGCATAGAAAATCCACATATGGACAAGCGCAAGAAGATTATGATGTCTGCTGTACACACACATCACTAACATTTTGGGACTTAGAAAATGTCAGTGCTTGATTCTTGTTGCACAGAGTGAACTTTGACCAGAAAGGCAGTACTATTAAGACAAGGCAACATCAGTGAAAACCAATATTATGATAATGGAACAAGTTAGAAAGCGTACACATACTGTAAGAATTCTGGCATATTCACCAGAATCTGACCTTTGGCATTTGTGAATGACTGCAGAATTCCTTAGCTTAGGATTCCCCATGCAGGAATACCTCAACTTTTGACCTTTGTGAATGGCTGGAGAATTCCCCACCCAGTCACACCAAGCCAAAGAAATACATATAGGCCTTAGTTGTCTGTCACTGTTGCCTGATTTTGATCAAGAGAGTAAAGTGCTGACAAATTTTAGTACCGAATTTCATTAAAATCCATTCAGCCACTGTCTATTTGCTACATGTGTACAAAAAGATGAATAAACAATACAACTTTAACAGATGCTCTACAGGGATGCAAACATGCCCAAAAGGATATGGTTTTATCTGTATGTCATCTGACATTTCCAGACCTGATAAAGATGAAGGTTATCTTTTGGAATGAAACAATACATCAAGAAAGTCACACAATTTCATTAAACACATAATCTCTGAAGAGAGAGACTTACCTTGAGAACACCTTAGAAAACACTGAAGAGTGATGTTGACTATCAGCTGAGTTTGGTACTGATGATAAGGCTTCCTTCTCATCCTTCTCACTGGTTAAGCCTTCCATCCATGCTAATGGGTATGACAAACGTTTCAGCATCTATAAATATGGGGGAAAAATAAAATAAAATAAAAAGTAGAAAACCTTAAAAAAGACTTACTAGTGGTTATGGAACACTAGCTGTGCATCAGGAACATAATTTTTTCTTGTAGGTTTCAAATCAATCAGGAACAAAAATGACCAACTGGTCTATTAGAACAATTGTATAGTTGAAATTGTGATAGGAAGTTTTATTAGCAATTGACGAATTCACTTGCACAAAGCAGAACATAAATTCTAAAATTGTACAATAATCACAAAAAGCTACATCCATTGCCAAAGTGGAATGTAAAGAAAACTGTAAAAGTGTTCTACAAACAAGTAATGGAATAAAAACATAATTATGCTGCAATATTCAGCAGAATAATGCAACAGTGCACACCACAGAAAATTACACTCACGCTCTACAAAATGCAATTCTCATGCCTGTTTACATATTTTCCTAACTGCAATATCAGTAAGGAGCTCTTAACTTCCTGTACTTAAGTTATTCAAGTATATCTGATAGTCTAATATACACAACTATTCCAGTTGACTTCCTATTTATGTGAATAATGATATCATTTCACTAGTAATTGGAATAAGGAGACATCAACTGAAGAGCATTAATGTTCAGCCACAAGCACAATTTATCTTACCTTATTTTTACGGCTCTCGGGCTTCTCTGAATCATCCAACTTCTGTCCAGATTCTACAGCTCCTTCTTTTCCATCACTAGCGCAAGTGCCTTCTCCGCTACTCTCAGCATTCGAGTCCAGGCTAAATGACACTGAAGATGTCTTCTTCCTATTATAAGCATCACCACTCTGTATTCCTATAGTATCTATGACAGACGTCAGCTCGGCAACAGTCTTAGGCGGAATCCAATCATTTGTGGATGCATTAATGATGTCTGCATCTGAAAACAACTTCTTTGTCTGAGGTAAAACAGGATCAGGTTCTATTTGACTAGGTAGGACATGAGACCCAGCACCTATAGAATCTAACACACTGGCATCTCTAATGTCAATTCCAGAATCATGACAGCTAAGTTTCACTAGCTGTCCTTGTCTGTCAGTCTCATCACTTCCTGCAACATTTTCACCAACAACAGCGTTTGAGTTGCTGCACGTTTCCTCAGAAGTTATTACGATATCATCATTCTCCTTGTCAACTGATGATCTATCAATACTTGGAATGGCCCAGTGATGATCTAGGCATGACCTCCTCCTTTCTTCAAGCGTATGAAACATATCCACAGGTGTCTTGTCATCTTCCACACTATATATCTTTTCCCCTTTTGCAAGCTTTGCATTTATTCCATCTGTCCCATCTGAGAGAGACTTCTGATGCTGGACAGAGGAACAAGACTCAAAGGACACTTGCCTGCTCCCCTCCTTCCGACTATCTGAAGCTTCGTTGTCCGATGAAGATAGAAGCATGAGGTTGGTTGGTGTAACTAGGTCACGCTCAAAAGCCTTAGGAAAGGCATCACCTTCACGACCACTGGCACCACATGAACAGACACTCTCATTTTCATCATCATTGTCAGAGGAAGAGCGTGCACGTGCCAATTCAGGAAACGTTTCATCTTTGACTAGTAAAGAGTCTTTGCCTGGAGAGTTTTGAGGGTTTTCCACTGCATGTGCTGATCTGTGGTGACTTCCATGAGCATGGTAAATCTCCGGTTTAGGAACATCAGACCTGCAATACCAACAATATTATTCAGTATATCTCCAAAACACCAAGAAATTTACAAATTGTACATAGAAAGTCTTTTTTACTACAGTTTTATTTTTCTTCCTACAACAAATAAATTTATACATAATTTTCTAGACATTCCCCACACAAAGTACAACAATTAAAAGGTCTTTGGAGAACACTGTAAATTCCAAAAGTGTTCTTCACATCACATAACACGCAATTACACCAGCAGGTTGCTTTGTTGATAACCATGGCTCAAAGGAACTGCAGACTAAATCACTCTTACCTGAAATGAATAACAACTGCAAAAATTGTATCCAAGTTTATTGCTGTAAGCCAACAGTGACCTCATTTTGTACTGTTGAAACAATTAGTTACGTTCCCACTGCTGTGACAATGTGTTCCGACAATGATTCTGTGTTATGCATATTACCTAGATCCTAGGAAAAACTTGGAAGGCAGACAAACATTAATAGGCCCATAACATCTTCTTCACTCACACTAGAGCATGAAGAATCTTCTAAGAAGACTGAAAGGTGTACTCTTTGGAGTATAATGAAATTTGTAAATGTTCTTATGACATAACAAGGATTATGGCATCAGAAGGGTGATTTATTGACAACTATGGCACAAAGGAACTCTGGACTCAAAAGGGCAACAATGCTATCCAAGGTCATGGTTGTGATGTACCAATTTGTCACAATTACCTCAGTTCCCATCATTGTCATCAGGTATTCCAACAATGTGACAGACTTTCGGGTTCATGCAAAATGCCTAATTCCTAGGTAAAATGAGATAGACACACACCCATAAGCTGTTCAATGTTCACACTAGATCACACAAAACACCCAAAAATGATAAAATTTCATTAAATACCTAAATTTGCATGTTCAAGAAATATTAACATTATCCCTAACCATAACAGGAGGAAGAGAAGGATGCTCCTCTCAGACCCATAATCGAGTTCTATCCTGTGTCCTGAAATTATTTCATAAACATTTTTAGGAAAGAGAAACCTCCCACACACATACAGATTAAAATGGAAGTTGTTTCTTCCTTTCTTACCTCTGACTGTCTTAAGTGAGACTATAAACATAACAGGCTACTTAACCTCAATAGTTTAGATTCTCAGAGCTAATGTTTTTATAAACAAAGAGATACAAAGTTATCATTGTTCTTAACACTAAAGTGAAGGTGAAAGTGAAGTGGAGGAGCATAAATAAATCTTTTTCAGTAAAGGTTTACAGCTGTGTAAAGACTTCAATGTTAAACTAAGTTATAAATGTAGCACAATTTACAGAATTACAAATACATTACATTGGGTGTCATATTATATTGCTTCCCCCATAGAAAAATGTTAAAATATTTAAATGAATAAAGAAATTTCAGCACTTTAGTATTTACCGTGGCAGATCAGATGTATGTCCCACTCTCA
Source organism: Zootermopsis nevadensis (assembly GCF_977971745.1). NCBI lineage: Eukaryota > Metazoa > Arthropoda > Insecta > Blattodea > Termopsidae > Zootermopsis > Zootermopsis nevadensis. Next base: position 14,125,036 of record NW_028259145.1, read on the forward strand.
TATGGGCAATATCATAATAGATGGCAGCATTAACAACAAACTCCATGGGAGCAATGACTCCATATGACTCTGGTCCATGTTCGATGACCAGAGGATCTGACACATTGGGGTCAAACATAACAGCATTAGGTGTGACTAGCAGTACACCTCCAACAACACCCTGTCAAGAGAGTTAAACAAAAGTACATGAGTTAGTTTTCAGGAGCTAAAACACTGCAGCTGAAAGGAAGGTGCAGCATTATTCAAAACAAATTCAACAGAACTATATATTACTTTAACCATACAAATTAAAACCTCCAAATATTAATTTATTACATACTTTTATGGATGAAAATCATTTAGAACTACTGTCCATCTGTAGTGGGAATGGCATCGTACCTGTCCATCAGTGATATGGCGAACATTTATTTTAAGAAATCTTTCACAGTTACGTTGCTCTGCCACTGATCGACGATCATCAGCTTCACTGCTAGGAGCAGCAGCACCAATATGTGATGCCAGGGGTGACAGTGGTGTTGTCACACGTTCAATATGTCCTGGCAACAGTGGTTTTGGGGACACTGGACGTAGGTTGTCTAGAATATCTGTAAGATGACAATAACTGCAATTAAACTGACATACCAGAATCAGCAATTTCATCATGCAATATCTCATCCCAATAATCTGAGCTGCATCTGCATTAACCAGACAGTGCACTGTGAAATGTGAGGACAGGAATCTTCCCTAGCTATACAAATATGTGTTTCTCTGAAGATTTTTGTCTTCTGGGTTGTTGCACAGTGTAGTCTGGTTGATGTTAACCAACGTTTCAGAGGTCATACTGCCTCCGTCATCAGGGCGATGAATGTGCCAATTGGATGGAGAGGGGTTAGGTTAATAGGAACCGGACAGTGCATGTAGTAGCCTGCATTCCTTCTAGGGATTAGGAGCTGGAATTCAAACAGTAGAGAGAACTGAGAGAACAAATATCCTAGCAATGATGAGACTGTATAAAAAGACGTCTGAAAATTAAATCTCTAGTTGCCAGATTTTGAAAGTACTTCACACAGAACACCACCATCAATGAATGGTGATATGAGCTGGATGAATGAACAGAAAACCATGGTGACAACCAAGTTCCCACCTTTCTCCTCAAGCAGTTCAGTGTCTCCCTCCAGTTGATGTGTGGCTGTAGGTGTAGAAACAACAGATCCTTCACCATCGTCTACACTGGTGCCAGGCCCCTCATCACCCTGAGCACTACCACCCTGCTTGTCTGGGACATACAGTACTTGACCTGGGAATATCAGTCGGGTAGTCAGTCGATTCAATTTAGTTAGCTCAGAAGGTGTCGTATCAAACCGGGCAGCTACTGATGTCAGGGTGTCAGATGCTTCAACCTACAAAGAAAATAACAGGTAAGATCATGAGTTACATTACAGCATCAACTGCACATGAATCCAAAAACAGAAAAAATACCTTATTATCTCTAGAGAACAATGAAAATTTGTACCTAAATATTTAATTTGAGTACATGAGTGAATGTGACAAGTTCTTTAACAAAATTAGCTGCAGTATATATTCTGCCAAAACAAATTCCTCCTAAGTAGACACAAGTGAAAGCTGGTGTGCTGGCACATTCAGACAATTAAATTAGTAGGATAATGGAGTTTTAAAACTTCTATATTAGGCTGCAAGCACAGTCTCTCATCTCTTAGTGTGACATTTTATTTCAAGTGGAAAACAGAACAAACCAACACTAAACAGTTGTAAACACTGGCATGGTAAATGGGGCTCATGTACACGAAATCCATATATTCATCCAGTAATTAACCTAAATCACGTCTTTGCTTTGTTTCCTGCTTACCTACATTAATTTCTTTTTTTATCTTCATTATTTAAATCTGGTAAAAGAATGGAAATTCCATTAGAATTTTAACAATCAATCAATAACAACATTTTGATGTGAATGATCCGAAACAAAGTAGAAACATCTATGGATGTGTAATATACAATTAATTACCTTAGGCGACAACTTTATTCAGGGTATGCAAGAAAAAGTCCAAATATTGAAGAGAATTTGAGTAATTCATTAAATACTTGAATTCCTTTTGTACTGTTCATAAAAATAGCTGGCAGACGCACGTCAAAATTGCTTATTAGAGCATGAAATTAAGGTTTTGGCATTGTGAAGACATCTTCAGGGGAATATGGAATAACTGACACTGTGCTACACAATGCGTACCACACCATGGCAAGAACCTCTTAATCAAACTGGCAGATGATACATGACCTCAATCAAAGCCTTGGACAGAATGGACCCAACAATAGGACTGAATGGAAGAGGAGAATTGAGGAGGCCATGGACTGAATACGGACCAGAGTGCCATAGAAGAAGAAGATGATGCATGGGACAGACAGGGATAGACACTTTCTGGCATATGCCCAAATTCAATGCTTTGCTGATCAGAAGAAGACACAAATGAGTTCCTGGCCTTTACATCAAAATTTGATGGCAGTGAATTTGGCAGTCCCTCCAAACTGAATACATCATCTTACAACTTACAGTAGGTAGCTTCTGGTCAAATGTAACATATTTTAATTCCCATGTTTCACTCACGCTATAGTGTCATTACATTAAACTATCTGAAAATATAATAACATGCAAATTAGCACTGTGATATGATTATCAGAACTGAGAGAATATTAACCCTCTCCAGAAACATACAGTATGGATTCCTTTAATATGTATCCGATTATGAAAACGATTAGTCCCTTCTCATAGTATTCAGTTCCAGACCCCTTATCCAGAAAGCCTGGTAACTAATACTTTTGGATTTTAAGAATTTTGAAATTTCACTTCTTCACAGGTCAGTTCTTTAGCATATTTCAACAAACCACTCTGGACTCTGATATGAGCCATTTCTTTTGCATTTCTCATTTCCTCTATGCATGCTACATTACTGTCCATGATTTGGGCAAAAGAATACTCAGTGGAGTACAAGTTACTTAGTTTGTTATTATGCAATTCTCTACATCTTCCTATTACCTTGTCTCTTTCAATTTCAAATCTTCCCTTCAGTGTCCTGCAAATAGAGCAGCCACTACAGTAAATTTTCTTTACGATTTAACTACAGACTCCTAAGTTAATGGGAGTATGACACAGCTGAGAAGCTGCACTTTTTAGCTGCATTTAAATTAAAGTCAATAACTCATACACAAACAAGGAACAAATTATGTAACGTGTTTCATTCAACATGGAAACTACTCTTACAGGCTTGAGGTCACCTCATTCTCTTACCGTGTAAGTGATGGTGTTGACTGGCGGAAGACTCCTAGCCATTTTCTTTTCGGTCAACGCCGCCACCTCTTTTCCACTGCTGCTGCCATCTGAGTCTGCAACAAGCAATGCACAAATCATAAACTCATCTTCGTTAAACAAAGAAAATTACATTTTCCCCACACATGGCACCTTGCCTTCAGTTTAACTTTTAAACCGTTTCCCCATAATTACTTTTAATCAATATACGTGTTGTCTGTTACTCAGACCTTAGCACTGTGGATATACGTTGTGGGGGAACATACAGGCCTTGTCAAGAATAATGCAGCTTTTTAACAAATACGGTTTGACTAATGGATTTGTGGTCACAGACTTGCAGCCATCAATGTGGCCCACACTGCCAGTCAAAGCCTTTCTCCTGCTTAAGCTCTAGAGCGCACGAGGTTTTTTCGCAGCACAGGTAAGAAAACAGCACCCTCAGATTCTTGCGGGCTGTAAGCACAGACGGTTAAATAAACGCCAGTGTTTGCGTTTTCTTCTCATTTGGGAGCTAGATTTTGTGGAGAAAGTTCTAAGCTGATAAGTCGAGGCATGGATTTTGTTGAGACGGTCGCTGTGTGCGCTTTGCTGCTAAGAGCAAAGGCAAAGCGTAGAATAAAATTTTAGGTACATCCACCTGCAAGTCAAAGATTGTTGAAAGGCCAGTTTCACAAGTTGTATGAAGACCTGAATATGTATCCAAAAAAATTCTTCAGATACTTTCTTTTTTGTCAAGTTGGCTCCAGTTTGGAAGTACAGCTTCGCAGACATCTACCCACAGTTTTTGTCACTGTACTCCGATACGCCCTTACTTTACAGTACCGGCCATTTCTCCTCGTCAGTTATATCATTATCAAAAATTTTGCTGTCAAGATCCATGATGCGTACAATCGCCACCAAGGTCGGGCAAACAATGGTCGCCGTGCGGCTGTTTCGCCGCTCGTGCGCGCACGCAGGTTGGGTTCTTCGAGTTCCATTGCCACCGCCAACCGCTGTGCGGCCACCGCACTTGCGCTCGCTTGCTATTGAAACAGTACATTCCATAAATGCGGTAAAAAAAAACCCGCTGCGGTCCAAATCGCTGGTGTACGCAAGCTCTAACAAATAGCAGGTATTCATTTGGACACAGAAAAGCAAAATGTCGAAAATTTGTCTTCCGCGGGGCAATTTAATAGGTAGTGGAGCCTGCAGAGTTGTGGTCAGTTTTGTTCTGACTAATAAAGACAAATAGATAACGAGGAACGTAATTTTTTTTCTTTTACTATTCGCATGATATTAGTGCGATTCCCAAACACTGCCTTCCAAAGCGCAGAATCAAATTCTGTGCTTCTCAACACCTGCAGGGAAAATTAATGTTTTCAATTCCTGTAAACCATGCATGTCAAACTCAAGGGCTAACACGGGCCAAATAAACAAGGTTTAAGTTTATGTGGGTCGCAAAAAAACAAAAACTTCAATTTTCATAGAAACATAGGTTTATTTCGAAAAGTATAGTATAAAAAAAAGAACAAGAACAACGATAAAATTAATGTTTTCTTCCTGACACTTGGCATCTCTTCTCTGCTACTATCTTTCCTACTTCGGGGGAAATCTTGTTCGCAGTGATTACTTTCAAAACTGACCCAAGGTGAATGTCAGTAATTCTGGATCTGACAGGAGACTTATTTCCTTTCATAATTGTAAATAACTGCTCACACCGATAAGTACTTCCAAACATGGAAATAATTTCATATGCGAATTTTCGAGTATTTTCAAACCTGGCAGGTAAATATTTGTAAAATCCAGGCATGCCAACTTCACTGAATTTTGCCTTCAAATTAAGTTACGAAATTTTTATTAAAACGTTTCTTACATACTGTTATATTGGCTGGGCCGCAAAAATATTCGTTGTGGGCCGCATGCGGCCCGCGAGTTTGACATGCTTGCTGTAAACTATTTCCCGTTTTATGGAACACTATATTTTGAATTGCCCACTGTGTAAATGATTTATACCACATTTCGGGAGTTAGCTCTACGCCCGTCTTCAGATGACTAGTCATCATGAAACCGAAACTTATTCTATTATTAATGACAACGGCAGGGACTAGACCCAGACCTTTCGAATGCCAGGCTAGAGGGAATACGTCAGTAACTTCTGTTTGACAGGTAACTGAAACTACACTTGGTGTTAGCACCCACAGCAAACGTGTTCCCTCCATGCAAATTCACAACAACAGTATTACATTATATCTGTGTGTACAATTACATATTTACAGGCTTATAGGAAACATAAAGACGCCAAGGAGGTTTATCTCGTGGCCATGCTAAGTGGTCGCTCATTATCCTTTGTTGTCAATTTTACTGAAGGCAATACAGCTAGGATGCGTCCTAGTATGCAGGGGCCATCCAGAATATGAGGGCCATGAGAGTCACCAAATTAAAATTAACATTATGTTCCTTATGCCTACTCTTTAAATATGTAATCCAACAAGCCTTTCCAAATCCACGTTGATTTTATAATATGAGTCGGTCAACCTTACAAAACTTTCCTTACTGCTCGTTTATGAGTCGGCTTAGTATAACTGGCATTCGCGAGGACTTCATATTTAGGAAGGTACAATCCAGGACCGCCAGGAAGTGGTCATTCATTCTGGAAAGGCGTTTGCATATCCTTCCTACATTTTATTGTAGAATTACAAGTTCGATTCACTCTTTAGTTAAAACAAGGTACATACATGATGTGACCACACGAGGTTTATAATAAGGCAATGATCATAATGCTCGTGTGTTAGATCCTACTTGTGGAAGCAGAGGAAGAGTGGCCGATCACACGAGGACGGAATAAAATGGATTCAAAACGCACAAATACAATAAATTCGAATTACTGGAACAGCAGTTGACGTTTGTCGTCTTTCGCCGTTGTCGAATATTTTTAAAGCACGCATGTACTTTTGTTACTAATTATGCTACTTCTAACGGCGAGGTTCTACAATATAATTGACTTCTGAAAGCAAATGTACTAACTAACTAGATGGCTTACCGAACCCGAAGGTTCATGACCGAATTAACCAAACCCCTCCACTAGACCCTGTCCTGGGCCAACAAAATCCAGTCTCCTTCAACTCCTATCTCCCATAGATCCCGCCTGACATTATCCTCCCATCTACGTCTAGGTCTCCCCAGCTGTATTTTCCCCTCAGGCTTCCCAACCAATACCCGGTGCACACCTCTTGTCCCATCCATGCGCGCTACATGTCCCGCCCATCTCATTCTTCTCGACTTAATCGCCCTGATATTGGAGGAGGAGTAGTACAGATTTTTAAGCTCATCATTATGCAGTTTTCTCCACGCCTCATCGTATTCTCTCCTAGGCCCAAATATTCACCTCAACACTCTATTCTCAAACACCTGCAATCTGTGTTCCTACCTCTGGGTGAGAGACCATGTTTCGCACCCATACAAAACAACAGGCAAGATTATTGTTTTGTATACTTTAATTTTCAGGTTCTTAAAAATCAGACGGGAAGACAAAATATCTTGAACTGAGAAGTAGCAAGCATTTCCGGAATTTAGTCTCCTCCTAACTTCCTCATGAGTATCATTTGGATTTGTTATTGTTGTTCCCAAATATTTGAACTTTGTAACACTTTCAAAGGATTTAATAGCCACGAAAGCAAATGTACGACCTTCTAAATTCTTGTAACTGTTATTATAACTTCAAAAGTCTTAAAGTGATGTCGCAGGTAATATGAGATAACGTAATGTTTCATTATCCCATATTTACACCTGGTATCTTTGAGTCGTATATTCAAACAAATTTGACTTCGGAATGCCAGGCGAAAATGTGGGGAAGAGGTGTGAGGGCAAGATAAGGAAGTGGAGTTACGAGAGTATGGTAAAGGCTAAAACAACAGAAAAAGGACGAATATGTGTGAGACCAATGTCGTTAATACTTCTTTTCTTTCAGTAATGTTAGTCTGGTTTCTCAACGTGCAACGTTTTTAGTTTTTGTTTAAAAAACCTCTTAGAATATGTAGAAGTACGCGTGCCTTTCACTAATTTACTTTTTGCCATGTTTAACACCACTTCTAGCATCTTATTTACATATTTTTTTAAATTTCCTTACCAAATAGGATCTAAAAATTAACATAAGATAATTTGTACTAGCTGATGTGTCCTATTCCGTTCAATGTTAATGTCTTCAGCAAATAAAATGTGTACGCAAAAAATCAAAATTTCTAGCATCTCATTTACATACTTTCAACTTGTGAACTTCAGGGTTGTTGCGCTGTGTAGTCTGGTAGAAGTTTACCGACAAATCATAATCATCGCCTTGATGATGGAGGCAGCAAGGACCTCTCAAACGTCGGTAAACTTCTACCAGACTACACAGCGCAAAAACCCAGAATACAACAATCGTCATGTAAAACACTGATCAAGAAACAAAAATTAAGTAACCCACATATTTAGTTGTCCTTACCTGGTACAATATACCACACTATGAAATCATGAAGTTCAGTTTCCCATATTTGAATGTCATCAGTTTTATCATAATCTTCGACAACTATGGGAAAGTCGTACTCCATTTTGATGGTACTGTTGCACTTACAATTTCACAAAACACAATTCTCACAAGACGTTCACTGGGTCTTGCCAATCTCAGCAACAACCAACACCAGGCAGATACGTAACACAAGGTAGAAACAGACGGTCATCACTAAGCAGATTGATAACTCAGCAGTAAGGCACTTGCTGCTCTATAATGACAGAGTGATTTCAGCACTGGCGCGTGATACTGAAGAGTAAGTCACTTATAGCAGTCACACAAACAACATTGCGAGTTACGTCACTTAACATACAGATAGAGGAAAACTATGATTTATTATCGCCTGGAATAACACTGAAACTAAATCAGGTAGCAAATATTATTAACTTGATAGTGCCAGTTTTAATGTCAGAGACACCAGAACTAAGAACTTAACACATCTGATGCAAATAATAAATAAGGATGGTTTATACTGGTACACGGATAAAAGAAAGTGATAAACTTTATGAGGAATGGAAAATTCCCGTATTCCAAGAATACTTTACGAAAATTAAGTCAAACAGAAGAGACCTGGGGCATTCGTGAAAGTTGAAAGACCTGTTTCAACATTTTCATAGTCAAGTCTTCCACGGACTTTAAAACAAGACGAGTTCGAACCTCTTTCAAAGTAGCATCTTATACATACGAAAGGGGAAACCTCAAAAATTAGACTTGGAAAATACTGCACCATGAATATAAACTTCGGGCAACTTAGATTCAAGAACTGTGTACCTCACCCACTAAGACCTCACCCCGTTTGTTGTAGGGGCGTGATTGAGCCGGTTAACGCAAAATGATGGTTAAATCGAAATGTCTGTCAATTCAGACGTAGACGCTTCGCAGTAAAGCCCAATGAACTACGTAACAATTTGCACTTTACAAATCAAGATCTCCAACAATGAAGCCGGTTCGAGACCAGATTCCAAGTCATGAAGCCATTCAACCCCCTATGTTTTAATGTAGAAAAGCCTTACTGGCGTAATCAATCCTTCGGTGAGGAAAAACACTGCATTTCTCTGCATATTGACATCTCTTGGCAATTCAAAGGTTCAGTGATGATAGCAGCGATCATGATATCGTTCACTGTCTACACACCTTGCACATATCAATCTAAAAGCATTACATACAATGTATGCAGCTCCCGTATTTTATATAAGGAATTCATTTTATATCCACAAAGTGTATAACAAAAATAGTGTAAGGATAATACCTCATCACATTTACGAGCAGTGTCGTACCGAATCTGATTCACTACATCAGAAGCCTACAGCTGTAAGGGTTATTGCGCAACATGAAGAAACATCTAAATTTATTTATTAATTCACTACTCAAACTACTATATCCCTCCCACAGCTCCAACCCGGCACTAAATCATCATAATTTGTTGTCAGACGCTGATGCCCTGAGGTCATGTTTAACAAACCAGATCCGAGGAAGAGAGGGCAGGCTCGTAGATAACAGTCCGCATCTACATCGATATCCCTCTACCGCTCCCGCACACCGCGTTGATTTGACGGAACTTTTACAATCCACCGACATCATAAGGGGCACTGGGTGGGGATAAGGCTACAACATATGAGGAGAAATGGCTTATTTTAAACCTGTCATATCAGGATTCTTAAATGGCATGTATATTGGACACAAAATACACTGTTCAACAGCCAAAATATATCGGAGATGAAACTAACCAATTTTTACTAATTTTGAGCTGCTAAACACGAAAATGATATTCATTTTGCATGATTGGTTCGCATTTCGAAGATATTCATACCAAGCTGTTTCGCTCTATTTTCGTAATTTTCAGAATTGTAATGGACTACTTACTTCAGAAACAACATACACAAGGGTGGAGAAGGTTTTATTTCTTTCTGCAGGTCTAGTCAACATCCCTAAGGGATAATTAATAAATTGGTTCAGTTCTGTTTGGCAAACAAGTGTTTTGTGGAGTGCGGATTTTGTGTTTCACTTCGTCTTAGAATAATTATGTAGTAAACAGCAAAAACGTCGTTGTGAGTACTTAAATGAGAAATTTTTAACACTAAAATATACAAAATGTCGCGTAATGTGTCAATAATCCTAACAACGTTTGTTATATCTGTGGAGAAATGACTTTTAAATCACAAAAACGAAATTTGGCCCCCATCGTTAAGAAAGCGAACCACCTTTATTTTGGTTGTAAGTGGGTGGCATGGACACCCCATATTTGCTGTCTGAAGTGTTCTACAAATCTACGTGTGTGGCTGAAAGGAAAAATGCAGTCTATGCTCTTCGCTGTGCCCATGGTGTGGCGGGAACCGCATAATCATGTAAACGACTGCCACTTCTGTATGATTCCTCCTGTCATCGGCATAAACAATAAAAAAAAAACATGCTTTGATCTATCCAAACATCCCCTCAGCCATTCGTCCTATACCCCACAACCATGAACTACCTGTACCTGTCCCTCCTACCTCCTACACACCTGAAGAATTCTCACCATCACCGCCATCAGATGACGCCATTCCTAGATCATCGGCATCTCAAGATAAAGAGTTTGTGCCAGAAACTTTACCTTCTACATCTCACAGAGTGACTCAGAGTGAACTGAATGATCTAGTGAGAGATTTAGACTCGCCTAAGCATAAGGCAGAGTTGCTAGGATCGCGATTTAGGCAATGGAATGCACTTGAAGAAAATGTTAAAATATCCTGTTATCGCGTTCGTCAGATTCCTTTACAAAAAATTACAGGGAATTAGTAGACAAATTGTTGGAAGCACACAGTAAAATGGGGTGCAATGTCTCTTAAAATGCATTTCCTCCACTCTAACTTGAACTCTTTCCCTGATAATCTTGGTTCGGTTAGTGATGAACATGGCGAATGATTTCACCAAGATATTTCTACTCTTGAAAGGCGTTATCAGGGGAAATGGAGCGAATCAATGATAGCTGATTACTGCTGGTCGGTGGTAAGAGATGCCCCTGAGGTAAAATACAAAAGAAAGGCCAAAAGACAACGTCTATAAGGTAGGTGAAAATGTTTAAACATTTGCATATCATATGGACGAATTTATTGGTGATATTTTACAATGTACAAAATATATTCAAAACACGAACTGACTAAGCTTTCTTATTGTCATTTTCGAATTCAGCGGACGAAAATACATAAGAATTGATTAGTTTCATTTCCGATATATACAGCTCATTAAAGTTTGTTGTCTAGTGATATCTGCGTGCCTCAGCTACGTCATAGTATGAGAGGGAGGTAATACGGAAAGGGCAAGGGAACAGAAAGACACCCTACGCGCTGCCGCTTCCAATCCTTCCCCGTACAATGACCGGTTGGCTACCAACGAGGTATTTGCAAGGACCAAGGAATCTCAGAGATATTTTGCGTCACATTTTATTTCATAAGTATTAACCAGCACATCAAGGGGTTGATTTCAATTGATCCACATCATAGGCAAGATTCGAAACACCGACCGTTCGACCTGAGTCCACAAGGAATAAGTTCTGAACGTCCAGTCGACGACATGTTGTATACAGAGCAAGGGGTTCGCTCCTAGGGCAGCCCACGTGGGATTTGTGGTGAACAAAACGGCACTGGGGCAGGTTCTTCTCGGGGTCTTTTGGTTTCCCCCTGTCAGCATCATTGTTGCACCGCTGTTCCATATTCACTCATCAGTCATCTGGGGAAAGGACGTTGGGCCCGTCCTCGACCCAGATCCACAGACATACATTCTCACCCGATCGCAGAAATAAAAAAATTCTATGCCAAGAATGTGAGGCACTGAGAATGTGCCCGACGGCTGTCAATTAAAAGTAGGTACAGGCGGGTGTATTAAGAATTCTAATCGCCTTCTTCTAACTCTAACGTGCAAATGCACAATTTCTTCAAAAGATTCGCGGCAAACCGGTTGCGGAACACTGGTAGAGACTGCGATGTAGTAAAGTGTCCCATGCTAACAAACAGCATGAGACAGAATAACTGCAAGTATATATTCTGACTGATTTCATATTCAACGACGCTTTATGCGTTTGAAAGCAAGAATGATTCGCGGATGACAACAACGAAGGAAGCGGTCGGATTGTTTTAGCGAAACTATTAGATTTTATCTGAAGGGGATGAGAAAAGCTCGGAACAATTTTAAGTTAAGATAGGCGGCATCTGTAGCCAGTGACCTTCGGAATGCGAAACACTGGAGCTAACCATTCGACTGCGACATTCAGTGCTGCATATTTTCGAATCCAGATTACAGTGTGACATAATTTTAACCAATCACGTACCTAGAAGCCACGCCAAGTTTTTCATGCAGACTGTCATTCTTATTTTCATATCCATGAGACGCATGGCCTATATGAATGTGCCATACGTAAATCCTCATGGATTAAATGTAATACGACTGCAGACAGATTTATACGAGATTGAAGACAACATTACATATTGAACCACATTTGTATCCATAAGGCCGTCCACTTACAACATTCGTAAAAAACTGTCCTTCAAGAACTTGCGTAAACTTGCATACGGCCGTCACAAGAGTAGAAAATGCCTAGGCCTACATGGCACCACTTGAAAATTTACACACAAGAAGAATTTTTGAAACAAATGTCAACGGGATATACATCTGGCACACGAATTCGACTCTCCCAACACAACTTAATATCGACCTGCACCTAAGCTTATATCGGAAAATTAAACTGTGGAAACAATAATATCTTCCACTTCGGAAACATCCAATCCTTATCTCCCATTTTCATGCAGCAACGCAAAAGCATATATTTTCAAACCGAAACTAGGAAACGAGAGTAATTACGTTTACAAACAAACAAACTAACTCAGACTTCTTATGTAAAGACATGCGATAAGATAGCTCACGACTTAACAGATACAAATGGAATTCAAGCATATTTGATGCCTTATCTTTTAGAGGAGCTGACTGGGATACATCTGTCAGTTGCGCAGTTATGGAGACACTAAAAGCAAGCATGCGACTGACTGATTCTTGGATTATTTAATGACAACTTTCATCTACATTACGTTAAACTGTAGATGGCTGTTAATTAGGAATTGTAAAGAACGAAAAAGCGACCGTGACCCATTCTAGGGCACTATCCCATGGTTCGCCTGGACAGAGGGAAACAACAAATATCCTCAGTCGAAAACGCTGATCGAGACAAGATCCGAACACTGAACCTACCGAATTCTACACGACAGTGATAACCACTCGACAGAAACGTTCCACGTTTTAAGTAAACGAACAACCAAAAGTGTGATGTAGGCGCATTTAGTCTTGCGAAGTTAACGAGCAGCGTCGGGTTCAAATCTCAACACAGACTTTGCTTTCGAAAGCACGAATAACAGAGTAACATGGACATCAAAACAGCTTGCAAGAGAACTGAAGAGAACATCAAAAACTCAGCTAAAAAAGTCTCATGAATTATGAAGTAAAGCAACGTAAATGATTCGACGAAAAGTGCTCAAAATTGGTAGACAAAAAGATGTGCATTTCCATGTAAAATATCGAGTACTGAGCAGGCATTCTGGATTTTTCAGGTGCTACAGAACGACAGGGACAGAACACCAGCTATTTATGGACTGCGTTCAGTTATAGATGCTACGTGGACACGTTATATCATGAGCTGGCCCAGTAATTCCATATATGAAAGTCACTGCCAGAATCGGTCAGGGCAGGGTGACAATCACCCGGGGAGTGTGTTACGTCAACGCCACGAAATGTTATCCTTTATATCTTCCACTTTATACAGAGACTTGTGGCGAACGTAAAGACGTAACAAAAAACCACTTGTCAACGTCATCGCAGTTACGCTTCTTGTGGCGTACATGTGTTGAGAATCTTCAGAAGAAAATTGTCATCACAACAGAGTACATTGACTTCCCATGGCGTAACCTGGAGTAACACACGTTGTACAAAACGCATGGATACAACGTTCAGACAACACAACTGATAAAAAAGATGCGGTTTGACGTTGTTAAGGTCGTGAACCTGGAGCCAGGAACTTTCTTTCCCTATCCGCCACAAGCACCGCAAACCTTCACCCACATGCGCTGTGCAGCAGCTACCTTAAAAGTTCTGATTCATACAATTGCTGTCAGTGGTTTGAATCGGTGAACAGACATTCAAATTTCGAGAGGCGGCAGAAAATTGGCTTCTAGCTGCTGTTCAAGAGAACACGCACCAATGCTCAAAGAGGTATGAGATGACATTCTCTTTTCCCCAATCACGTTTTCTCCGTACAAACACGAACTAAACTGAAGATGGACGTTAATCCCAGAACGAGAACTCTCAACCGATACTCGGAACTATTTTCCTAACACAACCATAATTACTGTCTCGCGGTTTTACAGTTTTCTGTGCTACTAGGAACAGAGTTACGTCAGGATCTAAATGTCCAATCGAAATTATCGGAGCAACACCTCGCATTAGAATTTATACTTTCCGATCACCCAAAAAGACCGTAAACACACACTTCTTAATGCTGGGTTAATTTTCAAAGTTGATTGTATACATTCAGTCTCCACTTTCTTCGAGTTGTTGAACGAAAAGTAATTGGATTCTACTTGTTTACTTATGTCTGCAAGAAGTGTAACAAACAGCACAGTGACTTCGTTATCTTTTACACATTTACTGTAATCTGACAAAACTTGTAAGAAGTTAACTTGGTGAGCTCATTACAGCAAGATTCGATAAAATGTAGTCCTACTCAACTATTAGACCGGCTTCGTCTCAAATGTTACTCCAGCTCGGATCAAAACTTTAGTGACTCCTCCCTTTCTAAATAAAACTCCAACGTTCAGAGCACAAGGAATCACAACACATTTATATAAGTATACCTTCACAGAATTTGTAAAAAAAAAAAGTAAGGATAAGACGTACCCCAAATGGATTCAAAACCATTCGACCATTTAAGGAGAGCAGAAACAACACTTAACAGCCTGTTGCAGGTGAATGGATAATAATGTAACAGAGATACATCAATGAACTGCTCAGAGGGAAAAGTCTTGGTCTTTACTGGTAAGGTCGGCCGACTCACCGAGGCCTTCAACAGCAAATATCTTGCAAGAAAAATCAGTATTTTACAAAACCGTTGTTCTGCACAGGAAGACGAATTATTTTAATACGAGGTCTGCTGGTGTTACACGTGGCCTATCACCAATGCCACGAATCACAGGTTGATGGTGTTTAAGAATATTGTGATTAGCTAAAAATTTGAACCTTGAATTTAACAAAATTCATCGCCATGATAATGGAGACAGCAAGTACCTCCAAAAGTTTGGTAAACTTCTACCAGACTACACAATGTTACAATCCAGAAGACAGCCATTTTTATAGACTTCTTAACTTCAACCTGCTGGTAATGCTATGACAATTTTTCAGAAATGAAAACGCACACATGTAAAAATGTCACGTGCAAAAAAACTTCAGAATGTAATGTTTGTTGTTCCGAATCCGTCATGCACATCGTAGCTTCGACCCATGACAAAACCGATTTTTTTTCTAATCTGGATGCAGACCGATAGTAACTATGTTGAGGCTTGTTTGTTGGACAATAGGCTGAAAGCACGGGAGACCAGTCACATTTAAATCGAGGAAGTCATTGGCAGGAACAGATTTTAAGCTGAGGTATACGTTTATGGAAACATGTGGAAATCGTCATTATAACGAATTGGTTTCGTATTCAGATTATTTGTTCAGAGGCAGTAAGTTACATATTCGTTGTGAAACAGTGAGTCAGTTGCAGGGGAAAAAAGCATAAACCTATACGAAACAAAAAAAATCAGTTTCACTGTCATAAAAACAATAAAACCTATAGAACTGTTTGAACAGCGTACGAGGTGCGATCGGAGTTTCCAGACTGTGTCAATAGATGGCGAACCGGATGTAGTACGAGCTTCTGCCGCTAGGGGGTGCGGCCTACATTCATAGTGAATCAGTGTGCTAGCCGGCATCATCGAATTAGCATTTGTTTCTTAGTTACGGGCGTTTTGGTAGTGCATTACACCGACCCTCCTGCGATTTCGGAATGGCGTGTGCATCAAATTTTGCCAAAGACTCGCCAAAACGGCTACGGAAACCTATGAAATGCTAAAGCAAGCATTTGGGGAGTCCGCAATGGGTCGTGCACAAACTTTTGTGTGGCATTCACGTTTTAAAAATGGCCGAACCTCTGTCGATGATGACGAGCGTTCTGGACGACCATCTTCGAGCACAACGCCCGAAAATGTTACGAAGATTCGGCAGGCCATTCACGAAGATCGACGTCGTACCATCAACGACTTGTGCGACATTGTTGGGATAGGCTATGGGACCTGTCAGCTGATTCTAAAGGAAGAACTCCACATGCGAAGCATCATGACAACGCGCCAGCGCACACCGCCCTCAAATTTCGGCAGTTTCTGGCCTCAAACACCATGGCCGTCATCCCGCACCCTCCTTATTCGCCGTGTGACTTCTTCCTCTTCCCAAAGATGAAAATTCATCTAAAGGGAAGGAGATTTGAGACGATAGAAGAGATTCAGGCAGAATCGCAGATGGTGCTTGACAGGCTGACAAAGAAAGATTTCCAGGGATGCTTCCAGGCTTGGCAGCGGCGCTGGGATCGTTGTGTTCACTCCCAGGGGAACTACTTCGAGGGTGATGGATGAATTTAATACCTGAGATAAGTGCACTTTTTTTTTTTTTTAAATAGGCGCAGTCTGGAAACTTTTCGATCGCACACCGCAGAGCACATCCGGACACGCTCTTCTCACAGTCATTTATCATTTGATCATCCTAATAGTATGAAAAACAAATGCAATCTCCATCCTCACGTTGCGCTTCGTTCCTTTCTTTGATCCAGGTATTTCCTCGAAAATTTGTTTTCAAAAACCCCAAATGCGCGTTCTTCCCTTAGGATGAGAGACTAGCTTTCAAAACCAGTTGACATTAAAGTGTCTCTGTTCTATTATTAACGTTTTGAGGCAGGAGAAAGACAAGTGATTTTTAACCAAATGGCAACAAGCGTTAAAGTCCTTCTATCTTTACTTCTAGACAAGAAGTACACCCACTCCCTTCTGTGTGTGGTATCCTGGGTTATGACACTATAAAGGTGGTAACAATGTACCTCCGAAACGTTTTCGTCCAATATATTGCCATCAGTAGCATAGTAGCCCATTAAATTCTAGTCAGATCTGATTTTCTTGGACGTTCCTAAAGCTGTATTCAAAAACAAGGTCGAAAAGCAACGCTTATACCAACACATCTTGTTTGACACGATTCTGAATAGGAAATGCAACAGACAAATTACTCACAGGACAGTCCTACATGTTTATTTTGGACACGTTCTGATAGCGTAACTAATTTCGCGGGCGAACAGAATCCAATTAGACCACTGCACAGTACCTGCCCCTTCGGTTACAGGCTTTCTTGTGGTCTATGAATAGCTGCTGCACTGTCCCTTACAGGCCTACTCGCATCTGATCTCTATTACCTGACAAACATAGAATGAAAACCGATATCGACGCTGGTAATCTGGGTTGTAACGTTGTATGGACTTGCTGGTAGATACAAACGTTTCGGAGGAACATACTGCCTCCGTCTTCAGGGCTGATCAGCCGTGAGGACGGAACCATTATCTTCCTCCGATATGTCTGTCTCTACCTACCATAATACCAACACCTACACCTTCACCGCCGCGAAAACCACAATCCCATACGCGATCGATTGTTTTAAATTGGAATTCGCAATTATCCCAAATAATTCTGTCCACGCATGGAATTAACACCAAGAGAAGAATGTTGAATGACATTTTTACATGGCTTTGATAAATGACTGAGATACCTCAGTAACTATTACAGCCAGTCTTACCGCGATCCTTACGAAAGTCTTGAACATTAAGACTGCTGAAACACGGAGGTACGCCCGGTATTCTATGAACTGTTAAACCTGAAAATTTCCTATTCACAAGCCATTAAACAAACAACGCATCAAACTAGGTCAGAACAACGAAGACACAAGGTTAAATCTCCTCTTCGACCAACATGTTTCCCTAGAACACGACAGATACGACGCAGATGGCCGTCGGGTGGTTAAATATTCTAAGTTTTTGGCGAACACTATATTCGTCATCAAGCTCAAGAACCAAGACCGTGTAACTACTACATTAAGCCTGTCATCATATGTAGGGCTAAGGGTCAGTGATGTAAATAGCCTATTTCTAACTGCCTCCGAGAGGATTTCTGCATATTGAGAATACTTAATTTTTTTCTAATAACACTGAAACATACCCATTTGTTCCACTAGGCATGTCGGTTAACGTTTGACCCATCCGAAAATTCAAGTGAATTCTATCCATTGTTCGAGACATTCATTATGCGTCCGAACTACCTGGTTTAATGGACACAGAACACACAACACTGACACAACTTCAGAGTTACACATTAATAACACGGAGGAGCAAAACTTTCACTACTTCTACTTGTTCCATTTCCGACAAACACCACATCCTACCGACTAGGCAACGAATGTTGTGAGTCACGTGGTAAATGTGACGTCACCGACCTTGTCAGACCTTGCGTAACAGCCGCAAACCGACGTGTGGTTAATGATACAAACCTTGATTACATGAGGATGTAGGATGAAAATATGAGCCCGGTAGCGCTGATAAGGGGATGAGCATACCCAGGATACAGCAGTACGCAGAGAACGATGGATCTGGCCATCACAGCTGCTGCTAATCTGCATTTTATTCATAACAGTAATGCCAGTTTATCCTAGACACAAACATTGCAAAAAAATGCCAATGCGAAAATCGGCGGTAATGTGTGTACAAGGAAACAGTCTTTAAATTTTACGTATTTAAATTTTCCTACAACGACGGAGATTTAAGTGGAGACACCCGCAAAATACGAGTTTTAATATTTTATGCGCTAGAAAAATCAGTTGTACAAAGAACAACGTGTTTGACAGATTAAATTCGTTACGCCATACTATCATGCGTAAACTTCAAAAGACGAAACCCGTTTTCCTCCGAGTCCATGCCACTTGGTAGGCTCTGAGGCGAGTACGTAGATGGCTGTCTTCTGAGTTGTTGTGCCGTGTAATCCGCTAAAGTTCACCAACGTTTGATATGTCCTTGCTTCGTCCATCATCAGAGCACTACAAGCCAGTATACAGCCAACTTCTACGTGCGTTGTTTTCCACTTGGCGAATTCAGTACCGTTCCGAACTTTAATGGCTTTCTGTTTACGCTAACGGTTAGCATCACACTCCCAGATCACTAAGTTAGTCGAAATGACCCATTTCTTATAAAAAAACAGGATTAGAAAACTGGAACAGAACTAGTTTTCATGTATGGCGCGTAATGTTGAAGCCCGCCGCACACTCCAGTTGCAGGAGACAGACCAAGCTACACACCCATACAAAACAACGAGTAGACCGATATTTTCATTTTATGTTTCTAGACAGGACGCGTGAAAATAGAATATTGTGAACGCATTTTTATCAAGCATTCCACGAATTTTAATAATCATCAATTACTGCACATTCACATTTTGTAACCGTCGTGGGCAGAACTAAGTGCTTGAAACATTAATCTAGCAACGAGCACTAACTGTCTAAATTTCGGTACCTACTTAAAACTTGAGGCTCTACTTTCACATAAAATGCATTCACTTTCCAACACCGGCTGTCACCACAAACTACGTCGATAAGGTAGACAGCATGTGCAGAGGCTGAACAAGTAGTAACGATCGGTGCAAGACTTCAAAATGAAGTACGACGAGATCATAACTCGTTGCGCAAGAACCTATCACCAATGGTAGGGCGACAATCTTTAGCACCTTTCCTCCCTATAAAGCTTTCAATTGATGAATAATTCATCTATAGATACAGGTAGATACACGTGTGCGCCTATTAACGGGTAAAAGCAGTCGCTCACAGGAAGTATCTGAAGCACGGTGCACACCGTTCAGGCCTAATCTGAAAAGTCATATTTTGTGACAAACTATACATGTCCCGTAAATCCAAGACCACACAACTCTTAGTTATCTGATAAAATACGGAAAACGTTTAGAAGGAAGCGTTGCTGCAAATCATGCATCCAATCCGAAATGTTTAAAATTTTACTCTTGGCAATCTGTCACGGCGCTACACTCTTTGCGTTATCAGTGGTGGCTGACGGGTGACGTTGCTACATTGACATGACTGGACGCTACTTGTTGCGGTGTTCCTTGTAGTACCTGTTACTTCTTCATTACAGCTTCCACCTACTATCTCCCCCTTTCGCCGTCATGTCGTGGCAACTTCACGGTAACTATTTACTACTGACAATGTAAACATTTCCACACCTGAGATTGGAAATTCGTGATTTGTAAGAACAATTCCCTATTTATATTTGTCAGTGTTTGCCAAACAACAGAATTCTCACATGGCCTGAACTTATGGGGCCCTCGACTCACCAACTGCCTAAGTAATGCGGATAATGAAAGGTTACCACAGCAACGTAAAATGTTTCCGGTGTATTTGTCGCTACACACTGCGTAAAAAAGGCGAAGCATAACGATGAAAGATCACGGGTACAAAACAAACAGTTTGGCGAACAAACGGTCAAAAGTCTTCACTGCGAAGGTAAAGTAACTACCACAATACGAATTGTCATTTCCAAGTTACTGCTTTTAGTGCTGATTTGTTAAGTACTATGTAAATTATATTAAAAAATAAATACTACCATACCAAGTACGATTTATCGATTCAAAGAATTCCAAGTTTATTTCATTTTCGGCAGGGTTTATTCTTGACCCACAAAGATAAAACATTCACAGCATTTCAACGTCTTAAATTCAAATTACGAGAAATACGATATTTTACGAATCCTCTGGATGAGAAACAACACGCTTCTCAACTTTAGTGTTCTTTACAGTTTTGAGTGTGAAACCTTTTCTCTCGTTCTAAGGGAAGAACGCAGAATGAAGGTGTTTACAAACAAAGTGTTGAGCACAGCATCTTAACCCAAAAGAGAGGGATTAATACGATGAAGCACCTTTAATGAAAATCTTCATTAAAGCTCGAAGCATCAATGTATGTCTGCGTTCTTTTGTGCCGTTCCTGCGTAGGAAAAGGCTTTAAATGGGCCATTTGCCAAATTCGCATGTTCAATTATAACAGTTCCAGAAGAGCGGACAGGAACATAACTTCAAGCAGCGGTGTCCTTGAAGCTAATAGTCGCTCAGGAAATCAAACAATATTCCCCAGCTCTACCACTGCCACGATCACTAAATCGACATTAAACAAATTAATTAATCAAGATTCTTTACGTAACAAACGACAAACGCGTGTATTATGACACTCAATAACAGGGGCGGGGCGTCCACGTGTACCGCGTTGCCCTTCCAACACCTTGAAAAATAAAGACTTCCGTATTACTTTCGTGGTTCAGTGGGTCTCACTACAACAGACCACAAAGGAACTAATCAGATAAAATGCATCGTTAGCCACCTTAAGTCAGATAGGCGTTGTTAGCTTGCCAGTTGTGGCTTCTGCTGTGATCCATGTGTTGAGTACCACTAAACCACGTAAGCAAGACAGAAGGACAGTTTTTTGAAGCGTCTGCAGTCTAACATGTTACATGAGCGCTCTCGGCTACATTTACGATTGGCTGTCCCGTGCGACCGCCACGAAGGTTCAACTCCCAGATATTCGAGACAACACAACAGACAAATGCCCCACTAACTTGACGACACAAGATTTTTGTAACTTGAATACAGTAAAGGTCTCTGGTAAGGGGGGCAGGAAGTTAGAAACGAAACTTGCAGTTATCAATAACCGTAATTATCGTAGCTATGGTTTCTACTAGCAGAGAATAGTTCTTCGTCAAGGCACAAAACACATCCCGGTTATCACCATGTAAATTATTCACTCTGGCAGATGTAATTCCAAGGCGAGAAAAGAGATCTGACCTGTCTGAGACATGGTACTGGGGAGAATATTAGGAAGTAACAGGGGCGTGGATACATGGACATAACGAGACGCTCCGACATCCTTTATTATTTACAAAATATTAATAAGAAAAACAAATAAAGGTAAAACGACCGGGGTACTTATCGCCCACAGGAGAGATAAGAAATGCATACATACGTTTGCCACGAAAACATGAATAGGAAGACGGCACTTGCGAGATCTAGGTGTAGATGGGAATACTACAATGGATATTACACATAGAGTGTGAGATTGTGAACTAGCTTCATCTGTTGTTTAAAACGATTCCTTTTGGACTCTCTCGTCTAAATTACAGAATCACAACGTTCTGTTTTCTTCCGTTAAAATCGGGAATAAATGGGCAGTAAACCTATCTATTAAGCCCCTGGTTGAGCTAGTCTCACACCTGGACAGCAATAATAGCTTTCGAAATGGTGTAATTTATTACTTAGACGATGGACAAAGTCAAATAGCTCAGTTTTACAAAATATAATGCAACCTCATAGAAATCTTCAAACCTCGACTAGCTTCATCTAGTTAATATGAGTCAATGGCGGATTCCTCTGAAAACGATAATGAACTTTCGGATTAAACAAAGGATGGGAATTTCCTGACTAGCTGAGCGACTATCAGCTTAAAAGGAGAAGAAATCTAAGTTACAAAAATACTTAGTTTCTTTTCTATCATATTGCTAATGCAAAATGGTTTCAAAGACGGCAAGCAGAGCTTACCAAGCCACACAATAATGCATATGGTAAACCAAGAAACATTCCCAGAAAAGTTTCTCAATGCAACATTAAACAATAAACTGCCCTATACCAACACAAGTATCTTAACGTTTTGTGGATATGATCGTTAACAGACACTTGAACAATGAAAGGTGTGGCCATATCGGCACGACGATCTGTTTATCCATGGAAATTTTAGGTAATACCTCGGGATCTCCGAAATAAGATGCAGGCGTGCCAACCGCTTCACCGCGACGTTCAGTAAGCTGTATTTATTATGTTAATCGCGAGCGTCTGAATATGACCACGGTGGTCAAAAGTGGTGAGTATAAAATTGTTCCATTATGATTCGCGTTAAGTTTAGTTTTTTATTTACTAATCCAGTAAAGATAAACGTACAATTCAAATATTCCACTACTTCCAGATAACGAAGGCACGTGTCACGCCAAACAGAGGCGCGTCCCAACTAACAACCACTGAAGAACACATTTACAGAATATCCTGAATTATATGCGAAGTCAGTGAAATCAACGTGAAGTAGAATATTCTACAAAATGTATCTCCATTTATCTCCATATGTATGAGCTGCTTTAATCACAAATTCAAAGTAAATAAAATAAAACAGAACAAACTATAGAAACGCACACTTTGGCATGAAGTCTCTACAGAAACCTTCATAACCTTACTTCATGAGACTTGGCCCAGCGAACACACAGCCGACCTGCCTTGTACGAGCAATCGATAAACCCCTTACCAGGCAGGCTGAACGACCCAAACCATCGCATTGATTCGGCCGACGAAAACACATTGCAATCCATCCTACGCATTTATTCAGCACTGAAACCATATCAGTAAAAAAAAAAACTACATTAAACATTTTACCTGAATGTGCAAACTGACGACTTCTAGCTGCTGGCACAGCAAACCACCCCGTGTCAATGTCCGCCATATGTAATGTCTTGTGCTACACTACTGCCTTCTACAGGGAAAATTTAGTAATGTGCAACGTCCCAAACAAACTACCACCAGCTCACATGGAAACTCCCAACTCAAACGAAACTCAACACGCTTTTCCAAATAATTTCGATATCAATAAGTAATGACTGTGCATCTGGGTTCGACATTAGGCTGCACTACTTTTCCTAGAATATTTACATATCTACTGTCCAATTGCATATTAGACAAAGTAGAGTCTCTCTATCTCGAGTTCCGGTAAAAACATCGGTAAAATTTCACAAGTAAAACCCAAATTCTGAAGCAACGTGACACTTTAAATCTTGCCGATGATCACTTTGCGCTGTGTTTCAACATAAAGTAAGGCAACAGATGAATCTCCAAACTTAACACTTAATAAAGTCTGAATTATTAAAGATTTTGCATTGCAGCACTTCAACTCTACAATTACTGCTGAGGAGAACTCTGGACTAAACTAAAAGCAGGAAGCAACAGGAGGCTGCTGAATATTACACAGGCCTAATAAGAACTCCAAGATGTTTGCTGTTCGCCTAACAGTATTACGGCCCCACTTAACATGATATGGTAGGCGGATGACGTAGCATGCATGGGGGAGGTGATAAATGTAAACGTTTTAGCCGGAAAACTTGGTGGAAAGAGACCACTTGGGATATAGAGAGATAGATGGAAAAATAACATTAAAGCTGAGCTTAGAGAGATGAGGTGTGAGGACGTGGATTGAATTTGGCTCAGAAGATCCTGCGGCAAGATCTTTTGTATGGGATAATGAAGCTTTGGAGCCAAACAAAAGTGTTTCTTTTTCCTCCCCATCGACAGACTATCAGCGTTTGAATTGGGGTTTTAGTTCTGCAAACATTTAAGCAACACTTACCTTCTTTCTATGCGCATAAATAAATAAACAAACAAAACGAGTTAACTGAACGGAAAGTACAAATATGCAATTATAAAAGTAACAACGGTCTGATCTCACGCATGGAACATGAGTGGAGGATTGCGTGCCACGTTTAGAACGTAATGAAATGCACAATCTTCGAGAGTGATTTCGCATTGTTCGAGGCAGCGAATAAAGAAAGCGACTCTTTGAAATTTAAAAGGGCTTGAGTCTAAATTATATCATTACGAGAACAGTGTTGCAGTGCTGCTAACGGACGAAAATAAAAAATCCAGTACCAACGTTTTTCACACCCAGACATTATTTACTTAGACTTGAAAAAAAAAACGCTCAACTTGTACACACTAAAATTCGTCGAGAAAACTTGTGTTTAGTTGCGTTCGCAATAGCTTTGCAAAATGTGCCTATTAGCTTTGCCATGTTACAATGCCTGTCGGTCCGCATGCAGCAACTCCAGAACCACTGGCAAAATATGACATTTCACACGGAGGCCCTTACTAAAATTTATCGATGCATTCCAATTTTGAAACAATTGGACAATTGACCATCCTCGTAGCGTGAAATAATATTTGTGAACCTTGAAAGGATAATTAATGAACTGTCATTCAACGATAAGTACTTGTACTGACATGTGAACTTCTACCTCATAATAAATCAAACGAAAATAAAGTCCGACAAGCCGAAACATTAAAACAGGGTTACAATTACAACCGAGACTTCTTACTTGGGTTTGGGCGAATCGGTGACGCTCCAACACATGAAGGGCCATGCCACGGATCTGCTGCCGAAACAAGGTGCCTACCTCATGTACAAATAACGCGCGAGCTGCTTTCATTACGACTAAATCAAATGGACCAAATCCATCTCAGTTTTAACCTGTGACTTAATTTCTCTGGCCAGGCAATAAAGGCATACCGGAAAAGTTGGATGAACTTTCCGCATAGTTTAATGAGATTCTGCTAAATTATAAACCTATTTATAGTGTGCCATTTAACGTCATATACGAATGATTTGCAATATAGATCTAATGTGGCAAGTGCCCATGCCATTCATATAATCGCCGAAATAGAAAACCCCCAATTTATCGTTCATTTACACTGTGTAACTAAACACTAAATTTGAACGGACGGTTGAAATGTTCAATGGGCTCTCGGTCGGGGTACTTCTTAGTTTTGTCCATCGTTATTACTGATACTACCCATCCTAGGAGTAAGGCACGTAGGTATTCGACACATCCATACATCTACGTCGCTTTCGCATTTGCTGTAACAATTTTGTTAACACAGCAGAGCCCAGTACCGTGTATGTGGTCATTTCAATTAGCACCAAAATGACTGAACTCAATGAGAAACTGTTACTTGGTCCTAACAGTTTTAACACCCATTCGCACGCATTATAGTGTACTATTAACATTACAATTTACTGAACATGTTAGTTGAAGGACACTTTAAAACTTAGAATAATTAACTGTCAGTAACCTCTCTTCGTTTTCACAAAATCGGTAGATCAGATGAGTAAAACTGGGCATATTATTACATACGCTGCATACAACGCTATACAATAAATCACAGACGTGAAAAAAAATTATCCACAGCCTTCTTACTTCAAATATAGCAGCTAACAACAGTTCTGAATATGGCGATAAGTCATTGCCCTGATGATGAAGGCAGCAGGTGCCTCTGAAATGTTGGTGAACTACCGGCCCGCACGGCGCGACAGTCATCTTCACAGTCGCCGCCGTGAGAACCTCATACCCTACTCCTGTTCAAAATATTAATAAATTTCAATGAGATACAAAGGAATATTAAAAGTTACGGAAATCCTTCTCTCGTTATTATGCACCATTGCCAATCGAGTTGATGCCTCAGTAACATGTAACTACTTTCTCGGCACTTTGTAATGGCCAACAAACAGTTAGGGATAACCAGTATTTGTTATCACTATCACTTGTTTACAAGCGGTTTAAATAGCGGAACTCATAAAATGGTTGGGGCACAATGATATTCGTCGGTAATGAAGTCATTAAGTAGGCCTACGCAAGAAGCTTATCAGCGGTGTAGAACGTTCCATTTGGTGGCATCAATACAAGACGAGTTGGATTTGAGTTTCTCACGACGGCAAATAAAAAGATGGCTGACTTCTAGGATATAAAGCCGAGTAGTCTTGCAGACCCTTACCGGTGTTTCAGAGGTCCTTGCTGCTTCCATCGCCCTGATGCTGGAGGCACCTAGTACCTCTGAAACTTCGGTAAACTTCTACCAGATAACATGGCGCTACAACCCATAAGACACCCGTCTTCAACAAAACGAGTTGTTTTTCAGTTGTTATTTGTTCGTAATAACTTACACAACGCCTTTACTGAAAGGCCCACCACCTTCTCGAAGACAAACTTTCAGTCTTCCCGTGTCCCGAAATTCTGTTACCAGTCAGTTATTCGGTACTGCCTTGTCAGAATACACACTACAGAGTACTTCAAGAGAACACAAGGAAGACTTCGAAGGCAAAATAATGTTGAAGAATGGACACACGTTCTGCTCGTAAATGATCGGCTAGGCCATGTTATTTCAGTCGATATGTGAAACTCACCCCTGCCAACACTCTCGAAGCGACCCTCCACCTTGCTGCGAAGAGAGTCCAGATCGAAAGGCGGGCTGAACCCATGATCCACACTTCGACTCTTGCTTCTGCAATAAAAAGCAAATGATCGAACTTGTCATGTGACATTCCTATGGCAAAGGACACACAGCACATTAAATAATTTGCGTGCTCAAAATTAAGTATTTACACTACATTCCTACTAAAATAAAATACACAGACCATTTCTCCTGCTTGACAGAATAACAAGCACGGCACGTGTATCCGACATTTTCCAGAAATAACTGGAGATAACTTACTGCATTTTAACATCAGATCTGTAGAATACTGTAGTGGGCTGCAACTTATTTGAGAAGAATATCTCCATTTGTGAGAGAAAATTACGTAACAAGGAGCTTCGTAATTTGGACACCACCAAATATTACTAGATCGGACAAATCTAGGAGGAAGGGACATGTAACACGCATGGAGATGATAAATTTATTAAAAAAAATCAGTCAGGAAACCTGAAGAGACAACTTTGGAGATCATGTGTAGATGAGAAATTAATATTCCGATGGATCTTTAAAAAAACCGGGTGTAGCTGTGTGGATTGTATACAACTGGCTCAGGATATGGTCCATTGGAAGGCTCTTGTGAATACGGAAGTTAAGCATCCATAAAACGCGGGAAATTTCACTAGCTAAGCGACTATCGACTTGTGGGTATTTCCACAGCATTTATGTAGGAAATAACATACACTGAAAAAGCGAAAAGCATGATGGGTAATTACAACTCAGAGCTACACTGCTCACCAAAATGTTCGGATGCATGCCCCGTGCGGGGTTCCGACTTGTAAGAGATCGACAGGCCTCATTTCTTAATTCTTGAACACGAAGTGGAAGGAAGGTTAGGAAGCAGGAATCGACAACGCGAAACACGAATCAGAGAGTACGGCGTATGCTTATCATTCCTACATAAGCTTTTCTTGTCCGAGGCATCATTTTATTTAATATTGGCGAAGTAGTTCCAAAAAGTTTAGTTTTTGCCAACAAAATGTCGTAAACTAAGTACACGTCAAACAGATTCTGGGAATACAAGCGACATTCCGGTCGCGCTAGTGCTATATGTGTTGTGGCATTAACCGTGTTAAAACAGTTATCACTTATGAGAGAAAACATCCTTCGCAAAATGAGTCTTCTCGGACGTCGCGCCGTGTAGTCTCGTAAAAACTGGCCATGTTTAATCTGAGGTGCTTACTGCCTCCACCTTCCCGCCAGCGAGAGAAACTTAAAACTTCCGTTCAAGCAGTTTCTTTCATTCACAGTTACAGGTCCAGTTCTTTTGGTTGCTACAAACACTAGGCTGCCTAAATTTTAGCTCGAAACCACCACATTCAGAAACTCCGAGACTCAATTTCATAAGTGCCTAAACTTCTACGTCACGGAACGTTGAAATATGAATCGGCTGACAGCTAGTGATCAGCGCCCTTGCTTCTTTAACAGGGGTTCCCGGGTTCGAATCTCGGCTCGGAGGCCAGCTATCCTGTGGGGTCTTCGTGGCAAATTACAAATTAAAAAATTAATTGAATAAACCAAGAATAATTCCATCACACGTAAATAATGCAAACTCAGGAACAAAACAAAAGCCTGTCTAGAACACAGGAGGTCCTATTCCCAGTCGCCTCTACAACCCCGATTTCCTTTCCTCCCCACATCCCACCGAGAGCCCGTCCCATGCCAGAGACCCCATCGTGACACACTTCAGCCCTAAAGATGGAGGTGTTATGCCCCTTCGAAACATTGATGACCACTTACAAGAATACACGACGTTGCAACTCAGACGATCAAAAAGAAAAAGGCAGACAAGAACAAGTTCCGATTCAGTAAAGAGTTGCGTCTCGTGGGAGAATCCACGGACACTTGCGTTCTGTTGCGGAAACAAATTTTTAAAATAGCAGACGCACTGATGTACTAAAAAGAACTCGGAATCTGGAAAAACGTGGGGTACGAACGACAGACAGGGACACGTACGGGATAATTAATCATTGCACCACGGAGCGGAAAAGTGGCGGCTAACAAATGAGAGCCGTGAAACTGCGATTACTTGACTGCAATATAACACATGCGTGATTAATTATTACCTCACCGTACATCGTTAGTTTATAAATCGCTGAAATACATTCTTCTAATCCTGAGATTTTATGAAGGAGACTGGTCTCTCCATCTACATGCTAATCGCCTGACATTTATTACCGACGGAGTTTATGCTCCATACTGCGCTCAACACGCCGTTACAAGTCCACGGAGTATTTCAACTGGAAGAACTGATGAAGGACGTGTCATGAATAGTAATTAACAAGTGCACTGTATTACCTATACAGGTCCCAAATGGTGGTGGTGGTGGTAGTATATTATTTGTAAGATTTGAGGTTTTCACAGCGGTGAGTATGAAGATTTCTCTCTTCTGGATTGTTGCGCTGTGTAGTATGGTAGATGCTTACCAACGTTTCGTAGGTCATAATGCCTCCGTCATCAGGGCGATTAATCGCATTATTACCTCCGAAACTTTGGTAAACATCTACCACATTACACGGCGCAACAACCCAGATGACAGAAATCTATTATATTATTTTAGTCATCGTCATCATCATCATCTAATTTCAACTGATTAAGACTCTCGTAACAAAACCCGAAGGTATACAACATTGCTAATACAATGGCCGTAACCAAACACGGAGCCTTGATGACTGTTGCACTTGCACATGTGGCCGTGAAGGGAATACTGCGAAGAGATAGCAAATACGGAGAGTTAACCCAATCTTCAAGCAGACTATCGAATATTAAATTATTACGTTTAGGCTGTAGAAACAGCGTGTGCCTGCATTGCTGGTGTTTTATAGTTTATATGGATTACAAAACACAGTGTAGTGTAGAAGTGAGTCAATGAAAATGCCTCCGAGTGCGTCTAAATTAAAACGGAATTTAAGTCTTCCTTGTGGATTCTTTCCTTCAGGCATTCCAACCAAAATGTATGCATTTCACATATTTCCCATGCGTGCTACATGCCCCGCTCATCCCATCCTCCTTGACCTGATCATTTCAACAATATCTGGCGAAAAGTAGAAATTGCACAGCTCCTATTTATGCAATTTTCTCCAGATTCTCAACACTCCTTCCCTCTTAGGTGGAAGTATTCTC
Organism: Zootermopsis nevadensis; assembly: GCF_977971745.1. Classification (NCBI taxonomy): domain Eukaryota; kingdom Metazoa; phylum Arthropoda; class Insecta; order Blattodea; family Termopsidae; genus Zootermopsis; species Zootermopsis nevadensis. Next base: position 14,155,220 of record NW_028259145.1, read on the forward strand.
CTAGGCACCCCGTTCTCAAACAAGACAGATCTCTCTTTGCCGTGACAGACCAAGTTTCATACCCATATAAAACAACAGGTAACATTATATAGGTTTGTATATTTTAATCTTTACGTTTTTAGACAGTACACAGATGACAAAATATTCTGAACTGCACAACAACAAGCATTTCCAAAATTTAGTATGCTCTTAATTTCATCGTAAATGCAATTCTTATTTGTTAACGTCGTTCCAAGTATTTAAACTTCGTCACATTTTAAAAGAATTTATTTGCTAATAACTGCTCCGTGTTCTAGTGACGAGACATGAACACGTGCTTAGTAGTCCAGACCAGCTTCCTTCCTAGCAGCTAATAGATCTTCTGCATTTTAACGATGTTTTCGCCTAATAAATTAACATAATTAGCGAAGCTGAAAGGCAATGGTGATACAGCAGTAGTAGCTCTTCGTTTCAGACCATTCTGAACTGGAATACAGCACGCAAATGTTTTCCAACACGGACTTTACCTCAGGTTTTATTTAGACATATTTTAATTAGCCTAATTGGTACACTGAATTCAATAAGAATGCTGTATAAGACCGTTATAAGTAAATCATAGTCGCCATTAAAGTTGCAACTATTACCATTATAGTTTTAATTCTGTTCCTTACAACCCCAGCCGATTACTGGCTTTAAGATGCTAATTTGCTATATTTAGTGTTAAAAGATTCTAATATTTACAATAAATTGTAGATGCATTTTGAAGTAATCATCGACAAGTGTGACGATAACACGTCATACCAAATATTTCACGAAAATGCATTTGCTGCTTATGGTCATGCAGCATATTCTGAAAAATATGGTACAAAAAAAATTGAGTCATCCTTTACAGACGAAAGGCAAACAAATCTGGTTAACATGATTAGTGTTGCTCTTAAACTTTACTATGTGGGGACACTCAACGAACGGTGTAGTGAACATATTACGCCAGTGTCTGAAAGCATTTCTCCTGCACCTGCGTTTTTAAATTCCAGCCTGAATGAGTTAGAAATGCATCGCTTCAAAAGCTTCAGCAGAGAACTGAACTCAAAGCAAGTTCAGTGTCCCTTGCGGAAACGTAACATGAGCAAAAACGCTTTCTCACAATATGCACGCACTTACAGGCGAAAAAAAATTCAAAAGCGGTGGGATTTTGCCCATTACGGAAAAGGATACAACATGGAGAAGGAGAGGTGCATTAGATACGTATGGACCAGACTCTAAACAGTCTTGTATAGTCCACAAAACAAACAACTAGTAAAGGAAGCACTTCATACTAACTCGAAGAAGAGATTTCATAGGTCTACCTAAACAGCAAAATTAATTATCAACTCCATTAGAACACGCGTCTACATCCGACTTGATGATGCAAAAACTTCCTCAACTACACCGGTTATTTGCAACTGCGAACACATAAAGTGTATTGAACCAACCTTCTACTTAAAAGAAATCGTCCTGATGATGAAGGCAGCAGGGCCTGCTGAAACATTGGTAAACTTCTACCAGACTGACTATATGGAGCGAAGTCCTTGAACTTCGCTACAGAACCACAATGTTGGACCCTGACCGCTGTCCAAGTTAGTCTCCAACTTTGTTGCACTTCAAAACTACTCCAATGTATTTAAATTTTGCACAAAACAGACCAAGTTGGAAAGCGTTCATCCGAATGATGTACTTTTCACACACATGTGAAATCTGTGTGCTGAAGTAATTTACTATTATGAGATAAGTGTCAGGTTTTCTGGTGCAAATTCAGTTCAGAAATTACAGCTGTACACCGTCTTTTTCCTTCAGCAAGGGGCGTATTTTAACATGCTCTAGCGTTCAATAACAGATAACTTTCAAGGGCGTTATTTATTCTGATCGACCTTAAACACACACGCCTTTGAGGATTCAAGGTCTTCATAGCGGTAATGATGATCTTATGGGATATGGCATCGTGAAGACTCGTGGGTAGATGACAACGTTTAGTCTCCATTTTCAGTGCTAAGATAAGTAAAACATTATTGATTTCAGAACTAATTTTTTGGGACATGACATAGTACAGTTTTTCTTGTTGGTGGATACCAACACATCGGAGAAATTTGTTGCCTAGTTTTGAAACAGAATTTCATGCACATGCCTCGTTCTATACTCCGTTGACTTTCTGGAAATACAAAACTCGCAGAAATATATAATGAATTTAACTCTGAACACGATGCTCTACTGACGTTACGTATAGGTCAAAAAGCTCATCTATAACACCACTACCCTGGCGACGTAGCATGCAAGTTGCACAGCCGTATCGCACCATACCGACACATGCTAAACGCATAAACTTCGCACACATAAAGCATAATCATCCCTCAGAAGCTGAAAGTCGCTCAGCTAGTCAAAATTTTTCCATCATTTACAAAGCTCAAAGTTCCATTATTACATTTACAACAGCCCGTCACTGGCTCCTACCCGACACAGATGAATCCGGTCCACAGGTTCACAGCCAACTCCCTAATCACCATCTTCATATTTGCATTGTTATCTACGCTTAGGTCGCCCAAGAGGTCAGTTTCCTTCCGGTTTTCCGGCCAAAATTTAGCACGCGGTTTTCATCTCCTCCGTGCGTGCTACATGTGTCTCCTTCCTCTCATCTTCCTTCGTTTTATAGCCCTAATAACACGAAAGAAAACTAACTTTGCTGTACGAGCAGACCTAATACTTGTGGCACGACCCAGCCGAAGTTAATGTCCTACAGAGTGGCTGGTTAATGCGAACACTAAACGTCTCAGGTTGCCAAGAAACTCCTACTCATGTATACAGCCACTTGTGTACAAGCATTCGGGACTGGGCATATTTCCAGCAAGCAATTCAACTTACGGTACAGAGACGTGTGTGCTGCGACCGACGTTTCAGAGGTGCGTACTTCCTCCATTAACAGGATCAAGATGTTGTGTGAAGTAAAGTAACCAGCAAGAAAACTCAGATATTCTGGATTGGTCTGACTGACGTTATGGACAAGAGATCGCAAAACGAGCTACAAAACTCCCTCCATCTACCACGAAAACTGCTTCGTCGTTCTAGTACACATATAGAAGTTCCTGGTCAACCCTGAACCGTCCTGCAGTGTGGTAGCGCTTAGGCACAATATGTAATAATATAAGATTCAGTTGAGTCGAACAATTGTCGTCAGGGAAAGATTCGATGTCAGCTGTAAATTTTAAAATTTTCAAACAAAGCTATCAGAGGGGCAATAATGACTTTTCTAAATGTCGCAATTTCCTACGAGACATGGGTCCATCATTTTACTGTCGAAAGGAAACAGTTCAGTATGAAACAAATTCAGGATGGTGATACACAAAAAAAGGCAGTCATTATGTTTTGGGAAGCTAAAGATGTTATTCAGTGGATTTCCTCGATTAAGACCATAACATGAACACCAGTTACTGCTGCCATCTCCTAACGACACAGTTCGTCCACATTGATTTGACCGTGAATAGCCCACACTGACTGTACAGGGGTGGGGTGTACAAAATGTCAGAAGAAATATAATTTGCAAATATTATTTTTCTGTGTGAACTGTGTGATTGAAATAACTTTAAGGTCTAGAACAACAGCAGTAAACACACCAACTCAAGATTACAAATATATCTAAGAACAAATTCGGCTTTCGGATATAAGCGGCGAAAGTGTTCACCGTTTTAGCAAATACTGCAGCCATCTTCAGATTATTTTTACCGTAAATTCGCTCTACAAGTTTAACGAAGATCGCTCTGTAGTTTCGGACGTGAAATATGCGGTCAAACAAACATCTCATAACGAGTTTATTTACGCACAACAAACAAAGGATGCATAAAAATGCGTTATTAAGAGGTGGGGTTGGTAGAATACTCACCTTTGCCATGGGACGATGCTGTCGCTAGAGCGTGTGATGTCCTGAGAAGCGCGCCGGGATCTGGTCATAAAACAAAAACAGAAAGAAACGAAAATAGTAAAATAAAATAATAAAAAATTATAACCACTAAAACGTAAACCCGCCATGAACCAAAATAAGTTGAAACATAACAAAGGAATAACTACAGAGTTGAAATTATAAACCTTTTCATCTTATCAAAAGTTAAAATAAATTGGACTGTCATCAACTTTTATCTCCCAGCTGTTTACAATATGATTATCCAGAGGCAGCACTTTCCACACTGTCAGTGTCAAGGTCTGCTACAAAACACGCCTTAATTTCATAGGCTGCTGAGGGCCTAGAGGTATGGTCTGCAAGCTGGCGCCATCTGTTGATTACATCTTGAACTAACTGCGCTACTCAGCTGCAATACAACGAAAGCAACTAAAAATGTAAGGCGGTATGCGAGCTTGTCGCAGCGAACAAAAACTGGACAGGAAATTAGTAAAGTAGGTCCTTCTTTCATGCATTTTGCCCTCCTAAACACAAGACCCACACACATAGTTGTGCCGGTAAATGCCACATTGTTTATTATAAATTAATTAACTTGGTTTAAACGTAAGAACAATTGCTTTGTTGTTCTTCATTTTTAGATCCTTCCACTGTCACCCGAAACTGACTTTATAAACAGTGAAAACAAATAAAACAGAGTAACGCAGTATTTCCCCGCGTATAGCCTATAATTAAACAAAACGCGAGGTCCGCGATGTTCAGATCTTAGCTGCAACAGTGTTGCACACAGTAAATCTGGTTGCATTATCGATTCAACATCACTTGTAATAGGAAGCAGGTCGTTGAATACAAACTAAAATAAAACCACAGCGTTTAAATTAATACCAGTACTGAATCACAGACTAGGTCCTAGTGTTTCAGGGTATACGAGTAACAAAGAAACGGGGACAGGTAATTAAAATCTGCAAACTATCCAAAGAAAAATCACATACTATCTCCACCTTCTATTCCGTTGACACGTAAAACTCAATTCAGTTTGTTTCTTCATTCCCATGTATACATTGCAGCTCGTACTTCACTTCATCGCTTCGTATAATGCTATAAAACTCTTTCGAGTAAGATGGCGGCTGTCAGCTAGGTCGTTGCGCCGTGTGGACTGACACAGGTTTACCAACGTTTCAGTGGTCCTTGCTGCCTCCATCATGAGGGTGATGACCTTGATGATGGATGCACCAAGGACCTCTGAAACGTTTGTAAACTGCTAGACTACACGGGGCTACAACCCATAAAACAGTCATCTTGGTATTACCCGACGTGACAACCTCAAATCCTGCTGTTTAGAGCATGGTCATGTAATCTTTTTTCGTAAATAATGCTTTGAGTCTGATGAACATCATGCATTAAACAACCCAGTACGTACTTTTTAATTTAATTTGTGTTAAAATATTTTGTAACAACTTATTTTCTAAGAAATCTCATTTCACGCCCTTGAAGCCAAAGCCAGTTTCCTCTCTCAACACGGATGTTTCAGTTTCACTAAGTACACTGAAACGTTTCCAGTCTGTTTAATATAATAAATCTTCCACAAACAGTTCACAAACTATGTCGTGTATTGTTATTAAGATCTAGAATATTTTCTGTTTCAAAACATTGTTGGTTGTAGGCAATTTTACAAGCTTCTATATTTGACGCAACGCGGGTTCTAATGGACCTATAAGAAACATAAACCACACCGACCGTATTTATTGTGGACCTCCGATACAAAACGTGATGGAAATCAATCTAGAACTTTTGAAAGTATAACATGAGCGTACAAACGCGAGCAAAGCACGACCTCCCCATTCCTTACACAATGCATAAAAACAAGGAAAGGTCAATTAACATTTCTGACAGGACAAATATATTTTCCAAAACACATTTCCACAGGGGCGGAGAGTTCATGTTAACTGTGTTAGCCAGGCTAACTCTTTGACGAACAAGAAACAAAAAGTGTCTTTTATCTAACTTCCGTGGTTCAATAGTACTGAATACACTTGAACACAGTAGAACCGATAAGATAAAATGCATCGTTAGCCAGCTAGTTGAGGCTTACGATCGGTGCGAGCGTTCCAAATATTTTTCTTAAAATTTTGGAACATAAAGCTAGGTTCCCATATTAATGCTTTCATTCTCGTTCATGTCGTGGACAGCTCACTTTAATTTCGACATCTGCCCTCTGATTCAAGTCCGGTCCTGCCCGTTTCTTAGAAAGCTATCATTATGGATTTGGTCTTGCCGTGACATTTTTGCAGCTTGCAGACAGCGTCGGCGCTTGGTACCTGCGTCAGAGCGAAACGTTTGCATGCTAGTCTAGCTAAAGATAGTCGACTTAAGTAAGCCTATGGATCTTTACGAGGTACCACACATAGGCTTCCACTTGGATCAATGAATTCAGGACATTGCGTTCACAACACCTGAACAGTTACTCTAATGCAATCTAATAAACAATGTAATGACGCCATATTCTGCGTACAATTGTAGCGTTAATGGTCCCCAGAGAGGTCAGGTAGAGACAGATTTGACCTTATTAGGTCACGGCGGTGTACATGTCGATGTTGGTCTTTTGGGTTCTAACGCCGTGTGGAATTGTAAGGTGATATGAAGGTTTCGAAAAAAATGTTCAGGGATGTTGTCTTAAAAATAAATGCCGGGGTACCACCGCACGCCGTTCTAAACTGAGAGAAATCTCCATAAATCGTGAAGAAGCCGTTCTATTATTAATAACAAATTTAACATTTTAAATTAATAATTAAACGATAAACAACTCAAAGACGCAAACAAACATGTCCTCTGAATTTTATACTATACAGTTTCAAGCGTTCAATTTAAAACGCAACCCTAACTACAATATAATTTGAAAACTTTTTAAAGTTTTTATTTGTAAGGAAGAACATGCAGTACAACTTTAAAAAAAAGCTGTCCCACTATACACCATGTAGGCGCTTGGGGGGAGCGGAGGTATAGCTCCTACTCTTTCTTGACCTCGGCACCAGATGGGGGGGAGTGGTCAGCATCACGTTAATGTGTTTTAATTTCTCCAAGCTTCATGGGTTATTGGAATAAACTGTTTCTTTGAGAAATTCCTAAAGAAGGGAGTCTGACGGGGCAAGGTCGGGAGATCAAGGCGGCCAAATGCCACACCCTACAATGCACTCAACAAAGAACTCCCGCAGTAAAGCAACAGAGTGCGCAGCGTGGGCCGCCACGTCAACATAACAAAACTAGCAATCCCTCACCTGTCAACACTGTTCGACGTCGGACATATATCTGCCGTAAATAATTCCTGTGCCCTGAAATTTTGTTACAGACGGCGTATTATTGTCTTATTGGGTACTTCCTGCAAACACTTCACAAACAGTACCAAACGATTTTGATGCGAGAATTAACAAACTTTTTGCTCGTGAACACACCTTGTTCGCACCTGCGCATTTTTGCGAAATTGGCGTGAGCAGCGTCCTGACAACCAGGGTGACCTTGGCTCAAGTGTCACAGGCAAGGTCGTGGACCTGCTCCTGATTTCACTGTCGTACCAAGAACGTGGTTGTTGCTTGCTTGATGTAAACGGTACGCACTGTATTTTAAGTGGGGGCTTACAACCCTCCTTACCCTTCAGCTACAACGCCAGTGTAACACCACTTCCGTTAATAAAGTTCCAAGGCGACGCCCGACACTCAAAAAAGCACCTGGATACAGCTCTGCCTTGACTACAACCCTGAAGATGATATAAGTACGTGCCTCTGAAACGACTGAATCTACCTACAAATATAAACGACATTACAACCCAGGATACCAACGTATAATTTACGATATACACCAACAGATTTTAGCGAGGTTTTAGTCAGTTTGATAGACGCGTTTCAGTTTTATTAAGCTGTATTCAGCGACATATTATTTATGCCAACAGCTTTTAATACAAATTTTGTCAGTTTATTTGATATACATATTTGAAAGGTTACAATTTTCCAAGTGCCCATTACATCACAAGAAGAAACGACTTAAGAACGGAATTAACCGATGTAGATGAATTTTAAAATGCCAGCTTTATAGAGACTGGACATTTTTGTCTCAGCAAAAGTATTCATTATCGGGCGAGAATATTCACAAGCAACACATGAGTCCTTTTCATATAAAGTTGCTGACACACACGCACAAGACACACCTTCACGGAAGGACATGCCATGGGTTTGCACAGACAAGTACGCAATAGCCGATCTGCACTGTCTGAAACCAAGCAGTGTTATGCACGCGTCGAACGAATAAACCGTGTTAAGGCCAAGGTGAGACCCTGTAATCATGCAACCATGGACCACGACCTCTCGTTACCTCCCTTCAGGCCATTCGCAACCTCCTACCTGTAGGATATAACCTCATACATCACAATAAGTGTCCAGATGGCATTGTTCTCACAGAGGCGAACCTCAAAATTCATATAACAATTACGAGCACAGGCACAAAGCGGGTGTTTTGGAAAACACGTAATTTGTCCTCGATACTTAAATCATTTGTTTGCGGACTTACTGTAGACAAGGTTAATTTTACCGTTTCTCAGAAGAGGCCAATTAATTAGTTACAATTCCTTGATAAAACATTCACATTCCCTCTAATGACCCATAGATTCCACTTCCGGAGGCGAAGGTAGACAATGGACGAATTTCTTGAATGTTCATGTAGGTGTAAAGTACTTTATATTTACAGTTTCATTCCGGTTAATAAAGTGATATCGACACAGTCTAGCAATTGATACACACTGTGTTTGCAGCAAGTATTATGACAGAACAGAAACACTATTAAGAATGCTAAAATTACGCATCCTATTCTACAGAAATTAAAATGCCTGCGTTTTTGCAAATCACTGGTACGAGCGTACTACAGGAAGTTGCATTAAACACACATATCACTCAGCCTGCCAATATTTTAGTCCGCTGATCGTTTCAAGCGTCCACGGTAAACTTCTACCAGACTACACGGCGTTACAACCCAGACAACGCCTTTGAGAGCGCACCCATAATAGGTAGCCTATAGTTGTGATGCTTTTCTTGGAATTCGCTTCATATAAATGTTCTACAAAACACGAAATAAGTAACTTCGAAATCATTATGTGTGTCTTATGTACCTTGTGCAAAGAAAGCATGAAAACTATGGGCCTAAGGTAAACAGTCGCTTGTAATTTATTAAGGAGTTGACAACGAAAGAATGATTAACCTAGTTTCTTAACAAGCTCGGAAAACGTATCACGTACCGGAATACACATAATATCCTCATGCGTTCTTTGCAACGTGCATTTAGAGGTATTAAATCGGCCTTGTTCGATTTTTCCAATATTGGCCATCAGATTGCAGTGCCTTAACGTTTGAACCAACGGACGAATTTTCAATATTTCAACTTTTTACTTCTAAATGCGCGTTGCGAAGAACGCCGTAAGACATACTATATACTCCGGTACGAAGTACACTTCCCTGGCTTGTTTAAGCTTATTACGAGACTTCATGGAACAAATTTTAAATTCCACAGATATAATTTCTACAAAAAAAACTAAATCAACTCCATGGAAAAGAGCCCTTCTTGAGAAACTGACAGTACGCTCAGTTTTGCGGATCACTAAGGTACATTACCGTGCTCACAAAAACTTGCAGCCGGTCTCTGTCCTTAGCCACATTAATCCAATCGAAACTCTCATACCCCATTTCCGCAAAATATATCTTAATATTATCCTCGCATCTACGCCCACGTCTTCCAAGTGGCCTCTTTCCTTGTGGATTCCGAAATTTTTTTTAAGCATTTGTCATCGCCCCCATGAGCGCTGCTTTCCGTCATACAAAAATTTCAGTTTCATGCAATCAATAACGCTGACACGGCGGTCGCACCAACTCTTTACCTTCTTCGCCTGCAGCACAGAAACATTTCTACGGTGCGTAGACTCAATTTCATGCTTGTTTCCCAAAAATGTGCATCTTGCCAGCTCTAGAAGTTAACGCTAGAACACAGCACACCATACACGCAGAGTTCCGCAGCATCAAAATCCATTCTGGAAGTTTTGTTATTCGGTACATGCAACTTAAATTGGAACGTCGCTTTTGTAAGTTTCGTATTATTAAGAATTTCACCTCAACGTGGAACGACACTGTTCCATTGATGTATTTTGGTACAATACTGATGCGTACGGTAGAGAGGTGAAATGTGGATTAATATGAAATTGTATAAATTTGTTATGATTTCTCTTATTTTACGACATGCCGCACAGGCGGCAAGAGGCCCAGAGGGCACTTTATCCTTCCCATGAACGGCAATAATATTTCCACCGATCTTTTTCTCTTTCTCCAGTTCGTACTTTACATAAGCCGGAGTCTGACCTCTCTCATTTACTAATGGCACAGATAATTAGAGACGACTTTGAACGCCCGAAGAAATAATGTTATCAAAACATCGAAGGGGGCATGACAGAAAAACCATGTCAACTACTTAGGTGCACCTGTAGAAGGACAAATACTGTGTAGGTCGATGAAGGTAATGGTTAAGTATCTCAGACGGAAAAATAACAAACTTTATTTTATTTGAGCTTCTCACGGCGGGTGAAGATGGCGAGGTCTTCTGACTTGTGACGCCAAAGTGGATTTTGACATAGATGCAACGTTTAGGAAAAACATACTGTCTAGAACAGTGTAGTTAACAAACATTTTATTGAGATCAAAAGAACCATTCATAGGTACGGACCGGGTACCGTATAGACCTCCTCAATGGAGAATCGATTCCGTTACGTCGCACTGCCATGTCCTGGCTCCTACTTCATGCTGCCAAGCAACATGTCCCCAGGTGTCTACAGAACTTGAAAACAGAATACAACTTCTAAGTTGTGGTGCAGCGCAATCTTGTAGGTGGATTGCCAAAGGTTGGGAGGAACGTATCGCCTCAATCTTGGGGCATAAGCTATTCCGAAACACCGTAACCACCTCCAGGGCGTCACAACCCAGAAGAATATTATTCACATTCTTCAAAGCCGTGAAAATCTTAAAATGCTATTATTCCAAATGCAACAGTGTTTTCCCTATCTGCATCAAACTTTCTTTACACTTCAGCCAATATATTCCGTACCGGAATACACATATCATCATGCGTTCTTTTCAACGTGCATTTGTAGGTATTAAATCCGCCTTGTTCGATAGTTCCATCTTTGGCCACCAGATACCAGCATTTCAGTGTGTACCTCATGATATTACTTATCCGTCAATTTGTTATTACCACGCGTAGGATACTCAAAAGTAGGATTCTGAGGTCGTGCCAGATATCACAACATCCACATCAAATTTCATCCAAATCTGTCCAGTGGTTCTCGAGTTGACTGGACAGACTGACGGAAAGGCACGACCAGCCCATAATGCGCTGTCGCTTTGCTCTGGGTAAAAAGTACAAATAAAAAATATACGCCACAAACGTGACGGGCCGTTTAAATAAGTTGAGTTTAATTGGAACTATTATTTCACTCCATTTTATATTATACAAGCTCCAGGCATGCGCTTGAAAGGAATAATTGCATCAGTTATAAATACGCACTGGAGAGTTTTAAATGCCGATTTTATTGCAAATTCCCGTTACAATTACTGTTAAATTTAAAAAAATGCTACCTAAACCAGATAAATGAAGGTTCAATTTTTAAACGATGCAATATAAAACATGCACAAATTACTCAATTACAGTTATTTGCTGTAATAATATTTATCCAGTAACGTTATGGTACTGATTAATAACAGTGAATGTTCAATTCCACAGTCTAATGTTAGTTCACTTGCGTAAAAGTTATTATCACAAAACAATCGCAGATGTCTGCCTAGTTTCAATGCAGGAAAAATATATATGTTCAGAAATATGGTCCACAGATAACCTACTGAATATGATAATAAAGGAACTACAGTAAGACTTACTGAAAGACAGAAAGTGGTGAGAAGCGTAAATAGGTGACTTAAAATTCGGCAATGAAGTTCAGATTTACAGTCTGCAGTAGGTGACCGACCATCTTTTATAAGAGCTCTGCTTTACTTTCGACAAATAATTACAAAGATCTTACTCCGAGTTCTCACTGGACTTGACGCTTGCTGAAGTTAAGCTGATCCACAACAGCAAATGTCTCGAGTATTTGGAGAGACGGCCGTCTTTCTGTCAAACGTAACTCTGTTACAAAGATGTCGCCTAATTCCACGACAACGAACAGCACGCGCTTTCAAGAAAGAATCGCGTGGTTTAGGTCATAACAGCACAGATTCGTGAATGCACTCACAGAGGCCGCCAATTGTTTGAAAGGGAACATTCTTTATTACACGCTTGAGCGATTGACCGGGTCCAAGGCTAACCAGACTACTCCTTCACAGAAAGAAAGAAAAGGGAAAGAAATCTTCCCGTGATCAGCGCGAGCAACACAAAATGCGGACGTTCTCCTACTTAGCTTTCCGCATTTAACGGTTTTAGAAACGGGTGAATCATCAATTCCAGATAAGTTCACGTAACGAGCGACGATTAATCAAGAAATTAACTTAAAAACCTGACAGTGTGTGAAGTACAGAGTAAACAGGGTTTAAGAAGTTTCATTTTAACCTCTCTCATACTATACGACACACAGCATTTATGAAAGGCGTGTAATTTCTATATTCCAGAACTGTACATAAGGAGACCATTAAATCACTTCGACCAGCACATGGAGCACAGACCTGTTTTGGAAAGGAAGTTGATGCTCAGCTGGCCAAGAAAATTCCTAACGTTAATTTCCCTCACACACTGTTTTCTTGAGACCCAGGTTATAAATGTCTATTATCCTGAGCTATGCTTCAGTCTCCCAAATGATGTCTTCTGCGTAATACTTGACATTCTGATCCAAGTATTTTCCTGTGTACTTTGTCTTTAGAAACTGAAATTAAGTCAAGACCGATTACCTTGTCTTCATCTCGCCCCCTACGAGCGTGTTCGTGATGTCAGCCTTGGTCTATTCTTTTACAATGAATCCGTCTCGGGAGAGAGAGAATGGAGTTAATATCACGTTTCAGAGACTGGTTGTGCCTTCATCAACGACGACGGTGTGACAGACTGCAAAGAATTCAACCGCCGTGAAAGCTTCTAACCTAGAGACGCAGACCGACCGAGATCTTGAGCGACTATCTCCATGTACACCCTCAATCTAGCTTCTTCCTGCAAGTAGCCCACAAAGACGTTACCAGACCGCAAGTGCAAACAAGCGACTGCACACAACACCAGCTGCTTGAATATGCAACATTCGTTTGCTAAACGGATTTCAATAAATTCGGTTCAGTACTTTTTAAACTGAAGTCATTTTCAATGAGTTATTCAGCATGACTAAGCTATCACTTCTCTATCTGCATAAGCATTTATTTCTTTTAATTTTATTTCTATAGTTTCGTACCCTACAGTCTTTGAAGTTGTGTTTTCGTTTTGCCCACTTTTCATTCCAAAGAACCAAATTTCGACCGAACATTTTTGCCACCACTTGCTGAATCATCCATCGTGGGATTGCACATGTATGAACATACACGGCACAAACACGCGTGCTCATGAAAAACATCAGAACTTTGGGAATTCACATAAGATGTTGCAATCAGACACCACCACACAACACAACAGCTTGCGCAATCACTCGTTTGCGCGTGCGATCTGGTGTTGTGTATGGGACCATTTAAGTTACCGCAACAGATAAAGTATCGCACGTGACTGACTGCTCCTGGTTACTCCATCATACCCGCTGAAAGGTGGGCTGTCGTGGCAAGATACCTACAAGGAATACGGAAGGAAGTATTCGTCAGTTAAACAGCAACGGGAAAATATAAGTTTAAACAACCAAACTAAATCTTAATTAAGTTAGAAATACGCTGCAAGGCATTTTAGTCCCCTAGAATGAAGTCAACATTATCATAATCCTTTTGATTTTCATATTCACGGGATGCCAAAATCGGCGTGACGACAAAGAAAAAGGAAGACAATGCTGATGGTGGCTCATGTCATGCAGGGTAATCCGATTCAGACGAAACATACTGACAGGCTTCCCAGTTCAGATTACTGTTGCCTGTTATTACAAGCATAACAACCTAAGAAAGACGATAATTCGGTTCGATGTAAAATGTGCACTTTACTAAAGTGTACTGATAAGTCTACGGGACAGAATGAATGTCTCTAAGAAGCGGACAGTCGCTCAGCTAGACAATAAATTCCATGTATTTTTTAACAGACACCAAAGGCTCAGTACCGTGTTCACAAAAGCCCGTCACTGAATCCTATGAGGAGCAAGTTCATTCTAATTCACATTCTCAAACACTATTTTTAATACCTATTTTAAAATTATCCTCCCACTCAATCTTCGGCGTGATCTCCTTCAAAATTCTTGAATAATATTTATACATTTCTCATCTCCGCCGAGCGTATAATGTGCCCCACCAACCTCATTACCTTTCATATAAGCGTCCTAATAGTATTTGGTTAAAAGTACACACCGTTTTCAAACAGTTTGTACAGCCTGGTGAACAGTAGAGCAGCGGTTCTCAAACTTTTACGCCTGGTACTTGTAATATAAAGTAAAAGAAAAGTCTGGTACCCCATGAAAAAAAGCCCTCCAAAGATACCCAACTACCTATACAGTTTATGCTGCTGGCAATAAGCTAGCTAGAAGTTCAAATTTGAAATCAGCATATGGGCGTCGACAACTGCCGCGTGTCGCTCCTCCAAACTTGTCAACAGACACAGCGTCTGAGTCTCCTACGCCCGTCTACTTTCATTTGCAAAATTTTGATTTTCACCTTCTGTTAATGATCGGTTAAGTCTCCTAATGCCTGTCTCAAAAGCCGAATTCTGCGGGATTCTTTCTGCTCTAATGAACTTCTGATATAACGAGATGAGGACCTGGACTGCTTGACCTAACTGATTTACGTTCCATAAAAGTGACTCCGGAAACGGTGACCTCATAACAGCTAAAACAGCTGGTTGTCTGCTGCTGACGCCAGACAGCAAAAGCCACTGCATCGTCTCGATTTCAGTAACGAAGAAGAAAAAAAGAACACAAACTGTGTCCTTGGCATGGCTATAGTCGAACCAAGGCAGTCCACACTGCCGTCCCGGTAACTTTTTGAATGCCGGGCACCGCCCTGGAACTCTTTTAATAGTACTGATGTCAAATACAAGCGAAGTAGCCTGAGGTGGTCGTGAGAACCCAACTTAAAATGTCGTAAATATTGTACAAATCTAGAAATTCAGAAACAAAATTATGAAGTTTTAAAATCATATAGCCTACGAATCTACTCGCTCTTGCATTATCAATCCCTAACTGACCTACACAACGTATTTGTTTGTTTCTTTGTGGGTTGTTTGTCGTTAAACGGCGTACAGATATTATTAGGAAACGAGGCGGCATTATGTCACGACTCGTGTTAATTTCTTTCAACCAGAACTGCCAGGTCGAATGATACTTTTATTTTTAAGACTACGCCCCTGTCCTTGGTCCCCAAAAAACCTTATGAAGTGGTACTTATTAGGCCAACCTGCCGTTCTAAAATGGGCAGAAGAAAATCTTGCATGGCGCCTAGCCTTACGCCAGGGGTGGGGAACCTTTTCATGTTGGAAGTCCGCATTAATTTAGCTGTAATCAAATAAGGCCGCATTCAAGAAACTTCAATTAGATATACTTAAAAATGTACATTATTTTGTAAAAATCTAACTACTATGTACTTCATAATTTCAAAAAATTAAAACCATTTGTTAATTTTAAAGTTAACTAATCTTCTAATAATTTCAAAAAATGAAAACTATTTGTTAATTTTAAAGTTAAATAATCTTCTAATGACTTTGTTGTGTCTGCTTTTTGTTGGAAAGCATTTGAATAATTGGTTGCAGCATGTATTAATTTTACAGAACAAATCTTTTTATTATAAAAATAAAAAAATTTGTTCCGTAAAATTTGGATTCAGTCAAAAGGCCGCACTTAAGGACCTAGAAGGCCACAGGTTCCCCATCCCTGGCCTACGCGAACAAATTATAACACAAGACACGAAGTGAAATGTTCACACTGTGGCTTAGCTGCTGCGGTTCGAATTAAAGTAGGAATCAGTGGACCCTGGTTCGTGCACTCTGTAGATACTGTATCTGAGCAGTGTATTCTAACTCTTTCGTCCGTCCAGTCTTATTGGCTTCAAAACAGAGTGCTACTTGCTGAAATACAGTATTATAGCATTACGTGCATTGTGATCTGTCATTGACAATAAATGTACCCGATATTTGCAGAGGTAACACAGTTCTATGCAAGTTCACAGCTCTTAAACTGAAAATACTACAGCTGTTCTTTGATCTCTCAACGCGGGGGCACGCCATTGCAGCGGGAAGCCAGTGAGTGTGACGTACACAAGGTAAACCTGTTTGTTAAGTTATCAAGAGTGGCACAACTGTTGCTTCTGGTTAACATTCTACAGTTTCAAAAGAGCATAAAATTACATCGAAAAATCACGTGACATTACGATCTCTATTCACGTCCACACTTCACCCAAAAATAGCAGAGCGTTAACAAGTTGGTATTATATTACTCACATGAGTCACACATTTTGATCGTCTGATCTGAAACAATTACAACAAAGTGGGCGAAATTTGCCAAAAAGACCTAGTTCCAGAGATGAAAATAGAAATTCATGTCAGAATAACAGAAAGTCGTGTTATTACTGACTTCGTTTAAATAATCTTTAAAATTTCCTTAAAATTATAGGATTTTATTTTTCGACGCGTTATTATAAAATTGTCCTTATGCATTCGTACTCTTCATATAAAAAATAGGTAAGAAAATTTGTATGTTGGGCTTAACAACACACCACGCATGAAGGCGAAATCGGGAGTGAAGGAATATCTCACGCATTCCCAACCTCAGCACTAGGTGAAGGGGATTGGTCAGCTTCACGCCTCGACCGCTTTACCACAGGGCACAGAGCTTACGAGATCCACTGGGCTCTGGGCTGAAGTCGCCGAATGTTGGAGATGCTTTTCGATTTGTATACAGAAGTAAGCATTGCCTTCACATGGTTTAGTTGAAGGGAAATATTGTTGTATCCAATGTGGATACAAACGTACCAGTGGTATTCATTCAATTTCTCACTTCCCGCTACTTTCAACGGGCTTTCTACTTTTACATTGATAAAAATGTGCCTAATGAATAAATTTCGGGACTTTATTTTATGTATTAATTTTACTTATCTGCGTATTTGACCAATTAAAATATCGATAGCTCACTGACATGTTCTAAACATGTGCAACTTAGACAAACTCAAAATCTCTCAATTCTCCATTATTTTTAGCATGGAAACTTAAAATTCTGAACAGTTACTAACCTTGAACTGCTCCTAAACTACATGTTTAAACTATTTTTCATTATGCGAGGTCTGTAAGTTGCTGAACGCAGGTGAAACAGAAATTTCCACTCCACTGAATTTCAATAGAACGAAATGAGTAACAAAATCACGGGCTTAGAGCTTCAATAAATATGGTTCTAATACTGCGGTGGTTCTCAAACCTTCTTCTCGAACCATGTAAAAACTGCCAATGGTTTTGGCAGACCGCTTCATACATGTTCTGCCTGTTACTTAACAAATGTAATGCGTTGTGATTCAGACATTAAATACGAGTAAAAACGGTTTTATAGGTCTACTAAATATTTTTACAAGTACCTTGACAATGCTGTTATACCCATTTATGTATTTTTAAATGTGTTTCGTTACTCATTTGTAATTACACTTGTTCCGTGGACCACCTAAAAGAAGTTCAGCGTTCCACACGCTGGGAAAAACTGTACTACGAGTTCCCTATACAACAAAATCCAGTTTCTTAACTTCGACGGGAATCAACTTCAAAAAAGCGTACACATCTTCCGACAATTGCATGGGATTTTATTTTCGCTGCTTACCGGACTCATCCACAGACTTCGAATTCTCAATTATTTGCAACACCCCCCCCCCCCCCGAACATGTCTCTTTACTGCGTGGGTCCGACCTGTTTAGCCCTGAAAGTAAGAAAACAGTGATGGAGGAGGTGACAAAGAGATTTAAATATACCCATTGTTCAGAATTAAAATATTTGCCAAGTTAGCATTTCTCGCGAAAACTACATGGTAATTTCTTTTGGCACTAGTCAGGTATTGCCAAACAGGAATATAGTTCATTAATGGCAGATTCTGTCCATGCAGCAGAAGAGCACAGGCAGTCAGTCGCCGGCTCTCGCCGCGCTGGCGACTGTCATTAATTTTTCAGGACGGATAATAGTTGCGTACATCAGATATGAACTGATTCTGTCGCATTTCCTAATTCCAGCTCCTCCCTCTCCCGCCGTATTTCGTCCCGCACTGCTAAACAGTTCGGATCCACAGAACACGTTCATACTCTTTTTATTTCAACAGTCTGGTGTTTACCGAAAAGGAGACGAAGAATACCACTGAAACAGGAACGACCAATGAGGGTCACTGGAATCAGACGAGGTGCTTCGGGTTTAGAAATTACAAAAGGCGATAACAACAGTCTGCCTTGCGATCACGAAACGGAATGACAACTTGCGTAGAGAACCACAAACATGTCCCGGCTGCAACCACCATTTCCGCGTCCGTTTCAGTAGGCACGTAACAAGAGTGGCACATTTCGATCTGCCAAGCGTCATCATCACATTCAATTTCATTCCTCACTGACAAACACTATGGAAAAACACATCCTGAAACTCTGATGATCACTCAACTATTCAAGAAATACCAACATTTTATGGAAACCTATGGTTCATTGCCTTGTTCACTGTACTCTTTACAAAGCTAGATGAATCATATCTCCTTTCGCCCTGATGATGGAGGCAGCAAGGACCTCTGAAACGTCGGTAAACTCCCACCAGTCTACACGGAACAACAACCCAGATTACAGCCATCTTCAGACTCACCGCCGTGAAAACCTCAAATCCTATAAGAACTTGTAAGTTGTGGGGCATAAGAAGTTCTATTTGCACTTTGTTCACTTCCTAGAACTGGAACTGAAAAGTAAAGCTAGTAATTAAGTCCGGTAAGCTTCATAACACACTCGTCAAAAGCTTACTTTCAACATTATCTGTGCGACGTGGTTATTTCACATAAACGTGAAGTCGTGGCGTGCTGTAATATCGATAAGGAGGAACACCACTACTGTCATATATCTGGACCTTTTATTAAATTATACCTGCTGTATAAACAGGCCTCTGACACACCATCAAGATACCACGCACAAACAGCTAAACCAAAAACGTGAAATACATGTACAAGTTACATGTTACACTTTGTCAGAAGCGTGTCGTGTATAAAAGTAACAAATGAGGATGAGGTTACAAATTAAATAGAAACTTACCCGCGTGGACGATAATTTCAAAGCGCATGGATACGAAAGATGATGAATATAAGTTATTATTTCCTACTTCAGGACATTAAAAATGTTTTGCTGCTAGTTTTATGTCACTGACCTTCGGAAAACCCAACAAATCTCAATTAGTAACATAGCCGGTAACAGGATCTCCAGAATGCAAGTCAGGCACGTCCTGTTCTTCGTTTAAAAAAAACCCGCGAGCTCTACATATAATGAGGTCATGTCCACATTTATCTCCCAGATCGCCCGGAGAAGGCACGTCTGTTCTGAAAACAGTCGGAAAAATTCCACTTTCGTTCATATATTCCACTTATAAACATGGAAGTAACAGTTTTATTGTACATCGATAATCGTTTGGGCACTCAAATGGTATCTGGAATCATAGTTTAAGAATTACATAAGAAATCCTTTAGAAAATGTCACAGTTTAATGCCACTTAAATTGCAGTATTAAGAACGAAGAGAAATTCGAGTGGCCCGGGCCCTACTCCTGTTCCAACTGACAGATTTAAGTGAAACTCGATTTGTGAAATCTGTAAGAACGTAACTGAACCAGGAATTATGTGTTATTTGTGAATTAGATGTCTCAGGTAAAGACTCCGTTTTGAGTTAACGACTTAGCATCAACTTGCAAAGTACGTGTGTGGTATCCGATTGAATAGGGGAATGATGCGCCTGCCTCATTCTAAGGCACTCTCATTCGGAGTGGCGCAACACAGTACCGTAAAGTAAACAATGCAGTTTCAACACCATTAAATTGAAAATCAGCATAAATCCACAAGAACAAAGAATGAGACCACAACATAGTAGGCCTTACATTGTTTCCAACTTTCCTTCGATCGCATGTTTGTGAGAAATTGCTAGAAACGTGCCAGCGAACCCTTAGAATTTGTGCTGTTATGAAACAGTTTTGGCTTATACAGATTACGAAACGAAATGCAACCACGGATTCCTTATTGTTGTTAGAACTTAATCCAATAGGAAGTTCCACCATTGGTGGGAAGCGGGGGCGTGGATACTCGAGCCTATAAACGAAAAGATGGGTTAGAACAAGTAATTTATTTCTTGCAGACGGTCCACCTGGTTTTCTACAGATACAGTTCAACTATACTATCCACTTAGCAAACGTTTCACTCGTATTTTCTTTATTTTGGAATGCCAGCTGAGGATTTGTTTATTCATGGTTTATTTACGACACATTCGTATGCTTAAATGATATAGTATCGAATTACAGGATTAGTAAATAGACTCAGAAGGATTCAAAGGAAGCGGCCGTGGCCTAACTTAAGGACTGCCATAGCATTTGCATGAAAATACTAAGGAAAACTATGAACACCTCAGAATAGCCAGTTTCGTGGCCGAGATTGGAACATGGGGCCTCGGAATATGGAGAACACACGCTAACAACACGACAGCGACGTTGGGTACCAGCATAAGACTTTTGGCACACCAGACTTAGCACAGTAATAATAAATACTGAATTGAAAGATTCCGAAGTGTATCACTTCTAGTCAGCTGTTACAATTCCAACAGTAATTACGTCACAGATCAAACTGCAAAGTCAAGTACCAGTGACACGCCTAAATCAAGCGATGACCAGAACATTTTTCGCGCGATGGTCATGTTATATTCCATTGTCATACAAAAGCCTCGATAGAGGTTTCATGCATTTCATAAACAGCACTCCAAAGACGCTACAAGCTACAGAGCGATCTGAAATGTCGATAAATTTCTACCAGGCAACACGGCGCAACAACTCGGAAGATAGCCATCTTCAAAACTTTTTCTTCTTTCCAGTCGAGGCCTTAAAATACGCCACGTCATTTAAACGTGGAGTGAAATCGACTGGAGCATGTCATGTGGAAAACATGGCACTGTTAAACGTGAACAGACGCGCCAGCAAGTATTTGTGGTGTTTACAAAGAAGAAAGAAAAACAAATTTAATGTAGGATTTTAATTTTCAAGACAAGCTCAGCATATCTATATCCCTACCAATATTTGTCCACGTGTTTTTTTTATATATATATATATATATATATATATATATATATATATACGGAAAGAAAGCTTCTCTGTAACCGGGAACAGCGTACTTAGACGCTGCATTAGCGGTTTTTGCAGAAGCATCAAGCAACATACTGTGTATTATTTCTTTGTCAGGACTTTTTCCGTCGTCGGAGGCTGGTTCTGTCTCCGTCTTCAGGTGAGAGGTACCTACTCTGTTGGGTCCCTTATATAGAGTTAGTCTCTTGTCACTGGACAATATATATCGTCCACCTATCTCAACATATCCACCTAAGTACAGGTTATGTCAGCAGATTATAATACGTATATGCTAAAATAAAATAATAAGACCGCTCATAAAGCTCTAAAAACGACCAGTAATGAAACCGCAATAAACGTAGTGGGTTTTAAAGAATAGACGATGGAAAAAGTCCTGACAACGAATAATTTTAAGTGTAATCTACCAATCTACCGTCGTCAAAACCCTTTAGAATTGAACATACTGTGTGCTCACTGAACTAAATCTAATCCCATTACAATCACATACAATAGCTGAAAAGTCTGTTATCAGTCGCTCCTCAAAACCCAACAGATCACTTAATAGTTATAACAACTCTATATCCGTCAATACCATTAATTTAATTTCCAAAATTACGTATTTTAATAGACATTCTAGAATGCCAAACGGCTCAGAATAACGGGCGAGTGAGTTATTTTACCTGTCGTACTAAACATGACGCCCTTCCGCTTTAAAACACAGCATACAAATCCTGTATTTGTGACATGTACAAATAGAAACATTCTCTCACGCTGAAAAGTTACCATTACAAACAGTTTCCAATATACTGCATATTTCTGAATATTGCCCTCTGA
The DNA here is from genome assembly GCF_977971745.1 of Zootermopsis nevadensis. Classification (NCBI taxonomy): domain Eukaryota; kingdom Metazoa; phylum Arthropoda; class Insecta; order Blattodea; family Termopsidae; genus Zootermopsis; species Zootermopsis nevadensis. Next base: position 14,177,420 of record NW_028259145.1, read on the forward strand.
ACTAAAATATCAACCTGTTAAGTATGTGTTAGTTCATTACAATATTTTAGATTAATTAATTAATCTAATTATTTTATAATTCTAGAGATAAAAGCTAACCCAAATCATATGTGTTAATGAGCTCACCGTGAAGGCCAGTGGTCAGGCATGAAAATATTCCACCAGGAGGGCCTCTTATGTCGATCTGACAGTTTCTCGCCGGAACCCCCGTGGCCTGGAGATCCGCCCATCACACCTTTACGTCTCTTCCTCTCCATCTTGATATGCCAAGATTTTCGCCGACCACGTTTGTCCACTGGGCTTGTAGGGCATTGTTCCATAATGATGGATTCCTCCAGGCTTACAAGACCAGGGATGGACGAAGTACTCCATTGTTTTGGTGAGTCGGAATCCTTTGAAGTAGGATTGTTATTTTCGAGGAGAGGAGATGGTTTCTCTTTCATTCTGTCTCGTTCGTCGTCTGATACATGAACGTACCATTCCGTTTCCATGGTCAGAGCCGTAAAATTCACAGATTCCACATCTAACTACAGAACACTTCACAAACACCACTGTCCTACCTAGATACTGTAGTAACAGAACAGAGCTACACCGATGGAACGAGGTGAGACTTGAAACTCATTCAGATTAATGCACTTGCTTATGCCTTTTGGTCTCTGGCTGGATATTTATATTTATGATGGAACACGCAGCCTTCAGAAATATAGTTTGGGGAATTACTAACATTCAGTAACAAAAGAGCGAGACAAAGCGACTTATCCTGGAACTTCAGACACTACAACTTCTAACAATCTACGACGACACGGCAATACAATAAAAGTACGACAATTCATACTGGATGAAACTATTCGGTCTTCATGCTCGTCTCACTAAGACTGTATGATGAGTTTTTTTTGTCTAAAAACTTGCATCTCGGTGATAACGCTGAAAACACGAAGACACAAAAGCAATTACGCAATGTCTGATTAGAAGGTTTTCCCTCCACTGCGTAAATTTCACAGAACGAACATCTGTAATGAGAATGTGGGTCAGTGTTACGCTGCCTACTTGCTGGCACGAGACGCGAGCCACGTACAGAGTGGTGCAACAAAAGAAATTACTTTCGTGGAAAATGAATCACTCCATAGACCATCAAATGTATCGATATTTCAAACTGTAGATCAGCTGTTGGGGACATATTACGTTTAGACACAATCAGCGACTATGTTTTCAGAGTACTAAGGGCACAGCGCACCTCTTTTTTCAAAACCAGTATCACCTTCAAGCGGTACTTTCCCTGATTACGAACAATCCCTGCGGGCCACATCACAGCGGTTTAGCCATGCACATAAGGTGAAGGAATCAACTCTTAATTCACCTTTACTTTTTAAGTTTCGGTTATATAAATAGCTATCCAAACTCCTTTTCAATACAGTGCGTTACTTATTGGGGATGCTTAAATCATTGTTTATTATTACGTTAGTTCCTGTAAACGACCAAACTATGTGGCACTACCGGCACAACGAAACCGAAGGAAATGTTTGAAGAATCGAGAGATATTCTTCTTTCTTCCAAATAAACACATTTTTAGTAAGGAATTGAATTACATAATGACAGTCTTTGCTAGAACGTAAGATAATTTAGCTGTCAGATGAAGTTAAGATTACAGTAAGAGGAGCTTTGTGAACCAAGTGCGAATAAAGAGAAGTTGCATACTCCTATCAGTTTAGTTACGTTTCATACTCCTTTGCCTAATAAAAGTTAAGATTTAATACAAGTATAAATACTCCAGATAGTAATGAGCGCAATGCACTGATCATAACAGAACCTCCCTCACAGGTAACACTCATGATCATTGTCTACTCGAAGCGGAAGACTGAAAACGTATGTGTACGGCTCTCCTATTCTGGCAGTCACTGATTCCCGACTTTAGGCTGTGGAACTCTTCTGGAACTTCCCATCAAAACAAGAAACGCGGGTATAAATTCGCCACAGAATGTACAAATACTTCCGCATGATACTTAAAACGGAAATAATGTGAATTTTTTAAACACAACAGTAATCCTTTTTAAGAAGCTGATAATCGCCCAGTTATTCAGGAAATTCCCCGTCTTTTATGGGCACTGACACGCTCACAACAGCATTCAAATGATCATTATCCAGAGTAGTTGAATCCAGTCCACTCCTTCAAAAACTTATTTTTAAAAATTCACTTTAATGTCGACTTCCCGCTTACAACGAGGTCTCCCAAGTTGTGTCTGTCATTCACGTCTTCCAACTATAAGTCTGTATGCATTTCTCATTTCCCCCATGCGTACTACAAGTCATGGCGAAACACCGAAAACAGTTTGGACAAGAGACTACACTTGAAGTTTCAGTTCTTCCTTTATACGAAAAGAGGCCAAATTACTCTACGAGTTACGTTTGTATAAGAGAAAACGTAATTAAGCTTTCGAAAATCTGGATAGCAGAGTCGGATAGACACTACGGCTTGCGTTTCTGAGGGCGATTAATTACTTCACGAGTGCACATCAGCATTTGGATTTAAAATATAAATATAAACGTCCTTACGAACTAGCGCTGGAATGAAAACCGTGAAAATACTAAAATTCCCATAACGTTACCTCATGGGCACGCGGAACACATTTTCAAAACACATGTTGTAACTGATATGATGAGTAAATAACAAAAAAATCTATAGTTGTAACACTCGGAGGGCAAAATATGAAATGAAAAGAAAAAAACACATTATCATAACAAAAGTATTAATGAAAGATGGGATAAAACAAAACAGTTAACATTTCAAAAACAAGCAACAGAAAATTGTGTGTGGCTTTCAAGGTCATCTGGCTGTCATCTTGGCAAATATTCAATAAAGAGACACGGATTGGTTTCGGATATCGGCACACATTTGTTATTCAAACAATAACTCGGCACCTGTCACCAACAAGTACGAATGTACTACAAACACCGAGCCACTTCGAAGCACTTTTAAAGAAATATTTTTGAAAAATAATGTCGACGTTATCAGGAAACTGCACAAATATCTTCCCGACAGAAATCACAAACGTGAAATACGACGTTAAAATTACTTTAAATTTTGAACTGAACATGCTTCTACTAATTTTAGGCTTATATACAGTTTCATTTCGGTCTCCCCCCTCCCCCGGCCAATGTAAACACACTGTGTGGTGAGCCCTGTTGTAGCCCGTCTACAATAAAATCTTCATTACAGAGGCGTTACAACCTGCGTTCACCGAACGACGCGGTTAGCAACCGATCCTTCTTTGTATTCGGGAGGTCTCAGGTTCAAATTTCAGGCCGATAATTGGCTGTCTTGACTGGGGTTTTTCGTGGGTTGCCTCAGTTCCTCCAGACAACTGTAAGGATAATATGATACCTAAAATTAGGCCACGACATCTTGCTACCACATTTTTTCTAATCCATCAATCATCCTATCTATAATTCAACGATTCGACCATACTGCGTTACTGACAGCGCCTTTTAATAAACAACAAATGCAAAGAAATAACCCACGTACGTCCTATGAATCTGCCTATTTAAAAGATCAAAAGACTTACATCAAATAGTCTCTATATACCCCAATGCAACGAATCCACACTAGTATGCAGGATTACAATGCAAACTCATCGACATTCGAGGTCTCGAAGTTGCAAAAACATAAAACTTTAGTCGCTCACTTTCAAACCTTTACTGCATTGTTTATGGTGACAGCGACATGCCACACAACACACGTCTGGTACGCTGACTATAAAGCACATGAAGAAGAAGCCAACAGTCGTTCAATTGGTAAAGATTTCCGCAGTTTTTATGGAAGCCGAAGGTTTAGCATCGTGTTCACAACAGCCCGCCACAGGACCCTATCCTCAGCCAGATGAACCCAGTCCATACCTCGCACCCTATTACGTTCAAAGATCGCAATATCGCAATTGTCCCTCTCGTTCACCCAAAAACAATGTTTTGAGCGTATAGAATACTGTTTATTGTATTCAATAATAAATAATGCGCGGTAAGACTGAAATTAAACTAGGGCGTCTTATCGATTTTGAGATATAAGCCTATCAATGTATTTGTCATGTCCGATTTACTTCAATGTTTTCAAAACGCGTTCTCAAAAGCAAACGGTTTTCATCCAGTCATTTATTACATAGTACGATTCTGCATCTTTTTCAAAGCAGGATATATGCTACTTGCCGAAAAACCCTCTGTGGAACGTATAAGGAATGGCGGTAAGAATCCAATACCATAAACGTTCTGCAACACTTAACATACCGGAATCTTTCCCGACCAAGAGATCCGATAAGGATGCGGATTACCTTTGAGTGCCCTTATCACTTTCAACTGCTTGCTTCAGGATTTGATTTCGTAGTAGACCTAAGTAGGGCAAGACTTCAGTAAACATTCAGATGTATCTTACCATTTCCAACTTCCTTGAGAGCTGTTTTATTTCATGAGCAAGTCAAATACAGATCGGAGTTCAATTTTCGCTCCAGCGAAGACACTAAACGAAGGAATGTTCCCACTTTTGACTCCGTTGAGCCACTGAGCTGCCACTACGAGGCGTCGTTCACGTCACAAATGCCGTTTTTCGCTTTCATGCTCAAGACAAATAACTAAATTGCCCTTATATAATCACTTCAGAGCATGCATCTAACATGTGGACAGTATGTCCGATGCGGATATATTTTCACCACTTAATCCCGTTACATGCTATAAATATGAAGGTCTCCGTGTCTTGTTTACGAAAATGTTTTCTTGGATTACAGTATAATTTTAGAGTTTCATAAATTCTCATACATAACCTTTTTGAAAGGATCCAACGACAAGTGAGCTAAGCTAATATCAAATATAATTTAAAATGTAAAAGCTCCAGGTTGTGGTTCAGTAATTTTGGCGGGGATATTACTAAAATTTGTTTATCTTCTCTGAAAACATGTCTACATAGATCAAGTCCAGACTGTGAGTACACAGTATAGCTGTGCGTAGTTTTGTCTATTCTCGAACACGTGGGCGAAGATACAAAACACGCTGGTAAAAAATTTGTATCCGTTGGGGTCACGAGGTGGTCAATCCAAAACTATTTTCCGAAGGAAACAGTTTACTGCGCTGTTCTAATTAAATCCGATCAAACGTGTCACTTGATCAATTTTGGGTTTGAGAGTAGAGCAGGCTGTCTCTCTATATATATATGTCAGGCGAGTAGCATAAGAAACATCCACGCTAAAACGGCAGAAACAAAGGACCGTGGCAGACTTTTGGACGCTTATGCGCATCTAGGGTCACGTGTCCTCGTGGGCCAACCAGCTTCCGAGAGTTGGTGTATAAAGTATTCAGTTACTTCAAGCGCGCATCAGACGTCATTTGTATTTATTTCTCTCTCCGTGTGCCATTCCCATTCGTTCGTGTCGGTCACGACATTTCGTACAAGTTCAGCCGACCGCCCACCCACGCAGGAATACATTAATTTAGAACCATCCAAACGTACAACAATACAAGCTTCATTTGTTTATACATTCCCTATGAAAGAGAAGAAACGCAGGCGCTGAAAAAATAGAATTTCGGCGAGCTTTAATAAAGCAGGGCGACATGGGGCCCTCGCAAACACGGTAATGAAACATGACTTCCATGAGTTTCGTGACTAGGTGAGCCGTAGCCAGCTTTTCAAAAAGGACTGCTCTGCGGAACACTGACTAAAGCATCTGATTATCGTCTGTCTCACACAGCGACAGCTGCTGGCTTTGCTAGTGTTTCTCTTTTATGGTGCAACAACCAACCGTCTCGCCCTACTTCTTGGGAAAATTAATCCATTCTCTGACTGACTACAGAACGTCGGTACAGAATGTCCCAAAAGTTGTACTTATCCTACCAAGTCTTGAAACCTATCAGATTATGTAGTACGAACGGAAATGCCAAGAAACTTAAAAACGTCGTATCATAGTATCCCTCTTCCCAAGTCATCCATCCACAAACCAGTTACGTTAATAAGATAGTTGTCTTCTGGGTTGTTGAACCATGATTATGGAAGCAGCAGGCACCTCTGAAACGTCGTAACTTCTAGAAGACTATGTGGCACAACAACCCAGAAGACAGCCAACTTCACAATCGCCACCGTGAGAACCTCAAATATCATCGGCTAACTTGTAGTTTTACTCAGTAGGTCCAGAAAAAATATTGCAACAGAGCCTGAAATCAAAGTTACGATTGCTTACACTTTCTTCATAATTTAGCATTCAAAAGCGTCAAAGGTTCGAAGGTATAATAGGATATAATAATAATGAGTTCTTTAAAGAAAAATTCTTTTTAGTAGTGAAATAATATAAAATCATTAACACGCTCCATTGTAAAGTGCAAAACCAGATAGCGAGCGGTTCTGCAGCACAACCTGCGATTCTATACGACAAAGTTACTTGCGCACTAGCATCTCCAGTTTCACTGCATGGCACTCATAAACTAAAGAACAAACAAAGCCTGCAGATAATGTACGTACATAGAACTATGTATGAGTACAGCTGCACGCGCAAACAAAGACCTGCTCTATGACAACAGCAAAGTAAATGCGCAAGCAGTCTTTTACAATGGCGATTAATTCCATGGGGGGGGGGGGGGGGTCTTAGAGATAAACACTTAACTAGGCACCCATTTGTGGTTTATTTTGGCTTTCCTCCCTCTATGAGGATATTTGGATAGTGTCTTTAAAACTATACAATCGCATTCCTTCCGTTTTAAAGTACAACAGCATTTCTCAACTACTTCTAAGCGTCGGAACACTAAAATATAGTTCCATATGACACATAAAATGGTATATTATTATATTGTGTGTATGGGTTATGCAAGTGTATATGTTATTATTATTCGTCTGCATTACAGTTTACATGTTAACATCTCCTAAATATACAAACAGAGTGGCTGAATACTAAAACTAAAGCAGGTTATTCTGAAAAGCTGCGACCTGTAACGCGTAATGTGGAAAATATTGACAAAGGAATGGGAAAACAACAGCAGCACGATAAGTCAAGATTTGAATAAATTCCCACAGCTAATTTAATGCTTTGTTAAATATCCTTAAATGAGATGAAATGCATACGAACGCAGAATGTTATGGGCACATCATGTCAGAAACACATACACAAAACAACACGCATGCACTAATCCCATTCGACGCTAAATCACCTCATAAACGACACAGATTCATTAAAACGCCCACAAACCAACAAAAAGACCATAACTTTTGCCATCACATCTGCTAGACTATCAGGCATGTGATAAGCTCTCCTGCACGAATAAAGCCGCTACACTTACGTTCGGCTTCACATCTTTAGTTAATTGCCTCTTCAAATCACCGTTGCTTGGTCGCTTAGATACTTAATTTTCTGGAAAGGAAGACGTTAAGACGTGAAAACACGAGGCGGTCAAGATAATCAAACGGAAATTACTGGCCGTGATATTTCCAGAGACACTTAAATGTCCGTATTTCTCCAGAGTGAATTTAATATAACAAAGGGCTCGGTTCACCCATCTCCCAAATGCGTCCCTTGTACCAATACAACTGCGCCCACTATTCTATCAAAGATGATCGAACTGCGTGTCTTACACAGAACATTATTTTTCTTTTTACTCAATCAAATATGGGGCTACAATTTATCGAAAAGTACTTGGAATTTTGCTGTGCACACACACACACACAAACAAGCGTGGTCCTTGCATCCTCCATCGTCACGATCACCCTGATGATGGAGGCAGCATCAACTCTAAAACGTTGGCAAACTTCTACAAGACTACACGGCGCTGCAACCCGGAGTACAACCAACTTCGGACTCACCGCCGTAAAAACCTCAAATCTTACCCAACATCAAGGTAGTTTTAGTTTTATTACTAAACTAAAGTACCAGTCCGAGGCCACTGGTGGGAATTCATGACACGGCTAGACCCGAAGAGGCAATAAATATCTAAGTTTATTAAATTATTTCTCCGGAGCTTAATTTTATGATAGTTCTGTACAAGGTAATTCAGGACCAAGTGTAGGGTCCACAGGCGACAAGCACAAATAACTTGACGTAAGTTATATCAGCTCTGAAATCCTACACTTGGTGGTTTAAAAGTCTGTAAGAGCAGGAGGTTGTGTGTCATAACAATTGCATAAAAGGACAGAAGCCTCCAAAGAACTACAAAACGTCCAGCCATTAGTTCACAGCACCTCTCACATCCAGATTTTGAACGCATGCCAGTTGAAAATTCACAGCAAGATACACTGGAAGTGATGGTTCTTGCGAATGACGAACGATTCTAAAATAGTTTAGCCAGCCAATCAGAACCTCAGCATGACCGATGTCAGATAGTCAAGGTTAAAAATCTCTCATGCGTTTTCATTTCAAGTGTGTCCTAACTTTTGCACCATACTGTAATTTTGCAAGCGTAATCGAGTCTTGTGCTTACCTGGCTAAATTTAAAGGTATGACAGATATACAGTACCTTCAAATTGTCAAACTTTCAGTAATTCAGAGATTACTCATCACAAACATTCATAGCCATTAATCACAAACACTACATCTTCAAACTGGTTTCCATTCATGCATCGTGATAGTCGCACACCTGTGGTGGCGACCTTCATAACTCCAGAAACCAGACGCGAAAACAGTTCATGGAGACATTATTCTGCACCACATTTGTGGTCTGTGCCTAGTTTCCTCCTTCAAAACAATTGCAAATCAGGAATGTATTATACTTCACTCAGTTCACACGTCTCAGATCAACTCTTTGCTTATATACTCGTTTAAGCAAGCTCTTCCCTCAGAGTAACAAAAGGGATCTTTGCCATAACAAAAACAATAATAACGTGGTTAAGAACAAAACTAATGGCAAAAGAGTACCACAGCAGTGTGGTATGAGCGAGTGTAGCTACATCCCTTCTGCTAGGAACTACAGTGCAAGAACATTATCTAAGAGACAACATAGCTCTATGACTTCCTGCATTGGCCAATTAAAGGGCATGTTGTGTCAGGCTTGTGTCGGGATGAACAGCAGTATAACTGTCAAGTGATGATAACACGCCATGTTATGGATAGAACCTTGTGCTGTTTCTGGACTTTCATATACAGAAATATTATAGAATTGTCGCGTATCAGTCACTATTAGGTTCCATTTTTGTTATATCGAAATGGCAAGATACACATAATTTTATAAACTGGAATAAGTATTAGGAATGTGTTTGCTATATTTCATCTTCATCAAGGATTACGCCCATTGGCCTGTTTGGATTTCACTTTTATGTGAAATGATTATCGATCTCATTTTGGAGTTAGTCCAAGATGTAATTCCTTCTGGAGGTTTTTAGGCTTGTAATAATATCCTCTGTAGAATTCGCTGCACCGTCATTCTTGTCTATTATTTGGGCGATCAGATCAAGGAGGACGACATGCGTGGGACATGTAGCGCAAGTGGGAGAGGTGAGAGATGTGTACAACATTTAGGTTGGAAAGCCAGGAGGAAAGAGGACATTCGAAAGACCTTGACATGAATGGAATAACATTACATGGATCTTAGGGAATTATGGTTGGAGGGTATGAAATGGATTCATGTGGTTCAGAATAGTAATATGCTGCGGGCTGTTAAGGCGGTAATGAAACCTGGGGTTCCAGAAATGGCGGAAAACGTTTTGGCTGTTTGAGCGTACTGTTAAGTCTTCAAGAAGGACCTGGAGTCTTAAGTCATACTTGTCACGAGTTCTAAATATTTCTGTCGGCGAATTTTAGGCCCAACGGTTCTAGCGACGGTGTGACAATCTGTGTAGAATTATTCTGTAGGACGTCTGATATTGTCCAAGAGTTTTTAGGCGCGTTCACAACCCTGCCGTCCATCCACTAAATCGATCCGCCCGTCTGTATGGACGAAATAACTTGAAAATAGCTGAACGGTTTTCAATTAAACTTGATATTGGGGAGTTCTGCTAAAATCTGTCGACACATTCCAATTTTGATGAAAAATGGACACTTTGCATGAATCCCCTTCGCCTCACAAAGATCAAATTCTAGCGATCACGCACAATTCTTATTTTATGCGCGATACTTCGATTTACAAATTACTCACAATTAAAAACAATAAATATTCCTCGATAATGTACACTTCATCACAATGTACAAAGAAACGTAATTTGGATTGATAATTACTACAGCTGAATTTATTCTGTTTATTCCAGATAAAGACGACAATGTAAAAGACTGTACAAGAAGTGACTGGAAGAGCAGGGAACGTTGCATTCTTTCTTTGGTACGGGAAATGTGAAATCATTAACACACTTATCTTCCAACACATCGGATAACCAAACACTGAGTTCTTTCATTTCATGACTTCTAAACGCCCTACACTACCAACTAAACTGTGTTCCTATGGGTCACAGAGTAACGGAGTTTATTTACAAAGGCCATTCCTTGCTACAGAAAGTTTTACTCTCGAATTCCAAGCATAACGACGATGTCGGGTGACTCAGAACAGACAATCTCGTACGAGCTTTATACAAAGGATTACTTGAGTAGGCCAACTGTTAAGTATTTCCTCCAAAATGTATTTTTTTCCTTTCCCTTGTTACTGTATAATTCATCCAAAACAGAATAATTGCTACGGTCCAAACATGGGGGGGGGGGGGGGCATTGAACGGAAGCAGGCAGTTTTGTTTAGTGCGGTTGGCAGCAGTGCATAGACAAATATAGTGACGACGATTCAAGAGAAGGTAAACTGCGTGATTTTGCAAGCGTAACATACCAGATGAATCTGTGTTCTGTAAGTGGCAGGGTAAACACCTACAACGCCATTGTGTGGAGCACACAAAACCCCCCCATGGAAGGCATGGACTGGAACGTGCAGCACGGAAGGTCAATGTCTGGTGTGCGGTAATGCACGACAGGGTCTTTGGCCCTTTCTTTTCCGCAAAGGATAATGTCATGAGCGCTGGGGTTCATACTCGGACATGATGGAACTGTATGCAATGCCAAAAATTCAGGATGCAGCTTTGCTCTTCACAGTTGTATCCAACAGGTCTCAACTCCCTTCGTTGGGTGCAAATGGTGTGGCCAGGGAGGTCCAAAACCATGCACCCCCCCCCCTCAATTCCCGTGACCCAAATTGCCTATTCTACTTGGGCCATGTTCCTTCGTCAAGCAACTTAAGTCTGCATTTGCCTCAGTCACCCCAGATATTTTTGCAAACACGGCGGGAACGTACTCATCGTTACAATCTCTACCGTCTTCACAAATGTGACTGACCATGTGGAGAACAGACGAAACATCGTCATTCTTAGAGTACCTTACATTTGTCTTTTCACATCTGGGTGTGTTCCTCTGCCTCAACCAAGAAATACCCTGGTGTAAATAAAAAGGAGGGGCAATCACCTCCGCACCACAAGACTGGTGGGAGGCCGGTGCGCATATGTCAACCTGGTGAGCATTCATAAGAAATAGCACTATTATTTAATAACCACTTATTTTGATTTTATCTACTTCTGCTGAAAACTCAGTAAGTAAAAAAGCGAAAGATAAACAAAACAGTGACCACTAGATGATATGAAAGCACACCATAGAATAATTCTGCAGAACCACTATTCTACTTATGAGCTTCACTCTTATGTGGCTGCAGCCGTTCATTTTTTTTTTTGCACGCCCCCTGCAACGTCGGAAAACCACACCTGTTGGATTCGCTCTTTCTGTCCGTCCGTCCGTCCGAAACAAATAACTCCAGAACCGCCGGACGTGTTTGCATGACATTCTATATACACTGGAGAGTCTTTCAAACATTTGTCGTCAGGATGCTCTGCACGGAAGGCAGGCATACTGACATATCTCCGTGTCTCTCGAGCGTAATAAGCTACATATTCATCTGAGCAAAACATGTCTCGGAAAACACTTGCAACGAAAAATGAAGCCCACCAATTACTTTGTTCACAAGTCTTGTGGCAATGAGGAAATTGAACAAAACGGATTTGTAACTTTATCCCTGTACCTTGGGTACAAAATATCCGTCTTCAGAAACCCTAATTATACTTCCCTTAGGGTGCGAGACCAAGTTCCACGCCCACACATTTTTGGACATGGGTTACATTCTTGTATTGCTGCGATGGGGTGAGACTAAGTCTCTGTGGAACTGGGCGTCTAACGCGTTCTTTAGCCACCTCCCAGGTGATACATGAGTGAATACAGAGCAGCGGTTAAACGATTAAGACAGGATATGACCGAAGGACCCTGGGAAAAAAACCTGCCTCAGTGCCACTCTGTCCAACACAAATCTAACATTGACTGACCTAGGTGCGAACCAGAGCCTCCGCCGTGAAACCGTGTGGTTTACTGTGACAGGGTACGGGTGTGTTCAGAAATCTGCATAAAGACTTTTTATTTTTATTTTGAAACCACCGATGCGGCGACAGTGGTAAAAGTAAAGTTCTTGAGTACCTGAAAAAAGAAATTAGGTCGGGTCTAGTTCCAGCTAAATTGAGGCATTTTCGAAGACCCAAAGACGTGTCGAGGTCTTGATTTCCAGATCTAATTACAAGAAATACAGCTCCGTGTAAAATATACTCAGTTTAAATCAAATAATATTTCTGTCAGCAAAGTGATCATCAGAATCAAAGGAGTTAGACCAAAAATGACTGTATTTATGAAACGCGAATGTTTATTTCAATAGTAAAATCAACAGGCTACTCATATGCGATTTTGCGTTCTTAAGGCAGTGAATACGTCGATGTTGGTTTCTGGGTTGTAACGCCATATGGACATCAATTGTTCGGAGTCGCACATGTTATAATAAGGCATTCTACATTATTACAAACGGTAAAATTAAGTACACAAAACAACTCGACAATGACACTTGAGCTGCTACCTCGTATCCAAAGTCTCGAAATGTAGTCCAAGCGATTAGAAACCTCAGGCCTACTGATAAAGTTTAAGATTAACTTATTCGTTACTCATTTACAAGGATAAGCACGAAGCAAAACAGCGAAAGTGGTGCAAGATTACGCTACCGTAAACAATTTATTATTGACCCTAAGCCTATTAGGTACATGCCGCTTGAAACTTACACGGAAAGTCAGAGTATGTATATAACAAGAGTGTCCCGAGAAGAAATGACCAACTTGGAAGTTTGGTCAAAGCTCAACCTCCGAGTACTTTAGAGTCTTCTCTGATTAAATATGTTTCAATGTGGAACGACGATGAAAAATTACACTGACACGTATAAACAACAACAGTTATGCTAATCAACTTCTAATTTGTTTAATATGCGTTTTAAAAAGAGAAAAAAAAGACTTTCATTTCGCCTAAAAATAAAGATTAATTTCACAGCGGTGTGAGCAAGCAATACATCCTTTGTAGGAAACAGGCTTTCTAATGACATCTAACGACAACAGTTACCTGCCGACCATGACTAAACAAACCATCAAATAAACAAATCGCGCATTCTACTTGCCTCACTGCCTGCCACATAAAAAAGCAGTTCAATCCATGCGGCCCACTGCCGTCCAACAATGCCTTGAGAATGACCTGTCATTAATTCTGTCAAGTCATAACAGTGGCCATGCTACGGACTGGATGCACGGTGTTCGATTCTCGGCGAGGCAGGAATTGCTTCTATTCGCTAAAATCGACAGACCGGCTCAGGGGCGCACTCGAACTCCTATCCAATGGGTACTACGACGCTTTCCTTGTGAGTAACGTGGCCGAGGTGTGAAGATAACACTCACCTCCATCTTGTGCCAAGATAAATAATTCGTGGAACTATACCACCACTTCACATGTCTGCGCGGTTTCGTCCTTAGTTCTGCACCAGGGAACAACTGGCCTTTTAATTTCAAAATAACCAAGAGCAAAATACACTCGCAATATTATTTTCATTGCCAGGAAGCAGTGAAACTCCCAACGGATATCAGCTTGGACCAACCAGCAGCTAAAATATGACACCAGCTGAAGTATAGAAAAGTGCTTTTATGGAATAATACCGGGTCTACAATTTGTGTCTTTCGGGGCGTGGCTTGCGTTGCGTGATCGGCCGGCGATCTGTTGACGTCGGCAGGACTGGTGCGTGTTCTTCCCGTGAGTCACAGGCGAATCAGTTTCAGTGTCGCTAGTAACAGCGAACTACGAATATTTCGCGTCACTAATACATGTTATTACATTAATTGTTCTTACCTTAAATCACAAAAGATGTTCAAAGTGACTTCCTTGTGCTTGCAGGCAAGCTTCACATCTCGTTAACATATTTCTAAATACTCGACGAAGCTCTTCTTGGGATATTGCCGAAATGAATTGTCGTTTCCTGTTCTTCTTTTTATCCAAAACTGATCCCGTACTACGAAATTTTTTTACTAAGCTCTCTATCATGGGCCTGCTAGGAACACTTACACCGGGAAAATGTCTGCGAAATTTACGGCGAATATTTGGCATATGTTTCGACTAAGAACACACGTTGCTTAATACTATACACCATATTATCAACGTCAATCCGCGACGAGGGACGCAATGAAACTGATTCGCCTGTGACTCATGGGAAGAACACGGACTAGTCCCGCCCACGTCAACAGATCGCCAGCCGACCGCGCGGTGCGGGCGCGCCCCGAAAGACGTAAATTGTAGACCCGGTATTATTCCATAAAAGCACTTTTCTAAAATGAATTATAAAAGGCAACTATTCGAATTAGCATGGAGCAATCATAGCACTAGTATCAGATTAAATCAAGAGATGAAGTTATAATTTATTGACCGAGCATGTTTTGACCTTTAAAAGTTCATCATCACGAGTAACATTCACTTACTGAAACGCAAGCGACTCCGGTTTTAAACTATGCTCATTTTACAGAGAGACTTACTGAACATAAATATTTAATGTCAGATAACTAGACCAAATAACGGTACTGTCCTTAATATGGGCACCCCTGAGAAAATCTTCAGAATGTTTGTTTTGTCCGTAGAACGCATCACGGATCCTTTCAGGCAGATCGAGATCACAGCGTCAGCAGCTCTGTTCACTGACAGCAGCGCGTGTCCAGACTTGTTTGTGAACAGAATCACCGTGTACGAAGGCGCTTCTGATATGAGGGTAATTGAATTGTGTCCTTTTAGAACCACAAAATGTAAATGAGAAATGTGTTACTACACAACATAAGTGGTAACAGTGTTTGACGATGCATTTCCGTTTTGCTGGTTTTTATCTGAAAGGATTCTGTTAACAAAAATTGAAATGCGTACAAAGTACCAAATAGCTGGGAAAAATTGTGCAATGAATGGCGAAGGAATTGTTACAGAAAACGGAACCGAAGTAAAGTGGACAATGGTAAGAGAATTATCTTTGAGAAGCTGTTACTGTAGTTGAAAAAGTGTGTAAATTAAAAGAAGACCCATTCATTTCGAGTATAGGACATTTCGTTAAATATTTTTTCTTTGTGTATAAACAGTTTCTAGGAGTTATTAAAACACGTTTTTATAAGACTGTCATGTGAAGAAAGCTTATTCTTTTCGATTGTATGATATGCCCATAATTTGTTCATAGGGTCCCTAATATGGACACTTTCCAGCCATAGACTCTTTAGTTTCACCTATCTCCCCGACTTATTTTACCTAAAAATAATCATATCCCTTTGATCCCAATCCAACAGAGCCCTCAAAAGTACAGCACTCCATCTTAGGTAAAAAAAGAATACAAATTATTTAATGCTTAAGAAACCAATATCTGGCTCAGGAACCGAAAACTACTGCAACATTCATTATTCTAAAAAAAGATGTTTTACATACATGCATACTTTCTACAAAAACTGTATTTCATTCTTTTGAAACAACTGTCCTAAGAACACAAGTAATTAAAAATACTTGTATTACAACGGCACGCAGGCTAATGTAAAAATAACACGAAGGAAAATTTCCTTGAAATTAAGTCATGCCAGTAAGAAAAATTACCCACCCCTGAATACACTTCACTGTATTCATCAGAGTATCTATACGATGTGACTCCATTGAAATAGCTGTGTATAAAATAATGACCAGAACGAGCGATGAGTTTAATAATAAGCAGCTGAAATGGTAACTTTTACAACCGAATAGGAACACAATTCTTGCTTATCAGTCATTGTTTGTGTTATGCTGAGTTCTACAAATAAAATAAAGGGACACTGCATGTTCAGCAAAGATTCACAAGGTAAACTATTGGAATATGTAATTAATTTGACAGCAGCTCGCGTACTCGTGCCGGTAATTCAGATAATGAATATGAATTATTCTGAAGATAGCTCACATACTCGTATCAGACATTCTCGCAATGAGCTGATCTCAGAAGAAAACTCAGAAATGAAACCTTCCACTGATCTACTACCTACCTCCAAAGAACACCAGAAAACTTTCACAAAAAAATCACTGCCCACAACACCATCTATTTTCTGGGCCTCACAACTTATTTATTACAATAATCCATTTCCAACGCACAAACACATGGCACCCTAAAACAACACAGACAGGATTCGGTGACAGCTCGCGAGCGACTGGTCGTACCGTTACACCCGTCTCAGCACCACAGAACAACCTACTTGCTTTCTGGTACTTCGTTCAGCACAGCCTGTACTACCCAGTCTTCCAACCAGCAACACACTTCATACATTCTCCCCTCTCTCTCTCCTTTCACTCGCAAGGTTCAACTGAAAAGATAAACTCAGACCTCATTTCTATGTACAGCATGCCTTTGTGTACTGCGGTGTGGATGCTTTAAGGGAACACGTCAATGCACTTCACAAAACAACGTCAGCAGGTAAGACACTGATTTTTGGACCTCCGTCTCAAGTGATGGAAAGTTTACCTTCTGTCATTTTCATAGGTGTACGTTTCCGTTATTTCAATATACCATTAGGTAGTGCATCTACGTTTAACGGCGTGTATTCATGCGTGACAAGCCTATCATATCTGCATACATGTCACTGGCACACAGTGTAAAGAATTACATTTCCAGCGGCCAAAGTCTCTCTTGAGAAGTCGATCTTCGCTCAGCTGGCGAAGATAATCCCCGACAATTCCAAAGCCCTAATGATCTTGTCGCGTTCACAAGAAGCACTCATAAGAGCTTCTAATTCTACGGGAGGTCCCAGGTTCAAATCTCAGCCAGAAGATCGACTTCCAGAAGTTCTTCGTGGTTTTCCTCAGTTCTCGGAGGCAAATTCCAGGACGGTACCTACAGTTAGAAAATTCCGTGAGAGTCCCTTAAATTAGGCAGCGACCGCCTTCTTCCATATCCTTTCTATTTCATTGCTCACCAGCCTATCAACCAACGCTATGTAGTCTGAGTTACCGGCAGCGTCGTTAAATAAACCACAAACACTATTCCTCATCCTCCCTGAACGACCAGCCACTCTACAGCCAAGGACGTTTAGAGTTCCGTAAAATTGGACCCAATCATTTCCTATGTCACGTAAATAAGCCATTTTATTCTGTGTTATTGTATGTTGTATGTTCAGTTTTAGCCCTTTGATCAAAAACAGCCCTTCTGCTAGATGCGCATCAGCTGCTAATATCGTCTACAGGGACTTGGACATATTCGAGACGAAAATTGTCACACTTCTTCACATTCTATAATAGTATAATCTACTTAATTGATTTAAATAATTTTTACAAATATGCTAATATATTTACTTGCAATTTTCTTGTGTATTAACGTCCCCCGTACTAATGTATTTTATATTCTGCTTGTTTTACCTTTTATGTTTTTATTGTGTTCGTGTGCTCATCTCTAGCTCCTCCCACAGTCAAGTACAGGAAGTAAAATGCACACACCGAGTTCCCGTTATGATCAGCTGTCTTCCTGTTCCACCCCCAGTTTGCTTATTCGTGAGAGCTGTCCCGAATATCATACAATGGCGTGGATGGTTCAGCGGCCTCTGTGACGTGGTCGCTGTGACATGGCAAAAGTACGGGTGTTCCAGTGTCGGCACGTGTTTGCCTCTGTCTCCCGTAGTATTAACCAACCAACGGCTACATCCCTTCGGGAGATGGCTCAAGGTAGGCCCTTGAGTTTTATTTGTTGCTATATCAGACATGCTCGCATGGTAACTAAAAGGAAACAACCGGGAGAATCTAACAGCTTTAACAAACTTGTTTATCCAGCAGACATTCATTGTTTAACTTCGCCTTTCGGGGATGAGCTGGGTCGAATGCTGAGGAGAATCCGACGATTCGGCGAACATTGCAGTTACCGTTTTCAGGGTCCCGTAGAAATTTACCGACGTTTCGGAGGTACGTACTTTCTCCATCATTAAACAATCGCATCTTCATACTCACCGCTGTGAGAACATGAAATCTCACTTTGCATGAAAATCGTCCTGAAAGAAATACCACGTCGAGGTAAGGTCTGAATTCATCTGATTCAGGGCCGAATCCGTGTGGACATGATAGCGAGTCTTTGGGATTCACAAAAGTGTGGAATTTCTCGACTAGCTGAGTCTCTCAATTGGACTCTGCTCCATGGAAACAGTTCATGAAAGCCTCTCGATATACTGTGTAAAAGGAACAAATGACGATACAGCGTATCCTAGCAAAAACAAGCGCCACACAGCAGAATAAGCGGGGCTTCCCATAAATATTGTATTTCACTCATAGTTTCCGACATGTCAGCATAACATTCCAAGTTATTAACTTGTACGTCTTGCATTAGACCTGAAAGCCAACTTGAATTACACGCCGTCGTACGTAACATCAACGAATCGTATCAATTTGACTTGTGCACGCCTTTGGAAATGTTGTCACAGACTAGCGTTGCCCAACATATATAAATATTTACTGATGACCCATAAAATACGAGTAAACACCAAGCACAGTAGTTAAATAAAGAAAAATATCACAATAATGCACTACATATAACCATACAATAAAATGCCAATATGTAAGATTTGATGTTTTCACAGCGGTGAGCATGAAGATTTCTGTCTTCTGGGTTATTGCGCTGTGTAGTCTGGTCGATGTTTACCAACGTTTCAGAGGTCATACTGCCCTGATGACGGAGGCAGTATGACCTCTGAAACGTTGGTAAACGTCGACCAGACTACACAGCGCAACAACCCAGAAGACAGAAATCTTCAAAATGCCAATAAGTTGACTAGTTGGTTGGTTGATGGACTGCAACAGATTCAACTATAATCGTAATTTCCACCATCAACACATCAGACAAATCAAAACCAGAACTTAAAACGTGAATTGCATTAACTGACATTTGGTAGTGGCATTTTTTACACCACATGCAATCTTTATACCGCCATGATTCGGTTCCAAAGACTCTTAGATATAGCAACATTAAACACGAGACCTATGTGAATATTACCTCTTATACTACTCACAACACGCGACAGAAATATTATGAACTTTGTAACATATATCATGATACCGGTATTAATCGGACACTGTTCAGTGTTTCGTATATGTGTGATGAAGTTTCTATTTAACTCATGACAAAAAACGAAACATTCCTATTGTTCTCAAAACTACGCTGACTCATGGCAATAACAAGAAGTTAAAGCGTCGGTTATTCGCCCTTGTTTTACTTACAGTAAACTACAGATACATTAAAATAATGATCTTCCTTGGGCTGTTTATTGTGACAATAATATGAATATAGCCTATAATAAAGTTGAAAAGAAAGTAGACCCACATAAAGCGTCTCTTCTTCATGCCAAATTTTCCTAAAATAAACTGCCCCACTGATGTAAGTACGATACATGTGAACTCGCAGATCTCTTCTATCATTTATCGCCTCGGTGCACATAATAATCGATTTATACCATAAATGGTTTCCAAGATACAAAAAAAGTTGTAACCTTCCACAGACTTATGCATATATGAAACTCGGTAGAAAGGCATGCCAGTCACCCCAAAGCGTACACGGACACACTTGGATGATCTAGACGTAAATTAAGAGATAATATTAAAATGGATTCCAACGAAACAGGATGTGAGTGTGTGGACTGGATTCATCTAAGATTGGGCCCAGTGGCCGGCACTGTGTAAACGGTAATGAATCGCCGGGAACCAGATAAGCATTCCTCACCTTTTCAAAAGTGTGTGTACAGTGCTTTTCATAATTATTCTTACAAACTCACATGTTCACAACACCACGAATTAACTAATACGACAGATAAAGTAATGACGTGACAGAGATACTCAAGGTTAGTTAATTACTCTATTGCCTTATGACGTGAGGTCATGGCTAGAAAAAGGCAAATATTCGCTCTGGTTTTATAAATCTCATTCTGACACATTCATAAAGAGGAAGTTTCACATAGATTTACAAGTACTGTGAAGTTGGTTGGCATGCCGTAACCAAAGCACGGGAGGAACTCGGTTACGACTTCGATATTTGTTGAGCTCCCTTCACACGGGGTTCACTTTGAAAATTTTTAACTTTAATTTCAATAATTTTAAAACATCCCGTATATAAATATTTTTCATTATATCACCTTGAAGTATTACATTTTAGGCGTGAGCAGTGCTAGCGGAATTAGATATAGGATTCTGTAATCGACTGCACGTGCATCTACGATGCTTTTCGTACTAATTCTGTTAGACCAATTTCCTTTCATTTCAAGAACATTAAATCATGATTCGAAGCTATACAGTTTAAGCTACTGATAAAGCGTTGTTAAATAAAATATAAATAAATCAATGAATCACGATCCACTATAAGGTGTGAATTTGATAAGTTAGAAATACACAAACAATTATGAATACTGCATCAAATATGTTTACGTATTTATGAGTTGAAAAATACATCAAAGGCCCGTGTGTATTAGCGACATCGCCACAGCCTAACAGCGCTCTGATGCAGGCAACTACTGTCCTTTGCCGGCACAGACCATCAAGAGCGCTGCACGATGATGTTATATCTTGCAAAACTAATTATATCATGCAGAACCCTACATGGGATGTTAAAGTCTTTGGCTAGTTCGGGCATTTCCAGCCTTCTATGAAATCCGGCGTTTGATTATTGTGTTTACAAAAAACCCTAGCTGGCCATATCATGAGAAGGATTAACCCGGGTGAGACACTTCGCTTTAAAGTTAAGCCTCTCCTCCCATCCACGCCTAGGCCTCACATTAAACGAGTATCTCATCGGTCGCCGGTACACAGAAGCTAAACTTTGTAATCAAAAATAAAATATGTTGTCGACAGCCGAAAGCAGAGCCTTCAGATAATGATCGTGTGTTTTATTCACCTCACGGTCTCCTTCCAAGGCCCCTGATCAGAGAACCGCCTTCACTATGTTATCTGGCTCCATACAGCACTTGAGACCTTGGGCCAAGTTTGCAGCATTGAATTTATATCGACTATACAGTGTCAGCTACATGCAACACAATATATAAAGAAAATAGTTCAATTGGATTCAATTGAAGTCAAGTGGGATCATATACCCGCTCAACTTCGTAACGTGACGGCAGTTCTGACTTCTTCATATGCTCAGAAAGAACACTTTGTGAGAAACATCGTATTTACATACAATTGCTGCTTTCTGAATAGCTAATGATTATAACAACATAGTTGCTAATAAGGCAAGCAGAGATTAGAATGCCCTGTGAGAATCTTGGTACTGAAACAAGTTTGGTGCCAAGGTCAGACATATATACCGAGCCCTTGTTTGCAAAAGAAAATGACGTCATTTATATCCCCTTGTGCAGACCAAATTTAATCGATATAAAGTTATAAATATTGTGGCACTGCACCTATTCTAGAGGTTCAACATTCACTGTTTTTGGAATTATCTTTCGAGTACATAAGTGTATAGTCCGTTATTTAATACAATAAACTATAAAATCATGTACTGACTAGGTACTCCGTGTATTAACTAAGATTAGGTTCTACAGCAAGTTGACTCCATGAAGTAGAGTCCTGAGAACCTGACAGTAGTTCAGCTGGCCAATAAATTCCCAGTCTTTTACGGAACCTGGCGGTTAACTGTCGTGTTCACATGAGCCAGCCAATGGACCTAATCTCGAGTCAGTTTAATCCAGTCAACTTCGTATGATCATCAACACCAAGGACTCCGAAGAGGTCGTGTTTCGAAAGCTTTCTTATTAAAATAACTTGCTGTGTACGCGTTCAATATCTTTGAACAAATTGCATGCCCCGTCTATCTCATCTTCCCTGAATGGATGACGTAAAGATATTTTGTGGAGATAACATATTGTGAACATTGTATCAATGGGTTTTTGAAGTCGAACGCATCCATACAATTATGTCACACAAACGCATTCAAAAAGCGACATAACTTGTCAACTGTGATAAGTGTTTGTGTCATGCTAAATGTTATTGATGCTAATAAAACTGTCAAATTTCTACCACGTTTGTGTTTGCTACTCGTGCAGTTAGGAAGTTCAAAGTTTAGGCAAATAATTATATGAAATGCAAGGTAATGTTGTTTTAAGAGTACGTAATGCTCCTGTACCATTTCACCTCATTTATGCGTTGCTATTCTACCAGAAAACAACTCAACTCATTCAAAACACTTCGTTGTGCCTTGGGCCTGCTTGGGGAGATTTGGAAACTCATTATCCTGTGCAAGCACAAGCCCTCTTTTGATTATGGTCTTCTGGTTACGAACTAAAGTTTTCGAAGAATATGCTGCATCAATCTTAGTCTCGTAGATGGAGGCAGCACATTCTTCAGCACTGGAAGTAAAGTATCATGTTCTTCCTAAACGCTGGTATACAACCAAAACACAACAAGGTGCAGCAACCCAGAAGACCACAATTTATCCTCAAACCGCCGCGAAAACCTCGAATCCTACTAGTCGTCTTATGAATCTGAAGATATGTGACAATGGTTTAGTATCATCAACAGGGAATTTTCTTTAGGCACTGTCCTCTGTAATGATGAGAAATATACAATACTAAGTAGGATTTGAGGTTTTCACGGCTGTGAGTCCGAAGATGACTGTCTGATGGGTTGTTGCGCCATGTAGTCTGGTAAAAGTTTACCGACGTTTCAGAGGTTCTTGATGCCTCCATTTTCAAGGCGATTGCGGCGTCTTGTTGAACGAGCATAAAACACAATCTATTATACCGCGACCACAGAAATAGAACAGCAGACCAGCTACTGGAAGGACAGGCCTATGTTTTGGCTAGAACGTGACAACGTGGATACACGGAAAAGATGTAGTTTGAACGAGCGTAAGAATCGATCCAACATGTGTCATATTTTATTTGCGCCATCTCCGTGTACTGTTCAACACGTTTCCAAGACACCAGACAAAACTGTAATTTCAAACATTATGCACCTAACAACAAACAAATTACGGTTGATACCACCTTTGCACAACGCTGTGAAAAGCTAAAATCTGATAGCTACCGAATGGGCTCTTCCTTCAGTTACAATTTTTAAACTTTGTGTAGCAACCAATAAACACACGTGGAACATGTGAAATGTCGGAAGAAGGTTTTGTTACGAAGAGAACCAAACAAAATTTGGTAACATCCTAGAGATGGCTGTCGATCCTACAGCAACTTTTAGTTTATTTAAGCTACTGGATAAAAGTACGGCGCGTGTATCTGTTCTGAGAAACAGAATACTGTGTAAATAATTGTTCATGTGTGCACGTGCAATAAGCCACGAAATTCATAAGCGGGAAGCGGAACATGAGATTAAGAAACTTTATACAAGGATGAACAAAAGTTCAACGATTTGTTCTTTAGACGACATAACGTTATTCCTAAACAAAGTAGATGAAAATGTTCAAATGGCCGACCCTTCCGTCCTTTCAAATTGAATTAATTCAGTGCACCTAACATCTAACTTCATGGTAAGTCAAAGACGGCATAAATTATGTAAATTAAATGAAAATGACGGAGAACAAACTGGAGGTCAAGCACTGTTTAGTGGGCTATTCACATCTACTAGGAAACATAAAAGTTTGTTAAACGACTGCCCGAGATAATGCACTGGTCTCTGAAAAATAAAGCACTGAAGTTAATACTTGACACGCATTTTGTCGTGAATCATGAATACAATACATATTGAGAAAATTCTTAATATTCAAAAGGGACAAACTGTACATTTTAATATTTATCTACATGGGATTACTATTACGCGGTAATGAAATTTGTCAACTTTTTCAAAACTTAAATTCGAAGGTTCTTTTTAATCCTGCTTTATCCCAGTTTTGAATCTGAGGATATATGTTTTAATATTATTGTCCATACACTTCCGACTAACATTTTGTTAGCAGACACAGGCAGTGCCTGTTAGAGCATAAATACAGTTTGTGAATAAGGTATAATTTAGTTCATATTTTACTTTATTCGGTGATGGAGACCTTACTCATTGACATAAACCATTCTCTCTTTAGATTCGGAAGAAACAGTGTTTCTTCTCTAACACCAACATGTGTGTATGTGCAATACGTCAGACACCACACAGGCCTACTGACAACATGTCAGCAAAGTCTACCCAGCTTTCTATATTTTAAATGTCTTGTAACAGCAGAATTAACATGTTCGTTCTGTGAAAAGATGAGGTGAGACCATCACTAGCTACCTTCAACTTAATGCCTTCTCAAGACTGACTTGTGACAGATCTCTGAGGCAGTGCAAAACGGACTTGTTTGGAATGCTTGCCAACTAAATAAAATTCGCATCAAGGAAAAATCTGTTTATGACGCCTAACCTACCTACCTACTGTTTAAAAAATCTAGCTTCATAAGTTCCTACGCTCGAACCTATGAATAGTTACAAAACCTAGAAACTACAGTCCAGCATACATGCAGAACCGCTCTTATAGCTGTTAGTTACAGATTAGATCAAGGACCAATCCACTGCAGGGATCAGACATCTGAGGCCATCAGGCCCCATGAGACCGTTCAAACTTTTCATGTGGCCCGTCACATGATTTAAGAATTGGCCAATGCGAGACGGGCAAACATTTCTGGTACTCAGGAGAACACTAATATAACTACAAATACATTATCTAAGCGCAAGGGGAAATTTTGCAAACGGATATTTTGATTAAACAAATACAAATTGAACGGATATAGGCCTCTAAGGGAAAAATCTGGTTGTTGAGCAACGGCCAATTTAACAAAATAATATGAAAATTACTGTTGTATTAATAACTACAATTTTATAAAATTACCAATGCCTTCGAAGTCAAAATTGCAATTTCGGTCTGTCCCAACTGCATTTTTAATTTCTTTCTGTGGCCCTCAACGAAGACATGAGAGCAGTCAATGCGGCTCGCTTCTGTAAGATAGTCGACCCTTTATCCACCGTGGTTGAACTCATGCACACTTATGTCATTAGAACAGAACATCACGACGTTATTCGGTTAATTTAAGACGATGTATCAAAGAAGTGTGGGGAATTATTATCAATCAGAGGAGTGCTCGAGGCAGTGGTCATGGTCTGATTAACGGTACTGCGTTTGAAGACTTGAGATCTATTTCGTGTTGGCCAGCATGCACAATGACACACACACCTCACAGTGAAGTCGGAGTCGGAAGCAATTTTAGGTGGGGTCGGTAAAAACGTACCGACTCCGGCCTCGATATAAAATCTTAAGAACAATTTCTATACCGTGTGAGCCTCCAGCAGCCTCACGCTTAGGGACATACAACGACGCGTTGAGCCACATGGTGTGGGAAAAATGCTTTGTAGGTACCTTAAAAATACAAACTGTCTACAAATCAATCTATTTCTGCAATAACCATTAGACGTATAATTAAATATAGGTTATAAGTCTAAAACGTAGGCTGATGATTCACATATTGAGCTTTTATGAGGTTGTCGCTGTCGGAGTCTGGGTCGAAGCCGGAGATTTTAGTACCGACTCCATAGCCCTGATATCCAGCACAAGGCCTTGACGCTCACATAAGACGAGTCAGCCCAACTACCTACCTGTCACTAATACGTATAAAGTATAATGACGCTGTGTGCCAGTGTGCTGCGATATTCCTGCCACGCTTGACACGTGGGGACTATTTCCGGTAATAACACCCACAGGCATTGCGCAAGACCCAAGACCAGCTATTGTGTGAAAATTCACCTGCTCCTTGGCAGTGCTACAGGTCAAGTCAGAGTCGGCCCTGGAGCATTGCTGCGCGGCCCGGGGCGAAACAGTCTGTGCGGAGCCCTCTTTAAGATTTATACAAAAAGTATGTTTAATACTACCGGCGCCAAGATTCATATTTATTAAAGAGTACACTCTCATCTCTTTTCTGGAATTACAATATATCAATGTGGCTTAAAATACAACTCAGCCGTCAATACCATTACTAGGAGCCTGCAAGTACCTCTGCACTGCCTCAGAAAACCTACTGTCTTCAACTAGGACTTTTCTCATAAATGTAATGTCGGAAAGAATACTGTAGCAGCCCACAGACGTGCCAACAGTCATTTCACACCAGATATTAAGCATGTACAGAAACATGGCGTAAGAAACCAATGACAAAATACTGTCATTTTATCATTCTACTTTTTCCGTTGTTCCCGTGACGTCACAATGCTCATCACATATCGTAAAGGCAACAGTGCCATAGCTGTAATTTTAGTAAACATGCGCTTTGGTAATTGTTGAAACAATGCGTATTTCCTATAATCAGCACTCATGGTCAGTCACAGTGAAACTCAACAATGTCCTGAAGTTACAAAATATTGCTCTGCAACTATGTATGTTAACAGAAAATAAAAATTAAAATCCAGCGAGGAGAAGCATTATAACTATAACCATTACCGCCATCAAAAATCTTTCAAATTCCTACGGAAACGAAGAAAAGGAAGTTTTACGAACAGAACGTGTTCCCAATATACACTATAATTAAAATTGATTAAGTAGTGAAACCTGGAATCTTGTGCGATACTCATAAGTGACAAAAACAAACACCCCTCCAAGAGTCCCATGATACGTGTTTTAGACGGTTACAGTCATTAAAAGATAACTGAGAAAGGCCAATGAAATGACGACATAACGGCTGCCATATTGCCGCATCAACCATATGACAATTCGACCTAACCCCTACACATTTATCACAGCATTGTCGAGACTACATTATTAACATAAAAACATTCTAGCAGTCTGCATGTTAACAGCTGGCTGCTTAACTTTACGATGACTCATTACATATCTTATGATATTAATAACCTTAAGCTACATGTTTAACACCGCAGATTATACAAACATATCTTAAATGAAAACAGAGTGAATGGCGGCCAGATAACCTCTCACGGTCTACTGACGAAGACTGCTAAAGGAGATACAGAGTGACAGAAATAACACGAATCCCACTTTAACGTTTATAATCGCTTCTCATCTCGTCTCATGATTATTGCACCACCGGCCTCAACACAAACTGGAAAAAAATTCTGGGAAGAAAATGATAACTACATTCTCCACAGTCAAGCATGTACAATTCTAAAGATGGCCGTCTTTTAGGTTGTTGCGCCGTGTAGTCTGGCAGAAGTTTACCGACGTTTTAGAGGTCCTTGCTACCTCTATCATCAAGGCGATTACGGGAGACAGCCATCTTCAGACTCGACGCCGTGAAAACGTCAAATCCCAGCATGTAAAAATCGTTTAGACGTGTTTTGGGCGTACAGCTACCGAAGGCTAAATGAAACACATTGATGGGATGCTGGCAAACTTCTGGTTCTGAGAATATGAATATTGAACAAGCACGCATTTCCCCATTTTGCATCTAACATCTGAGTTACAGTGGCGAATGCACGTGAATTAGAAACCGAACCCGGCAACTAAAAGACTGGAAACCATGCCGCTTATGTAAACTGATTTATAACATACTGAAATTATATAATTTGCATTTACAGCTTCAGATGATCTTAATTTTAAAAAATGCATCCATTAGGAACACTATGTCGAGTCGGTGTATGGGGTTATGAATTTCCAATAACATTACATTCAGAACACCGAATACTTCATTAAGTTTGTAAAACAGTATTGCTGCTACCTCATTAAAGTGCAACGAAAATAGATTTTATACCACAAATTTCTCTGAACGATCTACTCAGAACATAATTAGTTCATATTTTAAAGATCCAATATTTATGTATACCACATGAATGACGTTACATTTCTGTTATGATTACAAAGAGAACAAGCTCACACTGTATTTTACTTACGTAAAATGACGTTCATTACTGATCTAAACAGCTGCCTAAAAGGTGTATTAACTAAACATAAGCTAAGTCTTTACGATTAACGGAGTTATTTAAATTTCACACATGGAACAAATTAACAAATATAAAATAAACGACAAAGTGCTGAATTCGTTATGTTCATCGCCATGTTTCATGAGGGTATACAATGTAACTCTATACACTTGACCATGCACCACACATTATACTCTCTGTTCTACGTTAGTGGCATCATCATTGACTCGGCATTTGACCGGTCTCGGAGTAAAGGTAGTTTCGTTTAGTTTAGATTATTACCAACAGAGACGGCGCCACGAAGACGATCTTGCCAATTGACTTAATACAAACCGATTTTCGTTGTTTTGCATTCCAGTTCCTTCATTTCTTCTCACGTGCACTGACAGATCCGAATGTGTGAGTTTTATACATGCAGATATCCTATGAATAATTTGCATCAATCAGCTAGTTCCGCTGAGAATATCGTCTTGGATACTCAGCAAAGGCAGAATATAACCGCAGAGCACAGCTTGCGAACGCGTTTATGCCAGGTCGAGTCGAGGCAAGAACGGTTTGTCACAAATTACGTGTCCATGTACTCCGAAACACATTACAAAGCTACTGTTACCGCAGCGACAATAAACGCTGGATGCCTGGGTGTCCAGAGATTGCCTTTCCAAAACATTTAAAGCATTTTATGAAAGTGTGTATGAGAGAATTTTACCTTTCCATTGCAATTTACAGGATATTAATTCTGAAACTAAAAACAGAAAGGGAAACAGTGACTGATTTTAATTAATTAATTAAAAACTTAGATAAAATGTAGCTTTGAATTATCAGGTAGCTTATTAGCTTCTAATAATCGGTGTTACGGGGCAAACCGATCTACACACACCCACCAACCGCTTGGCAGCTGTTTAATGCATCACGCGATTCCTATGTGAAGGCGTCACAACGGGTGTAAGCCTATATGGGTTACGTGTATAATGTACACACACTTCTACGAATGCCATAATTAAGAAGCACTTTAATTATTTCAATAAAGCTTAGTTTAAGAAAACCCCATGGGAACAACGGTGCTTTCGCTAGCAAGTAAACAAATTATATTCGCTCCAGAGATTCAATAATTAAGGTATGTATGTCAAGTTTTAAAATTCAAGAACACTAATACGGTCGAGAGAAGCGATTCTCAAGTGTTGCCCTCCAGCATTACCATGGTTTTCGCAAGTGCCAGAAGTAACAATATCCGAATTATAAAGTTTAATTTCTATCTATAAATTTTTTATCTGTTGTTCCTTGCATATCCTGAAATCCTCAACAACGTCCGTTTCTTACAAGCCCACTGAATGCAGTTCCTTCTAATGTGCTGTATATTTTGAAATATCAGCCTAAATATGTTCTTACACTGAAGCCAGACAAGGCATATTTTCTGTTGAATGGGGCCACAGAAATTTCTGCCCGACACCCGTTGAGCTAGTATAAGGTAAGAAACAGTACTTATTAGTATTGATTATTATATTAGAAAAATTCTTATGCATTGCAAGAGAAATTCTAAATTACTACAAAGTCAGCAGAAACTAAATAAATTTGATATAAAATATTAATACTCACAAAAGAAAAACCAAAAATAAATTATTATTCATCAGCTAAAATGCGGTGGACTGTATCTGTTACGTGGTCAGTTGGATGAAACGGTCTACAGCGGAAACACGGCTCATAAAGGTGAGTTTCGTTTGCAGGATTCAACGCAGTTTCTATTCTCGTTGCTAGTTAGTGGCTTTGCTGTTAGTACTGGGTCCGGACTAATCATTCCGCAATGGACAAAATTTGCATGTGAATAACGAATACGTAAACGTATTCGCCACCTGACAACTTGCATACCTCCTTTCAAACATTTTAACGTCATTTGTAGCAAAACACCATTACTGGTTTGGACCGGAAGTGACTGATTCTTTGATGCAAGAGAAAAGAGATCATTAATATCCTATTGTGATATAAATCTGGGATGGGGTAAGGAAGAATAAGCAGGTAATAAATAACTGTGTATAAAATTAGATGTGAATGGGAGAATAAAGTTAATACCATATGATGGATGTTGGGAAGGGGGACAGAATTACAGTATTAGAGATAAATGTTATGATGTATAATTTGAGGTTTTCACAGCGGTGGGAATGAAAATTTCTGTCTTCTGGGTTGTTGCGCCGTGTAGTATGGTAGGTATTTATCAACGTTTCGGAGGTCATACTGCCTCCGTCATCAGCGATTCATCGCCCTGATGAC
Source organism: Zootermopsis nevadensis (assembly GCF_977971745.1). NCBI lineage: Eukaryota > Metazoa > Arthropoda > Insecta > Blattodea > Termopsidae > Zootermopsis > Zootermopsis nevadensis. The sequence continues at coordinate 14,207,829 of NW_028259145.1, forward strand.
GGTGGCAGTATGACCTCTGAAACGTTGGTAAACATTGACCATACTACACGGCGCAACAACCCAGAAGACAGAAATTTTCATAAATGTTATGAGCTGCAAAAACTAGGTGTTTCGGTAAATGCAATATTTTGATTAAGATAATTTAATAAATGGTAGATTTCACTGATTCATTGGTTTACTTAAGGTCACTTGTACTGCATAGAGCAGGCCTATATAATGCAGATTGATTGAACATGGGTCATCAATGGACAGGGTGATATATCACGAATGGGGACCATTAAATACAGACAGAAGCGACGCCTGATGACGAATTTCATTCAATATTGCTGTTTTAATGACATAATCCATCGTTTAACATTCTAAAAAAGACCACTGCGTTCAAGTGCTGGCTGTACTCCCGTCTTCAGGAGAGAATCCTGTTCTGGTGGGTCTGGTAAGGGCCTAATCAAAAACCCTGCACGGGACAAAGAATTGTTCCCAGACAGGCAACATACAAACAAAATACTGATGACGTTTTGCAGCTCCAGCGCAGGACAAACGAGGCACAAACACAGCTGAATGATCAATATAATCAAATGAAGAGCTCTAATGGAACTATAAAAATACCAGAGTGCAGAAACTCGAGTATGAAGAAGTCATCAACCTGACCTCTAGTTCCAGCAAGTGACATTCACACAGATAAGAAAATATTTATCGTGGGCACAACGAAGTTCGTTCATCAACAAACCGCAACCGTCATCTCCAAAAGTTCGAAGACAACTTGTAACGAGAAAACGTTCTACTAGTACAAACACTTGAGAAGTAGCCTACGATCTTTGCAGTCATGGACTGAGGCGCATTCAGTTATAGAAGAAGAAAACCCTCTCCAGACATATAGGTTATCTAAGGGTAGCTTGAATAATAAATTATCATCAGCCTCCAGCCTAATGGATTTGGTACATTTAGCAAACCCAAATAACAAATTCTGGGAAGAACTTTAGATGTACATTTTCTTTCAGATGTCTAAATTTTTAGAGGCGAAGATCGTCCTGATGATGGAGGCAGCAAGAACCTCTGAACCGTCGGTAAACGACTGCCAGACTACACGGCGCAACAACCCAGAAGACAGTTAACTTCATACTCGCCGTCGTGACAACGTGAAATCTCACGTTAACCATCTTATTACCTAGCTACGGCAAAATGTATTTAGTGACGAACACAAAATTCTTTGGAAGAAACTAAAACAGCAAAAACAAATTTAAATCCTCGAATGTGAACGTTACAAATGGTGAACTTTCAACAGAGATAACACAAAAACTGACTTACGTAATGGGAACGTTACAACAGAACAGAAAAGCCGTTTGTCTCTGTTTATGCACGAAGCCAAAGTACTATCTCTAGTTTTATTACATTTAAGTTATTTAAGTTGCCTTAAAAATAGTATCAATGTCCCAAAGTTCACAACAGACAATTGAATTAATATCCCCTCTGTTACGAAGATACCCAGCTTCGAAATTCAAATAACTACCTGTCGTTGTTATACAAGTATGAGAAATAACGCGCACTTCTTCACTGAGCTTTAGTTATTGTTATGTCCACGAAGTTCGTTTTATTTTTACCACATAATATGCAGATACACATGATATTTTAAAAAATATCTGCATCAGACGCGCACAGTTATGTGGAAATCATTAAATGCTAAAACATAATTGTTTCAAGAGGAACTATGAATAGGGACTGATACGAGAGAGTCAAGAGCTGTTAACTCCAGACGCATAACTGCTTCTACATCTGTTACATATTATTTAAAAAGCTTAGTAAGAATTGCTGACCCATGTAAGTGCATATTTCTATACTATCAATTAAAAAGCTCAAAAATATAAACTGAAATTCAATTACGCATTTCATACACAGTGATTCACAAATTGTGCCACTATTTCAGATAGCAATTTAAAATGAGACATGATCAGAGAAGAAATGAAAAATGGTACACCTTAATAAGCCCTGCGGAAATTACTGCACGTGATCCTTGTAATATTACAAATACTCAACAAATCCAGAAAATTTATACCGTAAAGATGCATGGCGTTTACTGAGTTCAACAAGTGTCATACTACCAGTGAGTCTGATTTCTTTCGGAGTAAAATACACGGAACTTCATCACTTTAATCTTTGTTACAGAGTGCCTGAATCGATTGTAATATTAGAGCTCTCTCACGCAAGATTAAAAATATTCAATTCCCTGACACGGATTTATTAATTCCATAATATTAATCAACAATCCGTAGAAAAAGCATGTGAATATAGTACTCGTACATTATACAACTTTAATTTTATCGTAAATTATACTCGGCGCATCGTTTCTCTGCTTTGTAAGCGCCACTAATTAGTCGAAATGGTTTTCCGGTTTACCTTTCGCATTCAAGACAAGATAGGAAATATGTAGGTCATCCCCGATGTTAAAAAAGATAAAGCTGTCCCTCTGCCTAATTAAGCACCATAACAGCTCCACGAATTCTTAATCTCGGCATTATAAATATGTGAATGGTTAGATTCACGCCCCGAGTAAAAAGAACACGCTATCCAAAGAATAGGTGGGTGGGGTCAGGAGCCGGTCTGGACGTTGTGGAAAAGAAAAAAATGCCCCTGCCGGGAATCAAACCTGTTACAGATATGTAGGCTACTCCATCAGAGAGCGTATATTTTCCAGATTCGTTCTTCGCTATTTTTAGCATATCTCCTTGTTCATGCTCTTCATTTACTGCTTATATTAATCTAGTTTTCACAGTAAACCTCACTACAGACGTAACAGTCTATAGACACCTAATCAAGCATTCGCCACGTAGAAAAATGTTTCACTCAAGAGTTGTCATTCGAAAGACGCTCATGTAAAATATATAGTAATGCCTCACAATAAATCTATATAATACATGTAACACGTATTAAAAAACAAAATGTATTTCAGAAATAGTTGCAGCACTATGTACCTTAGAGACAAGTTTTGTCTCGGGCACACAGAAGAAAATACCTCGTAAAATGGTGAATAGATGCAATAATAATAACAACAATAACATCAGCATTATAAGATGTAATATTCGGAAAATATTAATAGGGATACGAGATCTGAAGCAAACAGGACTTGAAGGTGTGAATTCATTTAGCTCAGGAGGGTCTAGTGCCGGGCTCAGTGTGAATAAGGTAATGAACCTTCTGATCCCGTAAATGGTGAGGAATTTCTTGACTACAAGAGAAGCCCTATGCTTTAACAAATAAGTATTATCTCGCCATCTGCAATCCATTACTTACAGAATTAATATTCACATCTCAAATCGAGTATGTGTTTAGCATTTAAAGTAAGCTATAAACAATGGAACTGAAAAGTGATTGTGCCACTGTCTCACAAAGCGATTTAGAATGAGAAATGATCAGAGAAGAATTAAAAAGTGCTACACCTCAGTAAACTCTACGGTAATTTACTAAATGTACGGAGAAGAGTCCTTCTTAATAGCTGACGGCCGCTTACTTTTTCAAAAAATCCCGTCATTGGACCCAGAACTTAACCACTTCAATCCGATTGACATGCATTTGCCCTATTTTTAAAACCACTTTAATAACATACTTTACAAATACAACAAACAAGAATTCTACTCTGCGACTTAACACATTAATACTTAGACCTTAGTTTCAATACGGGCATATTTCCCGGGAGGATATAGAAATATTTTCTACAGTTAAACAAAAGAACAGCGATCAATTAAGAGATGTCAACATCAAATCCAATCAGCGGACTTTCATATTTAGTGCGACTCACAAAAAACAAGTTAATAAATGTACGCATAATGTAACAATACTTGTGCGTTCACTCTGTTATTGCATCTAGAGTTTCAATTCGTGAATGTTTGCTTTTCGTGATGTCTTATAATGACAGCGAAACAGGCAAAGCGGACAAGCAAGGGTCCTCAATCAAAACCAATCTAATGTTTCTCACAAGCCATGAGGTGACACAGAAAGTACCTCTAAAACCATAAAAACTAACGGGAAAAGTGTGCTGGGTAAAACATGTGTTTCATTCTTATAATATTTAGAAAGTCTAGTCGGCATGCAAACTGTCCGTTACCGTTGTCCAAATTTGGAACGTCTCGACAATTTTCGATAAAAAGACGACTGCACAACCATCTAACTGTGTAATATGAATGGAATCGTGTGTCATAAATTTGGCCACGAGCACGAGAGGTAAAAGTAAAGGAAAACTCAACTGCCGTATTAGTCGAGCCATCTCCCGCTCTGCTCGTGAATCAGCATCGTCTTAACTCACTGACAATCTTCTCGTGAAATTACCTCAATTCAATACGTGTATTTACTTCACAGTGGCGAATCCTGTTCTAAAAGTCAGCTTGTGAGGAACATTAATATTATTACATGCCACCAATAATCACCACATAACGGTAATTCAATTCACTTCCTTTGTTATAGTGTTTGCCAACAGCAAAGAGCCTATGACAGGAAACATGCCCGTGTTGTGTTCGACAGTAAAACATTTCTCTTTCATCCTCCAGTTTTACTGGTCCGGCGGCTCACTGTTAATCAGACCGGAGCATTCGCGCCACTGCTGCTTCACTTATGTAGTGCACGAGTGACAAGCAAACAGAAAAGAACAGGGGCAGCTGAACCACGCATCGCAGTACAAGAAGAAACTAGAGCACTGGCATTGACTGGCGTCCTTCGGCAATACATCTAGATCTACATGGGCATTGATCAATTCAGCATTATCCAGATGACATAGTTCACACAGAGTATTAAAACAACATATTCTTTTCAGGGGAATATGTGCTCTTCCCTGAAAAAGAATGGAATGCTATTATTACAGTCAAAACAAGGTTGAGGCAGGCCTTGCGTTGATACAGCAAGTTCTGCCGACGCAGCTGGTGATGGACGTGTGTACGTGGGGCTGAAGGCGTATGCCGTAAATATTTTTTGTACTCGTCCTCACATTTGCAAAACCTATTATCCTCCACCGAATCATGCTACTTGCTATTTGCTTTACAACGCGTTTCCAGTGTGAAGTGATAACACGTTCGGTGGCCTAGAACAAAGAGGGAGTCAATCCCAGAGGCCGGGAACAGTCTTAGACCACTCCAAAACTGGGATCGTATATTTTAATCCCACTAGGAGCAGAAATGTATGTCCGCATTGTACTTTGGGCCCTTATTGTGCCAAACTAGTCTTGTCGATTTTATAAAGGTTACATTGTTTCAAAGACAACTTACCAGGATAATGAACCTTCACGTTCCAGAAGAGGCGGGGAATTTCTTGACGAACTGAGCGTAGTATTTAGCTTCCCAAGAACGGCTTTGCTCCACGGAGATACATACATACATACGCACACATCCAATTTTCTGTAGTCATAAATGAATATTTATTTTGTATTCATTTAATCCTATAACCAATACATATAACTGTACTAAACAGGAAATTTTCCGTGGTAATTGATTTTGATTTAGTATGTACATTTTGAGGCTATTTACGGCTCATCTGATGACACTGACAGTTCAGACTATACAGCGTCAAATGATAGAAAAATTAATAAATAGTGAACTTAAAATGATATGGAAGGAAGCCTGGAGGGCCTGAGGAATAATAAAGAAAACCTCAGTCAGGATATCCGGTCTTCAGCCCAAAATGTGAACCCGCAACCTCTCGAATACAAAGCAGGAATGATAACCACCCAGCCGCGACGTTCACTGCGTGTTTAATTAAATACCACATTGTTGACTTAACAGATACACGCATTCGTAACCCTAGAAAATTGTGCTTCATGCTCCGGCCGCTTAATCCGGGAAATAGCTTCCACGATACATTGCATAGGAGGCGGGAGCCCCCCCCCCCACCCCCACCTGCTCTGGACCTGGTGAGCAACAGCAAATTCTTACCTTGCCGAAATCAAATTCCGGCCGTCCAGTCACTGAGCTATCTCGCCTCATAAATCTAACACTAAAACTAAAATTAACTGCCAGGACTCTAGTATAGTCTGTGGTTACAGATGGGAGCAAAGTTTAATTTACTTGTTAAAATCAACATGACAGAAACCCGAGAATTCAAAGTGTCACAACGTGCAAGACAGATGCAATCCCTAATTTAGTTTTACAGCAGTGCTGTCCACTGTGATCAGACAATTTGTAGGTAATACGTCATGGTACTTAGGGTTTGGACAGCCCTGTGAAGTTAAGTAGCCTTTCTTACCTAGATATCCAACTATATAGGCTGAATCAAGTTTGTAATTAAGTTGTGTTAGAGTATTTGACTACTTAATTTCAAGAGATGGATACAATGAAGATAATTGGGCACAACGTTTTCCACGTAAGATATCTTTGAACAAAATACTTTAATGAGATCTGGTGGAAAGTGATAGGAAGCTCGTGGTATGGAAATATGCTGTGGGGTTACCGATTAGGCTGAACTCGCTCAATTTATGAAGTATTGAAGCTTGGGGTTGCGATAAGAGGACGTTAGATAACAATTACAAATGCAAAAGACAGAGGGACGTCAGTAATTATCGACACTGCTAGTCCTTCCCTAATAAAGTTTTTTAAGTCGGTAACCTACGTCACCGTTTTTATTCTCGGTCACGATAATGAAACAAAGGGTTCTGCTACCAGAATGTTTAGTTTATTACTTATTCAATGCTAATCCTACTTAGGCGCTATCTGAACCTTGACGTCACTGCAGAAATGTTCTACCAACTTTTCGAACCTTCTGGACATCTAGTAGGACTCCTTGAACGGGAAAAGAGCCCGTCGCAAGGCCTCTACCTACACAGGACAGCATAACACAGAAAGACGAGGACAACACATACGCGCCTCGAATTAGATTCGAACCCACGAGCCCAGTGTTAGAACGGCCAAGACACGCCTTAGACCACGCGGTCAGTGTGATCGACTAGTAGAAATTCGCGTTATCATTTATTGCAGGCCTTGAACGTAATAAAGAGTGGACCCAGTCTACGTCACAGTTCAAGTGGATAATAGGTATAGTGGCACGAAGTGATCGATGTTAATGTTCAACCAACCAGTTCTGACCCCATTACTTGCCATTTAAACAATCACCTGTACACTCACAGGATACGAACATAGCCACAACAATGCAAAACGCTCTTCATAAGTTCATCATATTCCACAGTGAACATTTTGCGAGGACCCAACATGAAAGGCTCTGATGAATGTATTGTCTTGAAGTAGCTCTTGAATGTGCTCAGCATTTTCATAACCACCGTTAGTTATCCATTCCATTCACTTAATGAGTTGAGTTCTCTAAAAAGAAAACTTAATAACTATTTCGAATGGCGCCATTATCTTGCTCTTATAACTAGAAACCTACTCAAACTTATACACAAATACTATTTTAATTTTTATATTTACATGTAGCGTTATACAAATATTATCCCATATTCCATAATTCCGTAGCATTAGTACAGCTTGCATCGTTATATAAAATTTCAAAGCACATAAACTTCAAAACAACAGACCTTCAAAGGAAAAATGTAAATTTTGGGAATACAGCTGTAAACTTTCCACGGGAAGTCAGAGAAACAATAACGATTAAGTCCAATCTACGACTTTATTGTGATAAAGCAAACAGGTGCAATAAAAGCGTGGCATATAAGACAAATATTAAAACACCCAAATGTATTATTGTTCTAGTTCCCACGAAGTTTATAATAATATGTATATAACTGTAAGTGTAGCTTCCGGCGCGTTATCCAGTCAGTGGGGGCGGTCATGTTTAAAAGACCCCGCCATTATTATCTACCTTATCTTCCGGCGTGACAGCGTCCTCAAAGTCCTCATACAATACATAAAGAGGTGCTAATTACACCTCAGCTGGGTACATGCAGCAACGTGACAGAAGACTGACAATGTACGTGTTCGCTCAGTCGCGTACCGAAAAATGTTTATGTTGTGTTTCTGTAACACAGAGAAAAGACACGTCGAAGATGTTCGGCAAAAACAAAAATACTTCTTGCATAAATTATATTTATATTGTGAGTGAAGCCTTCGAAAATGTGGCAACGTCGATTCTTTCTTACGACGCATACATACCGTCACAAAACCTTCGAAAATATGGGTACGTTCATTTATTTGAGAACGACAGTAACAAACGAAAACTGTATTCACCAAGAAGATAGGAACAGAATATATTCCAGGAATGTTTACTACTACTTACTTCATAATATTTCATCTAATCTGTCGGCATACCTACATTTAGTTGAAATCTGACAACAATAACGGGCAGTTCACACAAAGACCTCTTTTACTCCCGGACGCACATGGTAAAAGAGCATGATCCCTTTCTACGCATACTTCCGGTTTCCTGCGCATTCACACCTTCCGGACTCAACCTTGTTTCTTCTCATTTCTCATCCCTCAACAAATGGGAGGATTTATTCAAAAATCGTTTCCTAGAATTTGTAGGAGCTACATTCGTGCTGAGGCAAGGCTGTCATCAGGTGAGTCCAGCTTCTGAAGTAGTCAAGAGAACCACAAAATCATTGCACAGATTTAAATAATTAAAACGCGAAAATTTCTACTCAATACATGCTACTTTCATGTGAAACCAGAAAACGTCAATAAGCCAATCTTTGACTAAACATTCCGCTTTTTACAAACCAGATACGTAAAGTATACATTCAAATTATTCAAACGCCACTTTAAAGTTAATGGCTGTGCTTATATTAGTTTCTATGCTGAACAAAAGAAAATCGATAAGCTGTCCCTCCACCATTCCCGGCTACCAATGAATTTATAAGAAGAAGCCAATGCACCATCTTCAATAATTCAAACCTCCTTCTGAATTTTATTTTATGCGATTCTCATCCATAGAGAAACTAAAACGAAATAGTGTCAGTTCTATTTCCTACCTTAGAAAGAAAATAGTCCAAATCAATGTAAATTAACTCGCATATCAAAATTCTAGACGAAACTTATGCATCCATATCCACGTCTTATCAACAATTACAGAATAGAAACAATACATGAAAACAAACGTACGTTTGCTGGTCGTGAGCTACTACATTTTTGGAACAGAACGGAATTGGAGGTCTAAGCTTATTACAATATGAATAAACTGGCTGCTACGTATTAAAGTACTGAAATCATTGCTAAGATAACCAACCCCCCCCCCCAAAAAAAAAAAACAACCCACATTGCAGTACGTACAAGCACACGAAAAGTTTTGTTCCTGTATAAACTGCTTCTGTATGTACAATTTTAAATTCCTTAAAACTGTGAGGGCCAAATATACTGTTTCTAATTTCGTTTAAGCCACGACTACTCGCCATGTTCAGATTTCTGTGTGGCACTGTACTTCTCACTCAGAATCTGTCAGGCAGGCTAGATACTTCGGGTTACGTTAGGCTATTAATCTGTTATCATATTCCTACCCATCAGCGTCTGTTATTACGAGCGAGTTTATGACGTAGGCTTCAGTGCAGTAACACTAGAACAATCGATACAGAGGCACTTCATAAAAACAGACTCAGTTATGTAACAGCAAAACTGGCGACAATTTCCATAGCAACCGTGACAGAATAAATATTCGCTAGACTGGAACCAGAATCCTAGATAAGCGACGCGAAAACAGGATATTGTGTGCATGATGTGGACCAAAAACACCGAAACGCCGTTCCGAAACAAATATGAAAGACTGCTTTGGATTACAAATGTAGTATAGACATTCGGATTTGTAACGCTCCCGTTGTGTGGGTCCACGCCGTGTTGAGCTGATGATCTACGCAACTTTTGGAAGTTCAGCAATGACAATGTGTCAAAAGATTCTACGAAATGGGTATTAGCTTCTATAGAACGAAGTTTCAATTGTTGTTACATCGTTTCCGAGAACGGGCCAATACCTAAGAACCATGTGAAAATAATATCAATATAAACGATCAATACTACCAACATCAACAGTCAAAAAGATAATATGCACTCACAAAAATTAAACAAATAATAAGTACACAAATAAATGGACAAATGGCATAAAGCTCATGTACTGGACTTATCTAGAACAAGATGGGTAAAACTTATTCCGAAGCTAACTACCATCTTTATTACACAGGCCTATGTTTTCATCTTAAAATAGTTAAAAAATGTCTGCAGCAATCCTTTTATGTTTCACAGCTCTGCGCTTGCGCCTAATTTTAACAACGAGAATTACGTAATACAGACATTTTATTTTCTAATCGCCTACTGAAGAGTTCGTTTCCCTTTCGTTTATCAATGTTATAATGACAGCATATGTAGATGTCAGAAAAGCTTTTATAAAAAACCGTATACTTCTTGGAATAGCAGTATTTCTTGTCGGTGTTGCATATTACCGTAGAAACGGCGACGTCAAATAAAACGTTCACTGGCAATAATCAACGATTTGGGTTCAGAAATTCAGCTTTGGTATGTGTTTGATTAGAAGTTCTTCCTCTTCAAGCTATCGTCCGTGTGTCGAAATCAATCTTCTGCATATGGGAATGATAATTCGAACGTGGAATTGGACATCTGAGGTCATAACTATAATTTATTGAAAACCTGGAAGGAAGAGACGACGTATTTCTTAAGAAAGTACGGTGTTGATGAACTGACTAAATTCAGTAGGCTCAAGATGGGATATGCACTTTCTCAATTGGAGCATCGGCCTCCTTTTCGCTGTAAGATGTCAGTGACTAGAGGACAATCCCATATTATGACAGAGAGGTGCTGGCGGTCTACAAAGGAGAGAGGAATGTCGCCCTGCTCAAACTAAAGAAAACTAGTTAGAATGCTGGGACCTACAGTCGTGCAGAAGAAGAGAAATAAGGACTTGGAGAAGAAGAAGTAGAAGAAAATCAGTTCGACAGCAGAAGCCAATTATTGTGACTGAAGTTGCCGGCTCAAAATTCGGACGCGAAACCACCCAACCTCATCAAAATTGGGTTTCCATTACTTTTTAAGCTGCAATACGTTTAATTTGGCAGTTCCTTTAACAGAATGCACCAAAGAACAACAATAATTTGTGATCCGAGTTTGTAACTTTGTGGTCAGAGGGAAAGAAAACTTGTTAAAGTCTGGGAAGAAAACATTTCAGTATGGCGATAATTTTATGGGTCAGAGGAAAGCTTACGGATGGATGGAAGATTCAGTGGACAGATTCTTTGCGTCCATCGACTGCGACATGCGATAAGGAGGACAGGCATATTATGAACAGCGAAAGAATCCTCCCTTATGAAATGACATGTGAAATTAGCATCATGATGAGGGAAAATCTGTGCAAGAATGGCATAAGGGACGGTAAAACCATTCTGTTCTGATGGAACCAAAAGACACGATTGGGCCATTAAACAAAGCAGGCAGAATAATGAAAACGACAGGGCGATTACGTAGAACAGCACGTACGCACACACATACACACCGGAAGGTTAAAAGTTCCAAAAACAGATCACTGTCATCACACAAAGGGCAAATATAAGTGAATATAATATACAAAAGCATGAAGAGAACATGACGTCCCCCCGGACGTGGCCCACGTACTTCCGAAGCAGTACCAAAATGATAAGTCGGTCAATTAAGTCACGAAATTCGCATCAATTTAGGTGATCGCGTCACCTGGCACTGACCTGTTTACCAAACTACACGCTGACTCAATAAGCGATTTAATTAGCGTGAAGATTGTGATACATTTACACTTATTAATATAAATCAGTCGGACTGAACTGCTCGGAATATCCATGGCCTTAAACTCAGGTCAATTCGCAAGATCACTATCGGCACCTTGCAATAATCTAGTACAGGGATACAGTACAGTCTGGTCTGAAAACATATGTTCAAACTGCTTCCTACACAGGCGTATTCTGGAACATGTTCACCCACACACAACAACAAAATTTATTTAAATTTCTTATACGAATCGAGTTTCTATGTCAATAATGATAATAACAAACGTTTCAGTTTTGCACTTAGAAGTAAATTCAGGGACAAAGGTTTTTCTTCGCGTACAGATTGATCGTGGGACCCACTCTGTCTTTACGCAGTTGGCACCAGGGTGTGGTGAGGGTTCCTTCCATGGGATAAAGCAGCCGGGTGAAGCTGATCCGCTCACTTCTATCTACTCCATAGATTAAGGATTAAAACTTTACCGCTTCTCTCCCACCTCTTCATGGCGTGGTACTTATGCACAGAGACAAAATATCACATCGCAAAATAACCCACGTGGTTACACATAATCTGAAAAGAGATTTAATAACCCACAATATACATGTAATAATGAGAAAAATAAAAAAGCGTATTTTTCACATATGAAAACTGGGAGGCAAAATCATTACACAGCGGGCATAAGTACTCCAATTTATATTCCGCGTGAATGCCGCTTTGAACTAGGCAGCAGTTCTGAAGTAATTATTTAAATTTCTGTACAGAAATACGAATTTTACAAAGCATTTACACTAACACAACGATATTAACGCTCAAAATAAGTAACAAAAAGAAGGTTCGATCTGAGGTTTTCTTGGCGGTGAATCTGACGACTGTCTTCTAGGTTGTAGCGTCGTGTAGTCTGGTAGAAATTTAAACACATTTCAGAGTTCCTTGCTGCCACCATCATCAGAAGGATGACTCATCGTCCTGACGATTCTACCAGATTACACGGCGCTACAACCCAGAAAACAGCCATTTGCAAAAAGTAGGTTATCGAATAATTCCACTTGTTAGTTGAAGCGTCTTCCGGAAACGTGTTCATTTGCCGGCACTAGCAGCAAGGCTTATTTAGCTTATGTTACAGACGTAAGGAGGAGATGTGCTATGGCGATGTTAGTGTGTGGTGAATGCAATGTAGTCTTCTCGGGCGATCAACAGTGTAAGAATGGTGGTGTAATCCAACGTTTCGGTGACTCTCTGCCTCCGTCCTACTTTGATATTCAATTATTTTTGCAATTTTTTCCAACAACGTAATAATGATTCGTATGATTCTCAGAACAAATTATATCCCTAATCAACATTAACCAAGTTATTTTAATAATGGAGACGCCCTGTTTTCTTTGAGGTAGAAACAGGATATTAAATATTATTTAGACGAACGTCAGTCTTTGAATGGTTGTACTTTCACGGCGAACAAAATTAATAAAACCCTCTCGGGCTATCATTTGACACGTCTGATAGCCCGAGAGGATTTAATTTTGTTAATTATCCATGTTTCAGAAGCCTTGAAAAACTGATAGCCTCGCGAACTGTAACCGCTTAGGACTGGCCGTGTCTACAATATTTCAAACGTTCAGTGTATTAGAAAACAGTAGCAGTTATTTTAGTGGACACTAGATACGGTATATTCTTAAAACTGTACGTGGGTCTATGATACCAACATCGTCTAAAGCTTCCTGCTGATGAAAGATACATTTATTGGGGCCTCTCACCGAGGTGAGCTGGTTTCTTAGCTACACACCACCCGCAGAACTGCAGGCCAACTCTGACTAATAACATTCCATGCAAAATTTGTTTGGATAGGAACAAATGATGGGGCTGTATTTTGTTACCTATGCAGCAGAAGAATGAAAGGAAGGAAGAAAAACAACGAAGTAAAGATAGAAAGAGAAAATGAATTAATATGGGATTAAAACAAAGAAATAAAGAGAGAAAACTAGGAGGAAAGAACAGAATGAAAGAAAACAAAACTAAAGGGTGAAAAAGAAAAAAAGAAAAGGAAAAGCGAAACTAATAAATAGAACCGCTACTGAAATTAATTTACCGCAATACGAACACTTAACGTTACATAATATGAAGGAAGTTCCCTGCCTAGTGCGTGGGAAGGGATGAAGAGAAGGTATTGATATAACAGTCATATCCCATCTGCATATCCACAAACACTTGGACAAAATATAAGAGGTAAATTTAATTTGTTTATTGCTGCCTACGCCAAGTGTTCGAATGAGGGACAAAGGCAAGGTAAGGCATTACAAGGCGAGGCAGAATATTATCCCTCTCACAGGCATTACTACCATTATGCAAGAGAAATTATTACTCCAAGGTTATTCAACTACGTTCCCTCTACATCATCAGCCACCCAGCAAAACAAAATAAATTAAACTGACTTCCAAATCAACTGTCATGGAACGTTGACTGGAATAAATTTGCCTAAGCGATTATAATTCGTTCCTACTTAAAGTACTGATGTGTAAGTAAGCTTTCGCAAACATAAAACTCTCAACTCCAACGAAGAGTTCAACAGAAAGGTTAAAAAGTGAATTAACTTAATCTGTCAAAGATTGTACAGTGAGGAATTCTTTAATGTAAGCTACAAACGCAATGGAAATCATGGACGCATAGCTATGTCACGTCTAAAAATGTTAAATCATATACACAAGATAATTTTCTCCCTCTGTTTCTCTCAGTATCGCTACTACAGGCACCCACAAATGGTTACAGTGCAAAAACCATTTACATCCTCATTCACAAAATTGTCACAGACTATAAATAAGCATTTTCATTATTGCATGGCTCTTTACTTCAAGGCAAATATCGCGAAAGTTTTCACTAGTTTCACAGCAACTCTCAAAATACTTCCTGTCGATGTCTTAAAATTCAGTTTCCTTTTAAAACAAAAAAGATTGGCATTTCTGGGTCAATTGTACTAGAACCGCTTCATTTATTGCTACTAGTTAGTCCTACCTGTAAACGACGATATACAGTGTGATTCGAAAGTCCCAGTGCATCTACATGAACAACAAGTGTGTTGGAAGTGGGAAGTGATTCAAAAGTCCTTGTGCGCACACGCACACACAAGTCCCACGCACTAATTTGTGAACGTGCGTGCACAAGGACTTGTGGATCACTTCCTTACTTCCAAGAAACACCTGGTGTTCTTAAAGGTGCACAGTGACTTTTGAATCATTCTACAGAGTGATTAAAAAGGTTAGGGCCAAACTGAAGGAGCGTATAGAGGGACTCCGAGAGAACAACTTCAGAATAGGAATCCATGTCCTCTGAAGTTATCCTGAGTCAGTCGAGGCCATTGAAGGGAGGGAAGTCTGATAACATACCGCTGAAATAATTTGATTTGTAAGATTGCTAATGTAATCCTTGTACATTAATAAAAAAACAAAATTAAGCTAGTAGGAGAATAGCAAAGTATGATTATTTCAGCGGTATGTTATCAGACTTCTCTGCCTTCAAAGGCCTCGACTGACTCAGGATAACTTCGGAGGACATGGATTCCTATTCGAAAGTTGTTCTCTCTGAGTCTCTCTATACGCTCCTTTAGTTTGGCTCTAATATTTTGAATCACTCTGTATATGATGGCTGCCGGTAGAACAGGAAGGACAAAAGTACATAAAACTTTAATGAACCACTTGTTTCTATAGTTATCTTCCGACGAAACAAGTGAACCCAGTCCAGGGGAAGATTTCAAAGCAGTGAAAAATGCCTCGACGGGGCTCTGACGTGGCGAAACACTGGCACGCGTTTAACACACAATTAACGAAAACACCAAGAACGTAAATAGTACACAAAGATGAGTCAAACCAGTGATAAAATAGCTCAGTCCTTTGATGCGCGTTTATAAATATACAAAATTCCATTTTGTACTAAAAATAGTGCTACAATCATTATGGCATAAGTATCATGCAAACACCATCTTTAGCTCCCGTGTGAAGCGGAAATAGGCTCAGATGTAAAAATGCAATTGACTATATTCTTGTGCATCACTAGACGTTGCGGTAAATACGGGAACACAGCTATGGTTAGCGATAGGGTCGCTATAACGCACATAATTTTAGGAAAGAAATCTGATTACATTTTGAATTTTAGGTTTCATCATGTTCATCTATCGGCATGAAACACGGTCAAAGCATATGACCAATTTCGATCAAAAGTGTGTGGCAGATCTCCACTATATGTTGTCCACACATACTGATTTAGGTTTCATTTGGGCCAATTTAAGGGCCACTGTACTCAAAGCCTAAATTAAGTTTCCCGCTTACGTTATTTAGTATTATGATACATTTTTATAACTTACATCGCTTACACGAGCACTGTCATGCGTAAGTTTATTTTAATTAATTAAGGGTCATTTTACTTAAAGCTGTAATTAAACATTAAAATGCATCTTTTCAATCCGCTGGAGGTATTAATTCCATTTGATACATCCATTATGTTATATAATTATTACCAAGTTACCATGTTAATTTACTTTAATTTTAAAGGTTGCGTTACTTGAGGACCTAAAACCAGGCGTATTTGTGAGTACATCTTTCAGATTCCTTAACAAAGCTTCAGGGAATATTTTCCACGGCACATAAAATATATACCAGTAGGTCTATAGCCTTGTATCAACTTGATTCTAAATTAACTTCAAGGGCCTACCCTTCAACTTCACCATCCATAATCATCCTATCATAGACCATTAGGTCATTCGAATTTCAGCAACTCATTTTCATCACATGACTCTCCGTATTTAAACGCTCCACAAGATAAAGTAGACAAGGTGATTTAGCACCACACCAGAAGTCCACAAGAGACACGGGATCAATCTGCATCTTGGCACTAGACACGAGTGAGCTTCACGCTTAGTCCGCTTTATATCCTATCAAAGAGCCCATATTATCCGCTGCAGGCTTACAGAAGGCTGGTTGGGCCTCAGAACCGAACAGGACTAAACAGTAGCTAAGAAAACATCCCTGACCCTACAAACTATAAAATGTAAGATTTTCCCCTGTTTTAAACGCATTTCGGTTGTTTATATATGTCAAACCAGAAACTAAAGGTTAATCATTATGGCATATTCTAAAGAGCAATTTGACGTTTACATCAAATTATATGTACCGTACGCATATTAACTGAAGTTTTCAAATTGCCAGTTTCATCTGGGTTTTAAAACAGATGTTAACACATATTTAATTTTCGACCTCAAGATGAATCACGATTACGTACTTCCTTACGTGTAGCTACTGTTTACGAGTATTATATTCAACGACAGGATGGTTTTCTTGATGCTGTTTCACCACTTCAACGTTGACGCGGTTATTCATTTACAGAGTCTGTTAGCATTAAAACCTTTCTACTGTTAGTGAAGTTGATGCATGATGCGTGATCTCAATTGTATTAATTACGATTGCTACATCCAGCTTATACGAGAGCACGGACACAGAATACGATTTATGGTATCAGCGATAAGTTGCAGCCTGCCACTTGCCCTCTGCAATGAATTTATTATTTTCATTCGAAGGTCGCGTTACGTGATTATCTAGTGTGGACTGTGTTTACTTGCAGCCTGTCGCTCCAAGCGTACTAGTTTCTTCAAAGTAATTTATATGTTAAAGCTCTATGATATTATAGCAAACTTTTTTATTTAAAAATAGACAGACTCTGTTATTTACAGTTTATTTAACGATGCTGTCAATTGCTATGATGATTACTGAATGATGAATTGGAAAGGATTTGGAAGCAAGCGGTCGCGGTTTAACGCAACACACTATCCCGGTATTTATCTTGAGGGAATGAGAAAAATCAAGTAAAACCTCAGTCAGCATAGCCAGTATCTTTGTCAATATATGAAGCCGGGACATCCCGAATAAGAAGCTGGAATGGTAAACACTCGGCTGCGACGTTGGGTTTTAGAATTAAAAACGACAGGAATAAATCATGTTGCCAAATAAACGAGTACTTGTTGCATCTGGAAGCCCACCTGGGGTAATGTGGTGTCTTCTGCAGATTTTGATATGACAGGCGTAGCGACGCTTGGTGTATGTTTCCCAATGTCGTGTGCAATAGAACCCCGAGTCCCATCGGTCCCAAATATAGACTTGTGGCGACTACTGGCGTCGTGACGCTCGACGTCGGCTTTCCAGAGTCGCTTCCAATGGCATCCGGAAGCTTTTCAAGCTGCTTAACCAATGCATCCACTGTTTCACCTGTGGTAAATACGGCGTCTGTTGTTGCTGTCCCCACGCCTGGCGTTGATCTTTCAGCGTCGTGTCTAATGTCATCCCTAGGATCATCTGCGCTACATATGGCGGCTTCGCTTGTCGTCGCGACGACTGCCGACGCAACGCTTGGCATCTACTTTCCATGTGTTCCATGGCATCCTAACATTTATCTGTCCCAAATATGCTGTCTTGTGTAGGCGGTACGGCGCTCGGCGTATGTCTTCCAGCGTCGTTTTCAGTGACATCCTGAGGCTCACCTGCACAAAATATGACGTCTTTTGCGGCGTCGTGACAATTGGCGTTACGACGCTCGGTGTCCGTTTATCATCCGTCGTAAGGTGTCCGGGGCTTCTACTGACTTCAGTTGGAGTTCATAGTCAACGTCTCGAAGTTTACCGTCGTGACGTTCGACAATGGTTTTTCAACGTCGTGTCCAATGTCATCCCGAAACTAATATTCTCCAAATATGGCATCTTTCGGCGTCGTTGCGCTCAATGTTTGTTTTCCAGCTCAGTGCCATATGTCATTCCGAGGTTCATCTGCGCTGTTTGGCGTCTGTGTAACGTTTTGAAGATAGGCGTCGCAGCGCTTTGCGTCAATTTCCCAGCATCGTGCCTAATGCCATCCCTAAACGTTCCTTGGAAAGATTTGGAATTCTTTCTTTCTCATCCCTTACCCCTTATTGTGACGTAACTTAGGCTCCCAGATACTATTTTGCGTCCATGCTGCGCTGAATAATAGGGAACAGCTGCTGAGTGGAATCAATGCAGCAAAATACCGTTGGGAGGGAAGACGACGGTTATCCTAAACCACGAACATGACATTTCGCACCAAAAACAAACAGTAGTAAATTAAATAGCCATGCCTCAGATCTAGGTTCTTTGCGTTGTGGGATGTACAAGGTTATCCACATATAGTGGAAACAATGACGGTGTGGAAGGAAGTGCATATTCTTTGTCACAAAGTAAAACGAAGAGGCGACAATCGTGACGGCTGAATATTTAAAATAGGACATGGCCAATGCCTGCTCAGTCATAAAACCATAAGGTCATGATTTCTCTAACACTCCAAAGTACAGCAACATGAAGGCATTAGAAATCAAAGACACGACGACTAATATATGACCATGAACTCATAACCTCCTCGTCTCCCAATGAAACACACGTTAAGCTCACACAAGGGCGGATTCTGATAAGATGTTAATAAATGAATACTTCATAAATAATTAAGCATGAATAAGTGCAAGGAAAGAAACTCGACCTTCTGGTACACTGAATGTCGGAGTAATCGAGTAACCGTGCGTTTTATTCTGCACACAAGAGAGCACAGCAAAAAATCTGGAAACTTATCATACTGCCCTGTGATGTTTTATGAGGATAACAGGCCTGACTGTAACTGTTAAGGCACAAAGAAATACCCATTTTACTTAATGTATTAGGTAACCATACATCGCAAGAATAACAAATTAAAGTAGAAAGAGATGAAAGTTTCACCAGACCCATTCTGATCTATGCAGCTGGAAGAGGTGCAGATACCAATACTTCGTTTTCTAACTTCTTTAAAAAATTAAAAGGTATTTTGTTAAAATCAATAAAATTAAAATATATACACAATATGAAACAAATCTGTAACGATGGACGCAACATTCAAATGTACTTTACTCTTGTCAGGATGTTACCATAAATGTATTCGGTGGCTCTTCCTTGCCAAAATCTAACTTAACTGTGAAATAACTTAATTCTTACCTTTAATTATCCTTAACAATCAGTGAACATAGATCTCATATGCGTGCCTGAGCAGTTCTCTTCAGTTGACAGAACAAAGAAAGTAAAACATCAAAAGAAAAATGAAGAATAATACAATTAATTATTTAATAATATTTGCACAAGTTCAGTCGAAAGAGCACAACCAAATAATCCAAATCAATCAGTCTTAGGTACAGTTCATTAACCTATCTTGTCTCAAAAATAAAATATCGAAAAAAAACTGCTGTAATATTGGAAACTTCGAATTTGTGATCATTCGAATATGGACGATCTGAATGGTGCACGGCGTGAAGAAGTGACCGGAGCTCATGTAACGTCACTTCGATCGACCAAGAATTATGTAATTAAAAGTTCTGTCTATATGAAGGTACGTAACACAAAAGTCACAACTAATTAAGAACTCACTTCCAACATTAAGATGGCTTTTATGTTAAAAAACGTTACAAAAATAAAATAATTCAGAGTAAAATTGATCCACATTTTCGAGCTGCGTAAAATTTAACAATTATTTTCTTTTATGTTCGAGCTGTGTACTCGTAATTCATCACTTTTATTTGGACTTTACAAATCGACCCGTTTTTAGAAACTGAAGATCTTTAAATGTCAAAGATCAGATGATTTGGTCCATTTGGATTCAGAAACAGTCACGAAACAAATAATTCTTTACACAGTTGGCCGGATTTCTTGAGCTGAAGATGGGACATGCATCCATACCCTGAACGGGAATCGAACGGCCTCAAAATTCTTATTCGCGCTTCGAGACTTTGTATGGCCTACGAACAACTCGGCCGTGACAATTTAATGACAGATGGTAAATACTCTATTATTTCAACACCAAATACGTGATTGCGTGAGATTAGTACCGATAATAATACTAATCTTATAACCGAATTGATTAGACGATTAATGGTGACAGTTCTAGGTGTCCTGTATCACAATGACTGTCTATATAAGTGATGTATCGAAAATTCAAAACTGATTAATTTGTAGTATGTCATTTACCATCACTGATAAAGTTGTTTACCACCAAAAATATGCGAAAATTATGACGGAGACATGAAAGTACTCTGAGGAGCGAAGTCACATAAAGTTGTGTTCATATCAAAAGCATTTTCATGAACTGAAAATGCAGTGTCAGTGAAATATGAGAAAGCTGCCGAGGGTTCACATGCTACAGGCTAAACATCATCAGTAAAACAGATCTCAAACATTTACCCCACTTACCACGTTCGAAAAAAGTCAAAATTCGTTCGTCAGTGTCCAGAATTTACATAACACGAAATATTTTACGTTGTATGGAATATTTTATAAGGGTTTCTAAAACAAATCCAATATCATTCACCAGTTTCGTATTTACCGTCCGACCATATTTAAAGGAGACCAAACTACTTTACCGATTCCGACTAAATTGCTTATGGCACAAATACACTAAATTCTGTCGATTCACTTTGAGGTTGGTTCACTTTAGATCGTACTCAGGCTCTTACGTGTATCTTCTCAGTCTAATGTCAGATTCACAACTACAAATTACAGCCCAGACCACAAGAGCTTCATTCACTGTATTTAGTTTCAATATCTGCTATATTAACCCAAAAGCAAGCAAATATTTGGGCGTTATTTATAATACAGCTTCACTGTATAATTAGGAGAAATAGGACTTCACTTTCATACCAAAAAGATTCATTGCCATCCTCAACTACACTTTGACATGAACCTTTTTCTTGCAATGTTAATCACAAACATGTTTTTGTCAGTCCTAGAAAAGGAGAAACATTGTATTTGACTTGTAATGAATGATAATGACTAATTGACAAATGGAGCATTATGCAATTCCCTTTGGAGCGTTAATATGGGAGTTGTAATCCTACTGAGTATGTATATTTAACGAGCGTCTCCCTAGCTACACCAAGAAGTCGTTCTTTAATGAATATTTAAGTCTCTGCGAATTGCTAAGCCAAAGCCCTATTAGATGCCGTAATCAGCCCCCAATGAACTAGAAGACCGCAATGTAATCGACTGGCATTTTAATCTGCATTAACTCATTAATTGAAGCAAAGCCTATTCGTCCGCAACAATCCAAGCCCGTTGAATTTAAAGGGTTTCGTGTTTTTGAGTCTGGATGCACGCAGACACGTGCTACAGTAGGACTATCCATCTGGCTTCCTACATGGATTCCACACGAGAATGCTGGTATTTGTAACAAAGTATTTACTGAAAGCGATAAGACGTATCAACAAAACGGCCTGTGGCCAGCAAATAACAATGTAAACGTTTTGTATTTGGTATATTATAAGCTGTAGATGGTATCATAGTCAACTAAATTTCCAGAGGTATCATGTCTCAACCAACACAATCCCTCTACATTTTATTTACACCCTGTGAATTATGATAATATTTGGACATACAGACATAGGTACATGTAAAGAATATTTACTATTTTACAAGGAAAGGAAATCAATTTATAAAAATCTGGAGGATTTTCTTCAAAACAAGTACATAAAAATATCTATGTGCTACACCTATGAAGTAAGATGTAGCCATGCCCTCTCATCTGAAACTAACAAGTTAACCCAATTGGCCACTAGACATGCAGGCTACATATTACGACTTCACAATGTCCCCATAAAGATCATACGACATATTGCAACAAGTTCTCGCAGTATGTACCTCCACCTAATTTAAAGAGTATAGGCCCACAACAGTATAATACATTCAGATGAGGTGTATTTCCAATGTCGTTCGTCGCCTCGACGCGTTAACACGAAATATGCAGACTGCACAATTTGGTAATCACGTTTTCCCCATTTCTGACACATTCGTAACGAAAAAATGACAAAAAAATGCACAGTTAGTCTCGCCATCTCTCTCTCTCTCTCTCTGCACGTCCATCTGATTGCATATAACAACTCGAAACCCGCTGAAGGAATTTTAATGGACTTCTATATCAATAAGGTAATTTTGCTGAAATTTATCGACATATTCCAATTTTGGTTAAAATCAGACAAGAAGAGCATACTTTCCATAAAGACGTACACGCGTGTCTGCGCGTAAATTATCTAAATATTTATCGAAGCAAAAAATAACGTAGAGAAAACTGAAAGCAGCATTTATTCCGCAGAAAATCTTACGGTTTTCGAGATAATTATAAACAATGTTCATACTGTCTTCTCAAACTCGAGATCCGTTAGACTTATTTTAATTAAATATTATACTGGAGGTCCTTGCTCCTCAATCCTGCCTGTTTTACTCTATTTATAAGACAGCATGAAACTTAACATTCACGACTTGAAAATAAATAGCCGATAATACAGCGAATGCTATAAGCACACCACAAAACTTGATTTATTTGGAACACTGAGCCAAACGTGAGGCAACAATAAAGACTAGATTACATAACTAAAAAAGTCAACTCGATGCACTGGTCATATAGGACAGATACAAAGGTTTATCAAAATAGCGTGATAGCCTATGTACTGAAAGGGATCAACTCGCATTACAGTTCCCTTCATTAAAGAATTATGAGGTTCTGATGTAATCAGATTCACTTGGCAACTCAAGCAGTCATTTTGTTGGTCAACTAATGAACTGGGGAGGCCACGATTCAAACAGTCACCTGTCTCCTTACACGAAGAAACACAAGCAACTATGCTGGAAATATACGATTTATCAACCATAGAAACAGACGTAGTACGCCCAAAACTCCTATGTCCCAAAACCGGTAATTAAAAGACAATTTCGCCATTTAACGCCGAGTGGTAACTGTATGTACCAGATGCTTTAACAGTCAGTAATTCTGAATTTTGTAATTATGCGTTTTGTATCATTCTCAGTGTACACATAAATTATATCATTAAACAGCATTAACCAGTTGACATTTGTAATGGTAAAGAGTTGCTTTCTATGTGGCACTGACTAATTTCTTTAAATGTTATTTAGAACAGCTTCGGTTTTGAAGGGTTAAACAACCAGTCCTTAAATTTTCTGAAATCAACTTGGAACTGCATGTTATACCGCCGTGGCACTTTATTACACACCCCCGTTTACAATTTCCAGAACGTATTCCGCACGCTTAGATCCTAATTCAAATTATGCAGAGAAAGTAATAGTGTTTAGTGTGAAAAAACAACCGCATGAACCGAAAATTAAATATTATACAAAATCGTTGCAAAACAGAGAAACTGACATTGTAACATTTAATACCACTTCAAAATTTACCACAGACGAAAATACACAACGTAGGCCTATTTGACATAACTTAATGCATGAACGACATACCTAAACCAGATCTGTTACCTCACTGCTGAAGATCTCTTATAAGAAAACACACAGGAAGACATAACGCAATGACTTCTCGAGTCACGAATTAACAGAAAACGTTTCTAAATAAAACGAAATAAAAGTATGAAAGTCATCATCAGGTTTCTATCTGAGAAATGAAGATTTCAGTCTCAGTGATGTAAGAAGACAAATTAAGTACTTTAAAATGATTTGTGGGGGTTCTATGGGCTGAACACACCATTTATAACAAAATATTAAACAAATAAAACATGTTACTATATTGGTATCTGTATACACTGCAGCAACAAGACGTTTCAAAAGAAAACAAAGCAATAAGGCGTAAACAGAAGACTGAATAATTAAAATGTGATGACATTAAACAATTGAACTGAATTAAAGAAAACACAGTCTATTAGAAGAAAAGTAACGTAAATAATACATAAAGCGTACCTAGCAAATGCATCAAATTTATTCGGAACTAAATTATTATATCATACTGTAAACCAGGGTCAACCGACTAAATTCCCTACTTCACATAAAATGTTAGAACATGTAGGAAAATGTATGCTTAGCATAACAAATGCGGCGATTTCACCATAATGTGATCACTGACCATTGGTAATGCAGCCAGTGACGTCAGAATACCCGAAGGCCAGTAACCTTTGCGTACGCGGGCCGCCTTGCGCCTGACTAGACCAGGTTGGGCCAACCCAAATGATCTTTCGGGCCACTTTGGAAATGCATCATAACTCCGCGGGCCACATATAAAATTATATATCCCCATATTAGATTTAGATACACTATAGACATTTTTTTGGAGTGAAAAATTGAAACATAATGAGTTATTATTATTGTGTGTACTATTATTCTTACATGTAAACATAGATAATATAATAATAATGATACTAAGCGTACATTGTAAAGAAATATATAGCACTAAAAATTAAATATAAATATATTTTGTAAAAGTGTGATGAATCTCGCGGGCCGGAAAAATGTTCAAGGCGGGCCACATGTGGCCCGCGGGTTGGCCACCCCTGGACTAGACGATTAAGAAATCTCTGGGGATTCCCCACTGGTTGTGCAGCTGCAGATTTCCCGATTACGGATTCCACACCAAATCACTTCTGCGAGCGAAAGGGCATGCAGTTTTTCAAGCAAAGTTCCCATTATTGTTGTCCGATTTTAACCGAAACTGAAAATGGAAACACAATCGTCGGTCGAATTGTCTCATGCGCACAGACAGACGTGGCGAAGCTAATAAACGTATTTTCTAGCAACTTTTCATTTCGAACGTACCTTAAAATGAGGAAAGGGTAATGACATTTAATGTTGCTCGTCGTTTGGACTTCAACCATCGTTTAATATTCTAAAAGAAAACTGCGCTTCGGGAGCACAGCCAACTTCCAAAACGTAGTGTCTTGTTTTATAGTATACAATGATGAATAAAGTCCAAAAAACTAACAATATCCAACGTAATACACCACCGTTATTACCATTTATAAAAAGTAATGAATCGTGCCAGTGAACATGCTGACAATATTTACAAATCATTAAGACACAATCAGACACGAGTAAAAGCAGCACGAGTGCCCAATAGACAGTGTCTGACGAAAACTATAAACTATGGTAAAGTGAAACAAATGTCTTAAACATGCAGGCATATCCATAAAACGTAAACTGTACTCACTGCCAGGAGAAACTACCCGTTATTCCTTCTCTGAGTCGGTCCTTAAGAGAACGCTGTCTAGAAGGTCCAGCACCCGTGAACGTAGCCATAGCAACGACCGTTCAACTACTTTTACTTTGTTGGAGGCGGACAGCAAGCATCAGGAAGATAAAACCCGTAGGATTGGCGCCTCAAACACCGGCGGCGTCTTTTTCGATCAACAACACCTCACCCTCCACCAGTTACCATTTTACACCCTTCTTATAAAAGGCTTACTTCCTTTTCACTTCACACACACGAACACAAATATGAATATAACTGAAAGTTCAGCAGTTCTTGAAGGAAGATTGAAATTTTCACAACCAAACTCTTTTTTGATGTAGTCTGTTCCTTCTATATGTTTTAAGGCTGTACTTTCACGGGGTTTTCCTCTTTTAAGACTTCACACAAAATCAATATAAGCTTATCCACTATTTTAGGGCAATCAGTAACAGATATTCAACTACTTCACAGATTCCCAAGTGTGTTTTCAAAGTGGTGGAGGTCTCTTAACCGCATTTGTGAGCAATATTTGTAGCATTTCTACAACGCATGCTTATCTCAACGCTTTCTCACAATCGATACGACCTTTAACAAAACAGCTGCGTTATCCTTGACCGTCTGCTTGATCATTATAAAATAAAAGATCAGTTTAACTTAATGAAATATGTGTATTCCAGTGAATAATGACGTAATTTGGAAATTCGAAACGAGCATAAAATCCCTGGTATATTGTTGTCTGAGAAATCACATCAATGTAAGTTTCTATTCCAAACAGTTTATTAGTTTGAAAACACAGGTTCGTTGCAATTCCATGTACTATTAGACTTCTTTACTCTTCATCAGAAATTTAATGCTTCCTGCGTTGAACCGTTTGGCTCCGTAATCTGTAGTTGGTCTGTATGCACTGACTGTCAGGAAGAAATTTCCACAAATGAAATATGAACACAATGTCACCCAGGATACACAGGCAGTAATGAAGATTTTACAAAGTTAAAAATGTTTGTTTATACAACACTTAAATATGTTTCCTTTGTGATATGTTTCGGAAAGCTTCACATTGCTTGTATTTCATTCCAGATGTTCGAAAATTATATTTTCAGGCAGAGAGGAAGACGGCAGGCAAGCAGTCTCTTGCAGCATTGCTAAGATCCAAGAGCAGTAGCACTTGTTCAAATCGGACCAACCGAATGGCAGATCAGGCGGTCCAATGACATCCTGCCGTGTCATCCGTGCTCCTTCTCTGTAAAATACAAACAATACAACTATTTCACTTGTTACATGAACACTCTTTCTTGTTATTCATCTAAACGAACTGGAAACAGCGAAACATTCCAGTGCAATGACAAAGTGGAATAAATATAGAAACATAACAGACTATGGTATAAAATGCGAACGCCTGCTACGTGTGTGTGGATTTTATTCTCCGTAAACTAAATATTAAAAGATAGATTAACGTTATTAAAACAGGAACAAGAATTAAATTTAAATGTTATAGCCTAACATATTAACAACGCTACAAAATACGACAAATCCTTTTATTTCAAATTGAAATGAACGTAGTAATTTAATAAATGGTTTTTTAACACTTTAACAACTTAGGTTGGTGACGAACACAATAACCATGGCACACAAGCGATGCTTAAGTATGAGGATGGGCCCAAAATGCACGCAAAATATAATTCGTGTTCAAAACAGAAATGTGAGTTACGGCACCCAAAATTTTAACTTTACATTCCCAGCAAAGACTGAATAACATCCTTTCCTGCCGTCTGAAATCTCGAAGGGCACGTAAGTTCCTTATTGCGTAACGAAAGCCAGGTTCATGGCATTACCATCATGAACCTGTGTCCGCCTATATACGTATCTGTACCCCTAATAACTTGAACTAAATCACGGATAATCATAACATTTTGTATTGGCATCGTTCTACTACAGGACACCGTCTCCTCGCACAATTTTAATTTCACGCAATCAATGAGTTGCAACATTTGTTAACATCATTTTTGTGTACAATGTAGTCGCAAAATGCGAACAAGTTGGACGTGAGAAATGGATAATTAGGTTTAGGCTTGCTGATGATGACTAATGAACCATCGGGGTCAAGCATGTTTAATTTTGACTAGTGATAACTAACAAACACACCAACAGATTTTGTGGTTTTATAAATTAATAATTACATACATAACGGCGCAAAAATTTGAGCAAATATGGGGAACATGTAAAGTAATTGAAATTTGCAGGCAAACTATTATAAATTATGCACAACCACTAGAAAATGTACAATTATGAATGTAAGGTAAGCATCTGAAGGAAAGTAAATATTGTAGTTCTTCCCAGAACGTCTTGCGAAACGTAAGTTACTCCCTTCTTCTTCTTCTTCTTCTTTGAAATTTTCAAACACAAAACTTAACAAAAATTCTTTCATGTAATGCACAGGTGGCCATATTATATACGGACCCTCAAAAAGAACTCTCCACACGCATGAAGAATATATTTATAACTCTAAAGCTCTTACTCAACTGACCTGAAACATTTTCTTCACGTAATCATTGCTGCTTCATAACCTTGTGATAAGTAAGTTTCAAGATCCAATAAAAATCACGAGGCCGTACCTCAAGCAACTCTTCAGTGCCATCTTGTTGGAATGAAATCAGTTCTGTGTTTTCCTTTAGATGCTACAATATTTACAGTATGAATTTTTAATTAATAATTATGCATTCGAGTAATCAAATAAAATAAAATTTGTCCGATATTAATCTCGAAGTTTCGCACCTTCGCCTTGCTTGTAATTGTTAATCTAGACAATGTTTAATATCATTGTGTTTGTATGTTAATGATTTACCTCCATACGAAATTTCACATATCTGGCTACCACTATTAAACCGAAAACTAAATATAAAATTTCAGTAACCAGCCGTCATGTTAACGTTTTAGATTATACAAATTATGTGAAAGAAAAATGCATAGGTATTACTACAGATAATTTTAAATCCTATATTAAATGTCGCTTTCACCTCAACTACAATGCCCCTATTACTGTTGGCATATACTTAAAATGTATGATGTTGATGATTTATATGTCAATTGGACCAAAAGTTATTAAGGGGAAAGCAATGCTGGTGGACCCAAGAATATGACGATAATACTACAACCTATACGTCATAAAATAAGGAGTGAATTAGGCTACCATATTAGATAGGCCAAAGACTGGGCATTTCACTTTTATTTGTCCGAGCTGGTTAAGAGATCATAATTTCATTCATGAGGAAATTTAGATTCTGCTAAATTCGGGGAATGTTTGCTATAATGCAGTTCAGAACACTTTGTCTTCCCTTTTGTTGTCTAAAACAAAAAGACTAAATATACAAATATAGTACCTGCTGCTTTGTATGGTTGTGAAATATCTTACGTCATGGGAAGACCACAGATCGAGAGTGTTTATGAACAAAGTGCTCAGAAGAATATTTAGACCTAAGAATGAATGACGTGAGGACGAAGAAAGCTGTATAATGAGGAACTTCACAGATTGATCTTCGGCAAATATTATTGCGGTGGTCAAATCAAGGAGAATGAGATGCAGAGCGCATTGGGTAGATGGAAAATATGTACTGTATTTTGGTTGGAAAGTCTGAAGGGAAAAGACCACGGAAATCCCAGGAGTAGATAGCAGAATAACATAATGTATCTTAGGGAAACTGGGTTTGTGGGTATAGATTTAATCCATCTGGCTCAAGACAGGGGAAGTGGGGGACGTTTGTGACCATTGCAATGAACCTTCGGGTTTCACAAAATGCTTCTCAAGGAGAAGTTAATCAGTAAAGTTTATTTTCTACAAGCATGTTTTCTCTTGGCCTTCATATAGAACTAATCTCTCCGCCCAGTGGAACTCATTACGATAAATTGTTATAGATTTCAAATACAGTTCATTCACCTGTAAGTAATGGTCTTTCAGCTTTTACAAACTTCAGTACATCGTTAATAAATGACATGAAGTGGTATAGCCCCAAAGACTATCAAATGTGTCCCGTGTGCCTATTTGGCATCTCAATATAAAAAAAATAACTTTAAACACCATGGGACCTAATATCATTTGGTACTTTGCGCACGTATGACAAACAACGCTGTCAAAACTTATTTTATCTTCTCCGTTTATTTTAAACGATTGATAACATAGTCAGGGACAGAGAAGTAAAAAGAACGAGGACCACTCAAAGCTCTTGCCCTTCATAGTTACAAGACCACTCTAATTTTTCATTGCATTCCTTGATCTCATGTGGCCATTTGCCATGGCCTTCAGTATTAAAAGGTTATACATATATACATATACGTATATGAACTAAGGTTAAGATAAAAAGTGAGCGGCCTCTTACAGCCTACTTCCAGGATGCAGCCATAATGTAACCATGCCCCTACATATGTCTTCTTTCTTAGATTCAGACCCAAAGAACAAGAAAACACCAAAGCGTTATTTCGATCCCTACAAATTATAGGCCTGTAGATTTTTAACACTTAATTTTGTTAAATTATTTAAATTAATTATTTAAACACAGAGCAGCTCTCATTTTGTAATGTTTGTCTTATAGCAAACTTCGTAAGCTGTTTTAGTTTTAGTAATAATAATTAGTTCTGTTTATTGAGATTTACCGAGCTGTACGTATGTCTGGCAGCGAGTATTGAAACTGGTTCATATCTATCTTATGGGCCCGACAAAGACCAGCCCATTCCGGACTTCCCACTTCCCTTCAGGTCGCAGTTCTTTTATACAAACGACCACTGATCGCCGACTACAGGCCTACTTTATTTACAGCAGTTTTAGTTCTTCAGTGACGACATCTGAAGTCACAAGACAGCAAAACAATGAAGCACAACATTCCGAAGCGTCTAACCCCGTCCAATGACAATAAAAGCTGTCGATAACTTCTAATGATTGCAAATGTAATTATTCCGGACACTTAGCAATCGCGATCCGAAGATAAATAATCAAGCTTTACAGATCGCGGCACGAAGGACCGGCAAATAAATGCAGTCAACACATCCAGATAAGTAGATAAAACTCACTGCAACTGATCTTCAAACCTCCGAAATACAGAACTACGTTTCATGCTGTATCGCCCACATATAACTTCGTAAAGTGTTGTTGAATTCAGTTTCGTTGAAAATTACAACCCTAAAATTCTGACACCTTGAAATTCCTAGAGTTTAAGGGCACTTAAAAGAATATCCGTTGACATGCAAAAGAAATTTTTCGGCAGAGGTTAAAACCCCAGTACGTAAGAGAAACACGCTGATGGCTGATAATATTTATCCATAAATTGAAATTAGAATATTTGCAATAAAAATAAAGAAAATAGCAAAGAACTGGGCTATACTTGAGCAAATATAAAGGAAAAGGTTCGATAAGCAGTAGGAAGATACAAAGGTCACAAATTAGGGTGGTAGAGAGAATAAGCCGAGTAAGAGTAAGAATTTACTGTATAAGAAATTATCCTAATAAAATACTTATTATTATACGTAACACTAATTACTGCATATTATTCAAAAGCAGCTTTCTTGCATTTTGCTACATACTTCACACATTATTCAAAATAATCACAATCCACAACCATTACGTACCTGTTCTATAAGAACCAATTAATAACTCATTATCACTCTAATGTAACAGTAATGTCAAGAATATAAATGATTACGTTATTTAACGACGCAGTATCAGCTAATGTGGTTATTTTTCGTTCCAAATACTGGTGTAAATAAATCAGGTAAATAAAAAGCAGAATGGTCAAAGAAGAAACGGGACCACCAACATGCAGTCATCTCAACAAAGTTATGCCCATAACAGAATTCACATAATGTGGCAAGATCATCGCCCTGATGACAGAGGCAGCAAGGACCTCTGAAACGTCGGTAAACTTCTACCAGATTACACGACGCTACAATCCAGAAGACAGCCATCTTCATGGCAAGACGGTTTTTTGCCCTAGCCTCAAGACAATCTATAGAAGAGTGTACCAGATACCAAGCACGAATGATAGTCCTCTCCTCGTAACGACAGAAATAAACTTTAATTTAATTCATGTTTAAGGCCAAGAAAAGACGTTTGACTGCTTCAAGCCACTGTCATCAACATCACAGTGTTGGCTCCGACAACCACAATTAGCGAAAACATTAAACTTCCAAAAACTTTCACGGCTTCTGAATCGTATGGGAGTAGGCGTGAATGCACTGGCAGCCAGTACTACCGGTTCTAATACTGCTTGAGGCTATCATAAATGGCGTGCAGATCATCACGTTTCTCCGATATCAGCCTTGGCGTAAAACGTTGGATCGCCTAGCAAAGTATAATTAGTGTCAGAAGTGCCTTCTTCGCACAAGCTAGGACGCAAAAATTTGCCAAACAATGTATTTAATTCCCTTTACATTGGATATTAATAACTATTAAAATAGTCAGTACACAAATAGCATCATATTCTATATGCTTTTATATACGTGCAAAATTTGTCCTGCCTAAGGGAACAGCGAAGACTGAGTGTTGGGGAAAAAATGTCGTGAGGTATATTTGGACCTCCGACAGACAACGTAGCGGGAGGAAGAAAATGCAAAAACAAATTAACAACTAGAACAACACGCGGTGAAATATTTAGATTTGTGGATGACTATTTTCTAAATAAAGGTTCGAATGGAATATGCATACTAGTGTTTTGAAGTCAAGGTTTCTGGTGCGTTATAATATGCAGAACATTTCTTTTCGGCCTTGTCCAGCGTCTTAAATTATAAAATAATAAAACAATGTTTTGGAAGCTGAAATGTGCTTCCGTCTTCAGGTCAAAGGCTAGTTCAACCAGACGGCCTAACAGACCGACTTTCTGTCCTCCTTTCAATGTTCTTTATCTCCATACGGAAGCAGAATCCAGCTTTAGAAAAGGTGTTTTATTATTTTATAATTCATGTCGACGGTAAAAGCCCAAAAGAACAGGTCTACTTATTATGCTAGTGACTGCATGGACGGTGTTGTAGCAATGACAAGAACAATGGAATAACGACAAAACACACGCATGCACTGTAAGAAGAAATAATTCACTGCGCTATTCATTACCAAACCAGTAAGTACATTAATAATAAATAATCAAACAACAGTAATAATAATCATGACGCTAATATCTGTAGATAATCACATTCCTAAAATTTTTACCCAAATAAATTATTATTCAAACCACAGTTCTAAACTATCTTAACGTAATCACAACAATTATGGTAATGGTAGGTAACACATTCACTTATAACTCTGAATTACTGTTTAAATGTCTGCTACTCCAGCTGTTATTTTGCATACTGAACCTAAATTAAATTTACATCTTATACAAACAACAAAATTATCATTTACAGTACAATTCTACCTTCAATTTCAATACCAGGCCTTACTGTATGTACAATAATTATCAACATTAACTACGAAGGCTTTAAGTTATATAATCTAATAACTTTCAAAGATGTAAGTAAAAAGTTTCTTTAAGCCTTATCAGTCGATCTACCTCTGCAGAATTGCATTTTATCATCACGTACATAATCGCAAAGCTAGCACAAAAGTAACAACCCCTTAATTCTCAACTAATCATAAATATATTAAAACTTCATACTTCGCTTTTTTAAAATGATCAGGTACAGTAGGAACTTCACTGAATGCAGAGCTAAGCCAGGTAGGATATCTCACTAGAGACGATCAAATTCATAATTTAATTATAAGAGCCCATACATTTATCATAGTTTCCTTTACAGCAATAATTGTTTCAATTGGAGGATTCGTAAATTCATTAGTACCCTTAATATTAAGAGCATCTAACATAGCTTTCCCTAGAGTAAATAATATGAGATTTTGGTTATCATCATCAATCGATGGTAACAAACCCACTGGTTCCTGAGCTTAATCGCGTATCAGTAAAGTAAATAGTTGTACTGCTATCAGTTCTTTAGATCTGTCCTGTTTTACTGTAGTGCACAACACATACGTAGCAATGCGCTAGCAGCCAAGGGGAAACCTTCCCGGAATGTATTACCACATAAAGGGAAACTATCAAACTTCAAATACAACTTCATGGTAATAAATGGCTGGCAAAAGAATATTACTTAAGGGTCAGTTTTGGTTTAATAAACTAACTACATCGCCATCACAGTTTCCTAAATGACAAATTTTGCACGTTTACAGAACAATAGTAATATAAAAAAAGAAACTATACTTTCGGACTTTCATAGTAAAATTTGCGTGTTTATACATTTCCACCAGAGACTTCACTGGCTAAATGCGGACGCGAACACATGCTCCCTTACACAGTGAGAACATCTATCTAAGGATTAGGTTTGTTCTTTTGTTAAAGAGTTCCGGCTAATAAACTTGGTCATTCACTAAGAGGCCACCATGTCCAGTCCGTCTGATGTAGGAACTTAAAGCGTGAAAGATAAACCCAGAACACGGCAGTGCTATGACCATTTAAAATATACGTAAAGGCGATAGAAGCATGAACAAGTACGTGGTTATTCATCGGTTAAATAATAGATCGCGTTCAGAACTTTGGTCGTTGAGAATTTATAATAATGAAAGTCCACAAAGTAATCAATGAATACAGATACAAACATTCTTACGTCTAAACAGCCTAAATGTTTTGATAAATATTGCTTCCGCAAACACTTCACTTCAATGTGCTTATTTTAAAGACTTGGGTTCCAATCTCGACATAGAATCGCTTTACAACTTCGAAGTCCGCAAGAGTGACGGCATACACATAAAATAAAAATCACAACCTGCCATACAGGAAACGAAAGAACTGAACTTAAAAATATTTTCAATAGGATTTTAAAAGTCCTGTCTTAATAACAGCTAATGAAATTTCTGTTTTTACACCCAACATATCACCAACCATTCCATATTAAGCGTCATCGCCGAAGCCACGGTTTCTGCATAGAGAACTTTGTGCCAGTGTCACGTAAAGTGTCTACTATTTAAAATGGAATTTGAATAACAAATTAACCCTCTGAAGCACAGAGTTAATAATATGTATTACTTAAAAATGTAGTTGCTCCCTGAAAGAGAACACACAACGTCTCTTCTGTAAGAATCTCTTGCTCAATGCTGTTTAGACAAATATTCGCTGTTTATTCTTCAAATAATATGAAATCCATGAATACACTCTAAGTAAACTGCTGAGTTACTGAATATTAAAATAGGTGGTGTTTTGAAAGCTTTAGTCGGAAAGCGCTTTCTTTAGTACAAGTCTTTCTCCTGAAGAAAGGCTGATGAAGGTCTGAAGACTGTAAAGAAGGAGGGGAAGTTCGTTCCCTTTCACCCTGACAATGGACCAGACCTGTAGCTCATGGAATCGATACGATTTGTGGGTCCGTCAGTAACTACAGTTCGTAGACTTTTAAGACCCGAGTTGGACTGTCCAGATAATACAGTATGTGAATATTATGCGAATCTTAACTGTCACCCTTCCATCCTGCGCATTCACATCTGTTTCAGTCTTTGTATACATCAAAAGAAAATTCATCCACAGCTTAGTCCATTGTATTATGCTGGCTACAAAAAATCGGAAAATGTGCTGTGGACTGTACTTAATACTCTGCTTACTTCTATAGAAGTTTCAGAACTATATAATTTTAACACCAAGTGGGTCACGTGATTTTAAGATGAGGCTCTACAACCTGCAGTACTTTAATTACTTTGGCTGTCTAGTGGGAGAGGAGCCTTCCTTGTACGGGGGACGAGGCGGGAAAATGTAATGCACTTTTGTAATTATTTCGATTACAGTTTTGTTTTCACCGGACGTCTTAAGAAAGTAGTTGTAGTTGTTGTTGTTGCTATTGTTTCCATAGGTGCCCTTGTTACTGTTATAAATGTGACAGATAAAGTATTCCTTGTGCTTAACCACCACGCCATCAAGGCGTACAGGGAAGTGGAGACAAATCTCCAAGCATTATCGTCGGCACTAGATGCGTGACAATACCTGAAAGGAATCCATGGCCTTCTGGAGGGCGCAGAAAACTGTATAACGAGTTCACCAAATATTATTTGGCTTATCAAATCAAGCAGGACGAAATAAACGGAACATGTAGTGTGCAATGGCGAGCTAAGAAATTAGTACAAAATGGTGATTGGATAGCCAGAAGTAAAAGACCACTTGTTCGACGTAGGCGTAGATGGGAAGATAATATTGAAATGGGTATTGGGCGAACTGGTTTGATTAAATCCATTTTGCTCAGGACAGGGACCGGTAGCGGTTTCATGTGAACACGGCAATGAACCTTATGACCCCATATAAGACGGTGGATTTGATTAGCTGAGCAAAATATTAGCTTCTTACCAAGGATTGATTGTGCTCTGTTGTAACGGACATGACGTACCTAAGGGTTACTGAAGGGCAAAGGAACCGACAATTTATCCAGTCTACATTGTTTGTGACCGCACAAAAACCGACGCATATATGTAATAATTTGCAGGCCTATATCAATATTATTCGTGTAGTAATATCTGCTTCGCGTACATAACATCGCGTATTCCAAGAACTTGCAAATTCTACCGCACATAAATGTTGATTCGTTGTTCTCTGTTACCATTTACAAACATCGTTAACGTGCGGTAAAACGAAGGCCTAGAAGTTGCAGTTTGCTTTTGGAAAGTCGGGCTTCAGTTTTGGTTACCATGATGAAGGAGCATTTTGACTAGCGCTCGCCAAATATTGTATGAATAGGACCTCGCCAGGATGTTAGATAAGGCACGAGTAGTTGTGTATGAATAGCAGGCCCGTTATCAGAAGGCCTATATATATATATATATATGCAGGTCATGACGTCAGAGCTTCATAAAAAACCCACTACCACCACAAGCACCCCATCATCATCATCATTAATACTATATAACAATTCGTTTGTACAAAGATGGCTGTCTTATGGGTTGCAGCGTCATGTAGTCCTTAATGCAAGGACATCTGAAACGTCGCTAAACTTCTACCAGACTACACGGCGCTTCAACCCAGAAGACAGCCATCTTCGTACTCACCTCAAATCCCACTTAATTCGTTTGTAGTTTACACAGTATTGCTCTTAGAATTGCTTACTTGATGTTTTGAATTGAAAAAATTAGGATTCCATAATTTGTACTCTTCACTAAATGCTATCAGGTTTACTAATCAAAGAGTAGGAGATGGGCGGGACATGTAGTACGCATTGGAGAGCTATGAATGCACACAAAATTTTGATGGGAAAACATAAACGTAAGAGACCACTTGGTACACTTGGATGCAATCCTGGCTGGAAAGATATTACAAGCGGATCGTAAGCAGGGTGTGAGGATTTGGACTAGATTCATCAGGCTCGAGAGGAACCAGTGATAGGCTCTTGTGAATATGGTAATGAACATTCAGGTAGAAGATTTCTGTCTTCTGGGTTGTTGCGCTGTGTAGTATGGTCGATGTTTACCAACGTTTCAGAGGTCATACTGCCTCCGTCATCAGGGCGATGAATCGCCCTGATGACGGAGGCAGTACTACACAGCGCAACAACCCAGAAGACACCGCTGTGAAAACCTCAAATCTTACAACATTCAGGTCCGATAAAATGCGGAGAGTTTCTTAACTGGTTGAGTGACTATTGGCTTCTCATGAAGGATTTAACCCCATTGAGTTAAGTTGGCTAAGCTATAAGCTGGCCCCCTTCCAAAACAAGCAGATGGTCGCATTCTGTGGACTGCTTAATTCACGACCACGCACGCGCACCACCGGCTGTATCGACCCTGTTTCCAAAACCACGTCTGGCAGTGTCCTGAAGCAACAAATTGGACACAATCTTTAAAACGTTCCATCGACTCCTGGCGGATTTCTGGGAGGCATTAGTCACAGAGATGAAGAAGGCAAAATCATTATTTACTATAATTATGAACAAGACATACGCTCATGTCTAATGAGCTGCAACAGTGTAGTCCATATATGGGCCTATAAATCCAAGATAGGAGTAGACTCTGTGAACTAGCAGCTTCACCAATCTTCGCGATTATTAGCTAGAATACTGTTACGTTGTTGAATAATGGTGGAAGTTGAAGTTCTTGTCTAAAATACCATAAAATCTGAAACTCATGATTTGTGACCTAATCAATGACTGCATAATTACTAAGGGAAAGATGCTGACTGACGATGCTTGAGGACAAAGTGTCGAGAATATCTGGACTTATAAGATATAAAGTAACAGAAGGGCGGAGAAGATTGCATTACGAGGGGGTTCACAATTGTACTCTTCACCAAATATTATTACGATGGTTATATCAAGGAGGAAATAGACGGGGCACGTAGCACTCATGAGAGAGACGAGAACTGCATAGAGAATTTTAGTCAGGAAATCTGAAGAGAGAGAGACCTCTTGAGAGACAAAAGCGACAAAGAGAACATAATGTTAAAGCGGACTTATAGAAAGTGGTTATCTCTTCCAGAATATTTTTTAAAAACCCGGGGGAATAGGACTCATTCCATGCCAATTTTTATTTTAAGCTAACGGTAATATGCATTCATAAAACGACATATCAAGCAGCTTCGTCATTTCAGTACAGTTTATTTTAATAGAAATCAGACGCTACGTCATGAAAATATTTAAAATAGATCATAACAAGCCTTCTTGAAACTCAGCGCACACGAAAGAAGAAAGAAAAATATATATATTTCCCGAGAGGATTTGTTGGTTCCGAGTGGGTTATGAGAAACAAATAGAGTGTTAGGAAACTAAATTTTCTATGTGTCTATGTTAAACATGATTTATTGTTATTCCGGATTTATGTTTTTCACTCACAATGATAATATAGATTGAGACTGGCGAAGGGACGCCTACTTCTCGCCGTTGTGGCGACTACTTACATTGGAATGTGATTTTGTGTTTCTAAGGGCCAATAAAACTTCGCACGAAGGATAGCCTACCTGTTATTATGTGTTGCTACAATCACAACGCACTACGTGAATATTATCTAATTTCAAATGTACCATTCCAATTTTGTTACATCGCAAACTAGATATATATGACAAGGGTTTAACTGCTGAACAGCCGGACGGTGACCACAGAGGGTATCGCACCGATGTCTACAGGATGGCAACGGCAGAAACAAGTCAAATGGCAGACTATTCATGCGTGTCTTGTGGTGGACGAAGGACGGCGTTGATGATTAATGTGGTGAAGGGGCAGTCTTTCATGCATTTCGTTTTTTTTTCGTTGTTCAGTAGTCTTGGAAGCTGTATCATGTTTCCACACAGAACACTTGATACATTTTTGGGCGTCCTGTACTGTATTGCTATGTAGGGGTGGGTATCGATCTGATCATTACGCTTCACTCTCAGCTCGTGGACAGAAAGAGGCAGCACAGGACACAACAGACAAGCATCGCGACATCTTTAGCTATGGCCAGCTACGCTGCGTCACTAGGCGGTTACATATCGTCACAGCAAGAAAATATCCACACATATTTCCAAAAGACAGCAATTGTGTAAATGGACAAAGAGTTGCTAACCTAAGTGCATGTTACTTAGGCCGATGGTATATTAACTACAGAGATTACTTAGGAGCATATAGAAAATAGCACCACACGACACGTTCGTCAAGACAAGCATTTGTACTTGAGAGGGGTAGAAGGAAGGGTCCCTAATATTTTAAGAGTTTATTCAGAAATTCAGCTGGAGTGGCTGGAATAAACTACGATACATCCCACTGAGGAGAGCTGAAAGCTTGGTAGAGGTTTGCATTATTCAGCGTGATCTAATGTTGAAACAAAATGCCAGCGTAAGAGAATTATGTAATCGTTAATTAGTATACAGCAGAAGGAAGGAAGCGGAAGGAAGTGGTAGTGGCCTAATTTAAGAAATTATCTCATTTCCTTAAAGAGACTGAATAAAACCACGAAACCCTCACGAAGGATAGACGGTCCCCGGGCGGAAATATGAACCAAGGACCTCCCGAATACGAAGCAGGAGTGCTAACTACTCGGCCGTGATGTTCAGCACTATTAATGCTGTTATACTGTTACTTACATCAGTTACAGCACAAAGCACAAATACTGTCACTCTGTTTTCCACCGCACGAGACAGCAGGGTTGGCACATTATTATGGCGATAAATCAAACATCTGCAGGCGACTGGAAAATACCCCTAAGCTTCTGTCGTCGTAATTTTCCTGACCATTTATCCTAGCCGTCTGTTATATGGCTCGTGTCAGACTGCACTGTTGGAGAAGTGGCCTCATAACAACGGCATTACATGTTAATTTCTGACCTAAGCAGCTCACTAAGATTGTATACGATGAAGGTACCACGGATAGAATATCAATTGCCCTTCTCAAATACTGCTTCTGAATTTCTAAAAATCTTCAAAATTTCTGTGCTAGCGATTTTATTTGGAGACAAGAATGCCGCGGGAATGTGAATGTTTAATAAACACTTCGACTATTAGGAACGAAACTGATTCAGTTTTAACTTTGTGTGTAGTAACCAGAAAACAAGACAGGATAGGCAACCTCAAAGAAAATTTCATCAGTTATAGTTACAGACTTTAATAGGAATCTTAAGAGCAATTAACAGATTTCCGAGCCCTCTATAGAAAATAATTTGAATTTGGTGTAAAATTCAAATGACAAAACTGAATCCAACGCCTTTAATAATCAATACTTGTGTATTTGTGTGCTATAGCAGTGGAATGGCAGTCAACAAAACTGGTTTTCCAATTTTGTTAGAAAGTGCTGCGGAAGTGTTTGTGAAGAAGCAATTATTATGTATTGGCTCTTCACAGACATTTCGATGGTTCTGCTGTGATGCGAAAAGTAGCGGAAATTGTGCTCCATCCTGGGAGCCGATATCTGGAGTCTGTGTGGGCTGCAGAAGATAGTTTGTTCCTTCAGGAGCGCCAGGAAATTAAAAGACTGACGAACACTGAGCAGCAACACGGCAGGAAATTCTTGTTTAGTGGACAGTAGTGTTATATAAAGAGCAGCTTCAGTAACATTATATCAGGTAATAGCAAAACGAGCACGTAATACCTTTTTATGAGCCTGTGAAATGTCCGATATAAACAGCATGAATTCATAACCACCGTCGATCATAGTTATTCCCCGAAGG
Organism: Zootermopsis nevadensis; assembly: GCF_977971745.1. NCBI lineage: Eukaryota > Metazoa > Arthropoda > Insecta > Blattodea > Termopsidae > Zootermopsis > Zootermopsis nevadensis. The sequence goes on from NW_028259145.1 coordinate 14,248,619, forward strand.
TAAGCAGTGTCGTGTAATTAACACCATGAAGTTACTGACAGTGCAGTAAGGGTAGAGATGTGAATTATTATAAAACTACACGGAATAATGTCTTTCTTATGAAATTACAACTCACTCAGCTCGTCAATATATTACCTTTATAAAGAACCGGAAGGTCATTGCGGTGTACAGCCAACGATGGCAAAAATGTAATTTATCTAGACGGAAAAAGTAAATACTAGCCGCCTTGACTATTACAAACATGAGATGAGAGAATTAAGCAGACGTATTCCTTGCGAATTTAATCCCTCTACAACCTTGATGCTCATTCACTACAACCACAAAAAAAAATTCATTTTATTCGTCTTACTGATCTTCAGTTGATCTCTTAAGGCAAAAATGAACGCTAAAGATTCGTAACTCACACCCACTTACAAATATGTTGAATTACTAGCAAAGAAAAGAGTACAAACTTTGTCAATCTTCGCAACCTAATGAAATGTTTGTGTTCCTTTCGTTATTAGATTATAAATATGGCTGAGAAAGGCAAAAAGTTCTGAGAACAATTTATGACGTTTTAGTGTGGTTACATAACACTATTTCCTATGCCGTGCACTATTGAAGGAAATGGGACTACCCACTTTCATCGGTAATACGTATTTAGACAACAGCTATGGTACGTTATTGGCAATGTTACTGAACTGAGTAAAAAGCAGTAGTGACGTATTTTTCTAAGACACTAGAGCATCATAATTGAAGAAAACAGGTCCCCACGTTAGAAATTATTCAACAGGCGTGTAACATAGCAGTAAAAAAAGATATTACTTATGAGATCCAAATAACTGGGCGAAAAAATGAACTGGTGGCAACATACGTTTAACAAAGGATCACTATTTCTGAAGGCGAAAATTTCATGGGAAGAGACGCCATGAGAGACCTAAGTGAATTCGAAATATCAATGGGCTGCAATTAATCTCAAGGAAACAAGATGAGGGTGTAAATTGGATTGAAACGACTTAGGACAGAATTTAACGGCAGACTTTTTGCGATTACGATAAAAAGGCTTCCTTTTATATCAAAACAGACTGCCTTATCTAGTTATTTATTATTTAACGACGCTGTCAGTAGCTCAGACTATACAGCGACAAATTAGAATTAATAAAACTATTCCGGATATACATGAAGGGACTGAGGAAAGCCACGAAAAACCTCAGCCAAGATACCGGTCTCCGGGTCGAGATTATAACTGGGGACTCCCCGAATAAGAAGCAAAAGAGCTAATCATTCGGTCGCGACACTGGGTGAGAATATAATGTCACCCTCTAAAATACCCAGCACCACTGAGCTGGTAAGTTGGTTTGGTATAAATGTTTGGATTTGATCAATAACAAGGTTTAAGTACCAATATTTCGTCACGTTATCTTAATGTGCTGCAATGTGAGCCCAACAGCGCTGTTACAGCGCACAACACGAACGTACATTTGGTTGCCTAACGTGCAAGGATAACCACGTCGTACTAAAAGCACTATGATAGAAAATGATCAGAGTTATGACAACAATATTGTCACTTCCTTTATACGTGTCCAGAATGTAAAGATGGAATTAATGTTATGTTAGAGACATGCATACGTTTACGACACTAGTTTGCAACAGGACACTCCCCTGTATTTAAATGTTGTACTTTCGTATACACAGTTAAAATATTACATTTACGCTGTGGTTGACTTGGTGTTCATGATGTTGCATTATTGGGCTGTCACGTAGCCATCCACAAGACAAACACTTCCCGTTACTAAGTAGCAACACAACAAGAATGATATGCAGATATGTGAACGAGAGGTGTTGGTAGAAATACCACAGAAACGATACTTACAGACTTATGACTATACAAGACAACCTAAAATCCACGAGTAAAAAATAATTATAAAATTCAGTGACCTCACATCGCGATATAACAAAAGGGCAACAAATGCATTTGGAGTTAAGGAACACCAACACGTACTGACCTAGTCAAGAAAAATCTAACGCTGCATCCGCAAAAGGAAATAATGTCAGCATTCGGGTAAATTCTGAACAGACTACAGTCTACTACTAAACGACAAAGAGAAAAATGCAAGAATTCGACAGAACAACGTCTATCCCTTTGAATGAAAAAACAACTGACAACCAGACAGTTCAACAATGAAACATCATAAACGCAGGCAACATAATATAATTTAAATTCCTTCGTTTACACATGGGAGTTTGTCAACTGCCTTATATACTCCATAAGCTGGCTAAACATGATTACAAAAAATGATCACTGATTTACGTACGCTTCACTCACACATTCAGAAAAATTAATCAAAAACAAAATTTGACACAAGTTAGTGCTTTTTAAAACCCTGAACAAAAAAGTAAAACTCACGATTTTCTAGGGACAAAGAACTCAGTATGAAAGAAACGGTTAAAAGCTGTCATTTAAGTACGTTTTTGTATAAAATCAGCCATGCTCGTTAACATACGCGAAACACATGAAAGCAGCACAGCGTAATAATGGCGTAAAGCACTGTTTCATGAAGGCAGAGGGGAAAGTCGGTTATTAGCTCATGCTGAGACTGGCCTTACTTAGCCCCACGATACTTTCTGGATAGCAGGTTAAAGACCTTCAGGTCACATTAAACAGCGTGGTAAAAAGTTCTCTCTCGTTCTATTTAGTAGCAGCAATTGCGTAATTGTTACGTTCCTAAAGCACCGGCACAAAAAAATGGAGAAATAACGACAGATGCATTCTTATTTTAAATGAAAAAACATAAATATAAATAGGCCTATGGGTAAAAACTACATTAAAAGCTAAAATTTAGATGTTATGAGAAGAATATTTGATTAAAATTATGAGAAACCGACACTACGAATCATTACATAATGTATGGGCATTTTTTCACTCTGCCTTATTGCTGATGGTTAGCAAATAAAAAACTTGTTAATCGCCATATAAATTTATTGATCAACTGAATGTCGGGTGAGCTGAAAAGGGTCACAAACTAAATCTTCTTTATGCAAACGCAGCATGACACGTAGGCCTAACACAAAACCCGCATCAGAGTGCCTACAAGAGTCCGGTCACTATGTATAGGAACGTTAAAAATAGGAAATCGATTCTTTGAGCATGCGAACGGATTATACATACAACGCGGCACAAGAACTACACATACAGACATCCTATCAGAGAATTCGTGTATTTTAACTGGTTTAATTAACACCTAACAAAATGAAACTAGACTCCGTAAGTACTTTATTTCGTTGGTAACGCTCATAATGTTCACCCTGATCACAAGTAAAAAATAAATACAATAAATATCTTCATAAGAAAATTGGCTGCTATATTTAGCATTGTTTATTGCATCAATCGTCTTAGCTTGCGGGTGCATGACAATTCGCACATTTTATTCTCCTCCAGTCAGAAACGGAAGAAAGTAAAAAGTGGTCAATGTCAGGTTTAAAAAAATCTGACACCGCAACTAAGAAATACGCCGTGACACACGTCCTGAGTTCTAATGGGGCGCATTATTAAAACGATTAATACACGCTGGTACACATGTGCTGATTAAGAAAGTAAAATTACATTTTAAGGACTACTTTCTTCAAGGAACAAAAGTAAATGTGTATGTCTGTAAATCTTTGACATATCTCAATACAGCTTCGTAAGTGTCACTTTTATTGTACGACTACTGCCATGTATAGCGTTCATGTAAGACTTGAGGTTCTCACAGCGGTGAGTATGAAGATTTCCGTCTTCTGGGTTGTTGCGCTGTGTAGTCTGGTCGATGTTTACCAACGTTTCAGAGGTCATACTGCCTCCGTCATCAGGGTGATGCCTGCCTCCGTCATCACCCTAATGACGGAGGCAGTATGACCTCTGAAACGTTGGTAAACATCGACCAGACTACACAGCGCAACAACCCAGAAGACGGAAATCTTTATAGCGTTCATCTTTTGCTACATTTAAGCTTTTGTATTTACTATCACATACACGTAATTTTCTTGTTACTGTCCGTGAACTTCGTGCTGTCACATGCTTTGTAGTGTGAGGTGAAAAACATTGCAAACAAATCAAAGTACGTTTCCCTAAATGTATTTATGCTTATGTTGCCGAAGTCAAGCGTTATTCTTCCGTTCTGACATCTTTCTACTTGTATGTAAGTCACCATCTCCGACTGAACTGAGTAGCTTGATGAATAAAGTGTACTTTTATTCTGCTCGGAAATACTATACAAATAATAATAATAATAAAATAGTTATAGAAGCAACAGGAACTGTCTCCAGGTCACTCAGGAAATATTTGGCCAACATCCCGGGCGAACACGACATCAGGGAACTGCAGAAGACCGTCATTTTGGGAACTTCATACATCATTCGGAAGACGCTTTCATAAAATAAAATTATATAATACATGTGGCACTTGCTAAAAACAATATGGATCCCGGAAATAGCTGCTGCCCTATGTACCTTAGGGACAAGGTCTGTCTCGGGTACATGGAAGTACATACCCCATAAAGTGGTGAATAGACGGGATAATAATAATAATAATAATAATAATAAAGATTGGAAGTGTAATGTGATTTGTTCTTTTACGTTTTTCTACCTCTAATTTTGCAGGATTCTGAACTGATACAAAATCCATTACAAGCAATCTGGCACAATTCACGAGATTTTACTGCACAGAATATAACTCGATTGTACTCAGTACCAAACCATGCAAAATGACCTTCAGCATTTGACAGTCTAAATAATTAACATGCAACACAAGAGCATTTGCAAATCTGGATCTTTAAGTTATAGAGTAAACAAACGCCCAAGGCGAAACATTTCTACGCCGCGTCTCCAGTATGCCAAGACCAAAGACAGAGGCGTTAACATTAAAATCGAACAGTAGAATGACAAGCGCTTCCCTTACTAGCCTCAGAATAAGATCCTTCATCACACTACACGTTTTCTCAACCAGCATAATAAAGTACACAAAGATGTAATTTCCATACAAGTTCACGATAAAAAGCAAATTAGTCAGTGATGACTTTCCACGTTGAGACGCCGTGTGGTCTGGCAGGTGGTTCGAACGTTTCGCCTCCATCTTCAAGGTAGATACGTTCCTCCGAAACGCTGGTAATCACCTACAAGACCACAATCTACATATTCACAGACGCGCCGTGACAATCTCAGATCTTAATAACGAATCAAGGTTAAAAAGTTCCCTAAGATAAATATGTACTTTTCTTACTATTTACTTTTTATGCAACTCTTACATGCCTGAAAGGCGATGGGAAGGTAATATTAAAAGTGATCCTAAATAAACAGCATATAAGGACGTGGACTGCATTCATCTGGCTCAGTGGCGGGATCTTGTAAACGTGGTAAAAAAACGATGTTACAAGTTTACCGACGTTTGAGAGGTACTAGCTGCCTCCATCAACTGGACGATAAGTGGCAGCAAGGGCTTTTGAAACGTCGGTAAACTTCTACCACACTACAAGGCGCATATCCCAGAAGACAGTAATCTTCAAACTCGCCGCCGTGAGAACTTGAAATCTCACACGGCGGCAATACCATGGGGTTCTGAAAAAGGCGGCGGGACTTATTAACCAGGTAAGCGACTCTCAGCTAATCAAGGAGGGCTCTGCTCACGGAGACTTAACAAGATTACAGGCATCCTACACTGACAGGAATAGTACACAGATACATCAAAATGTGAAATCAATGTTTGTGGCTTACATAGTCGAAATTTATTTTAACAAATTTCTGATATCATTCATAGCTTATCAACGTTTTGACTCGCAGACAGATCCAGCCCATCGGTTGAAACTGATCGCATCTAAACAGAAACATAGCTACCAACAGTAATCGCCATGCAGATCGATTACTGTGTATGGTTGCAGATTACCTGCCAAAAATATGTTAGTAACTGGATGATTAATGTCCATGTTTTAATAGGTATTTTGATAGAGCTTAAAATGTTTAGGCTTTTGCGGCTAAAAGAATGGCGTGTGATACATAATGCGTTTTCCAAAGCTTCGCACTAATGAAAGGTGTGGACCGTTAACATACAAGCTAATGAACGAAAAACAGGATCCGTGAAAGATAAAAATTTATAGGCCAACGCTTTACCATTCTTGGTACAGTATGATAACATCAACAAACAAATCAGTAGTTTACAATAATTACAATTATATTTAACGAGCAAAAATATTTAAACTTCATTTAAAAAGCGCTTGTGGCGGATTTGGATAAATTGCGGTTATAATGCACGTATTAATATTTATTCTTCCACCACAGGAAATGTACGAAGATTCACCACCTATCCACATGGTGATGGACAACGAATCATGATTTTAGTGCAAAAGACGGAAACAAACACGGAACCATGTCGAAAACAGGCCAAGGATTCGTGAGGAGAAATATCAAACTGAGATCTGCAACAGTTTCTAGGTGGGAAACGTAGTATTTTATAATGGTATATAATACAGAAGAAAAAAAGCTAAACAGAATTAATGTATGATTTCCATACCTTGAAAGTTCCGCCTCAGTGCCCTTGACGTAATGCATGCGGCGTACTCCTGAAGAGCACTCAAGCGTCTAGTTCACGAAAGGAAAACTTGATGACACGTCAAAAGGGAATTTAAATCCCTGGAAAGGTAGGATAACTAACGAGAGACAGCGTGCATAACAGGAGCAGAAAAACTTAAGAGGGTAGGTAGAAGAGACAGGGCAAGAAACACCAAGTTTGAAGCCACTAAAACCCCCTCCAAGACAAACGAAACTTTCTCGGGCGTTTAATGGGGCAGAGATATAAACTAGACCGCTACTAGCAAATTTAATTCCTTTAAAACGTAGTAGCGTTTAAATTTAAACTGTAATCTAAGTAAGCATCTAACAAAAATAAATCATAACTTCAGCCCTGAAAATAGAGGCGGTTCTCCAAAACGTTGGTAACCACCTAAAACTCCACAGGACAACTGTGTTAATCAACATACCAAAATATCTTTCACTAGGTTTAATCGTTCTTGGTTAGGTCTAAAACATTTTTTCGTGCAGCATTTAATTAATTTGCCACTAAAAACGACCCCATAAACTTAATACTCAAAACGAACATTCCCTTAAGGTAAATAATTAAATCAGTAAACAGTTTCAATACAACACTCGTATTAATCGAAAACAAATTATACAAAACGTTCAGATATGGTTGGTTTCCATAGCTACTTACCCATTCTGAAGGACACAAATTTTAGTTTTACTGTACTGGTCAAGGGCCAAGAACCAATTCGTGTTAACCGTGTTAGTCCGGCTAACAGTCTGAAATAAAAAGGAAAATAAAGTATTGTCTTACTTTCATGGTTCAGAGGTACTCCATACAATGTAACACAGCAGAACCGATCATATAAAATGCAACGTAAGCCAGCTCCATCCAGCTAGTTGAGGCTTGCACTCACACCGATCACTCGGCTGCCTGAAGCTGAGAACGATGCATTTTCTCTGTCCGTTTCTGCTCTGCACCACTGAACCATGAAAGTGAGACAAAATACTTTCTATTTTTCGTTTATCACAGAATTAGCCAGGCTAACATGGTTAAATCTCCGCCCCTGGAATTAATTTTGTCAGAAAATACAAATATCTTTAATGTCATGTTTCGTTAAAAAGTTGATAAAACAACACTCGATGCATCGATACTTATTATTAGACATGGGAAGTTCATGCAACTGCATGTTTGTATTCGTTCTATGCACAAAGTGAATGAGTGAACATGTTTCATCTCCGAAACGATTTGACAGATTTCGATGACATTTGGTGCTGGGGATTTGCACGAAAATTGTCTCAAGACCTTAATATCGGTTGATGTGTATCCAATACAATCTCTAGTTTACATGAAATTTAAATGTAACTTCACACAGTTACTCAAAAACGGCCCAGCGTACAATAAAATTATACGACACGGAGTAGGTTCCACAGCGCTTAAAATTACAAATCATGTTGTTCTGCGTCGTAACGCCATGCAGACTCGCAGGTAGACAGCATCCTGCTTTCACCGAAATACAAGTACAAATATTTTCTGACTATGCAATGACAGATGTTTGATAGCTTCGCAATAGTGGGTGTCGACTTGAAATAAATGATTTTAGTATCTGCAATAAATGAACATAAAGACACCGAACGTAGCGATTGAGTGGATGCACTCCTGCTTTGTATTCGCTCCAAGTTCAAACCTAGGCTTGGTGTCCGCCAATCATAACATCATGCCTTAAAATTAGGACACGATCATTTCTTTCCGCATCCTTTACAAATTTTAATTCACCAATCATCGTACAATTCAACGCCATGTAAGTTATTGAAACTGTCGTTAAATAAACAAACAAATCAAGGCTAACGAGGTATGAAACAACAAACGACACGTATGAAAAATACTGGTATGAATTCTATTTACTACAGTTTGAAGTATACTTCTTCAAGAGAGAATAAAATTATGCTGTTATGTATGTTCCACTCACATACGAATAGACGTATGCAATTTTGTAGTAGTTAAAATGTCTCTTTACGGTTAATGTTTATCTCCGCCTTTACATACTTATACATACACCTATATAATTTACAAAAATAAATCATAAAAATATCAATATAAATGTCGATAAATTATAGTTTTAAATTTCAACACCGACATTTGATAATATTTTTGCCGTTGTTGACAATTTTTAACAAATATTTAATCATGTATTAACATAACGCAAGACTGTTGAACATTGTCAATATTGTTACTTATCGCATCAGGGCTGAGAAGTGACTGTGTTTGTGCAACATAATGCCGCAAGTAAAATAGGAAAATTGGAACATTCAATAGTGGTTTACATAATTTCCCTGAAAAACAGCAGTCAGTACGATTTTAAACACTTGCATCAACACATTCGTGTTGCTGTAACAGATTATACTAATACCAGTGCTTCCCCGTGTGCAATGCGTCGTGCAGTATCGTAAACGGGTTGTCACATTCGAGTATTTATTTATTCTTGTTTATTTAACATCGCTTTCAGTTTCTAAGAGTATATGACGCAGAATGATAGGATGATCAGCGAATAATTAATTGGTAATGGCGTGCAAGGAAGCGGTCATGATTTAACTACAGCAGCATTTGCCCGAAGGGGCAGAGAAAAACCACTAAAAGCCTCAGACACGATAACCAGATTCCGGGCAGAGATTTAAACCCAGACCTTGCACTTAAAATTAAATGGGTGCTGACAATGTAGCATTAATGATATGATGGTGATAATAACAACAATCTTGTAGCTCTTACTTCTGCACCCTTACGAAGCTGTACAGTCCGTTGCGTCAAAGGAAGCAAATTTAACACCACGTTGTTCACGGAAGGTAACCTGATAACCGAAGATAATAAGAACCTTCCCACCGTCGGATCAGTTCTCGAGAACGAACATTCGCAACACGAAACTGAGACTGAACTGTTTTCGCTGTTTCAGCCTCCTTACCCTTACTCCTGACTAGAAAAAAAAAGTACCAATGTTTCCAAACTGTACCCCTTTCCACGTCACGCAAGCGTGTGGTTCCTGTTTCTAGCTGGGAAACAGCAAAACACGACTGCGCAGGTTCTCTATATTAGGGAACCTGGTTCAATCGGATTGGTGCTCCAGTTACCCCGGTCATCCCCGAAACACCCCTATGACCCACTTCGAAAGCTTATAGTTATAACAAAAAAGAAGCTGTAATCTTTCTGGGAACTGGGCCTCAGTACCGAATACCCTGTGCTCCACCCCCCATGCGCGCACACACTAACACACGAAAATCGTAGAATTCACCATTCTGACCGAAATGTTTCTCGGTATTGAAGTAGCCTACATACATATTCCACCACAAACTAATCAATAATCACTGATAATCACTGTGCATTGCAACTCCATACCCCCGAGATATGGCTATTCGGATCCAGAAGGTCCTAGATCGATCTCTCTAAATGTGTGAGTCGCCGTCAGATGGCGACGAGTATGAAAATGGCTGTCTTCTGAGAAGATGCACCGTGTAGTGTGGCAGAAGTTGGCCGACGTTTCAGTGAAGCTTACTGTCTTTATAATCAACATCATCGCCCTGATGATGGAGGCAGTGAACTCGGTGTCTACTCCGTAAAATTTAGAATTAGGGCTGCCACTGGCATATGTTCCATGATAAATACTTACAGACAGTTTCAAGTTGGCCTGAAACATAAGGTGACGTTGAAGAGCTAAATTGCTGTTTCAGACTAATGCAATGAGTTGGAAGAAAATTTCAGGAGTCTTGGAGGAACTTAATTTAGAGGTCTGCACCGGTCTTGGCCGAGGAGCACCGATAATGGTCGGGTGAGGGATGTGTTCAAATGACAGCAACCAAACGTTATGCAGAACATTTCGGGCTTTCTCTGGTTACTTTTTTCGTAAAGACAAAATTATTTGTGTTTGCGCTCATCTTGGGCTCGTAACACAGTTGGGCTAAGGTAACCAATCCCACCGAATTTATTTTATTTGGGATTTTCGTATTTGCTACCTCCCAGAAATAGCTCGAGGTTAGGCCTCACAAACTTGTCATCCGATATCTTTGTACCGTTCCTCAAATGCAAAAATAACTTCACATATTTTAGAGAGTCGATAAATAATTCATTCAAGGATTGCTGGAAATTATGAGTTAAAATAAACAATAGTCAGGGCAGATTATAAGGGCTGGAATGAAAGGATGTCGGGCTTCCACGGGGTAGGGATAACACATCTGAAGCTAAACTTCGGGCTCGGGTCAAATGCTTCTCGGGCCGGACAGGGTGAAATTCTTAAATTTTGGCTCGTCTAGACCTCTAACTTACTTAATTACCCAGTTGCAGCGCGTTGTGACAGATGTAACGAACTCCAATTTCTACTCACATCTTCCTCGCTGAAAACAATTTGGAAGTCGCGTGTCTGGACTAACAAGATAAGAAAGGCGTAGGCCTACTCTAATGTGGATGAAATATATTTTCCGGGTACGGTCTTTGCGATGTCACGTACCTTATTACCCTCGATGTTAATTTATTGTAGAGGTGACTCTTGTAGCAGGGTAATGAGGGCAATTAATATTTATTTCCTGATATTATTAAATGTGTAATCTGATATATATATATATATATTTACTAAAACAAAAATGTACACCTTAAATTTAAATCTGAATTGGAAAGTCATAATGTTAGTTATTTCTTGGAAAAGGGCAAATAATCTGATGCTAGATTCACTTCAGCTTCATGTATGGGAACAGACTTTTGGGGATCACAATCTACTGTTATATTTTTATGATTGGAGATTTACATAGCAATGTGAGTGTAGACAGTGGTTGCTAGGTTGCTAAACTGTGTAGCCTAATGGCTGTCATCAACGTTTTGAAGGAACATGCTACCATATTAAAATAACAATGAAATAATAAGACATCTTAAATGAATGAATTCACTATCTGTGCATTAAACATGGATCAGTAGCTTCCTTACACAATATACCCCACGCAGCAAGAGCAGGTATTTCCTTATCACATTATAACAATGGATTGCTATGTCAATGTTGCATGGTTCCACATAAGTGTAACAACAATCATAACAATAACAATGTCAAATGTCTACCAATATGCTTCGGTAAATCCTTTTCTGAAAAGAATAAAATAAAATTTCAGAAATATTGGAAATATTTTAAGCCCAAAGTGGTGAATAGTTTCAGATGATAGCAGGTAAGCCAGTAAATTCAGCACACTAATTTCCAGTGTTGGATAGCAGGTTACTGAACACATACAATGATCATGATGTTAATTACATATTGTATTCTGTTGCTGCAAACAGGTATACTGATGTATGACCAGGGACAAAATATGTAGACTTATGCAGATAATGAATGTGTACAATTATAACAGCAAAAATCAACATGCAAAATATGGGTATGGTACTGAGCCAAAATGGTCGAGGCATGATTGCACTCCCAGAAAATAACTACCAGAAACTCCATGAACCAAGTCTGCATTAAGCAGTCATTAGCTGTTTGGCTGAATGAGAAATTTCTTAATAGGGCCAAGGATGAATCAACATTATTATGAAAGCCTTAAATTTACACTTACAATTTTATCTACATACACATTTTCTACTATTTTGCAGACAACAACTAACTCCCTCATCCCAAAGAGCAGAGTCCTTCTTGAAAAGCTAATAGCCATATGGACGATAAATCTCCCCACCCCTTATGGAACTTGAAGGCCCATTATGTGCTCACAACTGCACGTCGCTGGATGCTACCAGCTAGATCTAGTCCACACCCTCGCACTGCCATTTCCTTAAGATCCATAGCACATTACCTACAAACTTCTTGATTCAAATTACCAATGCATGCTACATGTTTAGCCCAACTCATCTTGACTTGACCCCCCTTTAGAGTAATTGTTAAAATTGTGCGATGTTCTCCAACTCTTTTGCTTACTATCTCTTGTTCATTACTCTCCTCACCACCCTGTCCTCAAAGACCCTAATTTCTGTTTTTATCTTAGAGTGAAAAAACACAACCTTTACATGTAAATTACAGTTTTGTGAATTTTAATCTTTTTTTATGTAAGAGATGAAAAGGCAAACGCTTGTGAACTGAATGGTAACAAACATTCCTGAAATTTAATCTACTTTTCATTTTATTAAGACGATTTCAATTTGTTACTGTGAGTACAAAATACTTAAACAATGCCAGAGTTTTTAAGGATTTTTTGGACATCTTTATATTATCATTTAATCCTTCACTATGTTGAGAAGCAACATATATTCAGTCCCCTGTGTGTTTATTTCCAAACCCTACTAGGGTATAATATAGTTGCTGTTTTTGTCTTTTGCACAATAAATTAACATCATCAACATAAACCTGAAGTCAATATGTTCCATTCAGTTACAGTCTCTCCTGATTTTATTGGACCTTTCTGGTGGTATCTTCTAAGGCAAAACTGTTTCTTTGACTTTATGTATGTAGTGACACTAACACATTGGTGACTCATACAAGACAAAACTTCTCTGCAACTGTGGGCCTGAATTCTGACTCCAAGAAGTTATTTTCTCATTCTTACTTTATAGTGTGACCAGTAAGAAACTACTCTGCTGAGTCTCTGGGGAGTCATTTATTCTTTATTTAAATTGTAAATTCTAAACTAAAGAATATTCTAATTTAGTTTATGATGATCCTCAAAAGCCTGTTCAAACCAGAGGCAAAAAACTGTTCTAAGATTACTAGAAATCAGGCATGAGACCTTCCAAAATGTTGAAGGATCAACACCATATGCACCAAAGAAATTTTACAGCTGAAACTTTCACAATCCACAACAGATCTACTTGCACAACCACAAATCTACTGGAATTATACAACATAAAACTTGTTTACATTCAAAAACATCAGATTATATATTAATGTGTAGTGTAAAGTCTTCTCACTAATCTTGGCAAGCCGAGCCCCACACCTAATTAAACTCTCAGACTCAGAAATCAAGTTAAGGAAGTATCCCATCATGATTGCAGTTAAAAAGCAGTCTGCATGCTGGAGAAGGATGACCTTGTACGAGCTATGAATAAGGTCATCCAGATTTGTATATATGTGAATCTGATACAAATCTATGAATAAATTTCCATACAAAAAATTGCAAAATAGTGCTTTTGCATACCTTTCAACAGATTATATGAGATATTAACTAAATTTTTATGCCACAGTCAGGATAACAATACACAATCTGGAAACCATGTGAAATGCACAGAAATTAACAGTTACGCAAATTCAAATGAACTTCATAAAAACTTTCTTTATATAACAGACACTGTAAGTAGCAGAAATCATTGCATGGAAAATAATGACTTCATTTTCGTTATCTTAACTTTGTGTAATAAACATATGATTCCAAACAACTTTCACATCAACTACCTGACCAATATTCGATACATAATACTTAACCCTTCCCAGTCACCATGATGACAGATGCAGACACTAAATAGTGAGATGAACAAATACGGTATTTCTGGAATACGACACAACACTTAAAGGTACAAGACGGGTGTCAGAACCTGCTAAGCAGACTTTCAATAATGTTGTTTCCTTGCCAAGATTTAACACAAGACACTCAGTATCTTAATAAACAACAAAGTTTCAGATCATTAAATTACACACAAACAATTTTCAACTGGATGCCACAACGGAAACGGAACTATGTGTCTACTTATGTTTATGTTTATATTTACATACGCATGCGCACGCACTCAAATTCCTGGAGAGGAACATCGATGCCCTCGCACAGCCTTCAGCAGTATCAATTCATAACGTCACACGCACATATTAATTTAGTTACAAAGACCGAGCAAGATGGCAGCAGAATCCACTATTCAATACAGTGTCATCTACAGAGATACACACACACCCTTGCTTTCCTTCCTTCTCTCTCTCTCTCTCTCTCTCACACACACACACACAGACAATACAAAATGCTGAATAGCTATATCGATATTATACGGCAGCGGTTCAAACCCGCTGCCTGCCGATGTGTGTAACTTTTTATACCATATTCCTTTAATGCACCGCATTTCAACAAACTGTCCTCTGAAACGTTGGTAAACATCGACCAGACTACACAGTGCAACAACCCAGAAGTCAGAAATCTTCATACTCACTGCAGCGAGTCTAAAGATGGCTGTCTTGGGGGTTGTAACACTGTGCCAGCATCAGAGCGACCGCCCTGATGTTGGAGGCAGCAAGAACTTATGAAACGTTTGTAAACTTCTATCAGACTACATAGGGCTACAACCTAGAAGACTTCATTGATATCGCTTGGAAATATGCCTGTGCTTCCATCTGGAGAATGACAGTGGCTGGTGAAGGTAGCAACCTTCAGTTGGTGATAATCGTAACTGTTATTCAACCTATATATAGTTCCTCTCTCCACCGGACCCAACTAAAGTAAAAATTTAAAACTCTGGTATTGCAGAGGAACTTACTCAATTGTCAAAGTAAATGTAAAGAACTGGTTTAACCAGTCTCATTTTTTTATAACACTTGAAGCTTTCACAGCAACAGAACACAATAAAATCTTCTCAGGCAACAAGATGTCACTGGCAGACAAATGCCTAACATTTTAGAGATCATCTATGCCTCCATTATCCCCTGAAATTTGCACTTAAGTAGAATGCACAACTAATAAAACATTGTATTATTCATTTATTTATTGTATTGTTTAACTTTTGACCTTTGTAATCAGCAAACATTTATCACCAGGCCAATAAGACTCATAAAATTCTTCAGTTATTTTACATAATGCCTTTCAGTTCAATTATTATGTCATTATATGTCTAACTGTGACTACTACAATTTTTCATATTGCTTTACATTTGCTGATCTGTAAATGCCAAACTATTAACATATTGTTAATGTTCATGTTGCTATAAGCAATCCTGCTTCTGTATTTTAACCACTAATTAGGCATGGATCAAGTACAAGAATGTGTCATTTTCTGGAGACAGGAATATGGTTGAATGACTCAAAATAGATGTGTTATATGTATAATATGGCTAGCTAGCACAGGAACCAGACAATGATCTTTTCAAACAAAATTATTATGAAGTTTTATTTATGTTCATTTCCTACAATACACAATAAATTAGCTCATAACATGTTGATTATCATTTAAATTGTATAACTTTTTAAAATGTATTTTAATTCATGTGCAGAATGCATGCACAGGTTACAGATGGGATGTTAAGATGGAGAGATCATCATAATGCAATGCCGTTAATATTAACATTTTCCAGGTTAGATAATGGTGATAGGAAAATGAATATTTTATAATTTGTACTACTTATTACTAGTGATTTCTGAAAATTATAATTTTATCTTTGATTGCTGTAGAGGTTTTTGTCAGCTGGATTGGACTGATCCCTTCCTACCTAAAAAGTAAAGAGACAGAATCTTTATTATTTTGTAACTACGGTGAGAAGTAAGTCTAAAAATTAACATACCACATAATAAATGTTCATAACAAAATATGGGAACTTTAATGTGAACTGACTCTTTCAGAGATATGTTTACAGCTAGGTTTCTTCTTTTGTTTAAACAACCAAAAAACTCTCTTGTTACTAAGGAGAATAAAGGTCATTAATTAATACTTCAGCAGGGACTTAAGTAACACTTCAGAGTAAAATAATAAATAAAAACAAAATAATACAACACCAATATTTCCCATCAGATATTTATGTTTTACTACCAAACACAGATCTGAAGAATTCCGTCTTCTCGGTTGTTGTGCTGTGTAGTCTGGTCGATGTTAACCAACATTTCAGGGGTCATCGCCCTGACGACGGAGGCAGTATGACCTCTGAAACGTTGGTTAACATCGACCAGACTACACAGTTCAACAACCCAGAAGACGGAATTCTTCATACTCACCGCTGTGAAAACCTCAAATCCTACAAACACAGATCTGTTACTATACAAAACTGTATGATCCCAAAGAGAAAGTACAACTTTAAAATAAATGGCATGGAGAGCAGACCATTTTTTGGACCACGTAAAAATGAATGTGGCACTACCAAAATTCTCTGAAATCAGAAAACTAGGTTCATACTAAAATTATGATTGACTGTAATTACATAACCTCAAAGCAATGTAACAACATTTCAGTTAGGAATGACCAAATGGACAGGATGGAAATGATAGGAAGCCATCATATTTACCAGCATGGAGACCCCATGTTGACAAACCGGAACCCCCAGTACACAACATCACTCATCATTTCCCCCAACCCGTCCAATTCGCTGCCACAGATGGGATACCTTACTTCATGGCTATTGACGGCAGGATCAGGACAGGAGCACGATGCAGATATGTTGCTGAATATATTTGAGGCAATCTCTTCAGAGGTCACTTTAAGAGGTGGGATTCTTTTAGTTTTGGAATACTCTTCTTGTACCTGTGGAGTAGATGATGTTTCTTGTTTATGTACTGGCAAGGAAGTCTTATCTGGAACAGGTGTAGTAGAACCCTTGGTTGAAGGTTTATCACTATGTACAGATGGTGATGTAAGAAACTTGAAGCCATCAGGCTTCACTGTAAAACAAAATGTATTTCTTACGAAACAACTCTATACATTATTAGTATTTTATTTATCTATTAGTGTTGTTAAGTGTAATTTCAAAATTCCACCACTTTAATATGTTTACTGAAAAGTCCATACAAATGCTTCAGCACAACTGTGTAAACAGAACACAGTGAAGTAGTACCTACCGACAGTCAAGTTGTGTTAAAACACTTTTATGAGGATAAATAATTCACAACAATATTAAGAGGAAAAATGTTGCATGCAGGAATTAATATTTTCTGTCATAAAACCACATAATAATTGTCAAGCTCTGGTGACATTGCCACTTCTTTTAATTAACTAAATTATAACAAAGTTTATAACAACTTCCTGTATGTTGCAGCCAGAATTCAATTCCTGAAAATGTGCATCTAGGTGGTGCCTTTGCGAACTTGAGATGTGTGACCAACACTTACAGGGATACAAGGGGAGATATTATTTCCGGCAAATTATATAGTGGGTAGTAGAGGGATGAGCTTCATGAGACATTTACACATTTTATGTAAATATAAAAACAGTTAGCAAATAGAGTTCTGGCTCTTAAAACTAGCTGCCATTGCATTGTTGCTCTAAAAAATTAGAAAATATTCCACCAACACAGAAATTAATACAACCAGTAGACAATTAATCAACAGCCAATACATTCTGTGTGTTCCTTCAATTTAAACTACATTTATTAACACTGGCTGAACAATTTTATAAAAATATGTGTTTATAATAACAAGTACAGTACTAAACCACCATCTATGCCCAAAAAACAAATATGGCCAAACTTACCATTCTGAATATTACAGAAAGATATACAACAAAAATTAGATATACAAACCTCCATAGATGAAGTTGTATGCAATGGTGAAATAATATTTGGTTATTTGTACGGACTGATCAGCAATTTCTGCTGATTCTCGAGGGTAGCACAGTGCTGCCATTGCTGCTGCACCAGCTGTTCCATAAATTAGACGTTTGAACCAACCACTGCGTAAACCCAATACTAAACCTCCTAAGCCACCTAATCCAATGGCACCTGCTCGATGGACAGTAGTGGCTTCTTCTTGTAGGAAGCTCAGAGTAGCTAAAATGGTTATAGCAGATGTACAAGTACATTACATTTCTAAAACTACAATCTGTAACACAAGATGTCAAGACATATCTTAACATATTCACACATGGTATCTTGGTGCCTGCCTGTCTTACCCAGCTAGCTGTTCTGCAGCAATATATACATCAGCTAACATAATATAATGTCTATCTGGTAGATTTCCAGTGTTCATTTTGCAGTGGGTCTAATAAGGTGTGAGAAAGTGATATTATGTATTGAAACCTGGTCTACTAGTCACCAAAATCACCATGATGCTTATAAAGGAGAACAAGCAACTTTCATCTCTTTTAAATGTTGTTTTCTTTGTTCCCATTTAACTTACTAATATAATATTTTGTCAGCAAGCACAGAAAGTCAGTTTTTAATGCAAATATCAGACAATGACATCAGCCACTAAATAAATGAATGACAAACCTTTAAATCAG
Source organism: Zootermopsis nevadensis (assembly GCF_977971745.1). Taxonomy (NCBI): domain Eukaryota; kingdom Metazoa; phylum Arthropoda; class Insecta; order Blattodea; family Termopsidae; genus Zootermopsis; species Zootermopsis nevadensis. Next base: position 14,267,267 of record NW_028259145.1, read on the forward strand.
CTTATAGTACTCCTGTTGGCTAGTGCTAGAGGTAGAGGAAATAGAAATTGCCTTCCTGCCATTATACAGGAAACACTGATATGATTTTCTGATTCAAACAAACTACGCTGAGTAAACAATGAGGTTAATAATGGTTCTTTTAAAGTACTATGTAGTGTTTGTCCTTTTGACTTGTGGTTTAAAAATTCTGTCAACAGCTCAGATTATATAGCATCAAATAATAGAATAATTACTAAATTATGAACTGGAAAGGATGTGTGAGGAAACAGTCATGGTCTCACTTAAGGTATTATCCTGGAATTTTCCTGGAGGGGCAGACAAAAACTATAAAAAATCTGAGTTGGGATAGTCAGTTTCTGAACTAAGATTTGAATATGGAACCTCCCAAATAAAATGCACAGCTAATCGTTTAATTACAACATTTTGTGCATTTTTGTGAATATTGTAAATGTACAGAACTTTACCTTCAGTGAAATGGTGTTCATAAAAAAAAAATACAACTGTACTGTCACAAACACATATTTGTAAATTTGAACTTCACTTCCTTGTAATTTAACATTTTGCATACTAATATCAGGTGTAAATTTTACAAAGTTCTCTGTTACAATAGTTATACAATCATTATTTTTTTAAATAATTTACCAGCCCAGATACATAACCCATATCCCTACAATCCATTTTAATATAATTCTTCCTTCCAAACGTGCGTCCCCCAAGCAATATCTCCCTCTGTGGTTTTCAAGTCAATTTTGTACATATTTCTCATTTCAACCCTGCGGGTCAACATGTCCCACCCACCTTATCCTTACCGATATTACACCTCATTAGTACTGGGTAAAAAGTACAGCTTGATCTTCAATGGCATGGAATTCTAAATATTTTCATTATAATGGCCACTTTGAATTCAGCACTTACACTGTGAATGAGCCTTTCCAGTCTCCACAACTTCAAGGACCTTCTGCTGATAGCCTTTGTATTGATCATAAAAGACCCACAGCTCCTTACGGACAGCACCAATCATATGCTCAAGCCCTGAAGGCTCCTCCACTGTTTTCTTCACCCTATACATAAACATCCTAATTGCATTCACATGCAAGTAATGTGTTCAGACACTACAGTATTCTGTACACGGAAGAATATTTAATAATATCATAAAATGAGTTGATATTTACCCTCATATCTCTCATCAGTCTTCCATATTATCTAACATTTTTAATTATTTGATGGTCCTCCAGTCCTGTTTTGGTCTGATAAACAGGACTCTACTGTACTTTAATTACACAAATATTTCATATGCAGTTTTCATAAACAGCAATACAACAAATGTGAATAACCAGAACTCTTTATTAGTTGGTGCTAGTGTCACTCAGACTTCATAAAATTATATTTCCTCACCTTCCTGCCCTGCCTTGTTCACCTCCATAAAAAGGCAGCTCGCTAGGGCGCAGCTTATGAGATGCATGGCAATGTTTGCATGATTCTGTCTTTGAGACATCTTCAAGTGTCTTGCTAATACCACAAGAAGCCTTCTCTTCTGCTGCAGTAAGTGTAACTGCAGAAAATACTGCTCCTGCACATGATGCTCCAGGCACAAGAAATTTTCTGACTATCTGCAATGAAGAAAACTTTCTACATATGTATGTCTGTCACTCACCAGAAATACATAGTACTTTATATTTCAAACACTCCCGTCCAGTTATGTCAAAATATTCTGAAGATAATGACAAATATTACCATTATTGAGCTAATTGAATTTTCCTGTTTTTCAACACTTAAATGCCCTTTCTAAAATGTAGTTTTAAAAGCAAAACTGAAATCGAAGTCAAAATGTTGCCCGATATTATTAAGTTACGGATGCAAGCTGAATCCTATTAAAACTCCAATGATATACAATACGAGAATACCTATAAACCTAGCCCCACACACCCTATTGCCATATTCTTCGCCCTGATGACGGAGGCAGTATGACCTCTGAAACGTTGGTTAACATCGACCAGACTACACGGCGCAACAACCCAGAAGACAGAAATCTTCGTACTCACCGCTGTGGAAACCTCAAATCTTACAGAGAATACACAAGTTTCAACCTCAATGTAAGTTATTACTACAAAATTGAACGAGTAGAAGTGCTATTTTTACTGTTGCTACATTTAATGCACATTCGTACCTTGAAGTGAAACATTTTTATGGGAAAAATTAAATTAACAGCTGAATGACGATTGCACTGTATATTATTTAACAGTATAATACCGTCAATTAAGCAAAATTTTAATAATGTATTATTTTATAGAAATATCGTCCGCCATTTTTGCTGGAACGAACTGTCTTGCCATCTATCTTTGAAGTACATACATGCTCATTACTGGTCCTGCCATCTAACGACCATAGTGCTCACTCAAATGATAATGGTCAAGGACAGGTGGGCCTTGATCGCTTGGACACTGGAATAGTGGGTTCAAAACCCACTCTAGGCATCTAAGTTTCTGTGTTATGTTGTACTGTGACTGTCTTGCATCGAGCTGATCATTCGTCTAAAAGGTCCTACCATATGTCGAAAAAGATTCATCATTTCAGAAGTAGAGTAACTCTGAATTGGGAAAGAAGAAAAAATTTCAGAATTATGTTACTAACCGAAGATTCCAAGACTGGATTTTATTTAATTATTTACTGTAACGATGGGGTGAGACTGCATGTGAAACTGCGGCCGCTAACGGGCCCATTGTCCTTCACCCAGATGATACACAAGTAACTATGGAGCAGCAGTGCAATGATACTGACAGAGTAAAACTGATGGATTCGGAGAAAAACGTGTTGTCACGTTGCCACGTTCGCCACAAAGCGCACATGGACTAGACGGGGCGCAAAAACGGTCACCGACGGTGAATGAGTTTGAACAATATAAGCCTGCGTTAAATGAGCCACGCCCGCTTCTCCCCTATTCAAAACCTATAGGCATAGGATCAATAATTTTATACTACTTCAAGTCAGAACTTGACGCAGTTTCGAAAAATAACCGGATAGGAAGCCGAAGACGTATTTACACCGCGTTGGTCACCGACCCGATGTCTGTTTAAGTTGGAATACTACGAAATTTGTTGAAAATGCATAAGAATACGTATGGAAATATAAACAGGGCCAACATTTACGCGAAAAGTGAATATATTTATGTAGTGTTGCATGACAGAATTCTTTGTCCAAACTGAGAGCCACCATTCTTTTCGTGTTCCTCTGTTTATACAGGATATATGTGGGGATTTCCATCCACTGCATGCAACCTAAAATTAGATGTCGGTTGCTAATGGAAACAAAGTCGTGTAGTAATAACTGGTTTCTTTTCGCAGTTGTGGTAAGAAGTGTTTAAATGTTTTGACAGAGGAAATTAAGATCTCTTCCTCTAAAAAAATGCTTTGCTTGTTTGGCATAACTAGTGGACACATTCGGTACCATGAGATTGGAGTGGGGGGTAAAGGCTGAATTCCATATTTTATTTTTATTATTTGGATGTGGTCGCATCCTAAGACCCTGTTATCCTGTTAAAGAGATCGGACCTTTGTAAAAGACTTCATTTTATTTTCTTCATTAGACCTGCTTTTCTGTACAAGCTCGATGAAGAGGATGTATAGGACAGTGAGAGTGGACCTTTTTTCAGGAGGAACCCAGTTCGAATTCTAATGGAGGCACCGCCTATCCTGACCTCGTGATCTTGTGGCTCTCTTAGTTTATCCAAACAATTTCTGGGACTATTGTATGAATTAAAGGTTGTAAAATAATGAAAAAACCTTTGTGTGCAATTAACAAAGTCAAACATATGTTAAGAAAACAATATTATCTAAGGCACACACGGCAGTTTCCCGCGAATTTACAAAGCAATTGAAATGTACAAAACTTGATTTTATATTTTGTTTTTTGTGGGTCTGAAACTTGGTATCTAGTCTCAAGGGAAGAGCGTAAATTTGGGTATCTGAGAACAGGTTTCTGAGGAGTGTCATTGAACTTGAAAGAGAGGAAATTTGAGGAGGATAGAGAAAATAACATTAATAAAAAGTTTAATAATTTAGACTAGAAAACAAATATTATTACTGTGATCAAACCATGAAGGATGCGATCAACGGGGTATATAGTGCGAAAGTGAGACATGATAACTACTGATGTTTTGGTTGGAAACCATTGAAGTCTACTTTGGCTACTTCAAGGACTATTTGAAATGCTCTGGATTAAATGGAAGAATAGGTAAATATGAGTTGATTTTAACTACGTTAAATTTTAGAACACTTTATTCCAGGCGGCGACATCTCGATGCTTTATTTCTTATTAATGTTTTTAAGGGCAAAATTAATTGCAATTCTATTATGGATACTGTTGGTATTCGTGTGCCGTCAAGGCAAATAAGAGAATTTTCTACGTTTTGCGTGTGCGGTGCGCTTAGACACAGTCCTTCAGCCAGGTGTGTCATTGCTGCTAATTATGTTTGTACATTCTTGGACATTTTTGGTATAATCAATGTTTCTTTTGATGACACTTATTCCATAAGGGATAATACCTAGAGTGGATCTTATTGGTTACTTTTGTACTTTAAATTTGCTTTTTATGTTATCTATTAAGTTTTTAATGTCTTTTTTTTCTTCCCTTTTCTGTGTTGTCTTTGTATTTTGTTTGTTTGTTTGTGTTGCCCTGTAATTGGCTATAGCAGCTGTTGGTGAGTACATTAAATAAAGAATTTAATTATAGAATTGAAGTATTTAATTTGGCAAACACGTAAATAAATGAATTGAATTGAATATTGTACATTTATATAATTAGTTCATTTGTTTGTTTGTTTTTTATTTTAATGTTTCACTTTTAGGCATATTATTTAGCTCATTTACTGTTCATTATTTTGCAATAAATTAATGAATTGATTTATTATCATTATTATATTCTACATTTATATATTTAGTTCATTATTTGTTTTTGTATTGCTATGTTTACTTTTATTATTTTTTTGTATTGTTAGTGCTCGGCTGTTATTGGCCTTTTTGGCTGTTGCCAAGCACTCAAATAAATGAATTGAATTGAATTGAATTGAATATTAACTTTGTCACAATGCCGAAAGGACGCCTATGCCATAATCAGGAGCGAATCCATTATTTCAAAGAAGAAAAAATTGACTGTCATAGTGTCTGTATAGTCATTAAATCGCATCATGTCCATTCGTTGTTAATACGTTGTGTCATTATCTTTAAAAACTTATGACAACACTGCTTGTTATAGGCAACAAAGGAAATTATACAATGTCAGATATTCCATGCTAACTAACTAACTAGATGGCTTACCGAACCCGAAGGTTCATCACCGAATTAACCAAAGCCCTCCACCGGACCCTGTCCTGGGCCAACAAAATCCAGTTTCCTTCAACTCCTATCTCCCATAGATCCCGCCTGAGATTATCCTCCCATCTACGTCTAGGTCTCCCCAGCGGTCTCTTCCCTTCAGGTTTCCCAACCAGTACCCGGTGCACACCTCTTGTCCCATCCATGCGCGCTACATGTCCCGCCCATCTCACTCTTCTCGACTTAATCACCCTCACAATACTGGGGGAGCAGTACAGATTTTTAAGCTCGTCATTGTGCAGTTTTCTCCACGCCCCATCGTCTTCCCTCTTAGGCCCAAATATCCTCCTCAACACCCGATTCTCAAACACCTGCAATCTGTGTTCCTCCCTCTGAGTGAGAGACCATGTTTCGCACCCATACAAAACAACAGGCAAGATTATTGTTTTGTATACTTTAATTTTCAGGTTCTTAGAAATCAGACGGGAAGACAAAATATTTTGGACTGAGAAGTAGCAAGCATTTCCGGAATTTAGTCTCCTCCTAACTTCCTCACAAGTATCATTTTGATTTGTTATTGTTGTTCCCAAATATTTGAACTTTGTAACCCTTTCAAAGGATTTATTAGCTACCCTAAGATAATTTTGCCCGCCTGTCTTCTGATGACGAGATACTAACATGTACTTAGTTTTTTCTGAATTTACTTCCAGCCCCACTTGTCTACCAGCCTCTAGTAAAACTTCTGCGTTCCTCTTTATTGTATTTATATCGTCCCCCAATAAATTAACATCATCAGCATATGCCAATAGCTGATGTGTCCCGTTCAATTGCAAACCCTCCTGCCTACCTTGGACCTTCCTGATGGCGTATTCTAGCGCAAAGTTAAAGAGCAAGGGAGACAAAGCATCTCCTTGTTTTAGACCGTTCTTGATGAGGAATGTCTCAGATACATATTTACCTACTCGAATTTTGCTGCAGGTTTCATTTAAGCACATTTTTATTAGACCCACTAGCTTCTTTGGTATACCAAATTCAATAAGAATATTATATAGCACTTCTCTCTTCACAGAGTCATAGGCTTTTTTGAAATCTATAAATAACTGATGTACAGTCCCACCGAACTCCCATTTTTTCTCTAGTATCTGACGAATGCAAAAGATCTGATCAATCGTTGATCTGTTTCGTCTGAACCCACACTGATGATCCCCAATAGTTTCATTCGCATATGGGGTTAATCTTGCCAAAAGAATGTTGGATAGAATTTTGTATGAGGTTGATAGCAGCGATATTCCTCGGTAATTACCACACTCAGTCTTGTCCCCCTTCTTATAAATAGGAATAATTATGGATTCCTTCCATTGATGTGGCATCTCTTCCTTATCCCAAATTAACTGAATAAGCTTATGGATCCTCATATGCAACCCTTTGCCACCTGCTTTAATTAATTCGGCCGGAATCTGATCAATTCCTGGAGATTTATAACTTTTCAACTTCCCAATGGCTAGTTCCACTTCATCTAAGCTAGGTTCTGGCACCAACAGTTCAGCTGTATGCATTTTAATCTGTCTAATATCACCAGTATTATGAACATTTAAGAGCTCGCTAAAGAAATTTTTCCACCTATTCACAATTTTTATTGGATCTGCAAGCAAATTGCCACTATCATCCTTTACCAAATTAGTCTGGGGTTGATATCCTTTCTTAAAGTTATTAATGCCTCTGTACAGGTCTCTGATGTTTTTTTCCTTATTATTTGTCTCAAGTTCAGCAATTTTGCCCTTCAGGTATTCCCTTTTCTTAGTCCTAAAGGTTCTACTAGCCTCACGTCTCACGTTACATAGATTATCCGCATTTGTTTTGTTTGGGTTCTGCAACCATTGAAATTTTGTTTGCTTCCTTCGATCTATTAATTTTGAACATTCTTCATCAAACCACGGTTTATTTTGCTTTCTCCTGTAGTATCCTAGTTTCTCTTTTGCTGAAATTTTGATGCAGTTTCTGACATTTTCCCACTCCCTGTTGATGTCCACACTTTCATTATCCTCATTTGTCTCTAAAATTTGAAACCTATTCGAAATTTCAACTTGATATTGTTCCTTTGCCTCTCCCTCACTTAATTTTTTCAAATCAAATCTTTCTGTGTCAAAATTTTGTTTAGTTCGTCTACTTACTGAAAGCCGCTCCCTCACTTTTGCTACCACCAGATAATGATCAGTGTCGCAATCTGCTCCTCTGAATGATCTCACATCAATTACATTTGTCTGCCTTCTCTTATCTACTAAAACATGATCTATTTGATTGTGTGTTCTGCCATCTGGGGAAGTCCAAGTGTATTTATGAACATCACGGTGTGGAAATTTTGTACTTTTTACAATTAAATCTTTTGACGTAGCGAAGGTCACTGCTCTGACGCCATTATCATTACTAAGTGCATGGAGACTCTCGCTGCCTATTGTGGGTTTAAGGTGAAAAACTACTCACTTATGACCCGGAAGGGAAGATGTTAAAATTTTCTGAGAGTGGGCAAGAAAAACAACAGAAGAATCTGATGACATGAATGAAAAAATGACACATCTTAATGACACAAATAAAGTAGCTGAAATGATTAATGATGTGAGTAAAGCTGGGAAAGAAGTTGATACGAAAAAAGATGTAAAAAAGTTTCAAGAAGGAAGCAGAAACAGCGGTAATTAAGCTTGAAAAGACGTTAAAATTGCAGATGACTTTGAAATGTGACACTCGAGTCAAAGTTGCTCTTGTTGCTAGGCCGCTGCCCGCGCCAGTTGCGCAAACGCTGTGTAGGTGCGAACATGAGTAGAACGTGCGTTCGTGCTCGAACATTACTTCGCATCGAACGCTTGCTCCTGTTCGTTCAAAATTTATGAATGCATATCCCGACAAGGAAATACCGAATATAACAACAATACACGGATTGGTAGCAACGTTTCGGGGAAAAGGAAGTGTTTGTATATGACAAATGCTCATCAAGCGACAAAACAGCGTTAATTACAGCCGACCGATTTCAAGCAGTGCATCGGATGCAAGAATCCAATAGTATCATTGGTTCCTTCGTTTTGTGCGTGCAGAGGTTCTGTAATTAACGCTGTGTTTTAAATTCAACACTGGAAACTGGGTTCTCTTTAGATGTTGCCTATAGAACAACAAACAATTGTACAAATTTTTGTACAAAAATTTAAACAAAAATATTGTCTGTTACTGTTATGAAACTCGGACTGTAGGGACTAATACGAACCCTGGTCTTGGATTGTGTTTACATACTGGTTGCTTGGGAACTCACTGATGCACTTGTTAGGAGCTGACCTCGGATAACGGTAGTGATCATTTCAACACACAGTCCCAAAACGTGTTTCACCGAACGGTTGGCAAAGCTGGGACTCAGGTGATGACCAGCACAGTTTAAATAATGGTGTAATGGTGTATGCGGTTGAAGTTTGTTTGTCGTTTCTTTTACCGAGCATCCAACACCTGCAGTACATTAAGTAACATTAAGACATTTTATACCTGAATGCATAACGGAACTTAAATTACGTACATATGAACTCACAGTTCTCTGCTATTGCTCCTTACGTACGTAAGATGAAAGTCTTTTTTTAACTTCTTAACTGAAAGCGTATGAATTATGATATGTTGGATCGAATGTATTGCGAACGCCCGTTTCTAAATCTGAATTAAACAGAAGTAATATAAATCAGGAAGATCGTGTCGGTTGCTGTCTTCTGGATTGTGACACGATCTTGAAACGTCGTTAACCACGTACAAGATTACACGGCGTCACAACCCAAAAGAACACAATCGACTTCACAGCCGTGAAACTCAAATCTCAGAAACATTACTCATGTGATGTCACTCTTCACGAGTCCAGCAACCTGTCCTCTTACCATCATGTTGCTTCTTTGTGAAAAGTTCAAATCGTGTCATGAACCCACCGAGAGTAACAGCCGACAGTGTTGATTCTATACATTCTGAAGATCGACTTCTCTAATTCCGATACTTACAATCTTTATCGAAAATTCTCGTTCCCATGGTGACTATGCAGTTTCCGGAAATGCAATTTTGAAAGGGACAATACAACGATAAACAAGTGACTCTTCAACGCTTCAATGCCAAAGCGTCAGAAGTTCACTCCTGAGTCTTCTGTGGCTTACCATGTATTATTTTAGAAGAAACCTCGGACGTTTAGTAGGAACTTACAGTCTCTATCAATAAGTTCCTCTAAAATGTCGAGGTTTCCTCCAAAGTAATAAATTATAAATAATAATTCAATGTAGTTTGTGAAACACCAAAATCACTTAGTTAATACAGTGTATCATGTGTACATACATAAGTAGCAAATGTGGCTAGAATTTGGTCCGAAAATGGTTCACCTAATAAACACAAATGCAGATAATAATGATGATGATGGCGACGACAATAACAACAACAATGGTGCCTTTAAGCTTTAGCGTGAGCGAGTACATTTTATGGGCCAGACCATGTCTGTCGGAACAAATAACTTAGAACCGAGACCATAGGAGTAGTACTATTTTTACAACGAGAACTGATGTAGTTGTCGTCTCACGACAAATTCTGGCAATATTTTAGCAACAATGACCATGGACACCATTACCGCCTTTGTTATTTTTTTCGAGTAACAGTGATACCAACAGTTCCTTCAAACCGTTATTATCAACGAAGCAATCTGTTGATGTCACCGTCCGTGATGTGACGTGAAGAACATCTTCGAAATTTCAGTGCACTACAAAGAATGTTTATTATTCGTTACGGATCACAATACGTGCAGCTTACTAATAAAATATTTGTGTGAGATTTCAGGCCCTCGTGGTAACGGATACGAAGATGGCTGCCTTCTGGGATATTGCATCATGTAATCTAATAGATAAAGCCTTCATCAAGTCCCTCTGAAACACGGATTAACTTCTACCAGACTACACGGTGCAACATCCTAGAAGAAATAAGTCATTTTACTAAATAATTTTACTAAATTTGATGATTCCGGCGCAACGCACCCTCGAAATTAGGTATCATATTAATATGAGACGTGGGACACGACGGACGGAAATAAATGTTCACAGGAGACTTGTAGTTGTACACGCACATACGAAATATGACTCGTGTTTTGACAAGGGTACGAGCTTTGGTACTGTAATTACTAGCTACACTAATTAACACACTCTTGTAATATACTCGTCCACTTTTGTTGTTTGCTTCCTAAATCTCAAACTCCTGACTAATGCGAAGCAGGAACGAGCCCTGTCGTTGCACACGCGAACTCTTGTTCATGCGGAGAAGTAGAAGTTGCTTGGAATAATTTTTGAATAAACTGAGAGGCGTATTATCTGTCTAGATAACTGGGTACCAGCTGGTAGCTAGTACTCAGTCATCAAGTAGTAGAAACTAATAATAAATCTTTAAATAATTATATGTAGCCTACATATTACTGAAATATAAAGCAGAGTCACGTAGGCCTATTTGTTGTCGACTGTGGTATTCTGGATTGCGATGACGCGTAATCTTGTATGTGGTAACCAGCGATTTGGAGGAAAGTACCGCCTTCATTGCTGGGGCTGAATGTAGACAACCATCTGTAAAATAGGCGGCGTCACAATCCAGGTCATAACTGACATCTTCGTCTCTGTGAGAACCTCAGATAATTCACACATTGTATAACAACAGAGAAATGATGCTAAAGACGCACTAATTTAGGGAACATTAACTTGGGCCTCCATGTGGAACGATGTATAATTATGAATTAACATAGGACTTGAGAAATATGTAAGGAAGTTTTTACATGTTTTTTTTAAGTATATGACTTAGATCATTTTCAACCTCAGGCCCGCAGCTTCGTGTGTGTACGTCATTATTTCGAAGAGGCAGTCCTGGCGATGCTGTGTAGCACGTTCCAAGTCATCGTACTTGTGAACTCTTGACAAGATACGTCAATAAACAAAGGATATTCGGACCGACTTCACACGAAATGGAAGCTTTGCAATTTCAGCTTGAGTGAAGTCTTTGATGTGTTCCCAAATGTATTTCTTTCAGGAATGTTATCCTGTACCTAATCTTCAAAACACCAAGACGTTCTTAAACTTTAAATATTATTTAATGCAACAGTTGGTGGGTTCATTTTGGCCTTTTTCTAGCTCGTTGTCCAGAAGAATTAGAATTCGCAGGGATACATATATTACTCAGTAAAAGGTAGACATGTTTCAAGAATCCTCGCGATTTCCGCACAGGTGTTGAGAAAAATCGCGAAAGTATTGAGCCAAGATGTTCGATATCTTTATTATTCCGTAATCTAGCCGAATATAAAAGAATACAAATTTACTTTTCGTCTAGACGGAAAACTCTGACCTGCGTTGACTTTAATTGCTTTTTCATTTCATTAAAACACCGAAATATTTAAAAGAGTGAAGTTGTCCCTTTTTCCAAGTTCCATGATGTGAACATGAGAAAAGTTGACAATGGAACCACGGTTCCGGAGAATCTGACGTAAATACGTCTCTGTAATGTAATGAAGTGTAATAATTCTTATATAAGATAAGTAATTGTGGTATTCTAAAACGTTTTTAACAGCACAATATTATCTACTCTACGACGCACTTCTTCTACAAGCGATTCACAGCTCAGCTCTTTCCGCAATAACGAAAGCGGATTGTTGACGGCAGTAATGAAACACAACCTTGCCGAGTAAACAGATGACGCAACAATTAGTTTCTTAGGTAACATAACAATGCACGCAGGAGTTCATATAAAAGCTGACCATTGTTGTCGGTCCACATTTACACATTGTTGATATGGATCTTACACAACTTCGTTACGTTTTTTGCCGAATGACCCTTCCGTATAGACGTATTTACGTCAAAAAGTAGAAGTAAGTCACTACACGACACTTAAATGGAAATGAGTGGTGAGCTTCAAGCTTAGGCCGCTCTAGTCCGGTGGAATAGTCTCGGTATCCATTGTAAATGAAGTTAGGTGGGCCTCAGAGATGTTCTGGGAGTGATGGCAGAGAAAAGAGTTCCTGCTTTTATACAGCCGTGAACCGAATCTCAGTCGTTCTATTCATTGGCTGACCATTTTCCTCAACATGTTGGCCGCCGAGCGGCCTACACCAAACAGCACAGCACTGGACCCGATTATCTGACGATGCGCTGTTCTGTTCGTTTATTCGCGTACTACAGATTTACCAAAGTTATTATTCTACTAGTTCTTCTTAACATGTCTCTTACGAACTGTAATATCTAATCTGTGATACTTGACTGGGAATGGCAAAATACAGGAAACAGTAAATAAAAATGTCTTATTGTTTCTTGTGACTGAATATTTTTACTTGAACTCATATACATAATCTGCCTCAGTTTTATACCACGTGATATTCAGATTGTTCCATACGCTTACTGTTGTTGATAGAATCTTTGGAAGACAAAATGCTAGTTCAACAAAAGAACAAACTACCAGTCTGTAAAACACAATCACAGAACTATTCTTTAAACTAAATTCAGTTTCTAAAAACGAAAGGATATGATATCACACGTGGTTTATAACTTATTTTTCGACGTCGCCCCGCGTAGTGGGTATTACTAGGAACACAGAAATAATGGACCATTTTATGCTATGGGCTAATCCATGGTCTTCAGTAAACAGACAAGAGAAACGGAAGGACTTTTTGTAGGTAACCTAATTATTAGGTGAATGGAATGTATGAATTTATGAAAGATGTTTTTCTTACAGTATCTAACTAAAATGATTAGTATGATGAGAATCGTCAGAAGACAATGCTTTGAACAGGCGAAGACGAGAGAAGTAAGTTTTTCTGCAGTGAGGAACGCTAAAACTCCGCTATAAAGGCAACATCATCTAGTATTTTCTGTAACCTCTCTTCACTTACAGTGGGATGTCAGATTGATACATTACCGACTAGAAATGAGGAATAGCTTCATGCTCTGTTCGTGATGCATCTGACCGGTTCGAAGGCTTATTACACGCCATTTAGCTGTGAATGAAGCATGATGGCCATTGATTAAACCATTGGAAAGAATTAAGGAGGAAATTATCCTGGTCAATTCTAGGTTAATCCCTGAATTCGCTTTAAAATACTTGCGAAAGGAATTAAGTATCAGGATAGCCGGTTCATTAGCCAAGTTTCGAACTGCTTATCTCTCAAATACAAGACATGTATGGTTGCTGAACTAATTTGTTCGGTGATACAGTTAATTATCTGCGTTACGTTTACACAATTTTCTATCAATTTTATAATCACACACATCACTTTGGACTTATTTCTGAGTTTGTTTGCTGCCCACGATTCCTAGAAAAGGTTCGACTTTGTCCTTGAATATATCATATATTTAAATCGGTAATGTTATTATCTATCAGATAAAACGCCTATTTTATTTGCACTATCCAGATAATGAGAACAAATATTACAGATTTTTCCATATTCGACTGTGATACTGTGCTTTATATGCATGGACTCTTCACATTGAAGATATTTCGTAATAATAAGCTGATAGTCGCTCAGATACTCATGAAATTATGAAACTCTAAGATTTATATATGTGTTAAAAAGTTTCATCCACTGGATTCTATCATAGCCAAATTAATCCAGTCTACAGCTTTACATCCTCTTTAAGATCCAACTTAACATTATTATCTAATCTGCGCCTGTCTCCCAAACGGCCTGACTACTATCATGAAGCAGGAACAGAATTGCAAAGCAATCAAAATTAGCGTGTCTCACAGTGCAGCATGAAGACACGTGACACATTCCGAAGTGGGCGATGACGCCCCGAGAGTATTTGCCACCTTTCCAATTGACAGCAGACTTGGAGGTTCCCAGATTCATCCCGAACGAAGTAAAAGAAAAACAAAAGGAATTACAATGTATACATTTTAAGTCTTTTGAGGATAAGCATGTTATAGAATTTCGTCCGTTTCCTTTTCTGGTGTCAAGCTTGCTTAAAGATAAAAATTTCGAGGTCTGTAATATAATTAGCGTTTTGAATCTAACTGAATACCATTTGCCACAAACATTAAGCACTGCACTGTTCCATTGTACCTTTTTGGTACTGAACGCCTGCTTTTTTGCTGAACTATCAGTGGTTTAGGTGAACGCAGACATGCCAGATAGCATGTGTACAAACTCTTAATGAACGAGTGACAAATATCAACACGCCATCTCTGGTGTGTTCCCACGGTCAGTAATTTGCAATGGTCATGAGATCCAGGGTCAATCACTTACCCTGCATATGCACTAAAAGGGAAATAACCACGAGCTTAATTACATGTTTTAAAAACGATTACAAGTTGGGCAACAGCCATATCCATAACATAAGGAGCATAAAGAACGTACTGATAATTAGCGTCTTAAAAAGTACCGTCAGAACGCAAATCACTGGAAGTGTCTGCTTTTCATAGAAACAAAATGCCCACTTTTTGACGTAAATACGTCTATATTTTAGGGTCAGTGTCATTCGGCAAAAAGTGGAACGAAAAAGTGGAACTTCATTGTTATGTTACCTAGGAAACGTCAAATTTCATTGTTATGTTACCTTGGAAACATAATCTGTTTACTTAGCATTGTTGTTACCTATAAAACATTACATTACCTTACCTTACCTTACCTTACCTTACCTTACCTTACATTACATTACATTAATTTACATTACATTCAGCTACTACAGACCCATTTCAAGCGTAACTAATTGAAGTTGAATAAGCAATGTCTTAATCAAACTTACCTCAATTGTAAAGCATGTATAAAGGAAATATTTAGAATAAAGCCAATATATAAACTTCCTTTCCGTATAGACGTATTTACGTCAAATTCTCCGGAACCGTGGTTCCACTATCACTTTTTTACTTACTTACTTACTTTTACTTAAGTATCAAAGCTAACAACAAGGGTTAAAATGTCAGGCTGTGAGAATTTAAAAAGTTATTTTCTCAAGACGGATGGCCCAGAATTTAAATTCGATTTAAGCACTTACATTTGAAATATAATCATGCCTGATACTGTGGCAGTAAAGCGAAAATTATCAACACTAATAATACAAAAGTCCGCCACTGCGTGGTCTAATCTATCTTCCAACTTCACACTCTGTTTTCTTGTGATTAACTTTAATTTTCTCTTTCATCTCATTGTTTCTCCAAAATGTTTTCCCACCAAAATTCTGTCTGCATACTTTGACTAGAGGTCCAGCAAATTATAACCTCTCGTTGAATAAAAATCCAAACTCCTAGCTTAATTCCTTCTTGTTAGATCTGGTGTTATCAATTTCTTTCAAAACCCTTGCAACTTTTATTTTCCAAAAACAACAGACCATATTTCACAGTTATTTTAAAATAAAACTTACAAAAACGGTTAGGTCTATATCCGTACCTCCAGCGTTTTGAAAAGTAAATTTGATGATACCATTTCTCAAACTGAATAATGACAAGCGTTTCCAGAAATTATTCCTTTTTTTACTTCGTCATGAATCTAATTCTTGTTTCGTAATGTTGTTTACAGATAGTTCACTTAAATTGAAAACAACTTAAAATTATGTGTTATATTCTTTCTTTATTACAGATAGTCATATCAAGGGCACGCTGAATATGGAGGTTACTCACCTACAAGACAACACGACGTTACAACCTAGATCATAATCCATTTTTTTGCAGCCGTGAAGACCCCGAGTCTCGTATTGTAGAAACGTATGGTTTTCATCTACGATTCATTTAACGGCGCTGACACTAGCTCAGATTATATACCATAAAATAACAGACTACTCAGAGAATAATGAATTGGAAAGGATGTGGAAGGAGGCCGTCGTCGCAAATGTAAGAGGGGCTGGGGAAAACATGAAAAATCTCAATTAGGATATCCCGTTTCCGGGACGTGATATGAACCTGTGACCTTCCGAACAGAATGCAAGAGTGGTAACTACTCGTCCACGAAGTTTGGTGGTTTGCAGGGATCGATTATACATTCCAATTAGATAGTCTAATTTAAGACTGAGGAATGAGTGAAGCCAGTCTATTATTAACAATTATAAGACATGCTGATATAATAAAGCAGTTACCTGGGAGAGGAATTTTCTCACGAACTTTGTACCAACCATCGTCCTATTATCTTCATCCATCCATCCAGCTGCAGGATGATGTAGCTGTATCTAGTCATTTAACTCTCCCTGCTCTTCACCCCGTCCTCCGAAGCCATTGGCTGTATAAAACAGCCATGCCCTGTCTTGGTTAACTCACAGGTTCTAGTTCAGTGCACTCGAGAAGGTTGTTTCTTCAGACGATCTAAAACCTGAGCTCTTCCAGGTGAGTAGACGCATATGTTAAGAGCAGGAACTGACTTGGCTGTACACAGCAAGTATCGAATATAATTAAATTACTCTGAATCGTTACCAAATTCATATTCATTTTCGAATATTATATATTTCGGTACAGGGAATTTGAATCGATTATATAAACTAAAATATTTATTTTTGAATTAAAAAAACATCGAAATACAAAGACAAGGGATTTAAGACATTTCAATCAAGCATAATACATATTACGTAATAATAAAACATGATAAGTTTTGGCTGTAACAAATAATATAATTCAAAGTCTAAAGTCACGAAAACATGCAACATAACAATTTGAAATCTGTAGCAGAAATTAAATCGGAAAATTTAAATTTTTTAACGGATATATAGGCTTGCTAACCTATTCATTGAAACGCGTTGACGTGGAAACGAACGTTGACTAACGCGTCTCGTGCTAGAGAGTTCACTGCTTTGTGAACAAATTTCAGTCGACGTTGCAGGACTCATATTACCGGAAATGTAAAGATTTGTGTGATACGACATTTAATGCCGTAGTTATTCTAAAAATCGTACTGCATTATTCAATGTAATTGTGTCAGATATAATACAAACAATTCTATGGACCAGAAACCTATAGTAGTTGCTCAGATGCTCATAAACTATCCCGAAGTTTAATTAGGTTACCCACGTAATGTCTTCTCTTCAGGGTTTTCGACTAAAATTTCGTAAGAATTTCTCATTTCTGCCACGCCCTGTCCCTCCCATTCCATCCTCCAGGCCGAGATTTTAACTCGGGTCCTCTTGAATACTATGTGTCATAATTTATGCAATATTATCAAAATAAGTTTTTTGAAGCGTGTGTACAAATCCACAAACTGCTAAGTGGACGTACGTTCGCTGTGCTTTATTTACAGGACCCACGCACCATGCACTCCTGGGTATTTTTCTGCTTTGCACTTATGTTCTTGAGCGCCTCCGTGAATGGTTTTGGAGGAGCTGATGACCGATACATCAAGAAGTACGCCATGATGAAGGTAATCACATTCCTTCACATCTCCCTGTTCTTGAAAATCGTTTAATGTTTCTTACCAAACTACAAAAATCAGCCACACTTCTGAAAAAACTGCATATGTAAACACGGTTAATAATTAAAGAGTAACTGCACAATTAAAAAAAGAAGCTATTATTAACTGCAGGTTCGATCCTCGGTCAGCCCGTCAGATGTAAATACAACGTATCGTTCCGGGGAACAATTTCTCATCAGTCTGATATATTGTCAGCATCCAATAACGTACTGATTAATTGTAGTTAACTAACTATATGGAGAATAACATTAATTTATTTTTTAAATCAGAGAGCAAGATAATGACACGGTGTCTAATTTAGCGCTTCTCTTTCTGTATCAACTTGTATTGAGTGAATAATTGTAATGGGCTGAAATCTCATCCAAGTAATCCTTTTGCTAATGTAAAAGCTTGCAGAGAAACCTCTGAAACGTCGGTAAACTTTCACCAGACTACACGGCTTAACATCTCACAAGAGTCACTTTCGTACTCGCCGCCGTGAGAACTTCAGATCTTACCACTGTGATAATAAGATTCTTATTTATTTGAATACTACATTCCTGCTGTAGCAGGGACTGGAAATTCCCTCTGCGTATAGATCAGGACAATGAACTCCGTTTCATAAATTATGCAAGTTATTTAAAATACCAGGCTTTAGTACGGAATTTTCTCACGCCATATGACAAGATCTTAAGACTATGTGAAGAATGTATTACAAAGGAAAAACTGGTTTATATTAGGTGTTTGTTTACAAAAACGAAGTCGCTACGTTTTGGTCATCTGAGGGCCTTCAACTCTCTACATAAATAATACTGAGAATGTTACTCCATGCTTTTAATAACAAAGTCCTGAGTACAAAACGCACATTCGTTAATGAATCTGTCTTATAGACGCATTAAACGTGATTACTGTATAGGCCTACGCTAGCTTTTCAAAACTATTAATTACATAAAAGGCTTGGCTCATTTAGGAGAAGAAACGCCCAGATGACACGCATACAGACGTTTCATTGCCGGACATCTTCCACAGATGAAGTAGGGCCGAAGACTGGTCAATCCGATCTTCACCAAATATTACTTGGGTAATCACGTCATGGAAAATGAAATGGGGCACATTAAAGCCTGTCAATATTCAAACGGAGTGTAATCTGTCACCGTCGGCGATATTAAATTCGTCGAGCAGTTATAGGTCAAGTGAAGTTTCGTCTTATAATTACCAGCATCTTTCTCTTTAATTTATTATCATTATTACTGTTACTATTGCTTATTCAAAATTATATTTAAGTTAAATATGAGTGTAGTACACACTGGTAAATAAACCATTCTGGGATGAAGATAGATACTGAATGCCCGGAAGAAAAAGTGATTTTTGCTTTGAAATTTGTCCATCGTCTTAAGTTTCTTCAAACATGAAGTTTCGGAAAAGATAATTTCTCATTAACCGTGTATAACCTAGTCAGTTGATACAGCGTCATGAAGTACGTTCTCTTAGAATCACTAGAATGCTTTTATATGCCTGTCTCCAGTTGGATGACATTTATTTAAGTAATTATTTTTAATGATCTTTATAGGCTTTTGCGTGTAAAACGCAACTACTTCTTCGAACAATGTTTATTTAAAAAATAGCCCCAGAAACAAGTGCAATTATTTTAACAACAAACGTTGTACCAGCGCGGACACAATGACTGTCACGGTGTTATTCCATTCCAGGAATGTGGTGTAAAAGGAAACGAGAAAATCTGCACCTTTAAGTCTTGCTGTTTCGCTGACCACGACACTGATTCAAGGTTGTTAACGAAAAAGCATGCAGAAGTCATTACCCCAAAGAAATAAGAGATCTCATCTACGAACGTTTCGTTACAATAAATAAATCTGAAAGATAATTACTTCAGTATTTAGGCCTAACGTAATTTTACTTTCAGTTATCAACGTTTCACGTCACTTAAGGTCTTACATTTCGTCTCGTGAAATTCCATTGCAGGAGACAAGAACTACACCGACGACGGTCAAACAGACTTTAATCAAAGGACAATGACACTTTTAATCATCCTCCTTCAGCGTTTGACTATCGAAAGGGATCAATGTCTGTTTCGTTCCCTGCATTCATATTTCGAGTTTAGTTAAAACCGAGATTTCTTCTCAAAATAATATACCAAGATTACAGACTTTTGGACGTTCTTTAACATTCCAGACTACTTTTATGTTTACAAAGTTCTCACAAACAGAATTAAATCATCACATTTTATTTGGACTCAGTTCCAATAATTAAAATATAATTTTGAAGCTTATGTTTCCAGATACCACGAATTAGTACTCCAGTAAATAAAAGAGGTTACAGTTAGAATGAGGATTGAATTCGTTAGTATTTGGACAAATTTACTGTTAGTTTTTAACACGAGGTGTAACAATTAAGTACCCGGAATGCCCGTATACATGTATAGAGTGAGCAGTAAGTAAGCAGCAAATCTTAAGACGGCCTGTAGTTGCATCTTGAGTGTTCTTGAAGCAAATAAGACAGTATGGCGAAGCAGTGGCATAGTTACACAAGCGCGTGTTTCCGTCCCGGAGGAAAAATGATTGAATGACAGCCATTTTGCGTGCTCACTGGAGTGAAAGCCTCAAATTTTACTGAGTGACAGGTTGTTGGAGCAACGCATTAACATCAAGTTTTGTGAAAAATTAGTCAAAAGCGCGAGTTAAACTCTGCAGATGTTAACAGAGGCTTATGGTGCTGATGGAAGAGGGTCCAGAAGACGTGAAACACGACGAAAAACCCGACGCCCGAAAATTCACAGGGCAGATGAAAGTGTGGGAGACGCATATACGAGAGCAATGCAAACAGTCAAGCCAATAAAATTCGATAGTGTTTTATACGAAAGTCGGACGTTAATCCGGAGCTAATGATGAAAACAAGACATTTTGGTAGAAAAACCAAAGGAAGATTAACCCAAGCAACAGCTCATGTTAAAATTCATGCTGAATCCGTTTAAATTCGAAAAAAAATATTTACCGCATTGTCAGTCGGGCCCGACACAACGAAAATATCGTCGAAGCTGTTTAAAATAGGCCGCATATGTTGATGTGCAGGTGTACGAGAGTTGTTTTGGATCTGACGTGGTGAAGGAGGTGCGCCAGGAGATGAAGGCAGCGTGCGCCAAGTGCGCCGGAGTGTCCGCCACTGCGCCTGGTCAGGCCGTACCTTCTCTAGCCGAGCCGAGCGACAAGAAGAAGCCTCCTGCAGGCGCTGTGCCGCCCTCGTTCGACGCTACCAGACTCCAACAGGCAATTCTTAGTTTCAGGTCTCCCCCACAGCAGGTGAGTCAGTCGTCAATTTCAAAACTTAATTTCTAATCTTAAGCAGATTAATTCCCAATATTCAGTTCTGATTTCTTTATCTTCCAGTCTCTTATCAACAAAAATAAAGATTAAAATATACAAAACTATAATTTTACCTGTTGTAGCCTTTTCTTTATAAATGTGAAGTTCTGTACTACAGTCAACATTTACAAGGCAAATGAGTACAGTCAAACACATCAAATTTTCACTGTTCTGGTTGCTTATTGAACAGAATCCTCTGCTGTCTGGATACATACAGCAGAGTCCTACAGTGACACCCCAGTACAGGCCTGCAGGCTTCTACCCCCAGCAATTCCCCCTGTACTACCCTGCAGTGCCCAGCGGATCTCTGTACAACCCCCAGCCTGTGCCCTACCAGAGTGTCTACCCTGCAGGGCCCAACCCCTATTATCAGGCACCTTTCTATCCTGGTGCACCAACATACTCTTCTGGTCAGAGAGCTTCGGTAAATAAACACACAATCGAACATAAGTTTAGATTTAAGATTTGAGGTTTTCACAGCAGTGAGTATGAAGATTTCTGTCTTCTGGGTTGTTGCGCTGTGTAGTCTGGTCGATGTTAACCAACGTTTCTGAGGTCATACTCCGAAACGTTGGTAAACATCGACCAGACTACACAGCGCAACAACCCAGAAATCTTCATAAGTTTAGATGTTTGCGCAAGTTCATCAATAATTCAGGCCATACTGATTTCTGTATCAGCACATCTTATAGTACTTAATAACATTAACAGGTTCATTTTATATGAATTATTATGTGAATATCAGAATGTATTAGTAATAGGTGCTTATTTATTAACTGCTTTAGAATATCTGATGTTTCTTACCTAAGTATGGAGAGGAGATTCTCAAGATCATGTCCTGTGTGTTACAGAGAGATCTCGACATCAGAGGGCAACTGGAAACTCTGACATCACGTCTCAATGGCAAGATAAGGAATGTGACGTGTGTGATGCAGGAACTTGGCTATGTAAGTTTTCGTTCTTTCCCAATTCCTACTGCACAATGGGTGCAGTATCAGAAGAGACTGGGCACATATGGAACAAGTCACACAGTATTTTGGTTAGCTCTTTGTTAGCCAAATCATCTGGTCTGTACTTTCCTGTAAAATAAATTCAAGACAGTGAGAACAGCCATGTGGATACAAAATAAAGTTCACTCAAAAGACAAATATCCTTTAAATTGCACTTATCTGTCCAAGAGTTAATGCAGTTTCACGCAGGGACAAGTATGCATCTGTACAGCCTATATGACAAAGAAAAATGAGACTAACAGAAAATGCCAATCGAATACTTTGATTATGTTAGCACTCAGCAAAGCGGCTGTGTTATAAGCTGTAATAAAACTAAATAATACATGATTGAGCAGAGTTCTGCTGCCAACTCTCATTAAAATCATGAACTCACCTAGAACAGTGAGATAGAGAAAAATCTAATCACTCCCAAGTTTATACAAAAATATAAAGGAAACAAAAACACAAGGTAAATGCAATGTCATTGTAATCCCCTTGCTAATTTAACACAAAGAACACAACTAGACAATTTACATTAGTGAAGGCGAGTAAAGTGCCCAAGGATTTCCTTGGGTACTTAAAAATTTGCCGAGTACAGCCTCTGACCCAGCTACAGGCAATACCAATGTTTAAATGACATGCTCAGAATATCTTCTATGACACAAAATGTCGTGGTTTGAACAAAATTTTGGTTTTACTTTTGACAGTGATTTAGAAATTAATTTGTTAAAATACATAATTTTTTAAATTGTAGTTGGATGAAAATTTGGAGCCCAATTTTGAGAAGATTTCAGAAAGAATCAACAGACTACCAATTGGAGAAGAACTGAAGAAAGACATGGTTGATGGTGTCCAGTTCTGCAAACAGTTTGCTGTAAGAAGTTTTTTTAAATCTAAACAAAATAATTTTAAGTGCAGCAGACACTACCATTCTCTGTAATATTAATAAAGTTTTGTGTCAAAAATGCAGTGCAACAGAATTCTAGAGGAGTAACATACTTACATAAATGCCAGTAAATGTCAAATTGATTAATGATGCAAATCATAAAAGCCAGCAAATAATTTGAAGGTTTTCACAGCGGAGAGTATGAAGACAGAAATCTTCAAATAATTTGAAGCATCCAGAAATTATGTCAAACACTTTCAATCCAAACTGTTTGTTTGGATATTTGCAAAGCATTCATGCTGTTTCCTGTAGGGAAATGATTGTATATTTATATTTCTGGATTCTGACTAACTAAAATTTTTTACCAAGTGGCCTAAAACAATCGACACGCTTGTTCCTAAGATAGAAAATGTTTATAACCTTAAAATATGAGACTAATCAAGTCTTACTTGTAATGTTGCTTTTTATTGCAGCAATGTGTTCCTGAGACGGGAAAGGATAAGTTTCAGCTTTCTCGGGAACTGGTGAAACCCATGTTTTTCTTCAGATGCTATAAGGTGGGTGCTGAAAATTATTATGCTTGTAGTTAAAGGTACATCACATCTCTCTCTCCATATTTAAAAACCAAGGCTACAATCAAATGAGCTTGTGGATAAAATTATGCAGAAGCCTATTATTTAAAGCAGGCCATGGAACTTGACCTTGCTATTCTTTATCACCTTAACATTATCCATACACATAAGTATAAAAGTTCAGCAAAGTTCAGAAACACCAGCATATAAACAACTGCAGACAAAATTAAAATAATACAAAGACATATATTAGGGATGAATCTTCTGACATATCAGTTCACAAGGAACTTCAGTGACAATATAGCATATCAACACATTAGGGAATGCATGCAGGATGACAATCTTAGTGAAATAAAGTACAGGTAGCCCTCGATTTACGCCGGGGATGCGTTCCTGGACGAACCAGCATAAATTGAAACTCTTTTATAATGTAAATCAATGGGAAGTCAATGACATGTGTTCCCCAAACACTCACGAGTAATATAATGGCATTACATTTAAAGCTCCGAAATAACGCAAACAAAATAAAGGGAATTAAAAAAAATATATTTTATACAATTACAATCTGCAATTCGTTGGTAACAGCAACACTGGCCATGTAATCCTGGGGTCTCGGGTTCAATTCCCAGCGGTACCCGAATTTATAACTTGTGTTGGGCAAGGCCGTGGTCTAGGCAACACAGAGTTTTCCTCCGGGGGCTTCCCTGGTTTCTCCGTGGCATCCCAACAATCACTCCATTCACACACAGAAGGAGGAAATGGCAAACCACTTCTGGATCATCTGCCAAGAACGTATATGAACAAGTCCCAGTCCGAGAAAAGGATGGAAGGATCCTGTTCATATGGACCTGTCGTCAGACAGAACACTAAATAAATAAATAAATAATTTGTTGGTCCCTGTGATTATTTCATGTGATTGATGTGTACAGTTATCTCTGCTGTTATGCGATAGTTGCATTCACGTAAGACGTCGACCTATATAAAATCGCGTAGTAAAAATAACCCCGAGACCTCCGCAGAGATTAAATTAATCCCTTGAAAGTTTAAAGTGCCAGGAATGAAATTGTATAAGAGCAAACTCGCATATGCAAAAGTTTGCATTTCACAAACAGCTTTTACCGATTCATCAATCTCATTGGAGATAATTCGCGTTAACGAAACATACGTAATTGCAGAGATGACTGTATTTATAATTTTTATTCAAAATCAGTGATGTAAGAATTACGAGAAACATTGTAAAACGTTATAAATAACAGTAAATATACTTTTTCATTTTTTGAATTTCTGGTTTCAAAATTGGCGTTATTCTGAAACAGCGCAAATCGAGGGCTACCTGTACAACCACTGGCTAAGAGCAATAATGCTATAAAATCAACTGTTACATGGTCTGAGCACATATCAACATAAAGAATCACATATTTTGTTGTGGTAACTTCATCCAGCAAGGTCACTTGATCATGAGTGGACACAATATCATTAAAGTGGATCTTAAGGATATTATACAGTACAAAAACAAAAACAGTGTAACATAAAAGTATAGTGACAGTATAGTTAAAGTGATAATAAATTTCAGGACATAAGATACGTAATCAGGGATGTATGGAAAATATGACAACTTATCAGCCAAATGTTACAATGTGAGAATTCTGTTTTTGCAGCATAAGAAACTTGAAGCTTGCATCATGAAGGATGTGAGGGAGAGGTACACCCCTGGAGACGATATGGCAGCACCTGACGAGGATAATATCGGAAGTGGGGAATTGCGATCTTTGTCTTGGGCCAGCAGTAAGCCTGATTATGATGACATGGCTACAGCTGCATATGAGTTTCTTTATGGTGGGGAAAATTCTGATCTTGAAAACATCATGTAGAAACATCAAATTCAATATTTACTGACTGTGTTACTAAGGATATGATGAAAGAAACAAAGTTTTCATATTACTGGACTTGAAACAATTTCTACATTTCACATGTATGATGACAGTTTCCAGGGTAAGCAGTAATGTCAACATTCTATAATTTATCAGTGCCTTTAACATTTTTAAAGTTTGATACTCTTTTTACAGCTGAAAAATATTACACAATTCCTTAAAAGATTGAATTATTTCATTGTGGACAATAAAACAACTTAAATGTCATTAAAGATGGCTTAATGGAAATTTTAAAGTGTCATCAATTATAAGAATCTTAATTTCATACTGTATACTGAAACCCAACTATGCATTTGAACAAATCAGGGACCTAAATTTTTATAGAAAAGGGAGAAAAATATCAGAAATACAATATATAAATCCTCAAGAATACATTAATTTATTTTACAAGTTCAATAACTTTTTATTTCAGTTATATAATGACAAGAGAAATGTGACAACCAAATATTTTCAAAGTTAGCGTCATTTAGAAACTTCAAGCATAGTGAAGATGGTCAACATCATGGTGACATAAAACATTTCATCTCTTACTCTGCTACGGACCAACAATTGAAATATAGCCATTAGTCTTCAAGTAACCGGTATTATGTAAGAGTGAACCTGACAGTAGCAGGCTCTAGGCTTCCTTCTGGGTATTTGGCTGTATTGGGGAATAACCCATTGACACAGTAGTACTAGATGTGGGAATATACTGATATGTAGTAGATATCAGATCACAGACCTTGTTCGTGAGACAATTAACAAATTCTCACAGGATCTGTAGTTTCTGTGACAAACTGTCAGCAATGAAATGCCAGCAGAATTATGCCACTGTCTCACGAATGAACGTCCAGTTTTTATACTTTACTTTATGTACTTTCTAGTTTTGTGCAATAAAAAATGTAAAACAGTCCACAGTGAACTTGCTTTTTCTGCTTATATCTTCCAATAGCTTCAACTTCAAATGTCTGTAACTCCAACATCGAGAACAGGCAATTGATTACTCTTTATTTTCAACCTGCAATGAACTCTCCTGGATGTAGGTAAAGTACAGACTTTATGTCATGGAACGTCCTGTGACACTGTTATGTGTCCGTGTGTATGCGAGTGCTTCTCGGACACAGTTCTTTACCGCAATTCTCACTCAAATAGCATGGCCAAATCAAACTCACGTGAATTTGTGTTGTCACATGATCATCTACTTTCGTCTAAGCATGTAAAATAATTTAATGCAACTATATCAATGTTAACCTTACCAAAAATGTCACAGTATGTTTCTTCAATTTAATTTGAACATATTTCATCATGTAATTATAGACATAGAAAAATTTGCAGCAACAATTCTTGTCAGTGAAAAATAAAGTAATTATATGAATGAAGAAAACATACTTAAAACATTTCAATGTTGAAAATAGATATAGGTATTATTTCTTTTGCATTTTAAGTGTCATCAAATTGTAGTATGCATGAAATAATTATTTCACTTCCAGGTCAAGTTTATTTGGTTATAAATCACTTTGCTTTGTCATGGACTGTCATAGACATAGCAAGTACAACCACCTCCTTTTGAAACCGAGCGCATCTATTCATAAACCACACACCAAAATGATAAACATCTTGATCCTCACCTTTTCATTTACCCTGCTTTGTATAGCCAATGTAATTCATTAAGGACTACCAAACACAAATGAAACATATGTTTCATTATCTACATTTTAAATCTAAAGTAAATACCTGTATATTGCAAAAATCAAAACAAGCAAATAAGAATGAGGCATTAAAGAATTATATGGCATAATAACAGTTACAAATTTTCTCTTTCAGCGTATTAGTTCAATTGTCCAAAGACCTTTAATTTGTGATAGGAATAACAATAACAAAACTTGTAATCACTATATTTGTTTTGAAAACGACAATACATCCTTCTTAGTAATCAGTCATACTAAATTTTGTGTGTGTGTAAATATATGCACTTTTCTACATAAAACTGCATGCCTGTCTGGAAAAAGAAATAGAGTTTCCATGTTTCAATCACTGTCACAGAATTACAACCTTTCACAAGGCAATATGCCACTTTTACACTAATACACATTTCAATTGCATCGCAGCATGACCTTCATGCTCTCATCAATAAAGTTTAATAGTTGCTGTGATCACATCACACTTCAAAATTTGGAATCTTTTAATGCAGATTTGTGGCTCTTAGTTTTGTGTGAACCAAAAACAACTAGAATTTACTGAAAAAGAACATTTATTTTCTCACAAGAAGCAAGTTTTAACTTCATCTAAAAGAAAATATACTAACATGAAGAAAAGGAAGGATGATGAGTTCTTACTTGTTTGTTACAAATGTAACAAACTGAAACTGGAGTGTCGAATTTTTGATCAATTGAACTGCTGAACTAAAAGATCAGATGACTGAAGGGAACACTTACTTATCTATTTTCACATGAGTTTATCCTCCTTTGTATACAATACAGTACATCATGTTGTTAAATAATTTATTACATGTCTTAAAAGAGATGACAATTTTTCTTACTTCAATACCATTTAGTAACTTTGCTTACAAACTCTAATGTTCACCCAATGCATTGACAGATTCCATTTCGTACAGCTACATTTCACTCGAAACTCAAGAATTAGATGCCACATCACATGAACTAGGCCAATAAGAAAGTCATGACTTATGTCTTATGGGTCCACAAACCCCTGAAGGTAAGAGTGAGCAGCACGGACTGTCTTTCCAGTTCACATAACGCCTATGTATAGGACAGAGGTTCATACGAAGCCAAAGTTCTTGGTCTTGATGGCAAGCAGCAGCTTGTGACGAAGCACTGCACGACTGCTATACAATGGGATGTAGAGACGTGAGATGCAGGTGTTTGCTGTTGGCAGATGAGAATCGTCTGCGGGTCGGATTGTCACGCTTGGCATGGGCTGGAATCCATCCTCACTAGCAGGTAATGCAGGGGAGCCTGTCCAAAAATACACCTGGAAAACATAGAAGACACAAAAGGCAAAATGATGAATGTGTCTAAGCATGAAAGTGAAAGGCAACAATAGTAACCAAAGTCATTGTTGTGATAATGTGATCTCAGGAAACTTTTGTGAGTCAACTATGATGTTAGTTCCCACTGCTGAAACAATCTGTTCCAACAACGACCCTGAGGCATGTGGGTTGCCTAATTCCTAGGAAAACATGTGACAAATGGAGTTCTTCATTCACACTAGTGTGTAAACAACACCTGATGCTCTGAACAATGATTTTCCTAGCTGGTGGATCAGGAGAGGCGACTATTTTCACATACCACATTAAACAGCTTTGATGCAAACCTGTCTAAAAATAATTGTGATTGTGAAATTTGCAGTCTGTTGTTAACTAAAGAGTAAGTACATTACAGTACAGAAATGTTTTGTTTGCATGTCAGCTGAATAAATGTAGTAAATTTTTATATGTGCGTGTATTATAATGCATTACTGAGACAACATTCTTTCTTGGTCCAAACAGAACTGAGCTGTCTGGTGACAAATTTCAATAGCTGCCATAATCCTGTTTTTTAATGTTTCAACACTATGTTGACGTCCAACAGCTTCGTAATCTGCACTTTTTGTATTGTACTCACCAGATCTTGTCTCTCAATGTGAGACATTTTCTCTACTATGGACCACAGCCAACGTTTGAATTTCAAAAGACGTTCGCTTGATTCGCCTGATTCGTCATTAAAACTGGTATAAGAGATTAGAACAGCCACATTGATATCACCAACACCATTCAGTAACAGCCGCAAATCCTCCGCTGTAAGCCCATCCAACGAACCGGCTGGTAGGACATCAAATACACCTGTACGCAGTGCCTGCATCAAGCACAAGAAATGGGATGTCAGACAACATTTATATTCAGTTCTTTATATATAAGTACATATAATTTACAAACTGCAGTGCAATTTCAAAACATTTTCATGTTTAAAACTATAATCTCTAGAGTTGAGGGCACCAGAACAAGAGGAAGAGCTAGAAAGAGCTACTTGGATACTATTAGAGAAATAGGACAGGCAAAGGGGAAAAGTTTAACGCAGATGAAATTCTTAGCAAGGGATAGGAAGGAATGGAGGAGGTGGACCCAGCAATCAACCCTGATGCTATAAAGGTAAAAAGGGAGATGAGGAGGCAGAAGAAAAACTACAATCTAACAACACAGTGTCATTACAGAATGATTATTTACAGTAGAAAATGACAAGGACTTGTAAAAGGTGAAAGCAAGACTAAATCCAAAGGAAGAAATGATTTTGTGTTAATAAAAAAATGTTATATCAATCTATACGTCATTTGAGTTGGAGATTCTCACAGTGGCAAAGATGTTGATGCTGGTGTTCTGGATCGTAATGCCACATAAATCTGTCATATGACACCAAAGTTTAAACTGCTTTAGTCCAGCCACACAGATTTCAAAGACACTCATTTCTTGCTCTTTTATCTACATTATACAAAACATGCTTTCAAAATTTGTTTTCTTGCTGCCTATTTATGTGACCTTTTTTCTGTCTCCAATAACACTAAAACACCTCTGCTGTGTCTTTTAAGATGGTTTATAGGAGGTGATTAATTTTAAAACCCTACCTCAATGGCTTTTTCCTGTGCTTTAATCATGCGATACTCAGCATATTTTCGCACATAGTCATAAACGTTCTGTGCAGTGACCTCCATGTCACGACCACCAGATACAAGTTCCATGGTACCACCTCCTTCCTCTACACTCAAATCAATGCTGAAACAAACCAAACATATTACTGTGTGAAACTTATTATTATTTAGAAGAAAAAGTTACATCCTACAGCACAGGATTTTCAAATTGTCTCTCTTTGTGTTGAAAAACAAGATTTTATAAACTGATTGCCACTTGTTAACAAACATGAAGACAATTCTGAAACAGCCTTCAGTGCATTATTTTAAGTTACAATGACTGAAAAATTTACTTCAACTATTAGGTGATTCCATCTTAACAGTGGCAAACTTTAACAAAAATATGAGTTACTGCTTCTCAAGATATAAATTCAGTTTCCAGAATCTTTTGATATTTATAGCAATAAAGACAAAATTTAAGGCATTTATAATTTACAAATTTTCTAAAATTTCTCTGAGTACTGTTATTGAGAAACCATTTATTCTCAGAATATAAGTAAAGCCAATTACCCATCTATAATAGAGAAACTAGAAAAAATCACATCTAAAGGATGAATGCATTTCAAAACCAAAGCTATAAACTGATAGCTCAAAAAATTTATATGTTAAGATTCACATGGATATAACAGTAAGCCATTGGAAATGCAATGATTTTTGTATACAGAATATTTTAAAAGTTTCCTGCATGTCATCAGTATATGCTGCATCTTTTGCAATTATTATATTCTTAATTTTAGGAGTTTAGAAAAATTATAAACTAAATTACTATTGTTATGTTATTAAAACTTCTTGAATATGCTGGCACTGTTAACATAGGAAACATGTGAAATATCTCTTATAGCTGAGCTTCCCAAAACTAGTATGATCACTTTGTACTTTTTATTTTTGAGTAGAAGGAGATATTTCTGAATGAAAATAAATTTAGACTTACTGTCAGGTTACTATGGTATTGAAACAAGGAATGTGTCTTGTAACAAAACAGGAGTTGAGAGTTACAAACACCCTGAATTCAATAAAAACAGCATTGTCTACAAGCAATGTAATATTTGAAAACCATACCTGAAAGTGAGATCAAGTGCCGAGAAAAGGCTATTACTATCTTTAGTTTCTGCATCCACAACCAACTGCCGCAGACTCTCATATATGACTGGATCAAAAAATGCTAAGTCATGAAATCTAATAGGTCGACCAAGGATATACTTCATCACATGACGATTCAAGAAAATGGGGCATAATTCATTCTGCAGGAGACACAGACCAATCAACCTAAAACCAAATAAATAAACTCATACACATAAAGAAACATACACTGTGATCCTTCACTAGTGAACCGAGGCATTCAACAATAAAGCTGATCGCTGATGGTGATCAAATGTGAAAGTACTACCTCAGTCCTTGTAAAATCATATCAGATCACTTTTCAGACTGTAGTGAATTGTTCTTGAAATGTCTGATCAACACTGTACAAATGACAAGAGGGCATTTTAGAAGTACAGGTAACTCTTGGTTTATGAACGAGTTCCGTTCTAAGATGCTGTTTGTTATGTGTATCTTGCATTCCTGAGCTTTTACGATACGTAATGTATGTGTTAGCAGCCATTTTAAAGCGTTATAACCATGTACTAAACATTGAATGGTCTATACAATACGTTTTATTATAATGTATATATGCGTTATGGTTTATCGTATACGATACGTAACGTACGCCACATGGCGTGGCATGTAAACCAGCATTTTTTTACTGGCTAGATTAGTTTTATTAACCAAGAACAGTTATATAAAATATAATAATTTTCTGATAATTATTGTAATAAATACATTTTTTAAAAGTTTATTAATATAAATGTTACAATTATGTTCAATATACATTTGGCATTTCGTTTTATAAGGAACTCTATCTATTGGAGACTTTAAGAAATTTTGAATGAATTGTGACGTTTGTCATAGCAAATGTCCGTAAATTGAACGTTCGTAAACCGAGAGTTGCCTGTATGGGTATAGGTCAACACCATTAAAAAGCTGTATTCAGATATCAGTAACACAATTAGAGATGATGGGGAAGCATTGTTGATCAGCACTGGGTGAGCCAGAAGCTGTCCGATCAAATCAAACAGGAAATTAAGGAGCAGCTGCTGCCACCACCCCTCACTTCACTGTATGGCTTTTTCAAGAGACCTGACATTATGTAATTCTGTTTTATATGCTCCTGTTACTGTATCTCTCTTCGTTCCAAATACTCTCCTTAGCATTATACTCTACGACACACTCAATTCACATATTTCCTTTAGGACATTTTTTAAAAGTTTTCCAAATAAAAATTACTTTCTTTAAAGCAAAACCATAGAACTTATCAAAGATACAGGCATTTAATGTTCATCCTTCAGAAAGACATTAAATCATGTGTGCAAAACCCAGAGTTTAGTATCAGAAATACCAAAACATAGCTGAATCAGTACCTCCCAACATTCCGGAAAGCATTCAGCCTCTCAAAGCTAGCCTTTCCCTGGCGCGGAGAATAGAAACCTCTCTTGCCAGGACTATAGAACAAGGGTGAGTTGTCTTCGCTATCATCTGCAGGTTCTTCAGTTTCTGAACTTCTTGATGCTCCACTTCCAGATTTCTTCCCTCTTTCTGACAGGCTGAACACATCTAGATCTGAAACACACTCAAAATTCAGGAGCTCCGATAGTCTGTGAACTTCATTTAAACAAAAACATAAGTCAAATCTGTACTGGTAAAATGTAAGAAGATACATTCGGCTATTTTAATGACCTAGAACAATTCTGTGTGTTTGCAACAACTCAAGAATCACTTAAGAAATTATCATTAAATCTGATACCAGGGAGGTTTGCTACAATTTGTTGACACATTTCAATTTTGGTTCAGACTGGACAATTATCAAAATTTTACATGAAGACCTGTACAGTTTTTGTACACAGAAATGATTAGGAGGGGAATTTACAGCCATGCAACCACATGGGAGAACCCTAGGAATCCTGTGACTATGTCAAGACACAGTCAGGCACCACACACACCATGTCCATGGGGTCACTTTGAAATTTGTAATAAACTACCATACATTTATGCAAATAAAATAAAGCATGCAGACTGAGAACTGTAATGGTAAGCCAGATCATATTTTCATTTAAATTCAATACATATCTAGGAACTAAACATCCAGTTTTAAATCCATTCTAATAATCAAAGGATCTACTCTTTTACCTAGCAGTGCCTCAGATGCAAGCTCTTGTCCATGATTCAATATGAGCTCCATTGCCTCTTCAACTTTTTGTCGCAGAGCATCTTCTGAAGCTAGGAGCATCAGCAGCTGTGCTGGGGTCAATTCAAGGAGCATACCAGTAATTTTGTTGGCAAATGATGGACGCAGAAGCTGTACTTTTGGATACAACCGATCTCCAAGTTGTTGCTGGTGTAATGTAAGATGTTCATTGTGACCACTGTTTCCACCACTACCACCACCTGAGGAGTTATTACTGCTTTCAGCACCAGGTGGAGAAAAGGGGCGGGCATCGAAGGACAAAGAACGACGTGGCTCTCGACAGCGCTGTGATGAACGCTGGGCCTAAGGGCAATGAAAGGTAAATATTCACATAAACAGTTCAATAGGAATGTTTGAAAGCAATCTAAAGTATGCAGAGTGTGGCAGAAGGAAAGACTAGAAACAGTTTACAGTGCTGATTTGTTTGTTGTGGACTTGTACATGTGAAAGAAGATGGAATATAAAACCCTCTGATTATTCTGCAAATTATTATTGAAATGTATAATTAGATATTCTGTTTCAGTTGTTCTAATGCACAAACGTTATTTTTTACAAAAACAATTCTTGAAACACCTCTCTTCTATCAACGAGCTTGTAGTATGAGCTATTCCATCTTACTGCAACAAGAATGGAAATTAACTGCTTAATAATCTGGCATTTACAGATTCACTAAAGGAAAGGGGAAGGGTCAAATTACACACAGACATAAACTACATACCATTCACCAACAGTTTAAATGAGTGTAATGGGTTCTCATGGAAAACATGGGAACATATTCAGGTATCTTGTCTATTAAAATATCCACCAACATGGACTTGCCACTTCAGAAGTTGAAACTGTATATGTTAATAAGACTAAT
Source organism: Zootermopsis nevadensis (assembly GCF_977971745.1). Classification (NCBI taxonomy): domain Eukaryota; kingdom Metazoa; phylum Arthropoda; class Insecta; order Blattodea; family Termopsidae; genus Zootermopsis; species Zootermopsis nevadensis. Next base: position 14,301,511 of record NW_028259145.1, read on the forward strand.
GTCCTTTTGTTTGAGCATTCACACTGCAGCACTTACGATGTGAAAAATATATGGGGAAGTATTTCTATATTTTGCAGGCTCTAGTGAAACTGCAGGTTCCATGAAAGGCATGGAATTTGACTAGCCATGCATTATCAACTTCCCAAAGAGGGCTTCATTCTACATGTTAATAATTTATTAAAATCAATGTTTTAAATTCAATTTGGTCAAAACTGTGATGGCCATCCTTCACTTTCAGGTAAACAGAGACGCACGCATTCTAGCCCCATTCAAGTTTCAAAACCATGTATCAATTGCATATTCCTTTAGCAGGCCCTTGCCCCAGCAAGACTTTTCATTTTTCTTGACATATCTATGTGTACGTGTGAGACATAGTTATACAGAATGTGACAAACTCATACTTGAACTGGCAAATTTAATATATTCCTATGAACTTTACAAGTTGGGATCTATAAGTTTTGCAACAGAAAACAAGTAATTTACATTACCTGAGCATGCCGACGTATGTTCTCCCTCTCACGTGTTCTTAATCTTTGCAGTACATTGTAGGGAGCATACTTGGTGCCAACCTGAGCTGCTTCCAAATTTGGTAACTTCTCATTGGCCAACAGTGCCTATAAAAAGATTACAGTATTACAAAAGAATAAAAAAGAAAACTTACAAATTTATGTCACATAAGACTATCCATACAAACAAACAAACATTTAAATGTTCTATGAATACTGAAAATGTCCATAAACAAATATGAATTTATGAAATTAAAAACTGTTAAATTAAAAAGAAATATATTTTACCCCTTTTCTGGCTCCTTTTTCAATGATATACAGATATAAGAACTAGAAACTTTCACAAGCTTCCTTCTGATAAGGCATGACATTTTGTTCTTTATGTAAAGGAAGCAGCAAATGAAATCCACATGTACATATTTTGCATGTCACCATCATGTTCCTACACACCTTACATTAAAGACACATATTCTAGGAACTCTGTAGGTCAAATAATGTATTCAACTGAATGGAAGGCTTGATTTTTCCTCAATTTCAGAGATAGGAAACAAAAGGACATCTTGAATATATATCAATGTTTTTGAACATTAAAAGCCTTTAGAAGAGCAATTTCCAAGTTCTTGTAATTACAACCATATCTTATGAGACACTACACTATATCATCAGAATAAGGCAATAAAAGCCGTATGTTTGGCAGAAGTATCTCACACAAATAACTTCAATAAAATGCTATTTAAAATTTTGTTCATGCTATGTTTATTCATCCAAACTCACCTCAGCTATAGCAGTATAAAAACTTCGAGCAACCCCTGAGCCTTCACCAGGTTCATCCTTAAATGTGACTTTGACGCGATTGACAGCCAGTGGAGGTTGCGAACTTGAAGCTCTACGGTGATAATTGTTGTACTGTGTATTTAATTCCTTCATTGTTTGTATTATCAGTTGTGTTCTTTCCCTTTCAACCTGTAACATTTCACAAGTGATAATAATATTCTGTACAGAAACAAAAAGCAGTTAAATCAGTACATCAGGCTTTTAACATTTTTTCCTGAGTAAGCAGAAGTAAACTGCAACACCAAATATCACATTTAAATACTAATTCCCTCGTAGTAGAACCTGCAGGTCCAACACCAAAGCCTGCCACCAGACACGATCTTGAGCCAACTCCATCCATTTACCATCCTCATAGCCCACCTCTCTAAGATCCATCTTCATATTATCCTCCAATCTCCTTCCTGGTCTGCCCAGTGGTCTTTTCCCAGAAGGATTTTCCACCAAAAATCTGTATGCAACCCCCAAGAATGCTACATGTCCCACCCAACAAGTTCCTTTCGTATTCCAAACTCAATCAAAATGCCATACAGCACCTCTCTTCTGAGTCACATGCCTTCCTAAAGTCCACAAATAGTTGGTGTTCTGATCCATTATACTTCCACTTTTTCTCTAATATTTGTTGAATGCAAAATATCTGATCAAGAGTTGACCTATTATGGCGGAATCCAGATTGATCATCCCCCATAGTTTCATTCATAAATAGTGTTAACTGTGCCAGAAGAATATTGGATAATATTTTGTACGATGCTGAAAAAAAGAGATACCTCAGAAGTTACTGCACTCAGTTTTGTCACCTTGTTTTATGGATAGGGACAATTAATTCTTTCCACTGCAGTGGTAGTACTTGCTGGTTCCAAATCGAGACTACAAGTTTATGTATCTCTGAGGTAAGACATGAGGATGATCATAACACGGGACTTACAGTTTAACATGGGCTCTGAAACAAGGTAGAGGCCTGTAATACTTTGCTTTCAGTTTGTGAGCAGAAAATCTGCACACTGATTGATGTAACTGGCAATTAATTTGTTACTTATTTAAAGATGGTGTCAGTAATTCTGACTATACAGTGTTAGATGATAAATGAATAAAGAATTGGAAAAAATATGAAAGGGAGTGGTCATAGCCTAATGGGTAAACCATAATTATAAGGAATTTAATGACTGGCCTGAATGAATAACACTACAATAAAGAAAATAATAAAAATAAAAAACTTTCAATCACATATTGTAAAAAAGGATAAAATTACCTTTGCCAAAGTCAGGTCCCGCTGCTGGCCATTACGTAGTTTTTCCATTTCACGACGGAACTTAGCTTCCTTGACAGGAAACCCTCCCAGCTCAGACACAACAGAACCAGGCTCCAGTCCCACATCTTCCATGAAGACACGCCCAAATAGGTCTAGAGATAATCTCCATCGACCAAGAAGAAGATCATGAGATACTGACTGACCAATTGTAGGATGAGGCCTATAAAGAGAAACGGTCAGTGTAAGAAAGGCAGCATTACTTCTCCTCACTTACTCTAAGGTGCAGGAAATTCTTTGAAAAGTCAATTGTATACATTTCTTCTCCTCATTAACCAAAAAGGATTCTCTTCACTACAGTCAGAATCTACATGTCAAACAACTAGGACAGAAAACTGAATTTAATATGACCAAACTTTGCAAACTCTACAGACATACAAACAGTTTAAGGACAATTACTTTTATTGTACACTTAAGAATGAGAAAGAAAGAAAGTTTTTATATGAAAGTTGAGACAATATGTTGCAAACATCCCGATGAAAACAGTCCAACATTTCTGAGATTAATAAATTAAGTGTGAACAGTATTTCAACTACTGGCTAGGAACTGAACGGCATATGCTGTGTGCAAGATAATAGAAACAATCCTGCCTACTAATTTGTGGATACTGTTTCAAGTAAACAGAATCATCATCAAGTATTATCCACTGAGCCAATGATACATCCACATCAATAATTTTACCTAGGCTGATCATGTGTTCGACTTGTCTCAACAGTAACATGGGCAGAGATTTCATGACTTCCGCCAACACTGTCAAGTCCATGGCCATCACCATGCTGCCTGGAGTCTGTTGTTGGAACAACCAACACATCAGGTGCATCAGTGCGGTGAGAAGAAGCCTACAGTACACAAAATTATAGTGTTATTATTTTCAAGCAACTGAATATGGAATTTCACATAAATCTTGAAGCATGAATAACATAACTTTATACCTAAAGAAAAAAAGGTCAACGCAGCAACGGTTTGCAACAGGCATATTGTTACGCAGAAGAAGGAATAGTCAGCACAAAAGAAATAAACACTGATGTAAATAATGTGAGGAAAGAACACAAAATATTTATTTCTATTTAAAAAACTTTACTCTTGAAACATTTTAACCACAAGCATATTGTGTGATACAAACTGAAACTGAACCTTGGCTGACCTGAAGCCCTGAGTTCCACTTCTTTCACAATTTGTGGTGATGACAACTGGCAAATTTCACTTGACATCACATACCCAAAATGCCACCTCTCATTTAAATACAAAAAAATGTTTCTTTCTACCTCTGGAAACCCCCATCCCAAAAAAATCCACTGACAACCACTACTTTGTAGAGAAAGATATTTTTACACATCTACTGCTCTATATTACAAGAAAGCAGAGTGTTGAGCATTAAGCTTCTTACTTTGCCTTATGGCAAATGATGTTTGCGAATCTACTGCTCCCTCTTGTAAATTTGTATGTTTCCACAGCACTTTATGTTATCCAAATCAAATCCTCAAATATGATGAAAATCTACTTTACAAAAGGGTTTTAGATGGTACATGTGGTATTTAGTATTATGTGATGAATAACAGTACATAATTTTATGCCCATTCTTGCCTGTAAATAATGACATTACATTTATACACTGATTTTACAACCGATAACCACAGTTTCGTCTTACACTCGTAGTTGGCCCAGGACCAGCACGAACTATTACACTTTTGACAGGCGGTGTTGATACAGCTGTTGATAAAGGTGTAGCTGAAGGGGTCTGTTCTCCAAAGCAAGCAATTGCATTTGCAAGTGCAGCTGCCACTTTGCGAGGCGAAACAATGATTGGGGCTCGGTTCTGCTCCATCAATTTCCGACTCTCTTCAGACAAGGATGTGTCTGCTGGAAAAAGTGAGAATATATTAGTGTTACACAGCCATATCTCCATTATTCAGTATATGTATACCAGACAAATGCCATGTAAAGTAGGAACTAATATTACATTAGAAGTTGAATTCCCAGATAATAAAAAATTATAAACATTTATTCATGTAAAATGTACACACACACATAAATATATGCACCTTAATTTATATGCCATGAGATTCATATCAGAAATAAATGTAGGATACAAAAATCAGAACATGTGTACTTCATACTAAAGGGGTAAAAGAGACTTTTGTGCTTGTCAAAGGTCATTAAGAAACTACAAAGAACATGGTAAAAGATTTATTTACAGCTCGATAAGTGGACACTACATCAATACTAATTTTTGATTCCTAATCTCCAATTTTCCAGAGCCAGCAATCATGACATGTCAACATTATTTAAAAGTCATTTGAAGAAAATATGACCCATCTAAAATTTAGTAAACAGGATGTTGAGGACAATTTTTTCAGAGTGTGATTAACTCAAGAGTTATTTTGCTGTATAGGAATATGTGCAGAAAGAAATATGACATAAAAGAGAATTGGCAAAACTTTGGAGGCAGTTGGCCAAATACTGTACAGAAGACAACATGTTATGCTGTAAGAACTGAGTTTATCACCTCATTTCTTTGTACGGAACTAAAAAGTTCACAATGAGTTAACACCAGCGTTAATATTTGTGACACTGTATTTTCCAGAAACATTCAGAAATATTTCTAAAGATGTTTATTTGAACATAAATGTTGCACACACAGCACTTTCTCTCAGTATTATGCCCATACTGTGTTTAATCCAAATTTAAATACTGCATGGATTGAGTCACATCAGGTAATGTTCTAACCCAGATGCTTCTTCAATGCAAGACACATACATGAACCAAACCTACTGGATGGAATGTTTCTACACACAGTGAAGAACTGATAGAACTAAAGTAAAGTTAATAAAAATGTCAAATTTACAAAATACTTTTTAGTCTTTGTCCAACCTGGAATGAACATCAGTAATTACAGATATAACAGTGCATCACTGATTCATAACCAACATAAAATCTCTAAAACAGAACACGGACAGATGAACTCACCAGAAGCAGAAGAGGCTGCTGTGCTCCCACAAGCCAATTCCTGCAAACTTGTCGCTGTTTGAATATCAGCTGCACTTCCAGATGTTTGCATACCACTTGGGCCTGGTTTACTAAGGTCAGCTGGTCCTTCAGATACAATTATATCGGTCTGTGATGTTTTCCTTTCATTAAATGCCTGAGGTTTTACACTTGCAGCCAAGCGAGCAAATGGACCGCTTGAATCGGAATCTGAAACAAAATCTCCTGAATCTTCATTGTCAACTTCCATCTTGGTAACAGGTGCTGAATTAGTAATGGCTATAGCAGTAGCAGTAGCAGCAGCAGTAGTAGTAGTAGTAGTAGTAGTTGTTGCTGCTGCTGTTGTTGATGGTGGTGGCGGAGGTGGTGGCGGCGGCAGCAGTGGCTGCGGTTCCTTGCTGAATGATAGATCCTGAGGACCTTCCTCTGTTGTTGCTACCAGTGGTGCAGAGCTCATGTTAATATCTGGACTTGGATCATTCAATTTCATTTGTGCTGTTTCTTCTTCCTCAATCTCACGGAAGAGGTGGTCAAATGCATCAAAACTTGTCCTGTTGGATGGGGGGAAAATATGCTGCTTAATGTGCCAACAATAGTTGTTTTGTATGATCTGAAGCTTTCACGGCAACTAAGTATAATAAATTCTTCTCAGGCTACCAGCCATGTAAGGTGGTTTAATGAAGAAAACACATTATTCATTATGCCACCTTACAAGGCTGGTAGCCCGAGAAGAATTTATTATAATTGTTTTCACAGAAACTAGGAGATATACATAGCATATGCATACATAAATGTGAACACCAACCCAAATGTTTCCAAAATGGAAATGTTTTTGCTGTGTGGCAACACCAGAAGTTGGAGGGTGAAAAACAAGAATTCTTAGACTTGCCACTGAATAAATTGTATAAGAATGTAGTTAAACTAATAGACTACCTTCCTTTCATGTTTTCAAAGGATGAAGAGCAAAGAGAGATAGCTAGAACCTAAATTCATCATATACCCTTTTCATAAGATTAGACAGACAAGATTTAATATATATATATATATATATATATATATATATATATATATATACCCTTTTATCTCCTATGTGAAGCATAGCTTCTTGGATGAGTGATCAGCCCATTGCAAGGCCTCTACCAAAGATGTGGGTGAGAAATGGCTGCTCAATTTTTCAAATGAAACGTCTTGTTCATGCTCATAAGGTTCTTTTATATGCCGTAATCTACGACAGGGGACCACCAGCTTTACTTCCCCTCTGAAGGAAGTCGTGCTATGGATTTTTATCACCCTTAAAAATCCATTGACCTCGGCCGGGTTTGAACCCACAAACCTTTGGTCCAGTGAAAAGCATGCTACCTCTAAACCACCGAGGGCAACTAGAACCTAAATTAATTTTAAATTAAACATCAGATAGCACCATACTATTAAAGACACTTAGAGGAAACAGCAGTAATATTTAGGTCATTCCTTATACATACAGCAAATACCTATTATTTTCCATACATGTATTACTTGGAAGGTTAAGGCATAGTATTAATTTTTAATTAAAAATGTACAGCTTATGTCCATCACTTTAACAGAACAGGTCACAATCAAGACAAATTCTTAATAATTATATTATTTGAAAGACCTAACTTCAGCTAAAGCCAAGAAACAAGAGAACAATAAAATGGGAAGAATTCTAACCATATAAAAAATCGTTAACTTTTACACCAAAATGAGCTCATGAAAATACAATATATAAGAAGAAAATAAATAGCAGAAAGTTCTAGAAAATGTTCTTTTAAGTTAAAGTACTTTGATAACAAATAGGATGCAAAGAATCACTCCTCAAGAACAGAGGAATTCTAAATGTCACACATTATTTACTGTGCTTTGCTGGAGATATAATATACCATGGTTTAAAAGTCTCACATTCAAAAACAAGTTAGAAAATGATAATTAAAACTTTAAAAATATACCTGTGAAATGGAATTTGTTCTTTATTCATGTTGGTATCTTCGGGAAGAGGTTTACTAGGGCTTGACTGGGGCTGTGGTTTGACAGTTGTTACTTCTGGAGTAGCTGATATATGTCTTTCTTCTGTGCCACTGTTGCTACTGGGTCCAGGTCCTAAGTGTGTGTTGCTAGCTGCATTCATGCATGGGCTTCCATTTGTATTATCTGCAGTTCTCATGGACAAACCTAGTCGGGTTGGCAAAACTTCTAGTGGATTGTATGTTCCTGGTGGACTTGTGCCTGTTAAACCAGGGTATTATAATTCAAATTATGGGAAGAAAGAATGAACATAGACACAATTAGAAGAATACAAATTATCAGACTTTTATGCAAGGTACAAATTTATATAACAAAAATTAAGACTGGGAACAATATCATCAACATTGTGCACCTTCAGTGTGTCAAAGGTATTTTTATACCAACATACAATGCTATCCATGGACAATTATTCATATTCATCCAGAAGGAAATGAAGATCAAGTACCCAACACATCCTTCATCTATTCTAAAATATGAAGAAACAAACAATTATATGTGAACAGTAATGTAAATAAGGTTTATTGTGTTTAAAATGTCTAGCCCCACACTTAATCACCACGTTAAAGCATCTTCCAGATAATCTAGTACACCTGATGTGCAGTAGAATGATTCTGAAAAAAACAATTTTAAGCGTCAAAAAGTCCTTTAGCAAAGTATTCTATAGTATTTTCTGAATCAGCAAACAACGAATAAAACTGAATAAAATAAAATAAAAGACAATAAAATGCTTCTTTTTGTAAACATAGATATAATATGATTGTTTTACTTCAGGGGCCCAATGAACTTGAGCAACAAGCATTAATTTACAATTGTGACCTTTCTTAACTCACTTAACAAACTACTATGTAAATTATGAAGCAGTTCAAATTTGATATTTCGAATTTTAATTGGTTCCTGATGCCTCTGCTGGCTGCAAACACATCCTAAGAATTATATTTTGCAGGAATGTGACAGTGGGATCAACTGCCTAATGTGGAAGTGCTAAGATTATTTACCGACATACTATGATAAAAATTCTGCATTAAATTTAAACTGCTACACTGCATAAGCAAGCAACTCATAAACCATTACACCATACCTGATGCTGGCACTGTAATTGGTTGTTTAGGCATCCCAAAGAGCTCCTCTCTTCTTGCATTGGGTTGTAACAAATGTGGTTGGTCTGCTAGAGGTAAAGCTTCAGACATAGGCGTGTCAAAGGGATCTGGTGGTGGACAACCCAAACACAAAGTAGAGTCTGAACGCTGAAGAAATGGATTCTTGCGTCCTTTCCCATTGGGACTAACGGCACTCATACTCAATACTCCAGTTCCAGGTCCAACAGTTTCCTGATCATCCACTGACTCAGTTTCCATCGCAACTGAGTGATTCAATTCATCATCACCCTCATCATTATCATTTTCATCCTAGGCAGAAAGATCCACTTACAACCATCTAAAGCCAAAGCTCATGCAAAAAATATTTAAACATTCAGTTCATACTACAAATAAAACAGGTTTGGCACCAATCTGCTCACGAGCATCCCTCTTTTGGGTAAAACCCATGCTTAAGGCGGTAATACAATTCCTGCTAAAATCACATTAGTCTAAAAATTTGGTTCTTCCTGCATATATCGAATACATTGCTAACAACTTCGAGAGTTTGACTTTTTAAAATATGCTTTTGCAATTTACTTTTGAATTCCATTTCTAAACTTTAAATATAGATAATAATTCACCGGACACTTCTCGAAGTATACTTGTGGACGAGGGAGCAACAAACGAGCTCCGTATCAAAGGCACAAGTTTAGTGCGCATAACGAGGGCGGGGCTTACCTCCGGCCATCACTCAGTCTTTGAGCTGTACCTCTTTCATGGTGGTGGGCAGTATGTGCGACACCGGTGGGCGGTAGGGAAATTTTACCATCACCAAAGATACAAAAGTGGGTGGTAGGTATAAAAAGGTTGACGACCCCTGGTCTAGAGGAATATAAGTGGTGAATACAGGAATTTTTCAGCTTAAACTGTTGTATTTTAAAAATAAAAACAACTTGCATCCATTTAATTGTCTCCTATTGCAAAAGTAAACTTCTTACATACCTTTAACTATATTCCTATGTTGCAACATGCAAATGCACTGGTACAAAATAAAAAAGTTAAGAAATTTTCACTGGATCAGATGCTGGAAAGGTTTTACCAATTTCAAAAAAAAAGTTAAATTTTGGACTTACATAGTTTTTCCAATAAACCCCCTAATTAATACGTTCAGTCACAGAAAGAATTATCTCATCTGGAAAACTCTTCAATTTAGAGAAAATTACATTAGATATTCTAAACAATTCATGCATGTTAAGGATACTGGTTTTAAAGAGAGTTGTGAAAACCAACAATTAAAAAAAATTGCATTAACTTTCCCTCTTGAACATAATCTTCATAAATACAAGAAACAGAAATTGAAGAACTTTTTTACCTGATCATTCCAAGACTCCATTGGTAGCCCATCACGAAGTACATCAGCGTCAGGACTTTCTGTACCAGACCGCATGTAGTAGATTAAAGCATCAAATACATATGCAATGTGCTTCAAAGCAGACACATCAAGTATTGGCAGACTATCAAGATGTTCTGCATTATGTGCTCGCATCAGAGACAGGCAATATGATAGGAAATCTCTTCGTGCAGAGTGTGGATCTGCAGCTATAATAACGGAAATAATAATAATGACAACAAAAATGATTATAACAATGACAGAAATATAGTCAGGACTTAAAAGACAAAATTCAGAAAAGTAAGCTTTTGAATTCGACTAGGAACTCTCCATTCTTAAACTACTGCAATGAATTTCAAACAACACCGTCATTTATTCTCACCTTCTCTCTCCCGAGCAGTCCTTGGCGCATCCACACCTCCAGTTGCAAACCCAACAATTCTTGTGCCAGTTGTAGTGGCAGCAGAATTTGAAGACACTGCTCTATGGCCAGAACTCCTGGTGCCTCCAGTCACTGCTGTGGTCCCAGAAGAGCTAGATCCCCCTCCTAACACAGAGAGTGACAGGGCAGCAGAACCAAGAAGTCCTCCAAGTCCTCCTGCAACACCTAGTCCAAGACCCGCTGTCTGATGCAGTGGGTGACCTGGATGTGTTGGATCTGATGAATGTGTCAGAGAAGCACCAAATCGGAGCTGAGCTTCTGTTGAATCCATCACTGTTAGCAGCCAATCCCATGTGGGCTTGAGATGATACTCCAGGTATAACTGTGAGAATGTGTATCAAAACAGAGCATGCAGGACTGTTGAATTACAATGTAAGTGTAGCAATAAAGTCTTCATGGGTGATTGGCCATGTAAGTATGAAACTAACATCCAATGTTTTAGACTCTCTCTGACTCCACCATCAGGAGTTGATGTGATGAGTGACACATTTGTCTGCTGCATTTGCACCCACAGACAGCTCTCAGAGCTGTCCTTGTATGAGAGTGGGCAAACAGAACCGTGAGGAAGGTTATCACACAGTCCATGATGTTTAACCTGAATAATTCTTCTGCCCTATTGTGATGCAGTTTGCTAGTAGCCAGGTTACAGAATCAAGCTGACTTGGTACGTGCCACACATGAGAACATGGTGAAATGTTTGTTGGACAGATGGTTCACTCTTTTTCAATATGCCTGTTTAAACCAGACAAGGTGGCAGTGGTTGAACATGGTACTGTATAAACCTTAAGGAAACCACAGTACTGGCTACAATGGCAAACTACTGGGATCACACATAACCAGCCTAGCTTCCAGCAAACTGCAGCAAATTAAGAAGATAAAAAAAAATGGAAGGAACGATCAGCGATAGTTAGAATCCTAGATTGTTGAGGTTAAGCAACAAGGACTGTGATATGATTTACCACCAGACTCTGCCATATGTTCCACATTTGGCTGCTCCTGGGACAGGACACTGGACTTAAGAGTAATGAGATTACAGATACAAACACAACAAGCAAACATGTCACCGTTATATAAATCCCTAACAGAACATTGAATATTAACATGGCTGATCAACCACAGTCTTCATTGCATTCAGTCACTATGAAAGGCTATTTAGCTTACATATAATTTAAGTAGTACATAGAATATTACAATATGAAAGCAAGATTCCTAGACACAAAGTTTCCTAAGAGAAAGATAGAAAATAAACATTCAAGGTGTAGCACAACTGTTGACTTTAAAAACGTCGCAGTCTTTGATAATGTAACAACCCTACTGAAGCATTTTACACAAACAAGGTTCTATTATTGAGACAATATGAAGTTTTTAATGATGTACACAACACAATCCTATTTTTACAATTAGAAATACATATCATGGTAAACAGATTTTTGTTTTGGCTGAAAAAGATTAAACAAACAAGTGTAAACTTCAGACATTCTGCTTGGCAGCCTTAAATATACTATTCCATTAATAACAGATCTAAGAGCTACTTCTGTTTATAAATAATCTTTATTACATTTGACACATAAAGAAACTTTATTCCACATAGCAACTGTATGGTAAAGAGGTGGAAACTTCATAACTGGTAATTTCAGTGTCAAGATATCACATGAAATTACAGCACTTGCAATATATGATATAAATAACACAGTTTATATGTCCCATAAAGATACATGTTAAGCCTTCTTGCAACAAACTAAAACAACTGCTTCCTATCCATAACAGCGTTCAATGATTCATCTGAAATTCATTCATAACTTTATCCATTACCTAGCCTCAGTAATTTTATTTCATGATTGTCTGCAACTAAGTGTAATTCATGCCTTTTCTTAACAACTGTTCCTTTTCTTTAGAAACTTACAAGTACACATTTTATGAAGCAAAACAGTAACAGATAAACACATTTTCAAAATGATCCAAGGAATATTTAAGAAAACATATACACACCTGCAAATTAATGGATTCTTGATACGATATATCAAGTGTTCTTGGCAACGCAGGCGCAAGTGCATGATAGTCCTGAAGCATGGTGAGAAGATCTGCTATTTGACGCACAACAATACCAAAAGCTCTTGCCAAGCAACTTGCCGTTGTTGCCATAGTGACTGGCTCCTGGTTGGCTGCAGCAGCGGCAACAGCAGCGGTTGCAGTGGTCGAACGTCGCAGGGATGAAGGATCGATAAACACCAAGCTGCTTCCACCTGCAACACGCACACCTGCCACACTCTTGGCAGTCATCAGGCTGAATACAACAGTGCTCTTGCTACCATCAAGTTCTTCCAAGCAACAGTTGGAAGCCTTGTTCATGGAAACAGGAGACAGTAGTGGTTCATAAAGTACTTTCCTACACACCTGAGGCAAACACTGAGCTGAATGGTTCTGAATGGCTAACACTTGCTTCACTAAAGTACTTCATGAAAGCAAACCTGAATGTCATAAAAATTATTATTACTGCACTGCATTTTAAGATTTTACACCTTATATGGTTGGTATAAATAAAATAATAAACTAGATCCACAATAGTAAGGTGTAAAGGTAGAGAATGGATTCATTTAGCTTAGGGTAGGTTCCAATATCAGACACTTAAACACAGTAATGGACATTCAGGTTTAATAAAAGACAAGATCAACTGGTTAATGCTGTTTAAGGAAATAACTGCTGTTTACTCTGAGAATAAAACTGAACACACAAATACTAAATGGAGTGTTACTTACTATTAAAGTAGATGGTAGATATAGGTACCACTCACCCTTAAAGGGTTGTCTTCATACAATCCCGAATGGACTGTTTTCAGGACTGGGTCCATACCGTTAAGAAATCTTAACAGGCAGGGATATGATAACTTTGGCATACTGCATTTTCTCTGCTCATTTTACAGCAATTCTTGTTTATGTTAATTCACAACAATGCCCTAACCAGTTCATTATGGGGATTACAAATCAAACAATAACGTTTTTTTAAAAAAGACCCTGTCTGGAGTCATGTGAATCCTGTCTACAACTTCACACACCATTTATTTAAGACCAATTTTAAAAATCCTCCAAATATGTCTCCCTCATGGTCATTTCCTTCAGGTTTTCACACTAAAATTCATAATGCATTTCTGATTTATGCTATAAATGCAATGTCTTGCCAACCTCACACCAATTTTATAACTCAAAAAATATTTGGTAAAAGAAACGAAAGCTTGTCTTCATGCAATTTTCTACAGCTTCCCAGACATTTCCACTTCAGGTCCAAATAATCTACTTGGCAGCATGTTCTCAAACATCCTGAATCAATGTGAGTAGGTCATACCAACTTTAAGTTTTCTTTTCTAATCATTTACAGATAATTTCACCTTACCAAGACTTTTTCCCTTATTTAGTTCAAGTGTTTTCAAATTATATAATGTAATTAATAATAATTACAAACAACTCAAAATAAGAACAAGCTTTTTGCAATGTGTCAGGCAGGAGATTCTTAACAGATAAAATAAGGTAAATACAGCCATGGTGGAGCGTCCATGTTAAATGTGTTAGCCATGCTAGTATAGTGAAAACTTCAAAATATGGCAAATAAAGGTCTTCTTTTTTATTTTTGTGGTTCAATGGTACTCTATGCACTGGAACATAGTAGAACCAATCAGATAAAATAAATCATTAGTCAGCTCTAGCTAGGCATTGTTTAGCTAGCTAGCTGAGGCTTATAAGGCTAACATGGTTAATACAAATGCTCCACGCCTTAATATAACAGAAATGCCCAAGTAGCTTCCATACCTCCTGCTCTTGCCCCTGTTTCACGGTTGCGTATTGCCCACTGCATTGACTGTGGAGCCAGGTGATTACGGTGACCATGACCAGTACTCGAGCTGTGAAAATCAAATTAAATTTATATAAAAATAATCAGTTAAACAGTATGGCTCTGTGTAAAGTCAAACACAATACGAAGGAAGATGAAAGCCAACATTTATTATCTATTTAGATTCAGAAAAAATTAAAATATTTTTGTGGTGTGAAAGCTGATAACTCAAGAACAATTCAAAGGATTGATTTTAATAAAATCATATATTCGAGGTCTGTGCCCACCCATCCTGCTTGTTTTACACTATTTGTAATAGGGCATAAAATATTAGCATCCACAAACTGAAAATTCACAGGCAAGTACAGAGTGAATGGAGCAGCATTATTACAGTATGTGCATATTTCCTAACATGATTATTTGCAAAGCTGTCACAAAACACAGTTTCTTGTTATCATGCTGGCACCAGCCAAATTTTATTTATAATTGCAATTTTTCTCCTGGGTGTGTGAATAGAACAACCCTGTTGTTTTAACATTTTTCATTCTTCCATTATCAGTTATGTCTGTACATCATAACAATTGCATTTTATTCTGCTAGGAGACCTGTAGGTATCATTGTACTTTTGTACTATTAACAGTGCAATGGAAGGGAGGGGAGCCAATATCAATGCTGCAGAAGAAATGAGAATTCTAATGAAGAAGCTACAAACTATTATAACTTAATATGTTTGTTTTAATAATCACACTTACCTTCTGCGTTCCAGTTGCTCATCTGCTAGGGCAAATTCCTCTGTGTCCTGCTCATCAGTTTCACCTGCCTCAGACTCATCATCTTCTTGCTGGCTTGACTCTGCCGAATCATCCTCTGGGAACAGCAGCAGTGAGGCAATGCCTACACCGCACACATAACAGACTATTCACAGCCAACTGGCCAAGAGTAGACTGAATCCAGGATATGCCAATACCAGACAATGTTTTATTCTTATATTTTTAGAACTGTATGTATAAACTCAAATAAAGCTCTTGTAGCAACATTATTTAATAACGATAAAGAAAATAAAAACTAAAGAAAGTTTCAGAAAAAAGAGATATAGGCCTGAAAGAGTGTGTATAATTCCGAAATACCATCTAACAATATCTGCTGGTGTTTTAAACCAGCATAATAAATTCACTTCAAATTATGTTCAGTCACGGTTGATAATTTAATTACGAAAACAAAAGAAACAGACAAAACTACTCTGCCCAGTTATCATTTTGTAATATAAACTTCAATTTGATATACATTATGAAGTCTTTATTATGATAAAAAAACCCACTTTCAAGCTTCTTTAAATGGTATTGTGTGTCTGGATTCAATGCACACTCAACCAATGTGTGAAGTACTTCTTACAACTTATTACACAGAGTACTGTGAAAATATAATGGAAATCTTTACTAGAAATTAAAGAATCCAACTTTCTACTACAATAAAACAGAGGAGAGACCAACATGAAATGGCATTTCAGAAGCCTACTTTAGATACTTTATTATACAGTGAATTCCGGTTAATTGGGACACATTGGGATTAGAACACTTTGGCCCAACTGAGCAGCAACCCCAATTATGCGAAGTTTCACATAAAGAGTTACAAAAGGTTTAAAACAAAAGACAAACTCCTTTATTGAGCAACAAAAATACTGTAAATGAATTCTGGAACAAATGGTACAGATCAGAGAAAAATAATTACGCAGAATCGCTACACTGCCTGAACACTCGTGTTCATTACTGTGTGAATCAGCGATGACTCACTGACTTGCCCATGCCACACATCACAAGCGCGCCATGTAGCACTCACTGTCCCGATTAAACAGCATGGTGTCCCAAATAAGCGAAGCAAATTGCAGTTATTTTCTCGATTTGTTATTGGTCTTTAAGACTTGTCAAAATAAACAGCTGACCCGATTAACTGATGGCCCAAGTAACCAGAATCTACTATAAATACAAAATCCTGCACCCATTTATGCAGACATGATTTGCTTGACTTAAGCACAAGAAAATATACAAAGTTGCTAAAATACCAAATACAGTGAAACCTCGATGCATCGTTTTCGGCGGGGGTGGGAAATAAAAACGATGAATGCGGGAAAACGATAGATGCGGGAAAGCATTAAAAATTTAAAAAAAACAATGTTTCTCTTTCAAAGTTACTTCTTTCTACCAAAAAAGTCTTTAATGGACAACTGGTTTGTTGAAACTTTACGTTTTAGACCAAACAGAGCACTTTCCACGTTCAAAATGTTTTCTTTGTCACGTTCACTAATATTAAGCGCATAAAAGAACGACTTCACTTTCGCCAATGCAGCGTGTGCTTCGGCAAAACTCGGCAAAGCTTCGGGCTCGCATTTGTCGTCTTCCTCACCGCTCCAACCCCCTTTGCAGACAATAACAGGAAGAATGGAAATACTATTACTGCCGAACTCAACTCAACGTAGCTGTAGAAGACCCTGAACCGCTGGAAACGAGATGAACCAGATGAATGAAAAGTGCCGCCAGCCTTTCCTTTGTACTTGTAATAAAAGCATTTGTGAAGAAATTCACACTGCACATGCCATCTGGCATCGCTGGAACGAAATATGAGTGCACCCTAATTAAAATCGTAAAATTTCTGACAATGCGCGCCGCCATTCTCTCCAACTATCACCCCTGCACCGCTGACCCTCATTCCAAAAGAATGTGCTGGTTGGGCGACATAACAGGTTACCGCTACTGTGTATTCCAAAAACATTATGCGTCTTTCGGTATTAATTTATCTCTAAACCCAGCATTTTAAATTCTCAGAAACGATCATTGCGGGAAAATTGTGGGCCGGGACTAAGATTTTTGAACGATCGATGCGATAAAACGATAGTTCGAGGAACGATAGAAGCGGGAAAATGTAACATTATTTTATATGGGATGTATTCGGGACCGAACAAAACGGACGATGCATCCGGGAAAACGATAGTTCCGGGAACGATGGATAGAGGTTTCACTGTATAAATATATGTATCAGAATTCACATGTAGCACATGTTAGCTAGACCAAGTTATGAGAGATGTGGAATTGAGAGAAGGAAACTAGGGAGTAGACATAACACAATAATGGGCAGATACAGGTAGCAGGACACTCCTATGTGAAAGTTGACCTATAAATGTGGAAATGGAAGATGATCCAAATAAAAAGACCATTCATGCAGAAATGCCTAAAAAATACTGTACTTATTATTTCTATATTTCATTCTGCATGCCAACAAATAATAAAAGCTCTAAAAACTTGTTTACTTCTGCAAATGTAAACCTTTGGCTTTTAGGCTTAGCTGAAAGAAATTTTGGCAACCACAGAAATCAGTAAAGTTTTAATTTCTGATTCTCACTGATCACACTGAACATAAAACGTGAATTATGCCTTATTTTCTTAACCATTCTGTTTCAAATTTCAAGACCTTATTACTTATTTTTAAATATATTAATACTTTTTATCATCAATGTATCCTACTTTTTTCTATCTCACATTTATCTAGGAGAAGCTTCCTGTGAATATACTTACAAAACACACATAATATCTGCATGCCTCTTACATTTAAAGCACTAATTACACAAACATATACAGTAAAAACCTACCAAATTAAGAATCAGTTTCTAATGAAATTCTGTTTTATTTTACCTGTGTCAGATCCTGCAGTAGCTCCAGTCTGCACACTCCGCTGAGCTGAAGCTGCATCTTGGTTGCTATGGTTATCATCTGAGTCTGATTCTGTTTCTGCCAGAAGGTCTAGTTCATTATCTGATTCCCCATCTCCCTGGGCATCATCTCCTGGCCCCCCCACTCCTCCTACCAGATCTCCAACTTCTGCTTCCATTGCTTCCCCATTTCCCACGCCTACACCACCACTCCTATCTGCATTATCCTCTTGCTCACTGCCTTCACCATCTCCATCCTCAGCAACCAAACCTGCCCATATTCAAACCATTATCTATGTTACAAAGGATATAAAGCCAAGTGACAAACAGCACACACATTAATACAAGCTGGAATCTTTGTACAAAGGAATATCTAAGCAAAGTTGCATGTTCACCTTCTACTGCATCAGCATCATCTAGCATCATTACTGCAGCTGCTGCTGCTCTGGCTCGAGCAACACTGGCTGCCAGTCCAGGACGAGACACCTCTGCACCACGAGATGACCCAGTCATGTTGCCAACTAGAGGTCGTCCTCCTGCCAGATACCCACCATGAGGAGTCAGAGGTTCTACAGAAAACAACTCCTCAGAACCCTAAATGGAATAACATAGAAAAGAAGACAGTTTCAGGCATCAGGATATAACTAGCTATGAGTGCCATGCTCCCCTGCTCTATCAACCAACTCTTGAAATGAGTATATTGAATTATATCAGGCAATGGGCAAGACACTGTATTTATTCATGTAATTGGTTCCATAATTCTTGTCCTTCAGTTTTTGTTGCCAGAGTTTAATGCACAACTTTGGCTCTTCAGTTGAGCTGTGTCATGCGTTGAAGGTGTTCCAATTTCTTGGCAACCACTGCAATTGACATCTTCAGGGTGAATGTCTGTGGAAGGGAAAGGGAAGCTCTCATAACAACTGGCAACAGAAGTTGAGTGAGAGGTGAGTGATATGGCTGGGAAGAGAAGCAGGCTGCAACCCACTGGGAGAGCCATGTGGCTCAGAAGTAGTATAAGAGGTGAAAGATTATGCAACAGCTAAATGTAATTACTTTTGCCATTCTTTCAAGTGAAGTCCTAAAATGAAATATGCATGGCTAAAGACAGCAACTATTACAGCAGCATGCTTAAAATGAGAGTATTACTCACATTAATTACATCAATTGTGGAACTGGCAAGAGTGAAAGGAGCAGTTGGTCGAGCCACCCCTAGCCGGACAGGAGCTATAAGTGAGTCGGCTGTTTCACACAACTCCTCTACTGCCAGTTTGATCAATGCTTGGAAAACTCTCTTGCACTTCACCAGTGGCTGAGACATGCTGTTCAAACTAGAGTTCAAAGCAACACACAAAAGTACATTTGAAGATAACAGCTATAGTGTTTCCCTGATAAGAAGTTCTTCAATGGGGAGGGGGAAAAAAAAAAAAAAAAAAAAAAAAAAAAAAAAAAAAAAAACCAACAACAACAACAACAACAACAACAACAACAACAACAACAACAACAACAACAACAACAAAGGGGGAACATAAAATTTTGTCAAGTTCTCAAAGCTTTATGTTTACTACAACACTGTGGTCCAATATGTTAATAACTGTTATTTACACAACACCCAATGTAAAAACTAGAATAACTCCACATTCGAGACCAAAAGCAAAACTGATTTTTCATAAAGAAGAAAAAAACCCTAGTAGACATATTACTGCCACTTCAAGTGTAGTATGAGTATATCTCACATTCAGATACATGGATTTATATGGCAGTTCATACATTCACAAAGGAGAACATTGAATCTAGGTGAATATTTGAATAATTTTCAATCAATCAAAATTTGCATTACAGACCTGAATAATTTTTCCAAATCCAGAACAGCTAACAGTTAATCAGGTCACACTCAGTGGATGCAATGAAAACATAGTTCAATTCTGAAGTTACACTTACCCCCTTCTTTTACTGGTTGTTGGAGCCATCTCAATGCTGAAAATGACAAATATACGAGCTACAGAACGTACAAACCGGCGTGCTACCACCTTCGCATCTGCTAAACGACTAGGGGGTGATTCATTTTGGAGCTCTCTGATAAGTGTAGTTAAAAGAGTATCTAACATCTGAAACAAAAATATAAACATTCAATTATCAACAACAGCATTACAGTTTACTTATTTCTTCGTTCTCAATACGTGATACCCACTCAGATTATGACAATCTTACACTATCTTCAGTATAAGTCAAAAGCCATGGAACATAGCAGTACCTTAGTTAAAATCCATGCTGAATTTTCATAAGTACTTAAATTCAATGTCATACTCAACATTCTTTCTAAATAATAAAAAAAAGAGTTTCTTACAAGGTAAGAGTATGTTTTCAATTATTTCTGCTAAATTTTTACAGTTTGTATTCTATATTGTCTGGCAAATTAAATCTACACAGGCATGATTTTATTGTGTCCTGTCTTGCTCTTATACCAAAACTAAGTCTTTTAATTGAAAATTCTTTATGAAACAATATGAATGGGCTTGGTCTAAATAACAGTTAGCTCATCAGAGTTTTCCATCTGCTTGATGTCAATGATCACAAAATGGATAGTTGTATGGCTATTAACAGATTATCACACAAGATATGAGATAATTAATTACAAAATTCCATACAGAAGCTCATGTACCTTCACAGTCTTAGACAAATATCTAATAGTACAAATAAATAAGAGCATTGCTAACTTAATACTGTGTAACAAACTGCACCATACTAACAGCATACAGATACAGAAATTAGTATGTACCTCAGCACTGCACTTCACCAAAAGGCAATATGTAAACTTGTCTAATAAAGTTGTTCCAGTCTGACTCTGCAAATAAGTTTGGTCTTCATAAACAGGTTGTGAAGTTGAAAACACCTCTTTCACACCTATATAAACAAAATAATAAATACCAGAAATCCAAAAATTGAGAACAGAAACATAAACTGTGCAAAAGAATAGTTGAATTTTTTTACACTCTACAACCTCCATACAATTCATACTCATGTGATACCATTCTCATATTCTACTTGAATTCTGAATTTGAGATGGAAACATGTTCTTGAGAGTTTGCAAAGTTCAAACAGCTTTCAAATTAATCCACTAACATATTACTATTTTCACTCTAATTACAGTGAATTAAAAACAAACAGGCAAGATGACTTGTTAATGGAAAGCAGGTGTGAGCAAACATTATGAAGCTGAAATTCGGTCAGTTAATGCAGGAGTCGGATAATTGAAGGTCGGTTAACAGAGGTTTTACTGTATGTCATTAATAACAAAATTTATCATAGTTTACTTTCCTACACACAGAATAAAGAAATTATTGTAATCAAGCATTAGAAGGTGGATGGGGGAGTTTCATGGAAATACAGGTAGCCCTCGATTTACGCAGGGGATGTGTTCCTGGACGAACCGGCGTATATTGAAACTCTTTTATATTGTAAATCAATGGGAAGTCAATGACATGCATTCTCAGCACCCAAACATTCACGAGTAATATAATGGCATTACATTTAAAGCTCCAAAATAACGCAAATAAAATAAAGGGAATTTAAAAAATATATTTTATACAATTACAATTGGCAATTCGTTGGTCCCTGCGATTCTTTCATGTGACTGATGTGTACAGTCATCTCTGCGGTTATGCGATAGTTGCATTCATGTAAGACGCCGACCTATAGAAAATCGCGTAGTAAAAATAACCCCGGTACCTCCGCAGAGATTAAATTAATCCTTTGAAAGTTTAAAGCGCCAGGAATGAAACTGCATAAGAGCAAACTCGCATATGCGAAAGTTTGCATTTCACAAACAGCTTTTACCGATTCATCGATCTCATTGGAGCAAATTCGTGTTAATGAAACACTTAATTGCAGAAATAACTGTATTTATAATTTTTATTCAAAATCAGCAATGTAAGAATTACGACTTAGTATAAGAATCAGTACGAGATACATTGTAAAACGTTATAAATAATAGCAAAAAAAATTTTCTTTTCACTTTTTGAATTGCTGGTTTCAAAATCGGCGCAAATTGAGGGCTTTTGATGGCCCTAGTACACATACATATCCTTTTACTATATGTATAATTGCATATAAGTTGGGTGGTCTCCACTCTAAATTTTGTTTACCGAATGAAAACACCCATGAAAGAATATTATATTCTATTTAATTATTTAACCATTTTAATTATTTGATGTCTTTCAGTACAACTATAAAGTATGTTCAGTCCAGATGTATAATTTCTATTTAAGTGTCTAAACTACAGAATTTCTCTTCAGAGGCTCTGCAGCCTGTGGTAACTGCAAAATGGCTCCAGCCAGATGAGTAAAATTAAATGTCTACCAGTGACGTAAGAACACCTGGTATGAGCAGTAATGGCCACTTGAGGCACCATTACAATAATAATAATAACAAACAAGTGCAAAGACATTAGCTTTTGTTTATCTTGCAGTTCTGATTCTGTAAGCTACTCACCAGACATAATCATCCCACGCACTGCTGACCAGTCACTGAGAAGTCTTTCCAATGCCCTTCTACTGAACCGGGGAGGCTCCAAATCATGATCTGGTACATCTGGCTCTGAAAAACAAATGATGTAGGTACACATCCAAAGTTGTAGGTTGGGTCAGAAGAATTTTAATCAAAGTGGTACTACAAGCCATATTCACATACTAAAGACATCTTTTCTCAGAATGGCTGCTTTGATAAGTGGGGTGCATGTCACATTCAAAGACTTGAATTTCCAATACTTAAGACTTTGTTGAAATTAAATATGCTGAAAGTTGGAATTTTATTTTGCAGTGGTCCAACACGTAACAAAACCAAGGAAGGCAAGCCACATGAATATAGTAAGCTTAGTTTTACAACTTATTTTCAGCAAGTAATGAGCAATGAATTTACTCTACATACTCACAAAATTCTAATATAAAGAAAGACTTAAAATGCCATGTGTATGGCCAATGTGTGTTTTTATCACACACAATTTATGGCACAGAATAGCATATTTACATCACTACAAGACAATACCAAGAGTACAAAAAATTGTGTTATCTCATATTCACAAATAAAGAAAAATGAATAAATACCAGGAAAATTTTTGTCCACATTACTGTTAATGTGCAGTGTGGTATTTTTTCTTTCATTTCCTTTCATTGAACTTTAGACATGTATTTTGTTACACCCATCATTCTTTATAAACAAAATTATCATACTTATGTCAATATAAATCACACATCACCATCCAAACTGACATCCCCTGGAACTTATTTTATTAGGAAATGAGCATTATTGTTTTGGGGGCAGAAAATCCATAAACATAATTCAATAATAGCGGGGGAAAAGGCAAATGTTTCACAGATGAATAAACAAAACTGCAAACAATGAGAGAAAAAATTACTTTATTTGAAAGGTAGCACCATCACTGATGTTTTGGCAGTGGGCCATGTTGCCATTGAATGGTGCAAAGTTGAAAACTTTTAAATACAAACTTACCTTCAGCAGTAGCTGCACTAAAGCAGGCAAACTATATCACCTATGGAGCAAGCGGAAGAGGACGGGAGCATAAAGATCATAAACTGTACCTTGCATTCCAAAAAGTGATCTAGGCCTAATGAACATGAGCAGTAGTTTAAAACTAATAAATTTTTTTTGTCAGCAATAGCACAATTGGGCCTAAGCTCTGTCGCCTCCTTTCAGCCTGCGTGTCTCTCATAGTTTACTGGTTGTCACCCACACAAAATACCAAGTGCCCACTCTACAGATATAGTCACGATTTAGGCTGAATGTGTGATGTGTATGTTGTTTTGATCTAGACTTTACTGACTACTTTATTTCCTCTGAAGTAATAAACACACAAATTCCATTAACAATCACAAGTCCACATATAAAAGCTATGTAAAATTTTATCTGTAATTTAAAATAAAAGAATAGTACATTCAACAAACATGCAATTAACTGCAGGTTTCATTCACACTCATCCTACTAGTAGGAAGTTCACATAAGGTCCACAAAAATTTAAATTACAATGAGATTTATCACTTATCATCATCGTTATAATCACCACCACCATCATCATACCACAAGCAAGTACATACCAAGGTCTGATGATGGTGTTTTCCTACTGGACGCAGATGCACTTCTTGGTCTTGCAGCTCGATACTGGCGCTGCTCCACTGACTGGCGTCCTACAGTCTGAACCAGGAAGAGCAGAATGCTCTCACCTCTGATAGGAGAATAAATAAAATTTCTCTGTTAATGAGGGACTCACATTTACAATATAATTAATGTGCAGGTATTATGAAATAAAAATGTCTACTGCTGTAACATAAAAACCTCACTTTGCATTAACAATTTGCCTACTGTAAGTTCTAATTACAATACAGTAATGAAAGTACTATTGTACCTTTAAGTGTTATGTTTTCAAAAGCTTTTCTAATGCCCTGTGCTGAGAAATGTTTATTTTTAGACTATTTGTATAACTACATTTCTAATGCATGCAGCTTATTCTGTTTTACTGAATGACTGTAAATAACTGAGGCGGCTTGCAGTATAAATCATTTCAGGACTGTAAATAACTGTAAAACATTACCAGCAATGAAAAGCAAATAAAATTGTTGGGCTGACCATAAAATAGCAAAGTGAATTAACTTTCATTAGAATTTCAAGTACTGGAAAACAATCTGATAAGTAGAATGAAACAAAATTTATTGTAGATGCCTGGCTAAATCATAAATTAAAAACACAATGCTTCTCTAAACAAGAATCTAGACAAGGGTTTCTTCCTAGCAGAACAATAAAATATTATGATACTGCAAATACAATAATGAACCTTTGGTTTCCACAAAAGGCAGGGAATTTCTTGACCATCTGAAAGATTATAAGGATCTCAAGAAAGGCTTTGCTGAACTGAATTAGAGCACACACATATCAAAGCAGCATATACAAAATTAAATCAATTTGTTATTAGGACAGGCAATATTATAATGTCAAATTCTGCAGTCCCTTACCTGCTGTTTGGCTGAGAAACAAGTTCAGTCTCAGTGACAAGTCGACACAGCAAGTTATAGCGCGCTGCTTGCTGACCCATAATCAGGGCTTTGCATTTGCACTTCTCCCAGCAGTCACAGTAAGCTGTGGGGGAAGTACGCTTCAACTTGCAGTCATGACCCTTGTGACACACTCTGGCACATTCCGTGCAGCAACACAATGAACCAGTCAAACCACATGTGCGACATTCAAAGATATCCTGCAAATGTATTGATTCAATTTAATGAGAAACATCAACGTAAAAAATATATATATTATTCAACTCCATGTCTAACAAAAACACAGAAGCTAGGAGTGTACCAACCATTAAGAAAAGAATGAAAATTACCAAGCTATAATCTTCAATAAACAGACAGTGTAGAAGCCACTGTTTTTGGCACACACCAAGATCATCCAAGTGTCCTTTCTGGTTTTATAACTAAAATTATTCTGCACACACTTAATCCCACAAATGCTCTATGTCCTGCCCATCTGATATTCCTTGATATGACCATCAGAATAATGATCAGTGAAGGACACATATTATGAAGAGTTACACATTAATAAGTTTGTCATGTAGTAAGTTCAAATTATGACTGTAACACAATGCGTACAATCCAGATAAGTTTTCATATACAGCAGGCTTTAAATTAAACATAAATTACACTAAATAACATGTTTATGTCCATTTATGTGTAATTTAAGACAAATACAATTATAGTACTTACCTGATTGATGTGTTCAGCTCCAGTCCACGTAAAACTGCATGTATCATTACAGCAAACAACATGAAGTGGCGAATCATCTGGATTTGAACCAATAGGGTACACCATGGCAGCTACTGCACAAGCCTTCTGTTGCTGCTGGGATGATTCAGAAACTGAGGGAACACCAGCAGTTTGTGGCTCAGCTGTAGGTAATGATGATGGAACTGCCAATGGACTAGGAGGAGGAGTCGTTTCCTTGTTTGCCACACGCTGGATTGTATCGAGAAGTGTTAGAGCTGCCGCATATGCACGTGAGGTTACTGCCAACATGAATGGTGTGAGCCCTTGTGCATCTCTGTAAGAACAATAACACACACACACAAGCATGTGACAAATTCAATTAAACATAGTAGTTATTTAACAAGATCCACTTACCAATAATCTAAAATTTCTTAAAAAAATATCTTTACATAAAGTTAATTAAAAGGACTTACAAATAAATTATCTTCATTTACATGTAAAACAGATAAACATATGGCTGAAATGTGACCAGATTACAAAGTATACAGTCCAATTTGTAAAAAAGTAAACACAATTACTGTTCAGTGACATGTAAATACTGAGTACTAAGTGAATGAGTGATTACATTATTTGTAAATAAGCCTTGCTTAACAAAATTACTTTTTCCTAAGTTTATAAATGCATATAACTGCTAACTCACTTGGCAACAAGCATTTCCTTTAGGTGTGAACTTAAAGCAGAACTCTCACACAACAATTGCAGTGCCATTAGTGCATTGTTCTTGCGTTCTGTTGGGTCCACAACATATGAATTACTACATGTCACACCAGAGCCTGAACCTGTCCGAAAAACAAAAACAACTGTTAACAAAAGAATTTCACTATTCACGTGAACAAGAGAAAATTAAAAAGAGGCTAATAATCCAAGTTATGTAATATCTGAATATCAGAGTACAAGCAGTACTGCCAATTAGTTTTAGTTAAGAATCAACAAAATGATAAATACTAGCTAGCAATTTTGATATATCCAGCACAAGCCTGGAATAAACAACAAACACGCTATCTGAACAAGACTGATAAAGACTTGAGGTTCTCATAGCGGTGAGTATGAAGATTTCCGTCTTCTGGTGTTAACATCAACCAGACTACACAGCGCAACAACCCAGAAGACGGAAATCTTCAAGACTGATAAAGTTATAACAAATGAGAATTCTCTTTTGCAGGATCAATGAAATGAATGCCATGCTTAACATTCCATATCAGTACTTTGCAAATGGTAATGTAAAACTGCAATTCAAAAGGTGGGGATATTTTTAAACATAATCCTATTGGCAGAAAGAGATACATAATGACTCAAATGGCCATATTTAAAATACAGACATTCCATTATCACGTGTGCTTCGCAAAAACAAACTATAAAAAAAGTCA
The DNA here is from genome assembly GCF_977971745.1 of Zootermopsis nevadensis. NCBI lineage: Eukaryota > Metazoa > Arthropoda > Insecta > Blattodea > Termopsidae > Zootermopsis > Zootermopsis nevadensis. The sequence continues at coordinate 14,328,802 of NW_028259145.1, forward strand.
GCCGCTCCAAATTTTGATGATAGCCTGTGCACAGACACATTCTTTTTTTATCTTAAACTATGCAAAAGATATACAGATCTTTACAACAGGAAGTGCTAATGACAGATCTATTGCCCTACATAAAAAGGACTAGTCACAATGGAGGTTAAATGTCTTCTGTTACCCAGACAGCATACACAAACTGTGATCGTGACTGATTTATCTTCTTGCCAATTTGATGACAAGTGCTTGTACTTTCATGCAGGTTAATCATAATCATTACAAGTCAAATTGAAAAAGTTCTTCTACAATTCTAATTAACCTTTAAATGACAGGGATTTAAATGGCATAGTGGTAGCAGCCCTACGGAGTTTCTTTGCAGGTTTTTAAAATTTTGTGCACACTCTACGGAAAACTTTAATATTATCTAAAGTAAACATGATAAATTGACAAAATAAAAGCCATATTTATTCGAATAGAACAGAGAATAGATAGAGTTCTTTAAAAATGCAGTTAATATCTTAATTGCCTAAATAGGCCTTAATAACTTTACTTTGTTCTTTTGAAGCTCATTCGAAGTGGTTGTGAACTAATGACCACACAGAAAAATTTGTCTCCCCTACTTCGGTGGATACACATTATTCTCACCCATCATGCCGAGGAATGTGAGAAGCTTTGATTAGGGGCCTGAAAACGAAGCCGAAACTCACTTGACAATAACAATGTTTGTTGCTGTTTATGGTTATAGTTTCCAAGTTGACAGCTCAGGCTGACCTTGTAAAAACCCTAGAGAAAGTGATTCAATATTTGCAGCCCCTAAAATAGGCCAAAAGACGTAGCCAAGTCTTCTTACAATGTTGCAAGTTTTGAGGTCCCCTCCGGGAACGTTCGTAGGGCTGACTACACAACTTACGTTCCCAGGCCGGGAACGCTAGGAAGATAAAGGTAAACATTTTCAGTCTTCCAATACCACATTTACTTACTGCTGGTTGTGGGTTTTGTGTTAGGCGTATTTGAGGCCCCAAGACCCATAAGACTGTCCTCATCACCAGATGTTGGGTCAAATGTCTCTGGTGGCCAGCTCAAGGTTGGAATGGCTTCATCTGCCAATGGTTGATGTGCTCCTCCATCCACAGCCATATCACGTTCTGCACACAATTTTTGTTTTAAATTTTACAGCAAACATACAAGACAAATTATTACATTCTTATGGAGAATAGCTGATGACAGGGTATTAATTAGTGATGTGCAAACTGTTCTGAATTTCAAGAGAGAGAGAGAGAGAGAAACAACTCTGCCTGGCTTGAACTAATAAAAATGTTCGAAAAAAGTTTCAACTCTTATTTCGTCATTTCCAATATCACACCTGGGATGAATTTTCTTCGTAATTGATAAATCAACCATCGACTGTCAGCTAACCGTGTTATTGATAGTGCATAGTGAGCATCAATCTCTAACTCTACATGTATTTTGGTTGAATATATGCAGGAGTTGGAGGTGGGACCACTGATAAGGCAGGACTGTTGTGTCTTCAGTGTATCGGTCTAACAAAATATATCTAATAAAGGTGATTTCTTACTTAAACTCGAACTTGAATCGAAACTCAAGAACTTTAATACTGTTCAGTTCGAACTCTACTCGACTTTTTTTTTTTTTAAAAAAAAACTCTGTTCACACATCACTAGTATTAATGTTTTAAAAAATAGAGTTTTCTTACCAGATGATCTAACTGCAGCTGTGGCTCTTCGCATCATCTCACGCAGACTCACTGAGCGGGAACCCAAAGCATTGGTTATCACGTTGATAGACTCAAGTCCTGAGTTGTTAGTGCTATTACTTCCCTCTGGTGGGCAGAAGCAGATATACACACATAGTATATACATACACAAAGTTTTTTACCTATATATATATATATATATATATATACACACACACACACACACACATATACGTACATACATAAAACTATAGTTTTAAAAATTGAAAAGGGAAACAGTTTGTGCACAGCGTCTAAAAGTTACACAAAAAAGTGGAAATCGATGCATATAATGATTTAAACTTCTTTTCTTAACCATACATTACAAATCATTTCAGAGTTCATATTTTAACAATTCTGAAAAATTTAAAGCCTTCTCAGCTAGGACACAATGCTGTGATCTAAGATATTCCAAGGAACATAAGCAATGTAACTCTACACACCTTGATCTCCATCCTTGTTTGATGTTGGTGTACACATTGTGACACATGCATGGAAAATATTACGATTACCATCACACCGTTCCATCAATATACCCTGCAGTGCAGATCCTACATCATTGCAGCATTCTGAAAGAAAGGATGTTCAATGATGAACAGAGAAAATTCAACAATAACTCTAATTCTCAGCCAAAAGTATCTTGCACAATGCTTCTGTGAATATCGGAGAGCTTTACCTCATTTGACCACAAAAATCAAATTACATCACACTGCACAACAACACACAATCTGAAATCAGAGCCAAAACGTACTGATCTTTTCTGAACATTATGTCTACCCCATGAAATGCCCAAACACGGCTTAGCATGTAGGAGCATATATGCAGCATTGTCTGCAAGAGTATTTGTCTGACAAATTGCCAGGATTTTACATGCAAACTGCCATTACCTTTTCAATTCACCTCAGATATGAACAAATCAATAAGATAACGTACAAAGCCTATCTTTCAATGTAAAATTATGAAACCAATACAGAAATAGCCGAAGTGACTACAGATGCCAAAACTATGAAAAACTTACCATTATACTTACTAGCTTCTTGTTCGAGATTCAGCAACACTTGCTTAACACCTTCAAAGTCACATCGCAGTATTCTAGGCATGAGAACTTGGGATTCCAAGGCTAGGACAATGACAGCCACTTGATTCTTCAGATTAGAACCAGTAGCAACACTAAGGGCATGAGTTCCAGCTCCTACACACCGCACTGGTGGGAGATCTAGCCAGTGAGGATCCCGAATACTGTCCACACAATCCTTCGCAAGTGGATAAATTGTACTGTTACCATCTCTCAGGATCAGTACACTCTCACTTGTCTGGAATTGAAACCAAACATGAGAAAAGCAATGCTACACCATAATTTCCATTTTATTAACTTCATGCTGTAACTTAACATCTTACACTATACATAAATGGCTTCCATTTATTTTACAAAGCTATAAAGTCTATCTATAACTTTTCTTAAATATTTGTCATTCCAGGAAAGATACAGTAGTGCCCACTTGTCAAACGAGATGTTATATCACTGATCCATAGGTAAAGTTGCAAATCAACAAAACTTAAATTTATTGGGAGGCAAATGAAAGCAGTTATTCTATCAGTTCTGCTTCACCAGCATATGATGTACTTATTGCTGGGTAAGCAGAAATAACCACAAAACTAATTTTAGATGTTCATACCTATAACTGTTTTTAAATGTGTTCACAACTAAAGTCACAAAAAAAAAACCAGCTTTGTCATGTCTGTCTGTCCATCTGCTTGCATGAAACAACTCAAGAACAGCTGAAGTAATTTTAATTAAACTTGATATTTGGGAGTTTTACTAAAATGTGTAAGCACATTCCAATTTTTGTTAAGACTGGACAACAATAATGGACACTTTATATTAATACCAACACTCATTCTCGCTAGCTTTCTTAAGGAAGTGACTGGGAGGTGATTCCCGAGCCAGTTTAATTACTAAACAGATTTAAGGTGGAAATGTTTACGTAACTGGAACGTCACAGTCTAAGCACTTTCACTGCTTCTGGCTGCACTGCAATGTTTGCCAAGCCATAATCTATTCCCCTTCAATTTGTTATATCCTTGCACATCTTTGGCTGCAACAACATTATTCTCGTGTACCTATTATTACAAGCTCTAACCACATCCTCCATTTTACGCACATTACTTTAGATCACACATACCTCTCCTGCACTTGTAAGATTGATGTTTTGTGGTTCCAGTCCCAGGAATGAACCTGTATCTGATGGGAATGGGCTGTCTTGTTCTGCTCTGCCACTGCTCAGATTGTAGATAATGTAGCTCAATTTCATACCTGTTTTCACTATTGCATGAATACCTGCAATGCAATACATGTACACCAAATGTCAAAAGAAGCAAACAACAGAGAGTTTGGAGCCGAAGTAACTCAACAGTACACAAATCAACACTACTAATACTGTGAGTATACCACATGCCATGCAGACTAAATATGTTGGGACAAGGCATACCAAAGAGGTAAATAATTTACAGACTACCTTCAACAGACATATTACAGTATTTTGTATTTTACTAACCCTGTCCATCAACTGTGATTGTGAGGATCTGGCCTCCTTCAGCTATATTTACTCTGCGTGGGATGCGCTGAAAGCAATCTGGGGCACGGGAAGTAGTTCCAGATTTAATCACCTATTAACACAATACATGGGAAGATTAATAATGTCAATACCTGACCTAACCTGCAGCAAAGTTTAATTTTTATGATAGCTTTCGACATATAGCTTTTTGTCCATAATCTTGGATCTAGAGATTTTAAAATGTTCATTTGGCATGAAGGTCAGGCTTCAATAGGTTTTCAAGAAATCAGTTTGTGTTTGCTGGGGTACATATTAGGAGCTTCCACCGAGTGCTACTCAAATAAAGACCGTTCAATTTCCATTGGCTGTTTGTTATGGAAGACAGCTTCTATGATAGATGCCTGACAAACATAATCACTGACCTGGAGCTCATCCTTTCTCATGAGCCTGCAATCTTGTAGAAGGTTAACAGTATCATCAGCTGTAAGATCTTTAATTTCCTTTGAATCCTTGGTGCATGGAAAACGAACTGCTACATGAGCCCCATCAACTTTCAATACTCGACCTGCAAAAAAGAGCACCTATATATATGCTTGAAGACTGCATTCTGATGTACAGGCATGATAGTTATTCAGCTGTTTATGAAATTCCTTATTGCTGTGGAGCCCAGAGAATAATTTTTATTTACAAAAGCCCATCAGAGTACTTTTCTTGAGCCAGATGAATCAACTTTTCACTTCAAAAACTTGCTTCTCCAGGGTGCCCCATCCTTTCCAAGAATAATTTCTATACAAAATTTCTTGGAGGCCTTACTTTAACTAGTATATTTTTTTAATCAGTGAGATGTAAAATGGGTTTACATAAAACTTAATTACCCTGATAATACCATATGAAAGATTAAGAAACTCTTCAATATTACTTCATCGCTCTTGGTCCAAATAATCTCATCAGCAAATTGTTCTTAAACACTCACTTCCGTTCTCCACTCAGGGTAAGAAATCAGTGTCAACAGCTAAACACCTACTGCAATATACTTTGTTAATATTTTCAAAAACTGTGAAAAGGCAGTAAAGGTAAGGGGCAAGAACAGCACAAAATATTTACCAGGATTGTGGGAAAGTAAAATTAGTAGTATGAATGTTTCAACCCCACAAGAAATCACATTATAACAAATTAATAGTATATGATGACATTTGTAAATGTGTCATGCACATTATATTCTTCAATAAAGAAATTCCAACTTTTCCAAAATACAAAGGCTCTTGTAAACATGGTAATGAGTCTTGGGGTTCCATAAAAAATAGATAATTTCTTGACCATCTGAGCGATTATGAGCTATGCAGTTAGTTCAACAGTTCAATAAACCTATATTAGCTGTAAGACGTACCAACTGGCACACTCTTCACATCCTCCACAAACACTACATCCTTCAGCTGCCACTCCTCTTCGTCCTTCTTCTCCGTATCTTCTCCCTTAGGTGCTGGGCGCTTCTGTCTTTCTGTATATGCATAAAAAATAGTGAAACAAATGAAACAGAAAATTTGTTACTTGAATACAAGATTTCCAATAATTAGTAAAAGTGAATGTACTTGTGAAAGGTATGTGAGCTGACAATCTTAGCATTATCAATAACTTTCTCAACTAAATGCACTCAGCTATGTCACAGAAAACTCCTTTCAAAAGCAGTTAATAGGAAATGCATAACCATTAGCACACAGGAAAATTATGCAAACACAGCCTATCCTATGCTTACCATCAAATCACACTGCACCTTCCAACTGAGCAGGGGATAATCAAAAAGATGTATGTTACGTTAAGCTCATTTTTCAGGATATGTGCAACTGTATGCCACCGTAACTATCTATAATATACAGATGGAAGACCAAACAAATGTTTGTGCAGTTGACTATTTTCCAGGGGCCATAAATCCCTCTTACAAACCACACAATTCAGAGCAGATGAAAACTTTTATGACCTCTCCTCATTCCTGTCAGAAATGGGGAGGGAAAACAAAAAAGCAAGATATATTATGAAGAATATATGATGACTACAGTGCTTTGAATAATTCCACCTGTAAGACAGGGGTAAGGATTTCAAGTTTCATATCTTTGCCAGGTTTGTAATTTTTAACATAAAAGAAATTTGACACAAAAATTTAAATACATTTGACACACCTGACAAATTCTGTAAGTCCAGACACACTGATTCATCAGTTATTGCCACAAAGCAGAAAAATAAATATACATTTTTACAGGGCTATTCTGCATCTGTTTTCATTAAAACTGCCTGCCTTCAATTCCTGACTTACCCTCTTATACTGAAGGTCACTAGTGTTGCTTGGCAAACTGATATTTATATTATTGTGGCACAGAATAAAACTGAAAAGGTGGAATGGCAAACAATGATATGACATTCTTACACTGTTTCAGCTAGGAGCATATAAACATTTCAAACATGACTGCCACACTTCCCATCCCTTCAATGCAATGATACTACAAGCACAATTGTTCAAACAAAATGAGGAAAGTAGGGAGAAAAAACACTGCAGAAACTGAAATGCATAAAAGGTGTAATGCACATAAGTGAACATATGCACTGAACATGGTTCCTATGGTCCTAATTATATGTGTGTACATACTGTGGCTAGTTGTAATACTGCCTGTGTCACTGCAGGTACTGGATGCAGGAGAAGGAGGAGGGGGCATGTCCAGTCTATCAGCAGTCTCTTTATGCAGGGTATTTTTGTTTCCACTGCTGCCAGGTGCTGGAAGGCTGCTTGCTGCAGTTACTCCAGATCCACTGTTATTACCACTGCTGCTGTCTGCTCCACGACGATGCTCAGGTGTGGATGAAGCACTGAGATGTGGTGTTGGCGGTGCAGCTGTTATTAGTTTGAAGCGACACAAGTCCGTTAAATTCCAAGCAGCATTCAGCAACTGGCCAACCTTAGGAACACCACCTGATATTGTGAAGCCTGAAAATATGAAAAAGTGGCAGAATAAATGAAGTCTCCCACACTGACAGTAATATTCCAATCTCTACAGTGAAGTCACCATTTTTTCTTTGCCACCAAATCTAGATAGGGTCAACCCAGCCTCCTATCCGATCGGTATTGTAAGTTTTCTTCTTGAATGTAAGTAAAAAGGCCATATTGTGAAGTTAACCACTTCTATCTAACACTGCAGTTAAGAATGCATACATCTCCACTCCTGTATGTCTTCATCACATGGCACCAAATTAAGAACTTCATATAGTTGTATCTTTATTAATGTGTTTAAAAACAGCCAATTACATTTCCAGCTTTTTGAAACAATGAAACAAATACTTAAACTCTCATGGCAGCATTGTCATAATGGATTTTATGCTGCCATACAAGCAACGATAAAGCTTCAATTTTTTGTAAATGCAGTTTTCTATCTACAGATTACATTGTCATCTGCACCAGCAACAAGTTGAATACAATTTCAAACTAATTACAAGCTGATAGTTACAGTTCCAAAGCTTGTCTGTGATAGATGTTCTGTTGAAATATGTCCTTCAGGATGTCAATGAAATTTCAGGTCTTTTCCAGTCACCCCAGAATTATTATTATAGTGTGTGTCCATATGTGCACATGTGCATGCACAGACATACTTATAAAATTCTAGTAAAGTTCTTACCCAGACTTCTGACTTTTAGTGATAGATGCATTTTACACACATCTGTACACACTCTTCAGAGAAGCAACCAGAAAATAACTTACACCAACAGCAGTTTCCTTGTTATTAATAGCACTAAATCAACATCACAGTGTAGTTCTTCAGAATGGTACTTACACTTAATTACACACACTCCTTTTACCCTGTTTTTAAGTTTCTAATGTTTACAAGAAGCCATAATGTTTATTAAGGTTTTCTTGTCTTCATACAACACAAATGAGCAGTATACCTACTGTATGTAATGGGTGGATGTATTTGAAGATTGCTGTCTTCTGGGTTATTGTGCCGTGTAGTCTGGTAGATTTCCACCAATGTTTCAGAGGTCATCAGGGCGATGAATTCATCATCATCGCCAGACTACACGGCGCAACAACCCAGAAGACAGCAATCTTCAGACTTACGCTGTGATAACCTCAAATCCTACACGGTGGATGTATTTGTAACACATCACTGCTTTATGTGAACCCTTTGTCTGTAAGAGGTGAAATCTTTACAACAGTATAAATTATACTTGTAATATGTATTATTATGACTTATTCTAGTGCCTATTGCCATCTGACTAACTTAAGGATCAATGAAATGTAATGATGATGTATGGATGTATTAATAAAAGTTAGATCAAATATGCCCCTACTTCTTACTGTAATTACAAGTACTCACTTGGAGAGCTGGTTAAATTGTTGTTCAACCTCAACCAAATAAAATGAAATAAAATCATGATCATAAAACATGGTGAAATCTCATTTGTAAGAAACAACTGATATGTAGGTGAAATTTACTGAAATAAGGATAAAGTTTGGTAATACAGCAGGTACAGAATATTCTGAAATTTACTTCCATTATACCAAATGTAAATATCAACACAAAGTGACATACATGAACAGGATAAACGTGTTTACCATCAAATGTCGGTAGATTAGGGTAAAACATTTTTTTAAACTTTAACTCCATTATCACTTAATAACCCAGCAAGTAACAGTACTTACCAACGGCCCCTGGTTGGTACATGGGACTATTCTTCATGCACACTTGACTTCCACACACAATGTCAGCTGTCACAGTAGAAGGTCGGTGTTTACGAGACTTTGCACGATGCTTTTCCCACAACCGCTTGCGCTGACCAAATGGCAGAACACCCCTGAAACAGCAATGTAATTTACTTTTTCTAAAAGAGATTAGAAATACCAGTAAGTTACCTTCAGTATGTTGTTTTTAGTGATATTACCAGAAATTACAAAATAAATTGTCTTGTTACTACATTAAATTAGTGCCATCATGATTCTTTTGATACACTTATGTATTTGTACTCTATTTTTTCCAATTTGCAAATTTTATTTTATAGCACTGCACAGCATGTGAGAATGCAATAATTAAAAAAGTGTTCTTGAATCATGCACAATTACATGAGTACAATATATATAATATTATGGTGTACCATGTTATATAAATTTATCTGTGATTTACTTGTCAGTAGCATAGACTGTTTAGTTTCCATGTCCCCATTTTTGCCTCAAGATGAAAGGAGAATCCAGCTTCCAAAATGATATGATTTTATTATTCTATAATTTTGATGATGGAAAAAAGTTCAAGAAAACAATTTTACAGATTACAACATGTCAATGCCAGAAACTTCCTCAGACTTGATAAAAAATTAAATTTATGGGGTTATGTGGTTATTATCGAAGTCTATCAGAACTGCCTCACTCTTATATTACACACTCACCACCAGTATAAAGCTCCACTTTCCAGCCTAGCTACAGTATAAAGAGTACATGTATGAAGTGAGACAATGTGATCAACAGTGAACTCTGTGAAGCTCTGGGCTGGGTGTTCTAACTTAACAGCTGCATGATTTAGAAGTTCATCCAACCAAGTGGCTACCTTGCCACTTTCTGTTGCAACAGAGCAACGGATAACTGTTGCTGATATCTGAACTATTCGCTCTGACAGTAGACCCAATGCCACTGTTTTAGGATGATGAATATTGACATTCTGCAAGAAAGAATACATCATATCACACTAAAAATTCCACATTTAAATTATCTATATTTTCAGGGAATAAAATTTTAAATATCCCTCCAAGTTATTTTCAGAATTAAAGAGAGGTTCTATATTTCTTATTGCTTCCTTAACAACAGAATAAGACAAACAACAAACACACTCTTCAACAAAGATAAACAGGAACATGGCATGACTGACTTCTTTGACATTGTTCATAATCTTGAAGAACAGAGACAAAATAAAATCGGGCACACACCATGAACTACAGGCAAAATATAGGTACAACCTGCAGGTTTACAAACTGTGGGTAGGACTTATGCTTGTAAAGTACAGATCCACAGCTCTAATAAGTAGTCAGATGCAAGTATGAACAAGAGATGAAACGTGTACATATGTTTTCTCAGTTCAAATAATGCTAGAGATGACGAATGCTGAATTATTATTTATTACAAAAGGAAACAAATTTCCCTAATGGCATAAACCTTTTAACTTAACACTGTACTGTGATATACACAATTAGTAGTTAGAAGACAGCCATGAAGTTTACATATTTCAATCATTTTCATGAGTATCCACAAGAATTATATACTTGAATCAGTTTCATATATTACGAGTACCTGCTAGAACAAGCATTTTTCCCAAATCTTATAAATTCTCATTATACCAGTATTGTATACTATGTAATGCTTCTATATGATAAATTTTGTCTGTGATCCTTGGCTTCAAAATGGCCATGTCTGCATACCTCTGAGTGTCTGTATGGCTCAGCTTCATTCCATTTCCATTGGTACAGCTGACCACTGACTGTCACTGCTATCAGTTCACTGTACAGTGCTGCCAGTAAACTGAACTGTGGCAATGGCTCTCCTCTCTCTGGCCAAAACTCCAGTTCATCTGACATCCAAAGCGGGCTTTGGGCTGCAAATTCCTTCTTTTTGTTTTCTGTACAGTGAAAAACATCCATCAATTAGCATTTTTAACACAGATTGACTACATACATCCAGACTGTCATAAAATTATGCAGATAAATTACATAAAGACATGAATTTTTTGAGTTAACAAAATATTCAGCCTGTTACCTTAATTTGTCAAGTGTTAGCAAATAAATATGGGTGACACCCAAACATTATGCCTCCTTAATCCATGAAGTAAAATCTTTCTTAGGCAAACAGGTACTCAAATAGCCAATTACTTCTACTGGATCCTATTTTGTGTCAGACAAATCCAGAACACACCCCCACACATGCTTCTTTCCTCAAGACCCACAGATAAACTTCAATGATATCTTCATATCTATGCCTATGTCCTGCAACAGCTCATGTCCCTTCAGGTATTCAGGGTAAAATTTTATATGCATTTTACATTTTTCCTGTGTGTGCTCTTATGTAACAGGCAATGCTTTATGTATTCTACTGGCACTGCCACTGTCCCACTAGCATATGAATTTATGCTCTGCTACTGACAAGATACACATATATACCAGCATGTATTAAGTATACAGCCCATCCAACATAGCTCAGCCAAAATGATTCATCTGCAAACATAATTTACCCGGATCTTTATCCCACGTGGAATCACGTAGAGCAGATTCAAGCCAACGTCGTGGCCCGAAGTATTGGCGATCTCTCCATCGGGAAAAGCTATCTCGATCTCTGTCCCGATCCCTGTCTGATTCACGGTCTCTGTCAGCTGTAAGACGGCGACTACTGGTACTTCCACGACTGAAGAAAGCAGAATCAGATATTAACGTGTCTATCTTCTGAATGTATCATAATAATTAAAAAGCAGTTGAAGAAGAATCCAACATGACAGTATTTTATTCAATCACTTCTATCTGTTCATATTTAAATACAGATGTCCAATCACAATACAAGCAATATGCTTAATATGTAAGGACTAGCTGCGAATGTGATGACACACCAATTTCAAGCTTGAAATATACAATTTCTTTCATGTAATCCTGGTAAGATTTTATATGATAATGAATAAAACAGGAAGTTGATGCCATAACACAACACATTACATCAAGAGTTTTACACCCATAAATATTAACAGAAGAATAAAAATGGGTAAATTTTATGTGAGTAGCATGTCAAGGATTTTTTAAACATGTAGTAATGTTTTCAGGCATATATATGCTGCATGGCTTACATGTGGTCCAAATGACCATGTGATGCACTAGAGTATTGCTAAAACATAATCTCCAGCACTGAAGCCTGGCTGGCAGTCCCACAGCATGGGGGTTTCAATTTGCAATTCTCATATGATAAAGGTTAACCTGTAAAGTTTACTCCCACCGTTCTCAGCATTTACCTTCTCATGGCTGAATACCCAAACATGTCCTCAGAAAACATTGCATCAGCATCAATGATAACGGAATGTTCAGAATGGAAACCACCATCTAATAGTGATATCAGATCTTCTGGAACATAGGAATCTGGTGCATCATCTGCATCATCTCCTTCTTCATCATCACGGCTCAAAAGGTTGTTTACTGCCAGATTAACATCTAGGTTGGTACGCTAAAGAAATTAATTAGAGTTACTTTCACTCTTAGAAAATCTACACATAATTTATTTGAATGGCCCCAGAACCATCACAGACTTCTTCATTCATACTACATGCTCATTATAGGACAATTTTAAACTTGTCATAATAATAACAACAAAAAGCAGCAGCAGAAACTGGGATATACGTATTTTGAATATTTTCTAAATTCTAAATCTCTGTTAACTTTCCACGGTTGCTTAATCTCTGGGCTGGTCTCACAGTAAAGGGAGTTTAAGTGTCTGGACAACAGTTCATATACTATGTTATACTTTGGTATCCTACACAAAATCACCTGCAGTTCCCTAATGATGAGATTCCTACTCTTCCCCTGCAACACAACCTGTGCCTGTGACACCAATTCCTCAGGCACATAGGGGGCAGGTACAATAGGTCGTGATCCTCCACCAGCCCCTCCTGCACCAGCCCCTGCTCCCATGATTACTCCAGGTGTACCACGGCCTCCAGCTGCCTGACCAGCTCCACCAGCAGCACCCCGCAGGGAAGCATTCGAGCGCATAATGCGAGCACGTGTCCTTGTAAGCTGACGACTGTTCGAGCTTGAACCTGCACCACCAGTGCTGCCAACCTTGCTATTATTGATGTTGCTTTAACAAACAAGTCAATTATTAATGCTGTAGATTTGTTACTGCTAATACACTTAAGCATTTTTGTTTGACACAGTGGGCTGAATTGCATCTCAAAGCATCACAACAAATTAAAAAATTAGAATTAAAGATAAAGAAAAATGATGTGTAAATACAAATACTTCTAAGGCATGATATACATATATATGAAAAAACAATATATATATTACCTTTTATTGGGATCATTTTTGCTAAGATCAAGTCGATCTGAGATAATGGAGAATGAGACTCTACAAACACGTCCATCCTCCAAGAGCAGAGCAAAGTGACTTGGACCAACCACAATACGCTTCACAGGAATTTTGAGACTACTGAGAGCAGCTGGGGTGGCAGATCCAAAACGATTCAACTTTTCAGAAACCTCTTTGAGCCTAGAAAATAAAACAAAGACAATTTTAAGCTGTTTTCAATGACAGAATACTAGTGAAATCTTCACCCTGAAGATACCAAAACAGAAAACAAACAAAATTAAACTCCAAGTTTGTTTCAAGACAGTGACGTTGATGAAATAAGTGAAAGAAAAAATGGTCAGTAATGCAAAACAAATTTAAATTTTTTAAATTAAAAAAAATAGATTTGTTGGAAGGCAGGAAATGGAAATATAAGGAAAGTGACAGAGAAACAACCAAAATTCTTGATGATATGGAGAGGAACATTTCAGTAAACAAATTAAAGGATGTCTAAGAACAGGGTACTGAGAATATCAAGACCTAAGAGGGATGACAGCAGGCTACAGACAACTGCATAATAAGCAGCTCCATAATTTGCACTCTTTGCCAGATATTAGGATGATTAAATCAAGGAGGCTGAGATTGGTAGGGCACGTATCATACATGGGGAGCTAATAAATGCAAACAAAATTTTGGCTGGAAAAGCTTGAAGAGAACAGACCATTCAGAAGACCAAGGTGTAGATAAGAGGTAACATTAAAATGGGTCTTAGCGTGGCCATAAACTACCAGGTTTCTAAATATGGGTATGTCCACCAGTTTTACCCATATCCTGTGTGAGCCCACATGCCATACAGTTTTAAATCCTAAACCCATACTGGCTGATACCACATACAAGCCACTGCACCTGTATCTAGTAGTCATGTATGCCAACAAATCAAGCTCATTTGATTTTTCTCATTCCAGTTTTAAAACACATATGTTTTATAAAACAGCCAGTTTTGTTTCATATACTGGCAGTCTTGCTAATACCTGTAAATGTGTTGTAAAAGAATGCAGTGTATGGGGCCCTTTGGGGAAATAAGATGGGAGGATGTGGATTACATTTATCTGATTGAGGATAGGGACTGATGCTCAGCTCTTGTAAACACAATAATGAACCTTCTGGTTTCTTCTTGGTTAGCCGAGTGTACTTTCTCAGGACAAACTCTGTTCACTGGAGTTAAGACAGTTATTCAATTTGTTAAACTGACACTGCTTTAGTCACTAAATGCATCAGTTTTAATTCTTTGTTTGTTGTTTTATCAGGGTATTATAAACTATGTGTTATAAGATAATGAGAAATAATAACTTCTGTTTGCAATAAAGAAGAAACAGCAGCTAATTAATTGTGTTACACATGACAACAGAAGGTTAAGCTACACTACTTTTAGAAGTCTCTTGGGCTATTTGTGATCATTATCAAAGTATATTTTCTTTTTAAACACAAAAGCACACATGTGCACACACATATGCATTCTTTAACTATTATGAATTTCTAAAAGACTTATCAAGGTGGAAGCCAGGATAATACCTTTAAACTATGACCATTTATTTCCATATCCTTTATTCATTTATTAACCACTATGCAATATATAAACTCAGCTACTGTGTCATCATATAAACCACAAATAAGACATTAAAAATATTATAAAGAATCTCACACTTTTTAATGCCTCCTGTAACAGAATGTACCATATATTATTCAAATGACAAGCCATGTTAAAACTTTCAATTTTGAATTAATTTTTGACAGCATAGGAGATTTAAGTGAAGATATTGGTATTCTAGATTGCAAAGCTTGGTGGACTTGCTGGCACATATCAACATTTGGAGAAAATTATTGTCTCCATCTTCAGGACTGAAGTATTTTATATCACACTGAAAATACTCAGTACATTTTGTTAAAAACTAATGCACTGTAGTTGCAACTGAGAGGTCATGTGGAGAGCTAAAAATAGCAGAAACAAACAATGGAGGAGGAAAGAGTCTAAGACCAAGAAAACAGTCTTTTTCAGTCTGCTTTCCCACCTCCATTCTTCTTCCTTGCACTTCACAGTATCTTAATTTTCAGAATAATCTATTATCTATTTACCCTGTGTCAGATAAGAAATGCTCGGTACTTTTCAACAACAAAATAATGCAGAAGTTGGTAACAGTGCAGTTGGATGACTGCTAAAAATTGAGTGAGGAGGAGTAAGGGATGTGTAATTCACAAGTATCAGCATCAATTTCTTTCATTTTCTCCAGACATTAATCCCTACACAATTATTCCAACATCCACAGCACCCAAACGTGTTACCAAATTTGGGTTATATTTATGGTTCTTGGACCAAACACAAATAAATCAACTTATCCATGTCAACTCATTATACTGTAAAGTTATACCCAAAAAGGCATGCAAAAATAGAAATCGGGCATACATACAAAACCAAAAATTAACAATCATAAACCACACATGGCTCTCTGACCTGTACAGAGGCAACTGCAAGAAGGAAAGCCATGTTCCATTATTACGCAACGCAGCATGAAACTTTGTCAATTATATGCGTTTTCACATAGAATACATCATTTACTGTCATTTCCCTAATGAAAAAATTGACATTTGGGAACTTTTACCCAATTCTGCGAACCCTATTAAATGTTCTACAGCAAGCCTTCTGGCAAATTATTAGATCGTACACATCGTCTCGTAACACTTATTTCGATTGCAAAACGATTTTAAAAATCCTATTATAAAGGAACTTTTCGAATGTTCATTATTCCGAGTGGTTTTTATATCTCCTTTAGATGTGATTCAATGTCCACTACACAAATCGGCCATGAATGATGTTAGGCCTTAAACCTGCCTGTTGAAGCTAGCCTACTCAAGTCCAAGAAAAATATGTTTTACCTGTCATTGAGTTGATCTTCACTTCCTGGGAGAGGGTGGACTACAAAATGTATTGAAGACATCTCCTTTGTGATATTACAGAATAGGCATTGACCCCAAAATACACAAATCTGACACAAATAATTTCATACTCTCGACAATCGCTATTCCTTCGCCATGTTTTGTGGACGACGAGCTTATAACGTGCTGCATTCTATGATGAACGCGAAGAACCTTCGAGGAAAGCTGTGTAGTACAGGGCGCATGGTCACTAGATCTCATCTGTTATATGGTGTTTTGCAATGCTGCATTTTACCTTCTACACATCTAGTGTTTAAAATATGTCACCTGTCCCTTGGTATATGTGAGAAGAGGAAAATACACTTGTTTCACTTAATTTTAGCGTGCTTCCTCTGATGAAATGAGAATGCAGTATTAATACACTCAGATCTCTTCACCAAGTAACAGAAATCATTGTGTATTTATAAGACTACTGTTTAAGTGAAGGAAGTCTGTTGTGATTGAATAGGATTCATTTGGTCCTTTTTAGTGCTGTCACGCAATGCGTACTAATAGTAATGCTGTTTTCCATTCAGGATTTGGTATGGAGGCTTCAGAAGTTCATGAGGGCCCAGAATCTTCAAAATCACTCAGTAACAGAGGAACAGAGAGAAATGTAGAACCCACATCAGTGGTTCCAGCTTCTTCAACTCCAG
The DNA here is from genome assembly GCF_977971745.1 of Zootermopsis nevadensis. Classification (NCBI taxonomy): domain Eukaryota; kingdom Metazoa; phylum Arthropoda; class Insecta; order Blattodea; family Termopsidae; genus Zootermopsis; species Zootermopsis nevadensis. Next base: position 14,345,781 of record NW_028259145.1, read on the forward strand.
ATTTCAAATCAGCATGGAAAAGAAGGGCGGAGAAAAGAAATAGACAATGCAGAGTACGGGGACAACGATGTGTTCGCAGTCAATCATTACCAGGTTGTCAGCTGAACAAATACTCTGCTGGTGAAATTCGACGCATGCGTGAGCGTCTCCTGAGAACACAGAGGCACCCTGAGCCTGGATCTATTAGACATTTCAGCCGTACCCAAAAACTGGCACTAACTTCTCTAGCTCTTGTTGATTTTATCAGTTTCTGCTCAATGTCCATTATGGCACCATTCTTTCCAAAAGAGGTATGTTATGTCAGAACATTCCTTCATTATTTTGATTTTGTTCCTGTACTTCATTAAGTACATGCCATGAATACATATGGAGCAATGGAAGTATAGCTCCATAATCTGTTAATCCCAACTCAGGGCATGTGATAAGCTTCATACTCTAGCTCTTTTAACTCCAGGGGAAGAGTCCCCCAGTAACAATTAAATAGTCTAGGTGGGCCCCAGAGCTTGTCTTGATCTGGTAGCAAAGAAAAAAGTCTGGTCCATGATGGGAATTATACCCTGGTCATCACATCTGTAGCCCAGCCAGTATACTGACTGAGCTTATTTTAAATAATTCTTTGGCACTGTGCATGTTTAGATCTGTTTAAAGTTGAAATATGCCTATCATGTTTTTGGATAAAGAATATCTGGGTAACAGGTCTTCCATCACTAGTGTCAATTATAGTGATAATTAAAACATGCAAATATTAAAAATTACATTGTCTAGAAGTAGCTGCAAGTAAGTGTTATTATGTGTTATTTGCATGCTGAGCATTAATTTATTGCATATAATGTTGGTCATATCTGTCTGTTCTGCATGATTCAACTTGAGGACTGTTGGATGGATTTGCTTGAAATTTTATATTGACATTATGCCATTGGGGACTACACTAAAATTGTACTTACCAATTTCCTACAGTTGGTAATACCAGCATGGTGGATGTACAAACTTGTGAGGTGAATTGGCACTAGTGCCAGTTGTAACAAGGCCATTCAGTGATACATGGTTATGTGTTTTCAGAAAATAGAAGTTTCATACAGTAATTCCTTGTATAATGTAAAATAACAATGTGGTGGCCACATGAAAAAAAAATTGACCAGGATTTGATGATGTAATTCCATGCATATAAATCCAGTAGTGTTCCATAGAGCTAAAGTAGTGTGTAGTGTGCATAAGAGATGAGAAATGCGTACAAAATTTAGGTCATAATAATAATAATAATAATAATTTATTTACATTCCATGGATCCATAAGACAGTCAGATGACAATAGGATGTGGAAAAAGTCATAATAATAAAAATAATAATAATACAATACATATTATAAAGTACAATTCGTACTATTATATAAATTTCACATAATACAAAACAAAGTATTCACCTAGAGAAATGATAAGCTACAAATAGATCTACCCATTACACACAAGAAAAATTTATCACTTATTTGTAAACAACATAAATTCATTGACAGAGTAAAAGGAGTGTGTAATTAAGTATCTTTTTAATGCTACCTTAAATTGCTCCTTCTTATTTACAAGACTTGTGAGATTTGATGGTAGACTTGAAAATTTTGATTCCTGCATAATATGCACTCTTCTGAAAGCATGAAAGGTTGGCAATTGGTCTATGAAGCTGATTTTTATTCCTTGTGTTGACACTGTGTACAGCAGAATTAGTTTGAAAGAGTTCTTAGTTATTTACAATAAAGTTCATAAATGAGAATATGTATTCACAAGGTAGAGCTAAGATCTCTAATCTCTTAAATAGACTTCTACATGAATTTCTAGGTTTTACACCAGCCAATAATCTAATAATTTTCTTTTGTACAGTGAATATTTTTTTTACTGTTTGATGAATTTCCCCCCAAAATTATTCCATACTTCATTAAAGAGTGAAAATAGGCAAAATATACTGATCTGAGTGTGTCAGTGTTGCTGACATGCAACAGAGGTCTAACTGCATAACATGCACCACTTAACTTAGGTATCAGTTTATCGATATGATTTGTCCAATTTAGGTGATTATCAATTTGCAAACCCAAGAATTTAGTGTTTATTGACTCTTGTATATACTTCCCATTATAACCAATACTTAAAGTAAGCTGTGGTGAGTTATTTGTTATAAATTTTATTATATTCGTTTTATCTAGATTTAGGGCCAGCTTGTTAGCAGTAAACCATTTACTCATATGAGACAGAACTATGTTTGATGTTGAACAGATATCATCAACATTTTTATTAGAAATTATGACACTTGTGTCATCAGCAAATATTATGGGTTCTGTTAAAGTATTTATTGTTTTTATTGTTGGAGGAAGGTCATTTATGTATATTATAAAAAGCAAGGGCCCTAAAATTGACCCTTGGGGAACTCCACTTTTTATTGTTCCCCAGTTTGAGAAAAATTTTTGTTTGTTTTTAGGTGCTTTTACTTCGACCTTTTGTTTTCTATCTGTTAAATAGGATCTGTACCATTGCGCTGCTATTCCTTGAATGCCATAAAAATGCAATTTATCCAACAAAATTTCATGATTTACACAGTCAAAAGCTTTTGCTAAATCACAGAAAATTCCTCCAACATGCATTTTTTGGTTAATAGATTTAAGCACATTGTCTGTTAGCTTGAAGGCCGCATCTTCAGTGGATACACCTTTCCTGAAGCCAAATTGTTCTGGGACTAATATGTTGTTAGCACGCATATGATGACTTAATCTATTGTACATAATGTTTTCAAGTACTTTAGAAAAAGTAGTTAAAAGTGAAATTGGCCTGTAATTTGTCATACTGGTTTTGTCCCCTTTCTTGTACAGCGGTCATACTACTGATATTTTAAGGCGGTCCGGGAAAATGCCTGTGTATAATGAGTGATTACACATGTGGGTTAATGGACGACTAATTAAAGCTGAACAAGCTTTCAAAATTTTACTTGTTATTTCATCATAACCTGATGAGTTTTTTGACTTGAGGGACTGTATTACAATTTTCACCTCAGTTTCAGTGGTTGGAATGATATTAAGGCCAGAAAATTTTACAGGAAATGCAGCTTTTAAAATGGAAACCGGAAATTGCAATCAATGTATGTCAAGCACCTCTGTGCTTTAGACTTTAAGCTAAAAAAGGCGAGGCTCTGGTATGGGTAATAACTGGAATGCTGCTAACACTTGACACATGGCCACCACATATTCTTCCAGCAGTCAGATGTGTTAGCCTCCTTTTGCCCAAGGAATTTAAGTGTAGGCCATGCATTGTCAGAAATCAGAAGTGAAGAGACCCCTTTGAAGAACAAGGTTTAGATAGGGAGATAATATTTAAATGGATTTTAAAACAGGGTAGGAGGGTACAGACTCATTAATCAGGCTCATGATAGAAACAAATGATGGGCTCTTGTGAACACTGTAATGAAACTTTGGGTTCACGAAAGATGGAGAATTTGACTGCCTAAGCAACTGTTAGCTTCTGAAGAATGTCTCTGCTTCATGGAGTTAATTAGTTCTGACTACATTAAATTTGTCAGATAGTGTCAAAGTTGTGTGCTATCACCATATTTGTAATTATTGACTTTTTTCAGGCTTCTCGGAAGGGGATGTCGGAGACCATATCTGGCCTTGTCTTCAGTTTTTATGCATTAGTTATGTTTGTTTCATCACCATTATTTGGAAAGATTGTAAGTGGCATTGAAAAGATAATTACTTTATGATTAATTCATTTACTGTAGCATTGAACTACAAATGTAAATTTAATTGCAGCATCATATTTTAACTTTTACAGTTACCTCGTGTTGGAGCAAAGTTCCTTTTTATGTCAGGCATGTTTGTGGCTGGAAGTTGCAACTTATTGTTTGGGTGAGTGCAGTGCTGTTTTGCCAAATAATTCAGTAACTACAACATCCTTTCTCCACTGTTCATGTGATCAAATGTTGTATAAGTACATGCCTCAGTCCTGATGAAACTGCATCCCTGCATGTAAGGGCTGAAAGTGGTTGCTGTGGGAGTCCATATACAACTGAATGCAATGCTTTTAAATTTTTGGAGATCAGGTGATCCCACAAGACCTCTGGATAACATGGCCCCCGATTTTATCCTGTCAGACTATTCCCTGTGATCTGTGTGGCCATTATGGTACTGATAAATGTATTTCTTCAAAGCTGTTCACCAAAAAATTAATTTTAGACTTAGTGTCATGATTATGAAGTAGAGATCTAGTCATTAACTATACATGGATGAAGTACGTTTAACTCATTCTGCAAGGATTAAATATATTCAGTAGCATAGAATGGAGCAACATTTTAAGTATTTTTTTTATCACAGCACCAGTTATCCATCACAAGAATGAGGTTAAAATTGTAAGACTTGAGGTTCTCACAGCGGTGAATATGAAGATTTCTGTCTTCTGGGTTATTGCGCTGTGTAGTCTGGTTGATGTTAACCAACGTTTCAGAGGTCATACTGCCTCCGTCATCAGGGCGATGAATATTCATCGCCCTGATGACGGAGGCAGTATGACCTCTGAAACGTTGGTTAACATCGACCAGACTACACAGCGCAATAACCCAGAAGACAGAAATCTTCAGGTTAAAATTGGCTACCATTTATGAAAAATATATTATTTTCACACTAACATTGCATCTGTTACTTTTATTAACAGACTCTTTGAAAAGCTGTTTATGTTCTTCTTTTGTCCTGTAGGATGTTGGTATACATTGAGAATTTCCCAACCTTTACAATATACTGTTTTTTGGTCCGTGGGATGGAAGCACTGGGAGCAAGCGCATATGCCACAGCTAGTTACGTGTTTGTGGTCGATATCTTCCCAGATAACATTGGATCTGTTCTTGTAAGCATGCTTGTTATATCAGTAGGTTGGTTCAATGTGATGTTTAATGTACATGGATAAAGTCAAATATTTCATTACCTTACACCTGTGTGAGATTACCTGTCATGGCAGGTTTTATTAGTTTTTGAAACAGTTCACGTCTGCTGTCATACATTTCTGTCAGTGGCTGTACTTATGGTCTTTCCTTAAGCAAGCAAGAACAAAAAAACTGGAATCACCCTTGATCACAGACAGAAATGAAACAATGAGGTATGGTTCTGAAACTGTTGGCATATCTATCAGAATAGAGCTGGATTTTATAAACTACTACAATTCAACCTCTATGGCCAAAACATGTATGACTATGCCCAAGGAATAAAACTGAAAAATAACCACAATTTTTTTGAAAGAATATGTGAAAGATAAGAAGCTGAAGAAAGAAGCACTGATAACACAACACTCCATTTCCTTTGTCAAGACAATTGTCAGTGATTTCCGCATATCAGGATCATTAAATAAGAACTGTGGCAATCACAATTAAATAAAGTCAAACTGCTTTGCATGTTCAGTGATAATCAGTACATGTGTGAGATTGGCACGAAGGACCAAGGATGTGATTGAGGGAAATACATGAAATAATTTTGCAGACTTCTTACATACCATAAGTCCGAATGCCTTTATGATGATAGATGGAGAACTTTGGGAAGAAAACTTATTAACATTCAGAATCACATTAGTGGAAGGTCTATTTGTGAGACAGGCCAGTATTTCTTAGGCAACAAAGTACCATATGTTACACATTTTATCAAAAATCTCCTGCGAACTAAGAAGAAAGCAAGACCACAGAGAAGGTGAGCTGTAACTTTTTGTGGGTTTAGTTGGAATATTTGTTATGTAACAAATCACTTTTCACAGCATTTCTGGAATTAATTTTGTGATTTATTTTAAGTTTTTTATACATTTCCTATCATACTGGCAGATGAAGAAAATCAGACTACCCTCAGTGTTGCAGAGTACTTCTTGTCAAGGAACTCTCATTACATATTGTTAGATGGAGGATTCTCTGCATCGTTGGAAATTTTGGATCAGTCCTGTCTTACATTATACCCACACAGCCATGTAAATCTTAACTGAACAGCATAACCTTTCACTCTACTGCTGTTAGCACATAAAACAGTCAAATGAAAGGTTATGACTTAATATGAGGTGGTGGACTAGGGTCATTGCTTGGATAGGGAGAGAGTAAAGGACAGTCATCTGTCGAGGCATGGTAGAGAGAAGATAACTGATCTACACACAGCACACACGGACTGGCTGTTTGGGTGCTGGAGGAGTAAAGTGTATGCAGGGCTTGACTGCGACTTGTTCAGACTCGAATGATGGTATGGCTGTCTGGTGTTTTTTGGTATAGAACTGGTTTGTGGATAATATAGGTATTAAAATTCCTTTTGGGTTTTGAGATTGGAAAATTTATATTTTGTTTGCCACACTATTATTTACTATTTAATATTTTGGTTTGTGTAACTGGGTTATCCTGCTAGTAGTTTAACTCCCTTCTACCCCTATAGCACAACTGGTTTTGTATAGTAACATGAATTTTGTGGTAGATTGGTTAATGGTTAAAACCAAAAAAACAAATTATTTTTACATTTTCAGAAGTTGTAGGAAATATAAATGGGATATTTTCTAATAATTATTCTTCGTCTTCAATTAATATTTCTATTTACAGGGAATTCTTGAGACTTTTGTTGGGTTAGGAATGAGTATTGGACCTGCACTTGGTGGAATTCTGTACTCGGTAAGTGGAACTGTTTATCTTAAAACCTTGCATATCATGTAGTGTATTGGAATATAAAACACATGGCATTAGTGTCCTTCAAAGTGTAAATAGTTTTGTTTACATGCGTGTTTTATATGGAACTGTTTATTTTTTCCATTCATTTTTATGTCAACAAATATTATACATAAGATTTAAAACTTTCACAGCACATGAATGTTATAAAATCTCTAGGGTGATCAGTCTCTTCATTGAGTCAAAATCAACATTTTGGAGACTATTTCTGTCACCATCATCACTGACATTCATAATTATTCCAATTCACTATAATAAACTTTCTTAAGAATCAGTTTAACATATTCTTCTGCCTGTCTGTCACTTTTTTCCTTCTGCAAGTCTGTCCCTTTTTTCCTTCTGCAAATTTAATTTCCAAAACTATAAATCAGATTTCAATAGCATTTTGTTTGGGAGGGTGGGCCATCTACACCTGAAGTTGTTGGGTGAAAATAATTTTAGTTCAAATCAGTCTGGTATATAACACTATTATGCTTCTTATGGATTTTTTATGTCCTGTGAAACATGCATTATAATGATAACGTTTGTACTACGTGCATGTATACATATGATTATATGACATTTTTGTTTCTGTCACAGCATTTGTTTTCATTTCATAGTATTTTATGTCGTTCACTTATCTAGGGAAAGGCTTTTGCTTCTGTGTCAGTTACAAATATAATGCAACCTGCAAAGACATTTCCAATATTTAATTTCCCTTTTATTCCTTGCTGATGACTTCATAAATGATGTGGAACATCCTTCGGGTTTTCCAACCAGATCTTTTTCTCTATGAATTGTTAAAACAGATGAATAATTTTTGAAAACTACGAAGTTGTTTATTCTGTAAGATCAGTTTTACCAAAAGGGTGCTTTATTTCATATATTGATCTCTAGTCTGGCTTGTAATGTGTTGCCTTTGAAAGCATTCTTTCTTTCAGTCAGTAAAGCTGTGCAAATGCTATTGATACAGTACATTCCCTTTCAACAGTTCACCTTTAAAGCTTGCTTTTTCTAGGTAGGAGGGTTTGGACTGCCCTTCTACACACTTGGGATTCTCATGGTAGTCATCGTGCCTGCCAACTTGTGTTTGTTACCACCAGGGGATGGTGAGTTACTCTGTATATACCCAACCAATCTTTCCCTACCTCTAAAATACGTTAATTGAAATATTTGTTGATAGTGTTTGTTTTATTTATTTATTTTACCATATTATGAGGTAGTTTTGAAAGGTCTTGGAAAGAGGTTATGAGAGAAGTTGTATCCTTGTTATTTCCTCATGGGATAGATGAACATAATGTTTCATTACTTACATGCACCTCATGGAAAGTGCTGAAGAGATATAATTGGCTCACTTCATAAACTTTGATTACAGCACAAGATTTTTATTAACTTAAGAACAAGTTAAACAATTAAGATAACATGAATTAGAATATATCAGTATGTAGTTGAGAAACTAGCTTTCCATTTTGTTGACCTCAGAACACATCAGTTAGTAGTATGAAGGACTGGTAACTGTATTTGCGGTACATAAAAATTACCATGTTTGGGATATTTTGAGAATCATTTACTTGCTCTCTTGGCTTAATTCCTAGTTTTAGATATATATGCTACTGCAATGGGATTATCTCCAGAAATATTATACTACCTATATATTAATCTTGCTTAATTCAAACTAAGAGGATTTAAAATACTTTTACAACAGAGTGTTCAAACAAAGTTGCTGCTTTCAAATTACTATTTTATTTTATATGAAGTTTGAGATTTTTGTGGCAGTGAAAATGTGGACTATGGTGTACCATATTTCAGTTAATTTTACTTGCCCATGAATAAATAATAAACGTCAGTAACAGACTTAGTCTTTCCACAAGTTAAAGACCAGTAATCAGTCCTGCCACATTGCTAAAATTTTGTAACATAGTTCTTCGGGTAGTAAGCCAAACCTGGCTTCATATTAATCTGTACTGACTCAAACCATAATCACCATACTCCCTGCCACTGGTATAATTATTTGACATTATCATTGTGAATATGCTAACAACACTAAGAATGAATTATTAGCTCTAAATGCTGAGGAATTCATTTGAATGAGCCCAAGAAGTTCAGTTTGTGTTACATGTTAGCTTTTTGAAACAAAGATGATAAATTAGTTTCCAAATATATTCGAGCAACAAACTGTGAATTGTAAAATAATTACAATCGGGGATTACATGGATTATTTCTTACAGTATTATTAGGTGTTTTACTTTGCTACTCTGCAAAAATATGAATATTTAGAATTGGGGTTCTCAACCGACAACCCACGTGGCCCAGGTACATTATTTCTAAGCCCTACTGTGTTCAAATGTATCGTAACTAATATTTTTCTGATATTAGAGAACACCTCTTGTTATTGTATTTACTATTTGGTAATCTCTGCTGACCAGACTACACAGCGCAACAACCCTCGAAGACAGAAATCTTCATACTCACTGCTGTGAAAACCTCAAATCTTACAGTTTTGAAGTACATGGTAGCAAGCATTGCCCAGATTTAATCTTCTCTTAAATTTCTTCATGAATGCAATTTTGATTTGTTACAGTCATTCCTAGATATTTAGTTTGCCATATTTTCAAAAAAATTGTAAGCTATGATTTTGTTCTTTATTTTTGTGACCAGACATGAACATATACTTAGGTTTCTCAATGTTTACTTATAGACCAACCTTCTTTTGCTGTAGTACCTATGCTTTCACCCATCATGAATATTAACAAAGAGTACTGTTAAGAATGTTTCTCTTTATGAGACTTTTCTCTGGAAGAAATTTCATTGGCTTTCTTTAAAAGTCTCATATGTCCAATTTTTATCATTTTATAATATTTATGTATTTCTTGACAAAGCAGAATCGCTGTACCTGTTTATAAAAACAATATAAGTCTGCCATCAGTAATGGCAACCTCATTTACCATATCAATAAATAACAGCACAGAAGGCATATATGGGTTATAAAACACTTTGTGTTTCCTAGAAAAATGGTGATTCAGACATGCATAGTTCCTAATAAGAAATCAGCGATTTGTAAAATTTACCATTGTTATGTATGCTTCTGCTTTGTAGCTTGCAACATGGAGAAGAAAAGTGGGTCACTCCTTGAGTTGATACGAGTTCCATCAGTGATCATGATAAGCCTGGTGATTGTGGTCATTTCTAATACATGGGGTTTCCTTGACCCAACTCTAGAACCACATTTAAGAGAGGTAAGCAAATGTTTAATGAAAGTTACTATCAGTAGAAGGAAACAAACGTAGAATCATATGTCACACATGCATCCACATACATGTCATAATTTATTACTTGTATGCCTGTCATTGCTCATTACTGTGTTAATATTGACATCTTTTGTTTATTTGTGACTACTTTAATGGATGTATCTAAACTGGCAGGTGGTGATGATAGTTTATTGGTTAAAAATGTAAATCCCCATAAAGAAAAACACAGAAACTGCATTAGACAATGTTAATGATGTTAATCTAGAAATAAATGCAGAGAAAACCAAGTATATGTTCATGTTTCATTACCAGAATACAGGACCCAATTATAATATAAATAGAAATAATAAATGTTTTTAAAATGTGGCAAGTTTAAACATTTTAAAATCATGGTAACAGATTAAAATTGTATTCATGAAGCAATAAGAACATATTAAATGAGCCTTTGGTTTAAAAATGGAGCAGGGAATTTTTTGACCAGCGAGTGAATACCAGCTTCTCAAGAAAGCCTCTGCTCCAAAACATTAGTTGGTTAATCACATTTCCAGAAAAAGTAGAACACAGTAAAATATAAATGACAAATTAACATAGGTTTGCTACTACAGCAGTCAATGTAATTCATAATTTTAATAACAAAATGCAAACAGTAATACCTCTTATGTAATAAACACATATCATGTGTCTCTAGTCTGCACTACTGTGAAGTCTGCAACTCTATACATTCGTGTTTTAGTTTCAGTTGAATCCAGAGCACATTGGTCTTATCTTTCTCCTGTTCTCTTCTCTGTATGGAGTATTCAGTCTAATATGGGGTTGGCTTGCTGATCGTTGTAACAATCATTGGTCCATGATGGTGTGGGGACTTCTTATCTGCACTATTGGATTACTTCTGTTGGGTCCTTCACCTCTGCTACCTTTTCTTAAAAAGTAAGTGAACAAGAAGCATGGACATCCAGGTATGAAGACATTCACATAAGAATCCTGCAGCATGCTTGAACTGAGCATCAGGTAAGTGTTTTCACTCTCCATACCTTAGCCGAGAATCTAAGTTTCCTGTTCCTGTTCCAGCTTGCTTTCTTATTTATAAGTTCTTATACCAATCAGTCTGCCACAATACAACCATATTTAGCACTTCATTAACATTAATGTGGCATTTGACACACAACCACCTGAAGGAGAGCAGCCTACTGCAAGGACATGGGGGGGGGGGGGGGGGGGTGTTCTAGGATATTTTGGCAGTTGAGTATATGCATCATATGCACTTCATCTTCTGTGATGCAGTCACTAGTCGCAACATGGCACATGCATACAACAAAGGTTATGCAATCAAAATCACAAGACATGTGATACAGTGCAATATGTAAAACATCAGCATGTAGCGCAAATGGGAGAAACTAGAAATATATACAGAATTTGTATGAGGAAACATCTTTGAAACCAGCTTCAAAATGAAGTGTAGGATAACATTAAATTAGAAGTAGGTTATGAGGATGTGGACTGGATTGCAGTGGCTCAGGATTATATTATATTAGTGCTAGCTTATTGCCTTGTTCGTTTTTAGACCCTTTCCCTTCGCCACAATGAAGTGTCCATATTTTAAAATTAAAAATTTGGCAACCCTATGTCAAAAGCAATGTAATAATTATTTCGCTAGTATTTTATCACATTTTCCTTTAATTATACTATACTGCACACATTTTTAAGTTCTATAGAAATATCATAATTAAAATTAATGTTTAGCCTCACTGGTGTTCAGATTCAACTCTTAACTGCTGAGTATTTCTTAGCTCATCAACTCATGTTTGTTGGAAGTACTTCATCAAACAATATGTTGCTGACATTATAGATCTTATTAGAAGAGTTAATTTAAAAAACTGTGAAAGTTACAGGCTGGAGTATCCCAGTAGAAGTGATGTGCTACAAACTGCATGAGTCTGGGATATCCAGAGTATAGTGGCCAAAGGATTAATTGATACTGCACTGAGGATGGTTCTGTAGATCTGCAACACATCAGCAGTAAAGTATACTGAAGTAAAAAATATAATAACATGCTGATGTAAAATGATAGCATTACAGTCATTCAAGAAGCACCAAGGATATGTTACCATCAAAGCCATATTATGATATGATTTGGACAAAATGTCTACGCTAAATGCAGATAATGATTAGATTCAAGAATATAAAGTGAGTTTTGGTATGGCTAATAAACTGTATATGGAAAGTAATAGTATCTCATCAATTGGTTGTGTGAGGTGTTAATAAATTTTCTATTTTAAATATATGTATTCAGTAATTAATTATTTGTAATCAATGTGTGCAATACTCTATTAATTTTTCTTTAATTTTTATAGCACAATTTGGTTGAACCTGGTTGCGTTATCAGTTCTTGGAATCTCAGTAGCACTTACACTCCTGCCAACATTCCAGGCTGTGTTAGACAGTGCAATGTAAGTTCTGCAACTTAAGGGTGGGGGGAAACTGGAAAATGTAACATGAAGTGTCTGTATTTTATACTAGTATTTTCAGTTGTAACTTTTAAATCTGAAATTAATATTTCTTGTATTTCTGTTGGTTACCTAGTGAAGGAGGTTGCAGTGAAGATTTATCAACATACAGCTTAGTAGCTGGAGTTTGGTCTTGCATGTATTCATTGGGGTAAGTATAATTTATGAGCAATTCAGTTAGACTTGAATCCACATACTTAAGACGAGTTAATCATAATGCTCTTGTTGCAGGGAAGTTACGGGACCATCAGTAGGTGGAGTATTATTAGAATACTATGGCTTTCCAATTTGTTCCACTGTTATGGCCTGTGCTACTTTTGTGTTGGTAAGTTCTTTGTTCATTACCAAATCTGATAATTTCTGAAACCAGAATAGTACATGGTGGAATCACTAATGATACTTCTGAACTATTTACATGAATAACCCTTGAAATGTGTTGCTAGTATAGAAAGGAAACAGTTTGTGGGAAAAGGAGTAAGACGTGAGATTTGTCTCTGAAAGTCTGCCAAGGTGGTATGTAAACATTATCCTTTACAAAATACTAGAAGAAAAAGTCTTGTGAGAACAGGTCTGGGGACCTTGGTGGTGGTCTATTGACCACTGGATAAGAGCTCATCTAGAAATGCTGTTCTCAAGCAGTCTTTTACTAAGGATGAAGGCAATGCTAGTGTGGCCAGGAAATGAATTATGTGATCAGAATTTGATGTGTTTCTGCATATTTATCAAGATACCTCATTGTAGTTACTGCTTGTTTCAGTAATCTCATTCATTTTGAAAAGGCCTCTAGAATCTTCCTCAAATACTGAAATGTACAACTCTCTTGACTCTTATGTCACCAAGGAGCCAAGGCTTGAAGATCCACAGGCCGGCCCCTCATCTAAAACATAATTAAATAAGTTTCATTATTGTTCTAATTGTATTTGTATTTTCACCCACCTAATATATAAAAATACTATATTGACCTCATTTAGTGCTGTTTCGGTAAGTGCTCCACTTTCTAGGAACGTATCCTGAGCGTTAACCGGGGTATTACTGCATACCTGGAGGCAATATTAAATACAGACAAACCAATCATGATTCAAACCAGTTTAGGTAAAATCTGTAAGTTTCCAAAACTATTCAACTGATATCACTGTTTAAGACTTATAAAACTACCACAAGACAATTACACTTCAGTCAAGGAAACTATACATTCTCTGATTTCTAGCATGACGTAAGCATTATTTATGTAAAACAGTTTCCAATGCCTTACAGCAGTATGCACTTTCCTATTGCTGCTGCAAACTATATGTGATTCATTGTTGTGCTGAGATTGTTCATACAGCATTTTATAAATAGTAAGAAATTAAAATTAGAAGAATGTCACTGATTACAGTGTTTTGGGGGACAATGAATTCATTCTTTTTGATCAAATTCCAGCGCAATTAATTAAAGCGGATGGCAAAAAGTTGCATATGGAGATCCATAAGCTTATTAAGTTAATTTGGGATAAGGAAGAGATGCCACAACAATTAAGGAATCCATAATTATTCCTATTTGTAAGGGGGCCAAGACTAAGTCATATAGTTAGTTATGAATTGATACTTTAGAACAGTTATAATAAATTTTACTCTGTAGTCAGTTTATATTGAAATTCATTGATTAAAATATTTCAATTTTCTCAGATACAAGAATATTTTGTAAGATATGGATGGTCACAAATGTAATGTGTTTGTGTTATAACAGGCACTAGTTACATTGGTGTTCTTTGTGACAAAAGAGACTATGCATCAGAATAGTAGTGACAAGATCACTACTGACAGTGGTATCAGTGAATATACAAGTTCCTGGGATCAAGACAGGGAGCTGGAACATGATGGAGTGACTGGGTCAGAATGTCAGGAGGACAGTCCTCTGCTGGCCAGCGGATGCCCTGATCATGACCTATACACCAGGGAGAAGGTTGAGTATTATGAGACTGCTGTTAATGCAGAAGAGGACAATGATCCAGATAGACTGTTAGATGTAAGGAGGACTGTAGGCATTACTGGAGGTGGTGCCTGTGAAGTTTAGGTTGCAACGAGGAAAGCATGTTCACTGAGTGCTAAAAACGTCTATACTCAGTGCACTGAAGAGAAGATTAAAAGTAAGACTTTTACTACAGCAGTAGTTCCATCAGTACTGTCTGAAATGAAACCACACAGAATGAAAGTTACAGAAGTGTGGAGTGATAAGTTTTCTGTTGTTATCTTCTCATATTGTCAGGATTGTTAATGTTCCTCAACAGTTGACAGCCAGACATTTGAGTTCAGATTGAACTGAACTATAGACAGATAAAACCATACAACTTGTAAAGTTCAAGAGATGGCTCTGTTCATATAACAACTTTGGCTCGACACGATAACTTTTAGACTTTTTGAGCACTTTAATACAAGCAGAAACTTTTTATTCATGTTAGTAAACATTAAAAATGCATGCAATATATTATAATGTTTGGTGAATGGAGGGCTTGAACAATAATCTGTACACTGTCACCAGGTACCATCACAGAAATAGTAAATATTAGCCCAGTCCACTGTTCATTATTAAAAATCCACATCTTATTGACACATACTGAAAAGCATGTTTGCTGTTGAATGTATGCAGGATAGGGTGAAAAATTCATCCACATAATAATTTAAAGCAGCATTTCAGAACCTTTTTCAGTCTACATACCCCCTAGTCCCAGAAAGAAACATTTCTGTTGATTTAAAGTATGGCAGCCCTATTGAATTATAAATACTCACTAAACAAGCATAATTTTAAACTTAAGCTCCTCTGTCACTAGAAGGAATAAT